>NC_090939.1:82422340-83047340 GCF_040938575.1 Ambystoma mexicanum | reverse complement strand
CTGTCGACAACCAGCCTCTCTTGAATGAAGTTCTGTCCAGAGCGGCAGAACACTTCCACATTGACACCCATGGTGCTCAGGAAGAGAGGGACTTTGCCGAGGAGTTAGTGGGAGAAAGGAGACCTGTTGCCTAGGCCATCCCTATCCTTAAGTCAATACAAAGAAGGATAGACCCTTCGCTTGTTAATCTCACTAGGGCGGTAAACCCCAGAGTTGAGAAGCTTTTCAGGGCAGCCTAAACAGACCCACTGTACATAAGAAGGCATCTGAAACTGGACTCCCTGGTAGTTACAAACACCCGTAAGAGGGCGAGCACACCCTTGTCATCGTCCGAAGGTCCTCCCGACAAGGAGAGCAAGAAGATTTATGGCTTGGGCAGGAAAGTAGCCTCCACTTCCGCCTACCAGGCAAGGAACTCCAACTCCACCACCCTGCTGGCGAGTTACAACTGCCACCAGTGGGAAGAAGTCACGGCACTCATAGATTCCGTCCCAGAACCCTTAAAAAGCCAATTGGCACGGGTTTCGGCGGAAGGAAGAGCCGTGTCAGGTTGCATATTAAAAGCAACCTTTAATGCCGCGGATGAGCCCGGCAGATTGATAGCAGAAGGTACTGTTATCAAGAGGCATGCTTGGTTGCGGCAGTCTGGGTTCAAAGCCGAAACCCAAGCATCATTGATAGATAAACCGGTGGAGCCGGATATATTGTTTGGAAAGGCGGTCGAGGACGCGCTTAAAAATGCCAAGGACGAGTATGAGACACTCAAATCCCTAGGCCAACTAACCAATAAACTCCCAAACCAGAGAGGAAATGGCAATTTTTGTCACCCACGTGGACAAAATTCCCAGAGAGGGTCTAACTCTTCCCAGGGGCAGGGTACACAATGGAACAACAACAGCCAGCAGTCTACCCAGGGTTATGGCAGGGGTAATAAGAGAGGACGTGGTAAAGGTAGAGACAGCCCCAGTAGAGGCAGCGGCACGCCTCCACCAAAACAGTGACACTCCGTTCAGGGTCCCTTCTCACGCATCCCCAGTCGGGGGACGCATTTCCAACTTCACCCAAGCTTGGGAAGGGATCACATCAGACAGATGGGTGCTGTCCACAGTGTCCGCAGGATACTGCATAGAACTGTTAGAGCGTCCCCGAAACCACCCTCTACGACAAAAAATACATTCTTTGGACCACCAGAAGATCCTCCTCGAGGAGATCGTCAATCTTCTAGCAAAGGACGCGATAGAACTCGTCCCGGGACAGCAGGTAAACAAGGGTATTTATTCAACTTACTTCCTTGTGCCAAAAAAAGATTTGACCATGCGCCCAGTATTGGACTTACGGCCTGCAAACAAGTATGTCAAGCCCCAAAAGTTTTGCATGACTACTCTCCAAGAGGTAATCCCCCTCCTAAAAAAGGGGGATTACATGGCAACATTGGACATGAAAGTTGCCTATTTTTGTATGTCCATGTTCCCAGCGCATAGAAAGTACTTGCGCTTCAAGGTGGACAGTCGGCACTACCAGTTCAAGGTACTGCCCTTCGGGATAGCTTCGGCTCCAAGGGTATTCACCAAGGTACTGGCGGTGGCGGCAGCACACCTACGCAGGGAGGCAATCCCGGTGTACCCTTACCTGGACGACTGGCTCATCATGGGGGAGACCCAAGTAATTTGCAGAACAAACATTCAAAGGACGATCGACCTCCTCTTCGAATTAGGTTTCTCAATAAACGAGAAAAAGTCAAGTTTGGTGCCAAGCACCTCCAAACAGTTCCTAGGAGCTAGCCTAGACAAGCAAGAGGGGTTGACCTTTCCATCAGAGGGAAGAATTCGGAATATACTGCTGCAAATTCCGCAATATCAGGCCGGTCGCCAGATAACGGTACGCAAAGCAATGGGTTTGCTGGGCATGATGGCGTCATGTATTTACCTGGTCCCCCACAAGCACCTGCGCATGCGTCCCATGCAGGAATGGTTGGCGAAACAGTGGTCTCAGGCAAGTGGTCAGTGGGACGATCTAGTGGTCGTTTCGCCAACACTTATACAAAGCCTTCACTGGTGGACAAGAGAAAATCTGTCCAAAGGGAAACCCTTTTACGATCCCGAGATACAGGCGGTAGTCACAACCGATGCATGCCTCACAGGGTGGGGAGCTCACCACCTCCACCACACAGCTCAGGGTCTCTGGTCTCACTCAGTGGCCAAGAATCGCATCAACCTGCTAGAGCTTCTGGCAGTATTCAGAGCGTTTCAAGCGTTCGAGCCCTACCTGCTGAATCTGTCAGTGCAGATTCAGACGGACAGCACTATAGCCATGTTTACCTGAACAAGCAAGGAGGGACTCGTTCGCCAAATCTGTCCAAGCTTGCCCAGAAAGTTTGGATATGGGCACTCAGACGGAAGATCTTCCTGTCATCTCAACTTGTTCCAGGGGATCTCAATTCTCTGGCGGATGCTTTGAGCAGAGATCCCCTCCCAAGGAACACGAATGGTGTCTACACAGAGAAATCGTAGAAGATATCTTCTCTCAGTGGGGTTTCCCCACTAGAGACCTAATCGCCACAAGCGAAAACAGACAGTGCCCAGAATTTGCATCCAGGTTCCCCCAGCCACACTCCCAGGGGAACGCTCTGTGGATGAACTGGTCAGGGATGTTTGCGTACGCTTTTCCACCAACACCTCTCATCTGGAAGGTGGTCAACAAGATGAACAGAGAATCAATGACGCTCGTCCTAGTTGCTCCCATGTGGGCGAGACAAACGTGGTTTCCACACCTATGCAGACTAGCTGTGTGCGAACCCATCAAACTCCTGGGCTGGTACAACCTACTGTCCCAGCACCAAGGTCAAACAGTGCATCCTCAACCCAACTCAATGAACCTGGCAGCATGGCTCCTGAGGTCATAGTGTTCGGACATCTCAAATTACCACAGGGATGTATGGACATCCTAAAAGAATCTAGGAAGCCAAACACGAGGCACTGCTACTTTAACAAATGGAAACGATTCGTTATCTGGTGGCAGAATAAGCAAGTCAACCCAGTTGATTGCACTCCTTCCACAATTGTTACATACATGCTACACCTGCTGGACTGGTATTTAACTCACTGAAGGTACACCTGGCAGCGCTGTCAGCATACACCACCTCCCATAACAAGGTGTTGTGGTGGAAGATACCAGCGGTTAAAGTTTTCATGGAAGGAGTAAAGAGTCTTCACCCTCCTATTTCAAACCCACCACCAGGATGGGACCTTAATGTGGTGCTATCTAAACTCATGGGCCCCCCCATTCGAACCCATGCATAAAAGCAGTCTCAAACACCTGACCTATAAGACGGCCTTCTTAGTAGCAATAACATCTATAAGAAGGGTCAGTGAAATTCAGACTCTGTCAGTGTAGGATCCATTCTTTACAGTTCATAAGGATAAACTGGTTTTACGTACACACCCTAGGGTCTCACCTAAGTTTATTTCTAAATTCCACGTGAACCAGTCCATCGAGCTTCTGGCTTTCTTCCAAGACCCACAAAGCTTGGCTGAGGTGAAACTACACACCCTAGATGTGCATAGGGCTGTCCTCTACTATGTAAACAAAACCAGACCGCTAAGGAAAACAGATCAGCTGTTTGTCTCCGTAGCTACAGGCAGAGAGGGAGATCGCGTCTCTAAAGGTGCCATCTCTAAGTGGATTGTTAACTGTATCCAGCTGTGTTACTCTCTTTCTGAAAAAACTCTGCCTTTCACGCCAAGAGCCCACTCTATAAGAGACATTGGGGCAACTCTGGCTTTCATTGCAAATGTACCCCTTGACACCATTTGCCAAGCAGCTACTTGGAGCTCTATTCACACTTTTACTCAGCACTTCTGCATTGACACCCATTCCAAGACAGATACTCAAGTGGGACAAGCAGTTCTAAGACATTTATTTGCTCATGACCCTTCTCACATCCCACCTCCTTCTTCTAACACTGCTTGCTAATCTATGCACAGCATGTGATCTAAGCAGATTCCACAAGCCTCAGAAGGGATACGTTACTAAGCATCAGAAATACAATTATGGTGAGTAATGTATCCCATATATAGAGAGAGAGAGTGCCAGAGAGAGAGAGAGAGAGAGAGAGAGAGTCTCCCTCATAGTAAAAGGCAGAATAGAAACGTTATAGTTGCCAAGATCTGCGGCTGCAGTGGCTTTCAACGAGGTATTTTACATGAAACAGCTCAGAAAAATCAATGATTTATGTCTATGCAAATATATGTTCAGATTCTGCTGAGAGCCGCGTGTGGGGGCATAGTAATGCTTTTAAACCTGAGTAGGCTCACCTATGCTAAACTCCAGGTACAGCTTAGGGCACACATCCCTCGTCCTTGGCATCTGAGCCTAATAGGAGACTGTTTGGAAGCATGTCACACATTATGGATCGTCATTTTTAGCCTACCCCATTGTTCTGCTTTATCTTTTAATAAGCAGTGCATCTGATTACAATTACAATGTACGAAGGAGTTAGATGTTTATGCTGGACTGCGGACTGATTCACTGTGGAAATAATCAAGTGAATACATGCAGTGGAGTGGAGAAGCATCGGCCAATATTCTGCTCTTTCTAGTCATCCCCGCCCCCCAAGCAGCAATTCCGCAACCTGTCTAAAAATAAATAACATGTTGACTCCTGCATGTAACCGCGAGATTCCCAACATAAAAATGGTACTGTACAGTCTTAAAAAAGAACCATGGTCTCTCCCCTGGGTGAAAAAATAAGGTTGGGAAAGCAAGGCGACAAAAGATTGATGGCAGACGTAGGTGAAGGTCTCATTAGTGGGACACCTGCTTGTACTACTTTCAGGAAGCGAAAAACAATATATCCCAAGGTAGAACTCAAAATGGCCTCTGTCAGAACGACACAGGGAAGAGGCCGTGCTGTGGGCTTCTTATAATGAATTGCCATGCTGTATAGGTAGCCCCCATGGGCATGGCGAGATGTGCTGCAGAGCGTCCACACATATGAAAGGGCATGGTTTCCTTTTTCTGAGGCCTGGTTACAGGGGGTTACAGGACACTGTGGTGCTGCCCCGTGTGGGATGCGCACACGGCGGTGTGACTTGCATGTCGCCGCGTGCAAGTTAAATAAACGGGGCGTTCCCGGACGCGAGAGAGCGACCGGGGAGCCCGAACTAGATGAACGTGTGTAGTGTGTGGTCTGTCTAGTGAGGGGGCTCACGGGCGCGCACTGGGGCCAGGACTCACCCCCAACAGTGGCGACGAGTGCAGACGGATGCCCGGGCCCGGCGGTGAAAGGCATTCCGAAATTTTTCTCCAATGACACGGAACGTTCGTGAGTGTTTCGTTTCACGCCGTGGCTGCGAACCGTACACGCGGCTGGCAGCCATTTTGTTTGAGGCCCTGGAGTTTCACCAGGCTCCGGTTTGGAGGGTGAAAGCGATCCAGGTCCAATTTTTGGATATTCTGATTGCAGGCAGCATAACCTGCATGCCCATGCCTGATTTGTGTATTTTACTCCAGTTTTGGGATTCCTACGTCGAGTGAAAGCTAGGGGAAGGACAAATATGGCTGGGCCGAATTAGTCCACTCCACCATCTCTGCTTAATTTTTGGGACATCCACACCACTGTGGCCTGCAGCAAGGTGGAGGCACGGCTCTTCTTTGTTCCCTTCATCATCAGGACGCTGTGGCTTCTTCTTTGTCTCCTTCATCATCACGAGGTTGGCTGCAGTGGATGCTCTTCTTCTCGTCTGGTGCATCGTCACCTATCCCCTAGTTTGGACTGCCGTTGTGCCTGGAGAGGGGGAGAAGGTCTGTTGGTGTGGTGCTGAGGGGCAATTGAGTTGCGGCCCCCAGGACACAAGGTGGGGGTGCCTGTGCGCTCAGGCACTTGAGTGACTCTGATGATCAGGAGGGTGGTGACCAGGTGGCACAGCCTCAGCAAGTCCTACAGCCTCCAGTGCTTCCAGGACAACGACCAGCGCTACAACCTCAACAGGCCCCAGGGCAGCCCCCGCAGGGAGGGGGTCAGGTGCCTGCACCCCAGGTGTTCCCTGGGGCACAGCTAGGTGCTCCTCAAGTACCTCCCGTCATGGTTCAGGCTAGAGCCCAGGCTGCCCAAGCTGCCCTGCAGCCCATCCCTGAATTCGATGCATTGGGCCCACCTTCAAGCAGGGCCTCGGTGGAGGAGGTGGGTTGCTCGCCTGGACATGTACTTCAGAGCTGCTCAGGTGACAGACAATGACAGCATGGTGGCCACAATGTTGTATTCGGCGGGGCCTGCGGTCCAGGAGATCTTCGAATCGCTCACCCCGGTGGACCAGTCTTATGATGCGGCCAAGGCAGTCCTGCTTGCTCACTTTCTGCCCCTTGCCAATGTGGACTACGAAAGGTTTGTCATGTTGTCGGCCAAGCAAAAGGATGATGAGACTCTGGATACCTTTTATGGCCGCCTGCGCCGCCTCTCCCAAGGATGCGCATGGGGGGACGCGGAGGACATGATGCGCACAATGCTGATTCAGGCATGCTCCTCTGGCAAACTCAGGAGGCAGGTCCTGAGAGAGCCAGGCCTCACCCTACCCCGCATATTGGAACTAGGCCGGTGTCATGAGGTGGCTGAGGCTCGCGCCAATAAAATGGAGGCAGGGTCACGCTCGATGAAGTCGGAGGAGGTGTGTGCGGTCTGGCGGGGTGGCAGAGGAACAAGAAGACCTGGGGGAGGACCCCGGGACAGGGCAGGAAGATCAGGGGAGTCGTGTCAGAAGTGTGGCTATGACCTTCCCCTCCCGGCACAGTGCCCGGCATCGGGGAAGGTTTGTGGCCGGTGCGGCCTGCCGGACCACTTCTCAAGAGTGTGTAGAGCGGCTCTGCCAGTGCTGGTACCGAGAGGTCCGGCCCGGACGTGGACTCCGCGTCAGAGCCGACCACCAAATGTGGCCCATGTAGACCAAGGTGAGGAGGAGGCCCAGCTGGATGAGGCAGAGGAAGACGAGGAAGAGAACATTTTCTTTGTTTCGAGCGTGGGGATCCTGAAAGGGAAGAGCAGGAGGCAGCCAAGGTGTGTGGTGGAGGTGAACCACTCGCCGGTTCCGGTGCTGGTGGACACAGGGGCCTCAGTCAATGTCATGGCGAGGGGACACTACGATACCATGTGCCCGCCACCAGACTTGGCCACACCGAGAGCCCGCATATTTGCCTTTGGAGGGTTGGAGCCTATACCGCTGGACGGTGCATTTGTGGCGAAAGTGGAGCATGAGGGCTCGATGATCAAGGCTCGGTTCTATGTCACCCCGGTGAGCAACAACACGCTCCTGAGTTGTGCCGCTGCAGAAGCCCTGGGGATTGTCACTTTCACGTACTCGGTGTACTTGGAGGACATCAATGACCTGCTCGACAAGTACACTGCCCTCTTCAACGGCATCGGGATGATGACTGGTGACCCGGTCAGGCTCCATATCGACGAGTTTGTACAACCCATTGCCCTAAAGCACCGGAGGGTGCCATTTCATCTGAGGGAGCAGGTTGACAAAGAGCTAGACAACCTGGTGAATCTGGATATTATTGAGAAAGTCGAGGGCCCAATGCTGTGGGTATCCCCTATTGTTGTGGCAAGGAAGCCGAAACAACCGGACTCTGTTCGTATTTGTGTGGACATGAGGCTGCCCAACAAGGCCATCAAAAGAGAGCGGCACCTCACCCCTACCATCGATGACATTATCGCCGAAGTGCAAAGAGCCCGATTCTTCTCCAAGCTGGATCTGCGAGCAGGATACCATCAGGTTGTCCTCCACCCGGAATCCCGGTACATAACCACGTTCACCACCCACCGGGGGGCTGTACAGGTACAAGAGGTTGAGCTTTGGGGTGTCATCGGCTGCGTAAGTATTTCAAAACATCATACGGGGCGCCCTCACTGATCTGATGGGTGTCCTCAACATTAGCGATGACATTCTGGTATTTGCCAAGACGGAGGTGGACCATCTGAGGAGGCTGGCAAAGATCTTTGAGAGGCTGCAGTCGCTGGGCCTCACCCTTCACAGGGACAAGTGTGAATTCCTGCGCCCCTCCATTGAGTTCTTCGGGTTTGTGTTCAAGGAGGGGGGTGTCACCAGATCCAAGGAAGGTCCAGGACATTAAGAAGGCGCAGCCCCCGGAGTCGGTGTCGGACGTGAGAAGCTTCCTCGGTATAGTGACCTACTGCGGGCGCTTCATCCAAAACCTGGCCTCGAGGCCCGAGCCGCTCAGGGCGCTGACGAAGGAGGAGACAGTCTGGCATTGGGGCCCACTGTAGCAGTCAGCCTTTGAGGACATGAAGAGTGCACTAACAGCGGAAGACACCCTGGCGTTCTTCGACCCGGCGCTGCTGTCGGAGATCATTGTGGACGCGAGTCCATTTGGCCTGGGGGCTGTTCTAACTCAGGTAGACCGAGATGGGAGCGTTCGCCCAGTGGCGTATGCCAGCAAGGCGCTCTCGGACACGGAGCAAAGATACTCCCAAATTGAGCGGGAGGCCCTAGCGGTCCTCTGGGGATGCAGACATTTTCGGCTCTATGTCTTGGGGAGTCCGGTGACCATGGTCACTGACCACAAGCCCCTGCTCCCGATTCTGGCTGGGTCGTCCTCAAAGCCCCCGGCCAGGATTGAGAGATGGATGCTCGCCCTGCTCGAGTATGGAGTCACCCTGGTGTACCGGCCGGGGGCCAACAATGCAGCGGACTACCTCTCCCGACATCCCGGAGTGCGCGGGGGAGAGGAGTATGACACCTGTGCAGAGGAGGCCGATGACCATGTCCGGATGGTGGTGGACGGGGCCACGCCAAATGCGATGCCCCTGTCGGAGCTGGAGGCTGCAGCGGCAGTGGATGAGTTTTTTTCAGATCCTAAAGAACCCAATGCAACACGGCTCCTGGAAATCCATCTTGGAGGCTCTGGCAGGGTGAACCCAGGAGGCCAGGACTGGACTCGAGCAGCTGTGGAAGGTGATGGGCGAGTTGTCCTTCTCAGAATCGGGCTTGCTGCTCCGGGCTGATCGCATCGTGGTCCCCCAGTGCAAGGTACAGGAGGTGATCGCTCTGGCCCACCAGGGACACCAGGGTGCCGCCAAGACCAAGGCGAGGTTGCGGCGGAAAGTCTGGTTCCCGGATTTGGAAAGAAGGGTGGATGAGTTTGTGGCGGCGTGTGTGTGGTGCCAGGCGGCCTCCCCCGTGCAGCGAGAGCCGACCATCGAGGCGATGCCCCGGGGGACCCGCCATTGGGAGGTCGTCCATGCAGACTTTGGGTCCAAAGCCGTGGGAACCCACTTCATCGCAATTGTTGATGAGTACTCCCGGCACCCGGAGGTGGAGTTCGTGGAGTCCGTGGCCTTTGAGCATGTGGTCGGAGCGGTGGAAAAGATATTTGCGCCCCATGGGTTCCCTGTGACTCTGTGTTCGGACAATGGGTCGCCATTTCAAAGTGAGCGGTTCTCTGAGTTCATGGAGAGCTGCGGAATCAAGCACAGGAAGATATCCCCGTTGTGGCCTCGTGCTAATGGAGACGCTGAAAGGCTGATGCGGACCCTGAATAAGACCTTCAGGATTGCTCAGGGACAAGGGCAGCCCCTCCAACGCGCTCTTTATCAATTCCTGCGGGTGTACCGCACCACTCCACACGCCTCGACCAGGGTCGCCCCTGCAGAGGCCCTGTTTAAGCGATGCCCCCGGGGTCTACTGCCTGAGGTCCTGGAGAGGGAGCCCGGGGTGATCGACACTCAGCAGGTTGAGGTCGATAGGAGGACCAAGATTGACCAGAACCTGCGAAGGGGTCTTCGGCCCCAGCGGTTGGAACCGGAGGACGAGGTGCTCATTCGAAACAGACACCCCCATGATAAACTCTCGCTCCCCTACGAACCGGAGCCACTGGACGTGGTGGCTGTGAAAGGGTCTATGGTGACGGCCTCGGATGGACGATCTGCTGTCACCCGAAACGTCAGCTTCTTCAAGAAGCTGGGGGACTCCCGAACTGAACCACCCCTGGACCCTGACATGGCGGAGGTGCCTTAGGACTTTGGAATCCCTGTGAGTGCCCAGAGCTCTCCAGTCCGGGGAGCTGTGACTGGTGGACTTCCCGTGCCGGAGGTAAGCGGGAGGTACCCCCAGAGGGCTGGGCGAGGGAAACCCGCTTATCTCAGCGAATACGTGTTGGGACATGTGGAGGATCAACCGGAGTGAGGGGATCCGGGCGGCTGACATTAAAGGGGCATGGGCTCATTATGTTGATGTTATTTGTATGTGTGGTTTGCAGTGTTTAATAATAGCAATTGTGTTTCCTCCCGAAAAAGGAGGAGTGTGGCGCTGCCTCGTGTGGGACGCGCACGCGGCGGCGTGACGTTGCACGTCGCCGCGTGCAAGTTATATAAACGGGGCGTTCCCGGACGCGAGAGAGCGACCGGGGACCCCGAACTAGATGGACGTGTGTAGTGTGTGGTCTGTCTAGTGTGGGGGCTCACGGGCACGCACAGGGGCCAGGACTCGCCCCCAACAGACACCATGTTTATTACCAAACACACACAATGCAGCAGAGCACCACCCATTTCTTGTTTTGGCATCAACTTCTAGTTAATATTGTCCTGAATTCTGACACAAAAGTAGTAGTTAGTTCCTTGGAATTAAAAACCGCAGAGTCAGCCAGCTTGATTAGCGTGGGACTGTACCTTTCTCTATGTTCACTCCATAGTTAGTTTATTCTATTCAAGGTCTTTATGCTGTGGGCCGATGGAGTCGTTGCCTAACGGCAAAGAAAACCTTTTCATAATCATGCCAGCTATACTGCCACATTAAAATGTCTTTTTTTACTGACTGTTATTTTCATGTATCCTAACACTTTGGGCCTGTTTCATAAAGGTTTTTTTCTAGCACAAGTGAAGGAGTGCAATTCATTATCGCTGTGAGTTTTGTGAAAAACAGTGCATGTGAATCTGAGAGGGGCAACTGGATATGCATTTTCAGGTGCCCTCCTACCGTCCTAAGTGCGGAATTGTGCAGATCGTAGCTGGTGTTGGTTTGTCCAGGTGCATTGCGTATTCACAGATGGGATGCACGCTGACATGCACAGAAATACCATGCATTCTATTAGGCCTGTTTGGGAGCTGGTGCAGGTGGATATACAGTGAAAAGAAGGATCATTTGTAACCCTTGTACGATTTCTCCTCAGCTTGGGACATGTATTTGATACATTTTTACATGTAATGCATAGTGTCAGTGTATTACTGGGCACTGGGTTGCGCATTATCTCTGCTGGGGTACTACAGTCCCAGTACAAGGTGCAAAAATGATCTGTGTATTTCCAAGAATTGGTCATCTCAAGACGTCACTTCGCCTACAGATCATTGAGATGCCCCCTTCCTTGTGTATCAGGCCCTATGAACTCACAGCCCTTCATCAGTGGTCTTCCTTCTTTACATTTTTCAGTAATCCTGAGGCAGAATCTCGCCATGGGATCACAGGGGCGCACAAGCTCTTCCCACAGCAGCTACGGTTGTTGTTTAACTGCAGACCCTTCTGACAAAGTGAGGCCCTATGAGATTCCCGCTTGCACCCTCACCTTAGAGTGTGGTGGTATGAGCAAATTATCAGTAGTAAAGAAATGAGTGTGCAAGAACACTACAGAAGTGCACTGAAGGGCTGCATTATTAGGACAACATGGAAATACCTCATGGTGATGTAATGCTCCAAAGCTAGATAAAGGCCATGACGTTAAGTGGCCAAACAACATGCAAACACCCCGAAATACCACTGGATACATCCTAAACCAGGCCCACGCCACACCTTCCTAAGGGAAACAGATGTCAACGCACACACACAAGCCCACAATCACGCACCCACCTTTCACTGCTCGCCCTCCTTCTGGCTCTGCAGGAAATACTTTTACGAATTCCTTCATGCCAGGATGCAGGAGTGGGACGTACAACAACAGTAGACATGAGATAGCAAACAGTAGGAGGAGAACCTTTAGCTCATACGGGACAACACTCACAACATTGCGTATAAGTGCACAAGAAACACAGACAATACATCCTTTCAACATGCATAGAATAAATGCCCAATATCAAGACTTACACACCCATATCTGCTGTGGCAGAATGCCATCTACGAGTGTATAATAGCATGAGGTACTCTTAAGTCCCGCCAATTTCCTCCATACTGCATGGGTGTCCCTTGGAAGGGACGGGAGATGGAACCTTTTTCACCAGAAAAAACCTTCTTCCCCTTTAAATATAGAGTCGCGCGGGGGTGCGGAACAGGGAGCATGCGCTGCCCTGACTCCGCCCTCCGGCACCACACCTCAGTCCCCTTTTCCACATCAACGGAACGGGCCGAATTCACCAGCGCTCCATGGTTTGGCTTCGGCCATGTAATTCCATGCGCAGATACGTCTGTTTTTTTTTGTCTTTTTATCATTCAGGTACTCGGTCCTCAGGAGTCACTCTCCTCCCGGTGCATGTCGACTTCCACAGGGTTCAGCAGGTGTCCATCCTGCAACGGGCTCTTCCGAACTTCAGACCCCCATGCCTCTGCCTACGTTGCCTTGGCCCAGACCACGGTTGGCAAGCTTGTACAGTGTGTGGCTCGCTGTCCTCGAAATCACTGAATAACAGACTAGCTAGGTGGAGGGAGCTCTTCCAGAATTCTCCTCCAGAGGACATCAAGAACTTCGTGAAAACATTTAGCCAAGCCCAAGGTAGGGCCGATATTCTCCATCGCACCCCGCAAAGGAGACTGCTTCCCAGGGACTCTGCCACGCGGGAGGGACCGGTCAGGTCTTTGTACCAGCACGTGCAACGAGGCTGCTGCAGCTACCAGCCTTCGGGCCGAGGGATCCTTGGATTCTCCAGGTGGTAGTGTTGAGGGACTGGAAGGTCCTTATACCCAATTGTCATCTGAGTGGCTCCACCCTTGAACCGGCAATATGGCTGAGGGGCTACACCCTAGTACCGGCAATACGTCCGAGAGGGCGCCTAAACCCAGCTCTACCGACCCTCGGATCGAGGGTGTCACACCTACCGGGCCTAGGCCCAAGGAGCAGGGTAGGCCTTGTGATCCACACGCACGAGTCTTGGAGGAGGCCGGGACCAGCGGGCCGAGCAACACGTCGCAGGCACGTGGCAGGCAGCTCGACAAGATGGACGCCACACCAGACAGAGGCAACCGTCTGACGCCATTCCAGTAATTTGGCGAAGAACGAGTGTCAAGGTGGAACTGGCCTCAACCAAGTATGTGGCCTACAGCCTATCCCTCTTTTACGCAGGGCAGATTTGCACTGCGTCTATAAGGGCATGGTACGCAGCAGCTCCCAGCTTCCCTGTCAGCACCCCGTGGCACCTCTTCGGCCAGTGAGGAGGGGTTTGTTGAGAGTTTCCTCAGCCTCATGAAGTCACCTCGGATGGGGGTTATCCTCAAGGACGCCATCAGGGAAGTTCTCCCCGCAATACTAGTGGCACCACAAGCGCCTCTGCCGGTGCCCAGAACCTGGCGCAGCTGCTGCTCCCGGCCCCCCAGCCGATGCCTCAGCCGGTTCCGTACCAGCTTCCACCGCCTCCTCCGCATCTGGACGCAGTCCCTGTACCCCAGCCTCCGGTGCCATCTACTCCCCCCTCCTCCACAGGATCCTCCTGACCCACAGGATACGGATGAGGAGGAGGATCTGGATACGCCATCCTCGGCCAGGGCCTTCCACAAACCTCTTGCTGGGCTTGCGGAGAATCTGGGACTCCCCCCAACCCGAGGTTGAACAGCCAGCAGAGGGGTTCTGGCTGAAGTCCTCACATGACGCCCCTCTGCCAAAACGGGGATTCCTTTGCAGCCCGGTGTAGTTTCCCTGGTCAAGAAGGGTTGGCTCAAGCCCCACTCAGCCCAACCGGTCAATCGATGCCTGGACACCAAGTACAGGCAGATGGAGGGGGATAGACTCTTTCTCTCAGCCCATCCTCAGCCACACTCCTCGTGATCGCTGTGGCATCACTATACTCCAAGCCTCAGTCGTCCTCAGCCTCCTCTTCAGCACTGCTAGGCAAGAAGGAGAAGATCTTGGAGGCGTACGGGAAGAAGCTCTATTCAAAGTGTCCTTGCATCTTCATCAGGCCAACGCAGATGCCATGCTGGCTGCCGCCAACCAAAGATTATGGCAGGAAATTGCGGAATTCCTACCGGAACTCCCTACTGTCACGCTCACCTGATTCCCACAGAGGCGCAGGTCTGGCTTCGAGTGCTGATGCTTCTTCTATGGTGAAGCGCAGGACTCTGAAGATGGACTCACTGGCTCGCAGGAATATTCCCCTGTGCGTGAAAAGGGAGTATTACCTACTGACGGAATAATGCTCAAGCCTCTCACTCCCTTCCAGCCCTCCACGATACCCTTCCTCGATTCCCCGTGAAGTCTCACCTTAGGGTCTGGAAGGATCAGTTCTCCATCCTGCTTCTGATGCAGGGGCGCGTTGAAACCCAGTTACTTCACTGGATTGAGGTTTGATGGGAGTTCAAATAAGCTTGACTATTCAGGTAAGGCGCTGTAAGAGTTCTGTAGCAAGTTCAAAAGTTCAAGCCTTATAATAATGTTCATTGTCTTATTGCAGCAAGCGCTAATCGCTTATGTCTTTTTTCCCCTTAGGGGCCGGGGTTTGGAATGCCGGAGATATGGCTCCGACCCGAAGTGAAACGTGCAGTTCCAGTAAATGACAGGTAAGTTCTGGATGAGCGTTCGGGTAATGTCTTTGCATTCGCTCATTCAATGTCTTTGTCTTTTTTCCCCATAGGGGCCGGGGTCCGGAATGCCAGGAAGCGGCAGGACCCGAAATGAAATGGGAATGACCCAACAGGTAAGTCTTAGAAGGAAACTGAGCTTTTCCTATTCCCTTCCTTCTCTCACCTTGTGTTCTTGTCTTTTTCTCTCTAGGCTCTGGGAAGTGGCTGCGGATCCGGATGATCGCTGCTGAAGATGGAGGTGCCCAGGAAAGGTGAGTGAAATGCAGCGCTGCAGCGATCGAAGCGAAATGCTTATAAAATGATGTCTTCCCTTTCAGGATCGTCGGTGTGAAGTCTCCGTGATGCAGCTTTAGCAGGTAAGGTCTTCTTTCTCTCCAATTCTCTCTTAGCAGGTGACCCAGGATGCTGACAGGCGTGGCTGAAGTCCAGATGCAGGAGCTGACACGGTGAGCGTCCAGCTGCGAGGAGCAGAACAACGCGAAGCGTGAGTTGCTGATCGGGCGTGGTTTAAATAGCTTTGGAAGAAGTTCCAGGTATGTATCCTTCCACCGATCAGGTATGTATCCTTCCCCGACCACACCCAGGGGAAAGTAGGTCCACAGGTAAAGTAGTTCCATTCAGGCCTCAAGAGGGCCTGGATGTAGCAGCATGGTCTGCATCAGGTAAGTGCACCTTAAAACACATGTCTAGCTTTATGAGCATGGCGCCTAAGGTGCCAGGACACGGGTCCAACATGAGCCTGGCGCCTAAGGCACCAGGACTGTGTCCAAAGGGCCCCAGCTTGGGCCCGCTGGCACTTCCCTGGGGGAAATGATGCCTGCCTCTGGGGTTGCTGGGTCGGACCTGGCTCCTTGGAGGTAGGCATCATGGCACCTACTCAGAGCCAATCCCGCTTTAAGGCGGGGCTGGCCGAGGCCAAGCTGGTGGCGCATGACCTCATAGAATCCACTGTGGCCCATATCGACACCTCTAGCTGTGCCATCAGTATAGCCACGGACATGAGAAGGACAGCCTGGCTCCGGGTAACAAAATTAAACCCTGATGTCCAGGAACGCATATTAGCTCTTCCGTTCGAGGGGGGACCTCTTCCACTCCTCCACGGACGAGGAGCTGGACAAAAACAAAAACAGCTCACAAACGGCCATGTCTTTATCCATCCTAACAAAGACCACGCCCAAATTGTACATCCAATCTCAGCAGCGCTCCGACAGGGGTTGTACGTACGGAGGGTTCTGCAGCTTCCAGGAATGGAGATCCAGGCAGCCGGACTGCTCGCTGTCTCAGAACCGGCGCAAGCAACTAAAAGGGGAGGGAGTAAGGACATTTTCCTGTCCCCCTCCTCCACAACAGCCTCCGAAGGAAAGAAGGCATGACACGCCCCTTTGGGTCCACGTGTCTCCAGTGGGGGGCAGGCTGGCTCTCCACGCACATTTCTGGCACCAGAATTTTACGGACCCCTAGATCCTCTCCGTAGTATCCACGGGGTACTGCGTCCCTATCCCAGCCTCTCCTCCCCTCCACTCCCACAGGTTGGGACAACAACTCTTTTGGCGGAGGTCCGGTCGCTCGTAGAGAGCCAGGCAGTGGATGAAGTCCCAGCCTCCCAGCGATGCTTGGACTTTTACTGCAGGTTTTTCACCATTCAGAAGAAGAACCAGGTGGGCCTGAGAGTTGTGCTGGACCTTTCCACCCTCAACCTCTCCATAACCCTGCAAAAGTTCAAGATGGTTATGCCA
Source organism: Ambystoma mexicanum (assembly GCF_040938575.1). NCBI lineage: Eukaryota > Metazoa > Chordata > Amphibia > Caudata > Ambystomatidae > Ambystoma > Ambystoma mexicanum. Next base: position 83,030,876 of record NC_090939.1, on the reverse strand, counting down.
GCTTTTATAGCGGAGACATTGTGCAAGGGAATCTGGATGTGCTCCCAGGATCTGAAGGACGCATACCTGCACGTCCCGATTTGGCAGCCCCATCGTTCTTTCCTACGGTTCAGGATCATGGGCTACCATTTTCAATACAAGGTCCTTCCTTTTGGCCTCAACTCAGCCCCAGGGTCTTTACCAGGCTAATGAATACAGTGGCAGCCCTCCTCAGAGCGCAGGGACTCCACATCTACCCATACCTCGGCGATTGGCTTGTCAGGGATACATCTCCAGAAGCGGTTCACCACTCTTCCCATGCCCTTATGAACACACTGCATGATCTGGGCTTCTGGCTCAATCTCAAGAAGTCACAGCTGCAGCCCACGCAGACTCTGACATTCTTGGGCCTCATCTGGAATACCTGCTCCAAGAAGGTATTTCCGTCGGAGGACAAGATCTCGGCCATCAAGAGTGCCACCAACCACTTCCTCAGCAGAGAGGAGACCTCGGCATGGTGGTACCAACATCTCCTGGGTCTATTGGTGGTAGTCCTATTAGCCGTTCCGCACACGAGACTGAGACTGAGGATGAGGAGGATTCAGCTGCACTTCGCGGCCTCATGGAACCAGGAGCAGGGCTCTCAATCCGAGATGATCAACGTTCCTCCATCTCTCCACCCGGACCGAACATGGTGGTCCAGGGACTGAAACCTACGGAAGGGCAAGCCCTTCCGGCCTCCCACTCCACAGGCCACCGTCACCACGGATTCCTCGCTCGAGGGTTGGGGGAGCCGCCTTGGACAATCTCTTGGTCCACGGCACCTGGACTCCACAGGAACAGGAATACCACATCAATTGACTAGAGCTGAATGCCAGTTTGCTAGCGCTCAGGGTATTCCTACCACTTCTCAGGGGAAAGGTTGTCCTCATCCAGACAGACAACTCGACAAGCATGTACTATGTTAACAAGCAGGGAGGCACCAGATCCCCTCCTCTGTGCAAACTGGCAATCAACATGTGGTAGTGGGCCTCACGGCAGTCCATCTCCCGGGGGAATCCAACCTGGAGGCGGACAGGCTCATCAGGGTGGGAGCGGACAATTACGAGTGGCAGCTATACAACCTCGTTATTCAGGAGATTTTCAACAAGTGGGTCATCCCCATGTGGATCGCTTTGCCAACTGGCACAACAAGAAGTTTCACCACCTGGCAGGGACATGGTCCCGGCTCCCTGGGTGACTCATTTCGGCTTCAGCGGAACAGCATGAGGGCTTATGCCTTTCCGCCCACTCCGCTGATTCACAGAATAATTTGCAAGATCAAGGAGTCTCGCCAACTCAACATCATTGTAATAGCTCCATGGTGGCTGGCCTGCTGCTCACCCTCACGGAGAAACCCCCGATTCATCTCCCGACGGGCCAAGCAAATCGTCTGGTACAGCAGGGGAGCAAGGTCATCCACCCCGTGCCACAGAAACTAGCCCTCACAGCGTGGTTCCTGAACAGGTAACGCTGCAGCACCTCAGCCTCTCGCAAGCTAATTTAGAAATCATACAGGGTGCAAGGAGCAAGGCTACCAGGGACCAGTATCAAAGCAAATGGACCAGATTCTGCCACTGGGCAGTCTCCAATGACATCAATCCCCTGGCATGTACTTTGGACGACGTGCTCTCCTTCTCGGCGCAACTCTCCCATTCCGGCGTGCATTTTGACACTTGCTGTACATATCTCGCAGCCATCAGAGCTTACAGGAACTCAGAGAAGGGGATCTTCTCCTCCAATCCTATCCTTAAACATTTCACGGGGCTCGTGAGGCTCTACCCGCCTGTCAAGAGGCTGCACCCGGTGTGGGACCTCAACATAGTCATGGGCGCCCTGGCGCACAAACCTTTCGAGCCAATAACGTCCGCTGACATCAGGCTGATCACCATCAAGACGGCCTTGCTAGTCGGACTCACTTCCAGCTATCATGCATGCCCATGCAGTCAGGGCCAAGGCAACAGCCATCGCATTCCAGCGCCATGTCCCTTGGAAAGTCATAAGCAGGGCGGCCACTTGGGCCACTCCCTCGGCTTTCTGCAAGCATTACTGTTTGAATGCCGGCTCTAGATCTGACGCGGCTTTTGGACAGGCGGTTCTCAGGAACCTATTTGCTTAAGGAGGGTCTCCTCTCCACCCTGGGGCTACATTCAGTTGTAATCACCCATGCAGTATGGAGGAAAGGGGACGAGACTTAAGAGTAAGTCTTAGTTACTTACCTGTAACTGTATTTCTCCAGCATTGGTATCTTTCATAGATTCAGATGCTTGAATATTCCCCGTCGTCAGACTGGGAATCCTCGGTGATAAATAAAATAATAATAATAATAATAATTTTTTTAAAAAAAAAAATATATATATATATATATATATATATATAAATAAATATACACTGCCACCTAGCACTGCATGTACATAGCCCATTATAACCTATGAGCCACTTTATTACGTAGTCCCTCCACCTCACTTTGGTCCTTTATGGCCCCAGCCAATGAGGTGGCAGGGCTTAAGCTCTGCCCCCGGCAGCCATCTTCAGATTTTGAACCGTAGAGATTACAGTATGATGGATGCTGAGCATAGGAGCAGCTTCTCAGGGGAGGCGGGCGGGCGCATGTGAATCTATGAAAGATACCAATGCTGGAGAAATACAGTTACAGGTAAGTAACTAAGACTTCTCCAGCATTGGATCTTTCATAGATTCAGATGCTTAAATAGAATACCAAGCAGTTAAAACATGCCACCATTATAAACAGATATGCATAATTACAGAAAAACATATTTCTGATCAAACCTTTACCATGCAGCAACACAACGGTTACATACTTCGGGAAAGGTGGGAAAGGAGGCTGGTCCTACCTTATACAAAGAGATGGCGGAGCACTGCCTGTCCAACTGCAGTTTCTTTGTTGGTATCTTCAGTCAGGCAGTAGTGTTTCGCGAAAGTATGCAGAGTGCTCCACGTGGCAGCTCTGCATATGTCTTTCAAGGCCACCCCTGCGTGGAATGCTGTTGACGCCGCCCTTCCTCTGGTGGAGTGCGCAGACGGCGGTCTAGCTAAAGGGTCGCCTTTCAACTGATGACAGTGGGTGATGCAGGACAATACCCAGCGTGCCAGGCTTTGTTTGGATATATGTTGGCCCTTGGTACGGCCAGAGAAGGAAATGAATAGCCGGTTTGAGGAGCGGAACTCCTTGGTTCTTTGCAAGTAAAACTTCAACACCCTAGAAACGCCTAGAGAGTGTAATGTCCTTTCCGCTTCCGAAGCGTGATTCTGGAAGAAGGTTGGTAAAACAATGCGCTCAGTGAAGGACATCTCCGAAAGTACCTTGGGGAGGAACTTCGGGTGAGGCCTTAAGATGAAGCGGTCCTTCTGGAACAAGGTAAACGGAGGTTCCGAAGACAAAGCTTGTAACTCACTGATCCTTCTGGCCGATGTGATGGCTACCAGGAAGGATGTCTTCCAGGACAAGAATTTCATATCGCATCTATGTATGGTCTCGAAGGGAGGTTGCATGAGGGCTGTTAAGACGGTGTTGAGGCTCCAGTCCGGAACTGGTGTAGGTGTAGGCGGATAAGTACGCATCAGTCCTTTCAGGAAGATCTTGGTCGCTGGTAAGGAGAGTAAGGCTTGCGTTTCCGCGGTTACTGTGTAGGCCGCTATGGCTGACAGATGGACCTTGATAGAGGACAGTGAGAGCCCTGATTTAGCCAGGTGCAACAAGTAAGGCAGAATTTGATCAATCGAGGCCGTGAGGGGATCGATCGCAGAGGTCTCGCACCATTTGGAAAACCTGGTCCATTTTCTGGTGTAGGTGAGTTGCGTGGACGGGGCTCTAGCGGCCCTGATGATATCCCAGCATTCTGATGGTAACTTTAGGTGCATCAGTTTACGCTGCTCAGGAACCATGCTTTGAGGGACAGGCTCCTCGGGTCGTGGTGGAGGACCTTGCGGTTCTGTTGTGTCAGTAGATATTGATGTGATTTGAGACGAATCGGGGTTTTGCAGGATAGATGTCTCAGCGTCGGGTACCAGACTTGCCGTGCCCAATCGGGTGCAATAAGAATCAAGGAACAATCCTGTTCTTTCACCCTGCGAAGTACCCTCGACATGAGGGGAATGGGTGGGAAGGCGTAGAGGAGCTTCCCCGACCAATCCATTGAGAACGCGTCTCCCAGCGATTGGTGCTCGGGTATCTTGACGCAAATATCTTGCATTTTTTGTTGTTCCTGGTGGCAAAAAGGTCGATTTGTGGATGGCCCCATAAGGCAAATATCCGTCGGGTTTCTCTGTCGTCCAACTCCCACTCGTGTGACGCTGTGTATTCTCTGCTTAATCTGTCCGCTAGGACATTGTCCACTCCTGGAAGGTGCTCTGCCCTGATCTGTATCCCGTAGCGCAAGGCCCATGCCCATAGCTGTTGGGCTTCTTGCGACAGAATCTGAGACCTCGTGCCTCCCTGCTTGTTTGTATAGTGCATGGAGGTCGTGTTGTCTGTCTGGACTGTAAGAACTTGACCAGCTATAACCGGTAGGAAGGCTTTCAGTGCCAACCTTACGGCCCTGAGCTCCAACACGTTGATGTGGAGCTGGGACTCTCGTGCCGACCAAGATCCCTTGGTTTGGAGGTCCGCAAGATGAGCGCCCCAGCCTGATAAGGAAGCGTCCGTCCGCAGCAGGAGGGTCGATGTCGGTGCTTGAAACGGCATTCCCTGTAGAAGATTCCTCGGAGCGTTCCACCATCGAAGGGCCTTGTGCAACGTCGATGGAATCTGGACAATGTCTTCCCAGCATCCGAAAGCTTGTTTCCATTGGTGGTCCAGAGCTTCCTGAACTGGCCTCATGCGAAGCCTGCAGTTCGGTATGAGGAATATGCATGATGACATCATGCCCAATAGGGATTTGTAAGAGCGTACAGATGTTGTCTCTTTCTGTAGGAAGTTCGAAGTTAAGCGTAGAATCGCTGCTATTCTCTCTGTGGATGGTCTCACTCTGGGAATGTTGGAGTCGAGCTCGGCTCCCAGGAAGAGAGCTACCTTGCTGGGAACGAGGCAGGACTTCGTCTGGTTGATGGAGAAACCTAACTCTTTTAGGAGGTTGACCGTCCTCGACACTGCCGAACGAGCCTTTGCAGCTGAACTTGCCTTTATCAGCCAATCGTCCAGGTATGGAAAAACGTCCGTTCCTGCTCTCCTGAGACTTGCCGCTACCGGTGCCAGGCATTTTGTGAAAACTCTTGGCGCCGATTCTAGACCGAACGGAAGCACTTGAAACTGAAAGTGGAGCTCTCCCACTGTGAACCTGAGGAACTGCCTGTGTGCTGGATGGATCGGAATGTGGAAGTATGCATCCTCCAAGTCTAAAGTGGCCAAGAAGTCGTGCTTGTTTAACCAAGGTAGCACCCCTTGTAGAGCTACCATCTTGAAAGTTATGCGCTTGATGAACTTGTTGAGAGCCCTCAGGTCCAAGATGGGCCTCCATTGACCGTTTTTCTTTCTGACGAGGAAGAATCGGGAGTAGAAACCTTTTCCCCTCTGAGAATAGGGTACTGGTTCTACTGCTGCTTTCTGGAGCAGTTTTTTCACTTCGGACATGACCTGTTTTAGCATATGCACTCTGCGGGGAGTTGGAGGCAGGGAAGGAGGTTGGTCCAGAAATTCCAAGGTGTGACCCTTTCGGATCACCTGTAACACCCATTTGTCCGATGTAATTGACCGCCAGCGCTGGAAAAACTGGCTCACCCTTCCCCCCACCGGGGTGTGGCGAAGGGGGGGGGGGAGATTGGTCGTCAGTTCTGCTTGCCTTGCGACTTCCCTTGGGCGGAGCCACGTCTGCCTCTATGGGCGTATCTGTTGGATGACTGATATTTATTGGCTTGGTACGTGCCGCCTTGTGCTTTTTGACCATAGGAGGAACGACTGTATCCCCTGAACTTGGAAGATGAACCTCTAAAGGGACGAAAAGACCGATGGTCCTTACTTTTGTCCTTTAAAGAACTGATGGCTCTGGCTGTGTCAGTGTCTGTCTTGATTGCCTTCAAATGGTCGTCTATCTTTTTCCCAAAGAAATCTTGGCCGTCAAATGGCATGTCTAGAATCTGCGCCTGAACTTCAGGTCTAAAGTCAGTAGCCTTCATCCAGGCCTGCCTTCTGAGCACTGTGCCGTGCGCCATCTGCCTGAAGCCTGATTCGGCCACATCAACTGCTGCGTAGATCATGTGATCAGATGTTGCTTCACCATCCGCGATTATGGATTTTGCCTCCTCCTGGAACTCCGGTGGTAATTGCGCCAAGTTAGACATGCAGAGCCAAAGCTCACGATCGAATCTTGCGGTCATGGCCAGTGCGTTACCGGCTCTGATTGTAAGTGATGCAGAAGATGACACTTTCCTGCCCATGGCTTCCAATTTACGTCCGTCCTTATCCGGTGGGGCCGATAACGGTGAGGAGGGGTTGGCGAGTTTCTTTCTGGCCGCCACTGTAATAACTGAGTCCGGTTTCGTATGACCCCTTAAACAAAGCGGTGCCGAATCCGGAGCTTTATATTTCTTTTCTGGCCTGGACACCAACGCCGGAGTCGATAAGGGCGTAGATAGGATCTTGGATCCGGAATCCCAGATGGTATCGAGGAGGGGAATTGTGGTCACTGTCCTCCTTCGTTTGTCCCTGTGCTCATAGAGCACGGATTGCCTTTCCTCCGAAGAAACCTGAATTTTAAACAGTTCTGCGGCTTTACCTATTATGGTGTGGAAAGAGACGAGATCATCCGGTGGTGAGGCCTTGCCCGGCGAGTCTCTCCTCCTGGGCTTCTCGACGACGTAGTCATCCCAATCATTGGGTGCGTCCGGCTCCTGAGTTATTTCTCCTTCTTCTGGTTCCGAAAATTCACCAAATGGATCCTCCTGCCAGTCTGATACCGAGATGGTGGACGATACCATGGTGGGATCTACGTCCGGCGATCGCGGTCTGTGCGATGACTGTGGTGACGGGACTCTTGTAGGTGAAGCACTGTGGGTGCTGCTCCTCGGTCTTCGAGCAGGTGATCTCATCCGTTTTTGCGGTCTACTCCTGTAAGGAGAGCAACCCGATGTGCCTGGAATCGGGGATGACTCTCTAGGAATGGGATTAATCGGAATTGACCTTGGGGTCATCTTCGACTTCACACTCTCCTTCTCTCCTCATATTTCTGACGTCGCCAAGAGGTCACACTACCAGCTGCACCTCCTCAGAGGTATTCTTCCCTTCCTCTCCTTCCCCCAGAAGCTCACTGTCTCCCGAGCCCTGGTTCTCTCGAAGCTGGATTACTGTAATAGCCTCTATCTTAATCTGCCTGCCTCCACTCTCCGCCCTCTGCAACTCATCCAGAACAGAACTGCGAGACTTGTCCTTGGCCTCAAGCCCAGGGACTGTATCTCTCCAGGACTGAAATCTCTACACTGGCTCCCAGTGGCTGCGAGGATAAAGTTCAAAACCCTCTGCATTGTCCACAAGGCCTTCTGGGGCCTGGGTCCTAAATACCTTCAACCCTCTCTTCCCAAATATCTTCCTCCCCGAGCCCTTCGCTCATCCGCCTCCAACTCCCTCATGGTCAGCCGCTTCTCGAAGCAACGAGCTGGGGGTAGATCTCTCTCCGCGGCAGGGGCCTCCCTCTGGAACAGCCTTCCTGCCTCCCTGAAACTTGAGGAGAACCACCTCCGGTTCCGGAAGCACCTCAAAACCTTCCTGTTTGCTTCTGCTTTCTCTCTCCCTCTCCCCTGCTGAACAGCTAATTAAATTCTTCACTAAACTGCACTGATCCTGCAACTTGACCACTCTAAACTGCCTTCGGTCCTGGTCCCAGTCACTGATCCCCTGGAACCCCTCTGCACTACGGGACTGTCTCTGTATCCCTACAGCCCCCCCCCTTCCCCAGCACTTGCTCTGCACTTACCTTGCACTTGCCACTAGCTGGCCCTTTTTTATTTATTACTTACACCACTTAACTTTACTGCACTTCCCCCCCTCCCCTTCCCCTTGCACTTTTCCCCCCTCCCCCACCCCTGCACTTGCGCGATCTGAATGACACCTGGCCTAGTAGGATCGTTTGTTTTGTCTCCCCTTGTTCCGCCCCTCCCTGCCTCGTCGCGCCTTGAAACACCTGTGTATAGGCGCGTTACAAATACCATATCATATCATATCAATTTGCTTCTCCCTTTGCCGTTTGTAAAATTCTTCTACAATCCTCTGCATGGATAACATGAGCACCGGGTCATGAGGATATTCGGATTCTCCCGTGGACGGGTGCCAAGGAGGGCTGTATTGTTTCGGTAAGGTACCGATGGACTCTTCCACCACTTCCGCATCAGAGAATTCTTCCTGAAGAATTATATCGGGAAGTTCTGCCATGTGCCCCAAAGGTGAAAATTGCTGCACCGGAGGTTCAGTTACAGTATTCTTCTCAATGATATTGCTTGTAATGACAGGAGCTTCAAGAGTGAGAGGCAGTAATTCCTCTGTAACTGCCGAAATTTGCGGTGCCTCTGAAGGCGTTATGGATGATGTTATCCTCGTTGACGACTGAGATTTTCCCGTCGACGAGGGCTTCGCCACCGACTGAGATTTTCCCGTCGACGACTGAGATTGCCCCGTCGACGAAGGCTTCGCTGTCGACTGAGATTTTCCCGTCGACGACTGAGATTTTCCCGTTGACGAGGGATTCGTCGTCGACGACTGACCTTTTCCCGTCGATGAGGGCTTCGTTGACGAATGTGGAGTGTGTTCCGTGGACGACTGCGTCATGGATGAATGCTTCGTGGACGAGTGGTGTTTCTTGCTCGTCGACGATTGCTTCGCGGTCGACATGTCCGATGACGATGATCTAACTGTCGACGATGTCTTAAGCGTCGTCGTCGTCGATGCTGGTTTCGTCGACGGTATGGCCGATGACGGGCCTTTACCTTTCCCTTCATTCGTGGGCGGTTTACCCGCCGACGACTGCCCCCCCCGTTTTTTGCAAACTCCTCCTTACCTCTGGAGGCAGATTTTGCTGACTTTTTCTGGCTTGATAGGTCAACTGGAGGCAGAAAGGGTATCAATTCCAGCTTCCTCTTTTTGGATTTGGGAGAGGAACTCCTTTCCACTGAAGAGGCCCTTCTCTTTGAAGTTTGCCTCTCAGATGGAATGCTGGATTGGACAGGAGCTGTTCTGACAGACTCTTCGTCCGAAGATTGATCCCTGGATTCCAGGTATGAAAGGAGTCTTCTATGCCTGTCATGAAGGGTCTTGGTGGAAAAAGTTTTACAAATCTCACATTTTTTTATGTCATGCGGGTACAGACAATAAATGCAATGCTCGTGGGGGTCCTTGTAGTAAAACAATTTCTTCTTGCACCTCGTGCAGTCCCTGAACAGGGAAGGCTTCCTGACAGCCTGAGGTGCCTCCATTTCTGAAGAGAAGTTCAGTCGATGATTTTGAGAGAAAAACAACAAGTTTTGCCACCAAGGTTAATTGGAAAGAAAGCCCCTAAGAAGGGGAACAAGATGGAATATATTTTACAAATATATTCCACACAAAAGTAGAAAGAATTTGAAAAAGCTCAGAGAGCTTGAGGATTCCCTGTGTCTGATAGACTGTGGTGAAAAATCTGAAGATGGCTGCCGGGGGCGGAGCTTAAGCCCTGCCACCTCATTGGCTGGGGCCATAAAGGACCAAAGTGAGGTGGAGGGACTACATAATAAAGTGACTCATAGGTTATAATGGGCTATGTACATGCACTGCTAGGTGGCAGTGTATATTTATATATATATATATATATATATATATATATATATATATATATATATATATATATATATATATATTTAAAAAAAAAAATATTATTATTATTTTATTTATCACCGAGGATTCCCAGTCTGACGACAGGGAATATTCAAGCATCTGAATCTATGAAAGATCCAACGCTGGAGAATTATAAGTTACTCACCGAAGTGACTAACGTACTCTTAGTCTATAGTCCCCTCTTCTCCATACGTCCCACCAACCCCCCCCTAATAATACTAGTGTCATTAGGCAATGTTAAATCTATTTTCGATGCGTCAATGGGGACTGAGGTGTGGGGTCGGAGGGCGGAGTCAGGGCAGCGCATGCTCCCTAGGCTGCACCACAGCACACCTCTAAATTTAAAGGGGAAGAAGGTTTTTTCTGGTGAAAAAGGTTCCGTCTCCCTTCCCTTGGAAGGGATGCCCAGGCAGTATGGAGGAAAGGGGACTGTGGACTAAGAGTATGTTAGTCACTATGGTGAGTAACGTATAATTTATTTGATTTGTATTAATAAAATGATGCAGGTTGCTCTGTCTCTGTAAGTGAGGTCTGTTCATTAGAGCCCCCTCTCATAATGTTCATGCCAGAAAAGCTGAGTGCACACCTGCAACTTTGCTGAGTTTGTCTACTGCTCCATTTTAGCAGCTGCCTTGTGCTTAGCCAACATGGCAGTCACAAAGTGACATGTGCATTCCTGCTCGCAAATGTTGGAACCAAACATCCAGCATGTCAGGATCAGCCTTTAACGTGATATGATTGTGGGATCCATGATCAGGTGGCAGATGGAAAATCTAAACATAACTTTAAACCATATCTGATTATGACATGGCGATCATTGGGACACCACAAAATATTGGCCAAAACTTATTGATGGTATTTCTGTTATCAGCTTTTTAATTGTAATCTTCCTGATCGGGGATTCTTGTATGCTCATTGTCTGGGGGATAGTTTTGCCCACAACAAAACATTTAACTGGGAAATTGTTGTCATGTAGGCAGATAGTGGAAGGGAGCAGAGTCAGTGTAGCTCAGGTCGGAGCTACAGTCCACGGGGGAGGGGAGGCTTAAGGGGGCCTGACCATCTGATGGCTCGCTCCCAAATTTCCCGTCCCTCTCTCATTTCCTGCAAACAAAAATTCTGAAACAGCAGTCGGGATCGGAACCCTACAGAAGGGTTGATGTGAATCAATCGACTGTGTCCATTGCCTATATATTCTTTTTAAATTAAATTCTTTGTTGAGTTATGACCAACATTTGGTCTTTCACAAAAGTCAAGAAATTACATTACAATTAATCAACATATTATTAATATAATAAATAAGCAAAAAAGCAAAAAGTATAAACAGATTAAAAATGTAAAACAGTTAATTAATCAATACATAAAACTATTAATTACACATCATTTTCACTATATAATAAGTGCCAATCTGCTCTCAATGCCTGTGATATATTTCCCCGCAATTCAGACAGCTAGCAGCATCCTTACAATCTCTGTAGTTAAAAATACTTCATCACCCGCATTAATCCTTTCCGACATATTTTCCAGATCCAGGCAAACACATTTTTAAATAAACGGTCTCAAATATTAGTTCTGATATTAGCCAGACCCAAACAATATACCATAATGTGTTTGAGGGATTGTGCCCCAACTGCTTGGCAGAACTCACCCTTCTCTATAAAAACAGTATTAAAAGAACTAACCGATACGACCTCCACTGTCGAAAGAAGATTTAAACAAAATCTTAAAAACTGCTCTCGGTAAAAAGGAGACAGAAACTTCTCAAGATATTTAGGTAACTTTTTCAATCGTTTGTCAATTTTCGAGAAGGTGGATCGTTTGTCAATTTTCGAGAAGGTGTAGTTCATACGATAATTTCTAGTCTTATCAATCGTATCTATCCAGTTTTGGCTCGGAGACTGCCCTTAACTTGTTGAGGATTACTTATAAGATCTTCCAGAGTTCTGCCACATTCAACAATGAGCATTTGTGCATGTGCATCTATTGTCAGTAAAATGCACTCGTTTTCATAGTGAGCGCAGTCAGCAAATGTTCATAGAAAGAGTCTTTAGTAGGAAAAATGATTTTCCTATATTCTGATACTACGCGTCAATTAAACCAAGAACACAAGGATTGCAAGCCGAGTTCATATCTCAATGATGCCATCGGGATTGAAGACAGAAAATTAAGCACCTTTTTCCAGATTCTGCCCTCGACCTTATCCCATGACATTCTAAAAAAGAGGTTCAATTTCAGCACCATACAGAACCTTAGGTACTACTTTTCCAATATAACATTTGATTAATAGGACTATGCTGAATTTGCAAAACTTTGCAATGATCTTCTTCCTTTGAAATATCAGTTGATCAACCTTACTTTCTAAAAACGTAGTGTCTTAAGATACTGGGCTGTGCTGTTAAGCAGAAGCCCAAAGAAATTATTATTTTGGTTGAGTTGATTTGGTTCTTATTAATATACCAATTAAATGGATCCACTCTTTCAGAAAGCTTATAAATTGGGTGACACTGGATTTCGCTTGGTTGATCAGTAGATCATTGAAAAGTGCATAGTTGCTCAACGCAGGGAGCATCCTCGGGAGCCCAATGGGAGTGCAGTCCAATAAAACATCATCATCTGTGTAAACCATTCAGCTTCTACGCTCACTTACCTGTTTAGGACTAACAAATGATGCTTCATCCAAGGCCATGTGCAAATCAGCCAGGTACAGACTAAAAAGACAGGGAGCAAGAATGGAACCCTGTCTGAGGCCTTTTGTGTACTTAATTGTTTTTGAGAGATTACCTCCCATGTCCAATCTAATTTGGATTTGATTTTCCAGTTGTATATTCTCTAAAATGGCCAATAATGGAGAAGGAACCTCCCATCGCCTCTTTTTTTTTTGCCACAAAATGTGCTTATTTATGGTGTCAAAGGCCCTGGAGAAATCAATTGTTACTGTATACAATGAGGTTTCTTGATTGGCCCACACAATGTCTCTTAATGTGGCCAGTACTAAACCATTTAATGATGTCCACATGTTTTTACAAAAGCCTGTCTGATTTTTGCACAAAACTTTCTTGGCAGAGGTCCACTCCTGCAGCTTCTCCATTACAATGTCAGCAACAATCTTACTGTCTGCATTCAGAAGGGCGATTGGTCAGTAATTCATTGGATCCAACCGAATGCACTTATTGAATATCGGAACTACAGTAGCGAGTCTTCATGTATAAAGAAGTTTGCACACATGAGGTCCTCAAATAAATTATAAATCACCTCGGACCATAACTCCCCATTCAACTTACGGATTGTTGAATTTTTGGAGTTAACACCTGTTAATGTAGACGCATCCAATTTTTTTACTTCCTATCTTTGATCCTTTTAGATGCTAGGTATGACTCACTGTCATGAGTACATTTTCTGAGCTGCCTTAGTTGACTCGTATGCTCTCTTTTCTCTAACCTCACTGCATTTTCAAACTTGTGTAGGTGCTGTAAGGAACTCATGGTGGCAACAGTAACGACAGACACAAGTGATCACAGTTCAAGGGTGTTTATTAAACTGTATGCAGGTTGGAACAATGCCTAATCTAAACCTAAATCTAAGATAGGAGCAAGCGTCGAAATAAGGCACTCCTAGTGGCGTTGTGTCAAATTAAAAGGACCTATACTAAGAAACCTATTGCCAAACCTTACAACTAATACAAAAAGGCGATAGTTCTCAAGAAAAGAAATGTGTTCACAAATAATATGTCACTATGCGATAGCCTGGGACTCCCTTCCCCACGTTTTGAGCACAAGGTAAGGCAGAATCTTGGAGCACAGCACACTCTCGAGCTTCTCCAGCATGAGACGACAGTTCCACTTGCAGCTATCAGGACTGTTGATGGCCAAGTCTTGTTTCTCTTGAAAGTCTCTTGCCTTCAAGGGCATGACATATTCAAATAACAAACAAAAAGTTCCTTCAAGAAAATTAAAGTTTGTTTCTTGGTTTCACTTTGGGTGAGGATTTTTCACCTCTGGTCCCCCTCTTCCAGGCGCTGACCCTTGTCCTCATGGTTTTGGTTGATAGCTTTTCACACCCTCGATCTCCCTCTTACGGGCTTGGATCCAAAAACTCTTCCTATCAATATCAAGGTCTTCAGAGGTTGTGATTTCCTGGTCCCAAGGGTCTGATAGGTTTACCAACAAAAAAAACAACTAACAAACACAAAGTTCTGTTCTACGTATTTCTCAGGTGATGGGTTCACTCCTGGGTCCCCCTCTTCCGGGCGCAGACCTTTTTGTTTTCAGCCTCCGTCCACCGGGTTCACTCTGGCTTTTATCGGGTAATGGGTTCACCACTTGGTCCCCCTCTTCTGAGTGCTGACCCTACTTTTGCTTTCAGCCTCCCTCCACCTGGTTCACTATGGCTTTTCCTTCACTCACAGATCTCAATGTCCTTGTAAACAGTTCCAGTAGACATCCCTTGGCCGGGTTCACTCTTGTTTCTTGGGACTTTAGACTTGCCAACTTCACATTCACTTTCAATGTTTGCAGGATTCACTTCCCTTGCTTTCTCACAGTTCTTAGGTCAAAGGCTTTCGACTGTACAGGGATTTTGCTTGACCTCCTGCATGACCACTTCGATCTATCTTGACGGCTCTCCTACGTCCTTTTGGTATCTGTAGTTTCGTTCAGACAGTGATTGACCTTTCATGGAGCAGTACCCACGTGGTGCCGGCTTCCTTTTGCAGCTGGTCTCCCATTTATAACGTTACAGTTCTTTCAGCTTTTCTTACTTTGCCACTTTCATTCACCACAGCACGGCTCTTATTGGCACTCCCCTCAACTCACCGGCTGTGATTGGGCACTTGGTGTTCCTCTTTAACTGGAGTCATGGGCAGTACCACGGAAGCAGGAGTAACTATTGCTCCAGCTTATCAGCATCGATGCGCTCCGTGTACCCTTTACATCTGCTGCAGCACACTTGGGCTATTGTCCTTGGCCTTATGATTTTTTCAGTGGAGGGTTTGCAGGTTTTTTTGAAGAGGGCAAGGTCGTGTCTCTCCTCATCAGCCTCTCGATATTTACCGCCTTTCTCCTCCTCTTGAACTGCTGCGTCTGGATAGATGTCTCATCATGCGATCTGCCTTGCTTGTACTGTGCTCTCTTGCTCCACCTTTTATCCCTGTGGGGTAGGGAAAGGGCCGTCAGGTGTGTGTCATTCTGATCAATTGCCTAACTTTGCCTGACCCTTGTATTGGGACATGACAGGTAAACGGCTCTGGTGTTAGTCCATTCTTTGGTGTGTCATGCGTAAGTGTTTGTGCCGGAAAAGGGGGACGGGGCCAGTGGTTTTGAATATCCTACATTGCAGGATGGGGAAAAGGTTTGAAAGAAGGGGGCTACAGCGTTTTACTGGTCAGTGTCCCACTCCCCGAAGAGCCCCATCCATGTGATCCTCCCTCTCTAGTCTGCCCCCAGGAACTGGATCCAATAGGTTTAGCTAGGGAGATCCTAGGGTTTAGCCAGAGAGACACCCTCCGTTTTCTCACAGTGCATACCTGTCGATTTAGTCTTGCATAATAGTTTATCCAACTCCCACAAAAAGGTTGTAAACCCTTTATTTGTGCGACTTCCCTTAAATGAATCCATATGATTTTCCATGGAGAAGCGATTCTCTAATTTTGCCATTAGGGAAGAGCCACCTTTCCTAAAAGTCCACGCTCATTACCCCTATTACTCATGACTTCTACCGAGAACGTCCCAATCACCATGTTGTGGTCACTGGGATGCATTTCTTTCACCCTCAGACTGGTGCATTTATTAAACAGCGATCTCAACATTACCATGAAATCAATCACATGCATACTGGTGCCACTTCTCCAAGTACAATGAGCCTCCAGGTCGCCCACAATGTTAACATTTGCAATCAGAAGGTCCTATTCAAAGAACAGCACCTTCCATTTGTCTTTATTTATGCATGGGCCACTTCTCATCAGTTGCGTATTTATATCCCATGCTAATATTATGCTTGCGTCATTATGGCATTGCCAATCCCCATAAGATTACAGGTATTTTCTCAAACAATTCATCCAGGATCATAGCCACAGGGTTCCAGTACAGGTTGATAAAGAGCACAATCACACTTGAACCCTGCAGATTAAGGTCCATTTGGAGCACCAATATGCCGGGCGCATCACTATTTACCAAGATTGTATTAGTAACTTGTGAGTTTCAAGTGGCCATCAAGAGTCCACCAGAGGGCCTACCTACCGAATGTCTGCGGGCAGTTTGTTGCACGGTAGAATAGCCATCAATATTGATTTATTTCATGAGCCAGGTTTCATGACACAGAGTCACGTCAAATGACTCAAAAATGTCATTTTCTTGCTCATGACACATACAGCTATTATATCCTCTAATGTTCCAGGTAATCATTTTGAGTTCCCTCTCATATTAGAGACAGTTTACCGGAGCAGTATGCTAAACTGCTTCACGCTGTAGAACTCCCAAAAGCCAAGCCCAACTTCCTTGTTCTTCTGTGTACTTTGGTTGGCTAATGATCTCAAAAAACGTCCCCATTGATTTTATTTCATCACTACATGCTAAGATACCAAGCTGCAATACAGTATGAGGTTCATGTCCAGCTGCTTACGCTTGGTGTATAATTGACAGCCCAATTTTTGAATTTCATATTGTACTGACAAGACGGCCCTACCAATAAATTATGACTTGTGTTGGCAATAACCGACATAAATCTCATCTCATTTCACGACATTCCTAATGAGATGAAAACTACAATTGGCTGGAAGAGCGAGGCTAACATCAATGGGGCAGTTCGTATAAACTGCTCTTTCCTAATGAATGCCTTATTTAAAATTCCTTCATTACGTAGCCTAATCACCAATGAGGTAGAATGGATACGGCTTCCGAATCATAACAACCACCGAATGTTAGCGAAAGTTCAATCCCTGATAATTGCTAAACTACTTTGGGAATTGAAATCCAATTTAGCACTATTGGGACTTGAAATGCAGGTTTTTTCATCTCTTGAAGAAGCAATGTCATTTCTTGAGTATCGGCCTATAATAAAAACTACTCCCCCCGGAGGCATACAATAGTTTTCCGTCCAACGGGGGAAATCCTAACCATATGATTGAACAACTGGCATCACTAATCACCTCTTTAAACAGCCTTACCTGGTTAGAACCGCTTATAAAAGCTGCTGTAGCAAACATTCCCCCTTCAGTTATTTCGTAATCGAACAATCTCTGCATCATTTCTTGGAATTGCTGTGGATTTAATGACCTTAAAAAATTGATACAAAATTCTGCCCTTCATGTAGTGCCGTCTATTCTACTAATTCAAGAAACCATGTGTCTGACAGAACTACAGTTTGACGGCTACACATCCCTTTCTCACCATGCAATCCAAAAAAATTCAGGTAGACCAACAGGGGATCTCGCAATTCTTATAAATAACAATTTACGAGTCACTATCAACACACTTATGAATCGGATCTATATCTCATTATAGAAGTTGAATTCGACGTACATCCTTGTAGAAATGTATTCCTTATTTTATTGTACTGGAATCCAACTTCCTCAACAGTTTCGTAAGCTTGTGAAGCACTGCATAGTGCTCTGCTTGAAGCACACTTGTTTAGTCCTCAAGCTGAAACAATCATTGGCGGAGATTTCAATGCAACTTTATACCCTCTCTCTCTGCTTGACTTTAAGCCTTTGCAATCTGCCCACTCTAGGCTTTCAATTCAAAAGGGGAAATCTTGGACACGATTACTTAAAGGGAGGGATATCTATGTGGTGCTGCCCTCTGCCTTACATCCAAATTTCACCTGGCAGCGAGGATCCCTTTCTTCTATGATTATGTAGCTGCTTCTAGAACAATTTCGGGGCTTCTCTCACCTTTTGTTACCCTCACACCCAGTCTCGGAGACCATCTATTGATGGTCACTTCTCAAAGTGTACTCAATGTAAATACTTTGAGTGTGATCCAGCTCTTGCTCTAATTCAGATGGATAGAGCGATGCTATCTATAAAGTGGAATGCTGCTACATGTAGGAGGTTATCTTTTCTTGTAAATTGTGACCTTTGGGTCCCTATTAATGATCCTGTTCAGCACTCAGATTCAATTCTGCACTGGAATCTTAGGATGATAAAAGCTCACCTCTGTTCTTTTTCTTCTACTTCTAGATCTAATTCTTCAGCTAAGATACACTCTTTGCCCTTTTCATATATGATCACTCTTCTCAAACAAAGAAAAAATCATGAACTTCGAAAGATTAAGAAATCCTTGTTGAGAATTGATTTAAAAATATACATCCACATAAAAAAACTGATTCTGATGCGATATAGAACAGCAATACACAGAATCCGTCTGCAGTCTTCTTTAGAAGTTAACCAAGACATGGTGTCTAAATTGCACAAACAAAAGACCAGGGACATTTGGAAATCAATAAGAACGATTGGTAAGCCTATGAATATGGAGGTAGAATCTGGAATCGATGGGTTAACATGGACTTCTTTCTTTTTGAACAAATATTCTTTGCCTCCTGCATTCAAGCCCTTTGAGGCACTCTCGGTCTGTCATCATATTCCTGACATGTGTCCTTGGGGATATGAAAACATAATTCATGCTATCAATAAACTAAAAGCCTCTAAATGTGCAGGCCCCGATGGCCTCCCCGCCTTGCGTAATTATGGATGATCCCAGCTTTTGGGCGAACATTTTTCTAGAATTTGTTTCTATCCATTTTCAGAACCAAAACCATTCCAACTTTGTGGCTCAATTCTATCATTATTCCACTACATAAAAAAGGACCCATCAATAATCCTATGAACTTTCGCCCCATAACGTGAATCGATGTTGCGGCAAAAATATTTGCCCTATTGATTCTGCATGAAGTTGAAGCATTTATCCTATTAAATGCTAGTTTGTGTAAAGCCCAAGTGGGGTTTCGCAAAGCTATGGGAACGCCTTTAAATGTGTGCATATTAGCCCATCTTATTGCATCATCTCAACCTCCCTGACAAAGGTCCTATTTTTGTATCCTCACTTGATCTTAAAGCGGCCTTTGATAGTGTAATCAGAGGGGTTTTTATGGCAGAAAATGTTTGAGAAATTTCCCCATTCTTGGTAGCACTTATTGCGCTCTTACATTACAACACCAACTTTTAGGTTCGGATCAATTGTGAGGGTCTACTCACAGATTCCATCCCCAGTGCGATCAGTGTTAAACAGGGTTGCAATCTTGCAGCTGTATTGTTCAATCTTTATCTGGCTGAGATCGATCGCATCTGAAACTCTGCTAAATCATTCGCAACTCGTCTAGGAGATTTTCATATCTCATGGCTAGCCTATGCAGATGATGTACTGCTTTACGACAGCACCCAATCGGGCCTGCAAATCAAGCTAGAGAGTTTTCTCTCATACTGTGATCTAAATAAACTCACGGTTAATCCTTCAAAATCCAACATCATCATTTTCTCAATCCTTAAAAAAGTGCGCAAATTTAAATGGACGATCAATCTAACCGAAATAAATTTGGTTAAAAACCTAACTTACCTAGGCTTTAACCTTTCGAATAATACATCACTAAAGAGATGGAAAATATTGCTTACGGAAAATGTATTGCCCTTAATGGGTCAAATGAAATACATTTTCCATAAATATTGTACATTTTCTTTAACACCGTTGTTTGTATTTTATGGTAAAAAGGTGGAGGCGGTTCTCCTTTATGGATTGGATTTGTGTTTCAGTGTCCTTGGTCCACATTTAGATATGTTCCAAGGTAAAATATGGAAAGCCACTTTGGGGCTGCAACAATACTTACCGAATGCAATCCTGAGGCATGAATTAGGACTTAACTCGTTAGAAGACGCCAATCATAACGAGAGGCTATCTAATTTTACGAAAATGATCTTTCCTCCTGCCAGTTCCATATATAAAAACTTTGCAAAGATGCTTTCCAACGATCATCCGACATCCATTCTTCAATTCAAACAGCAAATGCACAAACTTCTAGAGAAGATTAATATGCAGCCCATGGATCTATGCCTGCAGAGGAGACTAGCCAAAAAAAGACACTTTCTAAATGATTGGGCAGAATGTGCAGACCTTATTTATTCATATTGCTCATTTACAGAATATGCAAAATTGAGGCACATTCAATTACCTCGCCTTCCATATCTGATTCTATGCCCCTGCAATAAATCACGCAATACATATATGCGTTTCCGCATGGACCTATTGCACACCAAAACCCGGATGCAACACTGGTTCAAAAATGAAAATATAATATGTACTGCTGCATGTCGATTTTGCAATGATACTCAAACGACAAAACATCTGTTTCTTTTTTGCTCACATTTTAAGGAAACCAGATTACTCATGTTGAAGGACTTTGAAAAGGCCCACACAGTCCTAGCCAGAAATCTTATTTGGATAGGATGTATGTGGGGGAGGAACAATGAGATTATCTTAGCAACTGCGATGTTTGAAATGTACATGGAAGCTGAGCTTGAAGCGAGTTTTGAAGGAATTGAAAATTGAAACAGAATTGTTCCCTGCTGTTGTAATTCTCCTTTGCTATGAGTACAGTTTGCAACTTGTGAAGTGAAAATGGCTAATATCACATAACTGCGCGAAAATATCTGCAGTCAGTTAATACACTTTGATGTAAGAAATGTTATTTAGATAATCTGCTGTGATGATATTGTTAAGATGACCTTGGTTAGAATGCTTTTCATGTCTAAGACAATCAATAGACGTGTAGGAATGTGGTACAAAGATGAATTTCAGTGTCTTAAAAAATAGAACGATTGTTTGAATTTATATGAAATTATTGTATTAATTGATCTGTTTTTAAATTGAAGTTTGCACAATTTGTAAAGATGCATACGCACTAAAAACTGATGACTTAAACAAGATCTCAATAAGGTCTGTTATATTCTCGTCTACAAAGCTAATGTAGTCTGTATCAAAGCTGGACACTGTATCCAGTGATGGTGCTGCCTGGAGCAAGTTTAGAATGTTAGAACGGTTCAACACTATAGTTGATGTTGATTGAGATAAAGCTCAAAGTACATTTTAGTTACACATTCTTTATCCCCTACCGCCTTGCAGCTCTGACCTTTTCCTGAGACACTGCGATCCTTCTGGGAATCATTTACCTGTAATGCTGTTACTATATTATGTAAGTTCTTGGCAGGCTTATGCAAGTCTCCAAGAGTCTGTTTATTGATCTCGCTCTTAAAAATATTGAATAAGTGATCGTAATATTTCACTACTGATTGCGTTCCCAGCGTGTCTAAGGTTCTCCCGGCCTCAGAAAATAGGTCATCCTTCAAAAGTGTATTATGGCTTTCTGCCCATGCTGAATTTAAAGCAGTGGGCAATCCAGCACTACTTGTAGATGGCACCATAGTTTGGTTTTGGTCATCCAGCCGTGTTGCCCTTTGTTGAATCTGGATTTCTATAGTGGCTGCCCTGATCCCACCTTCTTCATGTCTATCTGCCAGCAGAACTGGTTTTGCCAGCAGATTAAAAATGTGTGCACATCGCTTCTTTGACAGCTTCATAGACTGCTGGCTGGTATTGGTGCAACAGGCGCTGATAGACAACCAGAGCCATCAGAGGCACCCTTATCGACAAAGTCAGTGCTCTACCTTTGCAATCCTCTCGAATTTTTTGCCAAAGCAACCAATGGCACCCCTTGGATACTAGTAGCTGGGGTGGCCTTGGCCATAATCGGATCAGCGGCACAATTATTATCATTTACCTACGTTTGATTCTTCCAGTTCAACACCCTCTATAACGGCCCCAGTCCCAATCCCTGCTCCTGAGGATTCATCTGCCCGCAACAATAGCCTAACTCTGCTGGAATCTTCGTTTTCATTATCATTAGTGACACTGCCCCCATTGGCCTCTATCTCTGTGAAATCTAAATTACAAAGACATTTTCTAGAATTCGCTCTCTGCTGGTTTCTTCTGCCATTATTTGACTTTCCAAGAGCTTTCTTATGGCCAACCTCTGATCGCGAAGTTTTCAAATTTTTCAATAACTCCTTGGATTTATGTAATGTAATCCATCTTCTTGGTCGTCCCGTAAGTTGATTAACTGGATAGCATATTCCACCCTCACCTGTTTATCCAGCATCAGTGGGAGTTTTTTTATACTGTTTTTTTGGAAGGCAGAATTGCTAAGAATGTTGTTTTTTACATTTAACTCACTGAGAATAAGAGTGTGGGCCCTTACCTCATCACAAACATTTTAATATAATTCTATCAAAGCACTCGAAATAGAATTTAGCGCTGAGATGGATGGTGAAGATAGATTAATTTGGTCATCCACCTCTTTTAGTGTATGATGCATGGCATTAGACTCTGTGCCATTCGGTCTCTGGGCTAGATTACTCATGGGTATACATTCTATAACATCAGGGGGCGAATCATGGGGACCCTCAAAATCAATTGCAGATAACGATTCACCCAAATCCAACCGAGTTATGTTGCTAGAGAAGTTATTAATGGGGTGTAGATCAATAGAAGCTTCACCGGATACCACATCAGTTCCATACTTTAAGCAACCAACCTCACCCACACATGCAAGCATACTGTGCTCAGTTAAATGTCCATGACCCTCCCTCAATATTACTTTTGTGGTTACTAGGCACATAACCTCTGTACTGGAGCCAACACTCGGAAAAAAGTCTGTGATTTATTGTGCCACAATAGGTGTGGTGAATTCTTGTTTCGAGGATCTGGATTTAACAGCACTATTATTCACTAGGGCTATTTCCTGTGCTAATACCAGTTCCAGCAATGGTCCTGGTAAAATATTTAGGTCCGCACATATAATTTGAACCACATCCTCCTCGGTTTGGATTTCCTTTGACTTAGGGGCGTCTCTGATGTTGTTGGTATTTTAGTGACCATAATTAAATTATAATTTGTTTCCAAATGCTCTTGCCTTTTTTGAATTATGTAATTTGAGGTTATCTTGATATCTGGCACAGCAGCCAATAAGGGCTCAGTTGACTCCTACTCAGACTGTCCCCTACCCGTAAGAGCTATAGCATTAGGCACCACACTAAAGTAAAGTGACTTCCAAGTTTAGTTGAGTAAATGGTGCTTGACATGTTTCAACCATTAAAGCACCAATAAGCCCTTATCAAGTACCCCAACAGCCCTTATTAAAGTTTACCCAATTAACTCAAGAGGCTCCAGGCCTACCGACACCGTTTTCAAAAAAGGGTTTACAATATACAGCTATTTCCAAATTGCAAAGTCATGGTATGTCAGTATGTGGCAAATATTAGTGCAGGAAAGACATGAAATGATGGAGCATTAGATAGTACACACGTCATCTCAAAGGCTGAAAGGACCTGCAGTCAGCGAACATGAACATTTACAATGTTCAATTATTTTCTAATACCAAAGTTGGGGAAATCTCAACATGAGGCAAATGTTAGCGTAGAGGGCACTTCAGCAATGAATAGTACAAAGTTCGAATCAAAGGCTTAGTGGCCCACAGCCACCAACCAAAGAAGTTTCAGTTTATAGTTCAGTTCAAGTGACAGAGTCGAAATCAAAGAACGAAAGGAGTATTAGAGCAAAGAGCCGCAATGCAATCCATTAAACCAAAGATCGGCTCAAAGGCTCAGAAGCCCGCAGTCACCGACCGAAATGTTGGCATTAGGCAGCTTATTGTTATTTCAAATGTCATCATCAAAAGTACCTCCAGGCGAAGCAAGGATTAATGCAGAAAGCGGTAGATAAGTAATTCACACACTGGTCGGCTCAAAGGCTCAACGGCCCGCAGTCACCGACCAAAAAAGAGTTGCACTTATGTATTCCAATTGCAAGTAGCAGGTGGCAGACAGCAACGCGTCCCAGCAGGGGAGACGCTGGAGCGTTAACTCCAAATAAACTGAGCACGACGGGATTGTCAGTGTCGCTCTGATCTCTTATTTTCCTTCGACTTATTGAGCTTTTGCAGAGCACACAGAACCCTTGCACTACGGGGAACAGTCTCACCGGCCAGTCTGCTCTACCAGGTCGGGCTGCTCAGATGGACACTCAACATCTCTCCGTGCCGCACTATGGATGTCAGGGTTTTTTTCAATTGACAGTCCACCTCCAACAATGAATAGTAAAGACAGACTGACAACACTGGTAGCTCCTACTCAGACTGTCTCTCAACGCCTTTATAAGTGGGGAGAGCCTCCTTTTTGTTGATTCATCGTTGGATGCTGAAATAAGGAGGATTTGTCTTGCACATTGTTGGAGTACAGTCTGCTTTAAAGTCCTATTCCATAGAGGTAAAGACATGAAGCAAAAAGTAAGACGCAAACTCTTACCCTAACAATCTCAAGGGAATATTTGAGGTGACTGTTGGCTGAACAGTAACTTCTACAAGTGAGACCACTGGCACCCACAGCTGCTCACTGGAAGTTATGGAACCCTGCAAGTGGTCTCTACAAGCCTATTTGAAGGGAAATGCAAGAGAAAGTACCTACCTTGCTCCTAAACACTCTGAACTGGTCTCCAAGCAAGACAGAACCACAGGAGAAGCCCAAAGCCAATCTGCCGCCTCAAGAAGCTAAATACCAGCGGTGCTGCCTTTGATACTCTAAGCACTTTGGCCTGCTTACTTGCTTTCGGTCAGTCTTGATGCCAACTCAACACATTGATGCAAATGAGCTCTACTCGATCGCCTGCTCGACCCCATGAATGCAGCGGACTTACCGCATCACAACCACTGACTCGTTCCAGAATAAGCCACCTCTACCTGTCTCAATTGCTGACTTGACCAGCTGACGGCCATTGTCTCGACCTATCTCGAATACCGACTTGACTCATCTGGAATCTTCATCTCAAATCATCTCAACGCTGAGTCTCCATTGG
This sequence comes from Ambystoma mexicanum, assembly GCF_040938575.1. Classification (NCBI taxonomy): domain Eukaryota; kingdom Metazoa; phylum Chordata; class Amphibia; order Caudata; family Ambystomatidae; genus Ambystoma; species Ambystoma mexicanum. The sequence continues at coordinate 83,006,159 of NC_090939.1, read as the reverse complement.
GATGCCTGGCTTGCCTGCCTCAATTGCAACAAAGCACCTAAAAGCCTGTCTCCCTGTTGCTGAGCCCCAAAGACAAGCATTGCAAGGTATTTGAAGTAGCCTCTCCCCATTGCCCACCTTTAAGGGCCCTAGCGACATGTAAAACCCACTCTCTACCCTTTTAAAAATGTCTCCAATATTGGCTGCAGAAATAATTGTATGTGCACCCCGTTTTCAAATCCAGAGTGCCCCTTTATTCATAAGTTTGCATTCTATTTCCTCTATACAGGGATGGGATGTGGTGTCTTAGATTAGTTTGTTTGAATTGTTAGTTTAATAAATGTACCCCATTTTTTTTAAAACCTTGGTTGTAGTTGGAGATTCTTTTATTTTGGTACTGCAGCACTATTGTTTTTGGCCTGCTTCAGTACTAGCTCCCATCCCTCATGAAGTGAATAGCCTGCACTACCCTAAAAGGCAAAGGAAATATATTAGTCGGGCTGTGCCTGATCCACCTTTTTGAGTGGGTTCACTGCAGCGGTTAGTAGCAGTTTAGGACCGAGTAGGAGTTTTATTCTCTACTCATCCCTGTCCTCCTGGGGAGCGGTAGTCATTTTGTCACACCTGCACTGCTGACATGACTTGCAGTTTTGCCTTTTTGGTCATTCACACACACACACACACACACACACACACACTGGCAACGGCCCATGGATTGTGACAACCCACATTCTCGCTTCTGTCATAATACATTACGTGGAGTAGTACATCTAATTTCCAAGTGACCAACAGAGTGTGGGTGCAGAAGAAGAGACATTTTTGCCCATTCACAGTATCCAGATTTGATTGGTGCCTCAAACTTCAACCATACGCAACTAGTCCCTGCATTGATGTAGAAACCTTAATATGATGGATGTCTGTACCCGATACAGGATAGCCAATTACTACTCAAGATTAACTATATTTTATTAGGAAACAGCCTTAACATAACCATTGAGTTATTTTCTCAGTGCATTTCCAGACCATCATGCTCTCCAGCATGCTTAAATGTAGATTTAAGCAATGCAACGCAGTATCCACCAATCGTATTGCAAGGATATGATAGAGTTCAGTTAGACTCTGCCACTTGCACATATCTGCCTCTTGTCTTCACTGGTTGAGGTGGTATTTGTTCTCGGACACCCTCAGTATACCCACTCCAATGTATCCTCATCCTTCTTGGACTAAGCTATAACCTTTCCATGAGACTATAGGCTTCCTTTGTCTCCCTTCAATAATGATCTGGCCTGTCATCCTTGCTTCCTATTTCATCGGGAAATAGGTCTTTCTGGGCATTTCCTTTGTCCCAGACCCTACGCCAGACCCTGCCTACTTCTCCCCTGGCTGATGCCTCTTGGCTTCCCATACTCATCCGAGCTTCTCTGCTACTCCTGAATCACACTTGGAAATCTTGGGTGCGTCCTCTTTATACAGTGCTCCGTTGCTTCCCATCTAGTGTTGTGCATGGTAAATCCCATGAATACATATCAGATAGTGAGTCCCTGACATGTATGAGTGGTGGTAGATATGTGTCACAGAAGTGTTAAATGTCTGCTTCCCTTGCACCCTACTGCCCTCTCAGTACATCCCTTTCCCGCTTGCCTGCCCACTTGTGTTCACCCTGTCTCTGAGTAGTCGGACTGCCAACTACCATGACATGACTCAAGGGTGTACGTTGAATCTCAGTCACCTGTTTCTGAGCTCAAACTCCTTGTCAGAATCTGCAACATTCCCCAGCAGAAGAGGACTCTCAGGGAAACCAGCTTGGGAGTAAAAGAGCCCAGGAAGGAGTGAAAGCCTGGCACATACACTGCTCAGGAGTCTGAGAATTCTGAAAGTGGGAAGGATTATGTGCTCTGGAGAGGTAAGTACATAAGAAGGCAGCTAATTCTTCTTCACTTGCAGTATTGGCTGTTGAGCACCCTGGCAGCGAGCAAAAACACCCCCCTGTCTGGTGCCATCCCCTGGGAGTACCCCTCCCAACCAGCAGTCCCTTAACCCAAAAGGAAAACTACCCTTGTACTCCAAAGGTTCCTGACTGCTGACCCTTGCAGGCCCAAACCTTGCACAGAGAAATCCTGGAATCCAAATGACTCAAGAAGGTGAAGGCCATATTAGTCATGCAACCCCCATGGGGGCACCTTCCTTCCCTGGAGGGACATTTCACCACAAGGAAAAATGTGTTTTCAGCGCTTCAAAGATTGCTGGCCCCACTGTACCAATCAGCAACATCACTGGGAGGCAAGCAACATCACTGGGGGGTAAGGGAGGGGTGAGTGATATATAAAATGGAGCACCATAAACTGGGAAATACAATGGTACAAGTATTTGGACTGTGGGAAAATAGGTTTTGGTGCCTAAATACAGCTGAAGGGGTCTTTGGAACGGGTGACCTTGTTATAGAAAACTTCCAAGGTGTGCAGTATTGTGGTGCTTTGATGCACGTTGCACAGCATTGCCATAGGGCGAACCTGTACACATGACACCTGCAGGTGAGTAAGTGATGTGATGAATAGCTCTTTTAATGTATTACACACAGTTGGGTGAGTGAAGAGGAAGACACAAACGCAGCCTGATGTGCCCCAAAAGCAAAAGTGGGGATAATTGAATGTTGTCCCATCCCCAAACCCAACATCCCAACAAATAAATAGAATACAAAAATACACTGGGCTTCATTCTGACTCTGGCAGTAGCCGTGCCAGTAAATTTATTTTCCAGTGCCCGGGAATGGGCAATTACCGGGTAATTGCGTCCCCGCTGGACCCGGTAATTGCCCATTTCCTGAGCGCCAGAAAATAAAACATGAATGGTGCTGGTGCATCCATCGAGTTCTGCGAGCGGGTGCCGTTCCGCCGGCTGAATGGCTCCCGCTCACAGAACTCGTAGTTTGCTGGTCCGGAAACAACAGTACCAGTACCGTTGTTTCCGGACCAGCAAACTTGTAATGAGGCCCACTGTCTTCTTAAGTTTACAATTAAAAACATACAGGTTTTTTTAAAGAGCAATTGCCACACCAGATGTTCCAAAAAAAATATTCCTTACACATGTATTGTAAACTAGTCCCTCTTGAATTCCTTTTTGAATTGGAGCAGAGAGAGCTAAATATAATGAAGTAGCTACTCCAGAAGCGAAGGTGCTACGCATGAGTGGGTCTGATTGAAGTCTTAGGTTTCTGAATTCGAGGGACATCCAGCTGTGTAGGAAATGTGTTTCTGGCAGCTGGAGCACCTTCTGCAAAATGAAGCTTAGCTGCAAGGGTAGCTGCAAAAATAACAGCTTTATTTGGAATGTGTCCTGTTTCGAAGAGCGCACATGCTCCTAGTGGGAGCCAGTAAAGTGAGCAAAGACTAGGAGAAATTCTTTCAAATTTCACAATCTTCACAATCAAGCAGGCTGCACCTTCCCTGCATGATTCACATGAAACAAGTTTAGCTTTCAGGAGCCCCTGTCAAACACACATACAACGGAAGAGTTTTCAACACTCTCCCCCGAACCACAGAAGCCGAATGGATTCGACCCTCCCACCGTGGTTGGCACAGACACCTGATTTTACAACACAGGTAACCATGTGACAGCCAATGGGGGGGAAGAGGGATTAGGGAGAGTTTGTGAATAGGGTAGGGTAGTCGGAAACACCGGAAAGAGGGAGAGGGGAAAGCCTACTTGGGATAGGTATGGGGAAGCAACAGGAAAAAACCACCCTACCATACATAACCAGAACTAACCATGCGCATATTTCCCAATCCCTGCCTGTCTCTGGAACTCTTACTTTTCTTGTACTAAATGGCCTAAGCCAAATGCCTTCTTCCTTCTTACCTTAGTGAAACGCAACATAACACATGAACATATATGCATGAAAGCATGAGAACATGTAGTAGCAAGCTGGATGGCACAAACAAGGGAAGCTTCCCAAGTGAAATGACAAAAACACATGGCCCAGAAGGGCAGGCGTGAGCACACATACTCAGCAGCACATAACATTGCTTTCCAGCATAACACAAATTGCACAAAGCTTGCTGAGCATGAATCCACGAGTTATATAAGCACTTGTGACCAACAAGGCAAGGAGGTGTCTTCCCCGCTTCTCATAAAAATAAATGCGAGTAACTTAATAGGAAACACCAGAGGTCTGCCTCCGTAATCATTACTGAACATTCTTCCCGATTGCCGGAAAACACAGAGGCCAAGAACCCCTAATTCAGTCTTTCCCCACGTAGCGTAGGAAACCGCATGTTAACATGAAGCAAGGTGCTCGCAAAACATTGACCCTGTTAGAACAAATCATAATATTCACAGCATGTAAAGAAGTACTTAGCTCTTGGTCCGGGAGCCACGCGGGACTACCCGGACTGAAGAAGCAGCACGTTGTCAGGAGCCTGTCCCTGTCACCGCCGCATGGCCCATGGTTCTTCTTCCCTTCTGTAGCAGTTCTTCCACGTGCAAGGAGACGCGCAGGGGCTCCGCCTGCAACGTCCGTACCAATCCAAAATAATCCACACCTGAGCCACGCCGTTGCTGGCTGATAAGCACACCCCAATCATAATCAGCTGGTGATGCATGCGAGGAGCAGAACTACTTTTGTCACAGGGGTTGCTGAGAATTGAAGTTCCCAGGTTAGTTTTTCCTGATTCAACTACCCTGATGGTCCTGCAAGCTCTGTTACCGGGCCCACTGCAGCACACCACGTCTGCCACAGCCCCTATTCCTGACAGTACCTCCTCTCCTAGGGCGCTTCCAGGACCTGGTTTCTCCGGGTTTTGCAAATGAAATTGTTTTACCAACAGGGAGCATGTACCGCACCCGCGTGTTCCCATGAACAATCCTCCGGACCATAACCTGACCATTGAATCAGATACCATAACTGTTGGTGTCTTCTTTTGGAGTCCATGATGCGTTTTACTTTGTATTCCATTTGACCTTCCTTCAGAATAGCTGGTGGTCGTTTTATAGTCCTCCCTGGAGCTGCGGGTTTAAGCAAACACATGGATCACTGGATGTATCTTTTACGTCTTTGGCAAACGTAATCTCATTGCCGTAGAAGACGCATACATTATCTCATATGGCTCAGTAAATCAAGTTGCAAACTTATGCCACCCCACCAAAGATAAATTCCGAGTAGACAACCATACCCTATCCCCACTTGATATTCTGGGTCCTCCTGTTGCTTTTTGTCAGCTTGTATCTTATACGCCATTTTAGCTTGTTCCAAATTTGAGCGTGCCTTCTGTTTGATTTCAAGAAGCATCTATTTACGCTCATGTAAAATGGGAATCTATTCCACCACCAGTAGTTTCTCCGGTATCATGTTTTGCTCGTGACCATATCAACATTCATTGGGGGCCATACCCAAGGAAGCATGCTCTGAGTTATTGTAGGTAAATTCCGCCAGCCATAATGCCTGCACCCAAGATTCCATGCCATCTCCCAAATAACATCTCAGGTATTGCTCAAGAGTCTGATTAACTCTTCTGTTCTGTCCGTCGGTCTGGGGATGATAGCTAGTGGATAGAGCACAGTTGATTCCCAACATCTGACAGAAAGCATGCCAAAACCTTGAAGTAAATTGGGGTCCCCTGTCTGAGATAATACTCCTAGAGAGACCATGCAACCTCACAATGTGTTGTAGAAACAACGCAGCCAATTTGCCAGCCCCCGGAATACCCATGTAGGGAAGGAAAGGAGCTTGTTTGGACAAATAATCCACTACCACCCAAATAGTGTCATACTGATTGTCTGGGGGAAGATCCATAATGAATTCCATGGAGATGTGGGTCCAGGACTTCTCCGGGGTCGGTAAAGGTTGTAACAAACCCCTTTTTTGACATGATCACCCTTGTCATGCACACAATTTTCACATTTCAAAAGATACACCCCCACATCCTTTCTTAATTCAGGCCACCAAAAATACTTCTCCAACATCACCTGTGTCTTTCTTTTCCCCGAATGCCCTGCTAACGGAGAGTTGTGACACTAATACAATGCCTTGTTTTGAAGCTTCTTAGTAGACAAAAATAACCGTCCTGCATGATGAGGCAAACCTGCCCGCACCGTTCTTGCTGGAGGACTGTTCCTCCATTTCTGTAATTCCTGTGGCTTCTGCCCCCTTTTTACCTGTCCTAATAAATCCTCTGTAATAGCACCAATGACCTTCTCTCGAGGAATAATTGCCTTTACTTCATTCACCACAGTATCTAAATTCTGTTGTTTTGTTAATGCATCTGCTTCTCCATTCTTTGTTCCTGGCCTGAAAGTAACTACAAAATTGAATTCATTAAAGTACTGAGACCAGCAAAGTTGTTTAGGACTAAGTGTTTGAGCTGTCTTGAAATACTGAAGGTTTTTGTGATCAGTTACCACCATTACTTGATGTCTAGCCCCCAGCACAGCAGATAATGCCTCCATTCCAGGAAAGCAGACCTAATAGCCAACAACTCCTTTTCAGTTAGAGAGTAGTTCAGCTCACAACTAGAAAGCTTCCTAGAGGAGACATTTCATTTCGCATTACGGTTCTAACATGGGAGCAGAATGCCGAGAGTGCATTCTTTGCAGCATGGTCTGTCGGCTCTGAGAGAGGAAATGGACGAAAAAGCAGAAAGCAAGGGGAGGAGGCCCCAGAGCAAGGATAAGCGCAACCTGGCCCTTCATAACACTTGGCTGAAATCAAATTTGGCAACACTGAATGTCCCCAAAAGATTAGCAGCGGGTGATACATGACTGACAGAGACGTGTACAGATGGAAGAATTTGCCTGAGGGAGTGCTGATGTCACCCACCAGTGGGAAGAACTCTGGGAGCAGCAGTGGGGTTGAAGGTTTCTTTTGTTTTGTGATTTCTGGGTGATTTAATTCTGCTCTCATGGACATTGTAAGGATCGGCCGGCAGCTCAGTAATATTCAATGTGGTGGGGGCTGCAGGGGATCTTGGCTGCTTTTGGCGTGGGTGGTGTAGGGAAGGTGTGAACAGGAGCATAGGGTAAAAGAGGGCATGCTATGTGTAGAGGCCTATATTGATTGTGGTATGGGGAGGGAAGATTGGGGAGGATGGGTTACATTTAACCATTTTAAAGTGTTATGATTGTTAAGAGAATTCTGCTTTACAGTTAACCAATGTGAGCAGAGGTTGATAAAATCGAAGACCGCAAAACCGTACAGACTCCAATATCACTACGGATGAGAGAATGGCCATCTCTTCTTTAAGACAGGACCATACCATCATTGTTAAACCAGCCGATAAGGGGGTGGTAGCGTTGATATGGACACCACCAAATATGAAACTGAAGTTCTAAGACAATTAGGGGAGTCTACTTTTTATAGTCCCTTACAACAAGACCACACTATGGAACTCGAAGAAAAAATGACATCACTTGTGGTGAAAGGCAGAGAGGAAGATTGGATCACGGAAAAGGAATCTTAGTATCTAATTAGAGAGGATCCCATCATCCCTGACATTTATATCCTTTTTAAAATGCATAAAGATCTGTAAATCCATCTGGGAGGCCTATTGTGTCAGGCATAGGCTCCATTTTTTAGCCTATCTCAAATGTTGTTGATTTTTTCCTTAAACACCATTTGTTTCTCAGATTCCAACCTATATTAAGGACCACACCCATATCATTCAAATAATGGAAAACATGCCCTTTGACCCTGTAACACAACTCTTAGTGGCCCTTGATGTTCAGAGTTTGTATGCGAACATACCACAGGGGGATGCTTTAAACATCATTAAGTATGTGTTAGATCAGTTTCTGATGGAACTCACTGAAATAGCACTTACCAGGAATGTTTTCATTTTCAGAAATTATCTGTTTCTTCAAATCAAAAGGACCAATTCTTTTGGCAAATCTTTGTCTGTACCTGCTCAAAACAAACTCGGAAGAGCTTGTTAGTTTCGAATGCTAACAAAACACATCCTGTGATTTCTATAGGGGAATTAATTGATTTACTTTAATCAAATATGCTAAGGATCTACACAGACAAACAGGATATTTAGCTATGGGGAAATACTAGAACAATACATGCAGGGCCTACATAATCTATGGATTTGGGGATCATTTTACTTACAGGAGAGGGCTTGTAATGGGCATCAGGGAACAGCAAGGCACCTCTGGGACAGCAAGGGTGTCAGTCAAGGATAGGTCCCTCTGGCTCCTCCAAAGGGTACAAGTCAGCTTCTATATCTCCTGGTCCCTGTCTCCAATGCAAGATTTGGGGCCTCCCTGCTTGGGTGTTTCTCGCAAGACTTCAGCAGCAGGTTACCTACCAGAATAAGTGAAAAAGTCCAGGTCTGATGCAAACTGGTTTACTTATAGGGCAAAGGACATCACAAACTTGTCATGATTCCTGCTAAAGGGATTGGTTGGTTTTCTCTACCCACCTCCCACCTGTGTGCTAATAGGACAAGGAGATGAGGGGTGTGAGTTAGGAAAGCTGTGGGAGGAGAAAGCTTTGTCATCCCAAACTGACATGTGGGCTTGCCATGTTGAAAATCTATCAACATGGCAAGTACCCTAATTTTTCAAATCTTTACGTGTATGGGTATATTTTTAAGAACTACATTTTAAGGCCAATCAGATGATGCTAATCTTGAATCAGCATGCCCTTCCTATGCAGAGATACTGTTTTTTTTTATTTACTCAAGAGCTGTATCAGTGAAAAATATGCCACTTCAAAGTTCCCATGTTAATTTTGACCTTCAACCTCACACCAACTTTCTAATCTCTCGGAATGAAGGGAAGGCCGAAATCACATTTTCATTAATAACTTCTGTTATGTTTAAGACACTTTTTTTTGGCATGTTTCAAAGGGGGTTACTATCACCTTTAATAAAAGTCTGGAATGACCGTTGTGGCATATACGCTAGCCCTCTTTATGCAATAATATGTATTTTTCCATTAACTAAACTCCAGCCTTTCCTTTGTTCTCTTAAGTTTCATTTCCCCTTAAGCATGTGATCAGCCAGAGGCTGGCTCATGTTTATCTTCACCCATCCCTTCTTGGCCGTGTAATGGCCCTGGCTGTAACTCTAATGTACATTTTATGGGAGCTGTAACCTCGAGGTCACTTCTGCTGAAAGAACAGGCATGGCTTTATCTATTTCCACTGTGGTTTAAATCTAGGCAGTGTATTTCTTTATATTTTTTTAAGCACTGGACCTGATTGATGGTTGACAACCAGACCTCCCTCTCCAGGACCAGCCGAGGAAAGGTCTTCGAGGTTAAGTTTCATTTTCAGGAGAAATGCATGTAAACATTCTGCAATAAATTGCTTTTAAACCCACACACAATGCATTTTACATGACATTTCATAAGGCACATGGGCCTTATATCCACCTTATATCCATGTGTATTGTACTTCTTTAATTTCATAGTTGCAAAAGACATGAGTATCACTTCTGGATTGTCCATATGTATAGGGCAGTTATATGAGAAAACCAAGTTCAAACTCTGAACGTCTAGTAGGCACTTCTCTCTGCATACTGTCATTTGGATGAGGAAAAATGAAGTTCTTTTATTTCTTAGAATTGCAATACGCTTGGTTTCCCTTGAGATTACTGGTGCACAATCTGGTATTACATTGAAGATGATGTACACACAGGTATCTGTCTCTAAGTAAAAAGTGTAGCTTTCTATGGATTTAGTAAAACAGCATTGTCAGCCACATGTCTTTCTTTTCCTTGCTGAAATGCACTTTGCCTATCTTTGCAATTTTGATCTTCCCAGCATATGTCTCCTTTGTTTGAGATTCAGGCCTGTCTTTAGTTCAGTAGGCCTCATGTCCAACATGCCTTTTAGAGTTTTGAAAACAAATAATATAATACTCCGCGGCTATCACTAGATGTCGGCCTAAGCAGATACAAGCATCAGAAATACGATTACAATTAATAATGTATCCCATATATTGGACAGATCACAAGAAAAATGTCAATCACTTGTCAGTGCATCGCTCACATATCAGAAGCAAATCAGCTTCCTATAGCATAATGGAGCATTTTGCTCAACATGGCACACTCTGAGTGACTTAAATTGGACAATAATTTAAAATCTCACCCTGTCCCGCAAAAGGGGGACCCTGCTAAAATGTAAAAAATCAGAGAAGCTTATTGGATATACTTAACAGACTCTGTAAGAAAAGGCCTAAATGAGAGGGAGGAGTGATATTCCAACACCTGGGACCCACATGCGCTGCCCTGGATGATGTTTAATAGTTATTAATATTGGAGAATCTTCCCTCATCTCTGACTGTCTCTCTGTTATCCAGGAATGGTGTGCCGCCAATGACCTGTGCCTTAATGCCAGTAAGACTGAGATTCTACTTATCGGCACACCCACTCCCTCTTTCCCTGCAGCCCTCTTCCTGCGCCTACCTGCAAGGCAAAAATCCTTGGGGTCATCTTCGACTCCACTCTCTTTCTCTCCTCACATATCTGACGTCTCTAAAAAGTCACACTACCAGCTACACCTTCTCAGAGGTATCCTTCCTTTCCTCTCCTTCCCCCAGAAGCTCACTGTCTACAGAGCCCTGGTTCTCTCGAAGCTGCACTACTGTAACAGCCTCTATCTAAATCTTCCTGCCTCTACTCTCTGCCCTTTGCAACTCATCCAGAACAGGACTGCGAGACTTGTCCTTGGCCTCAAGCCCAGGGACCGTATCTATCCAGGACTGAAATCACTACAGTGGCTCCCAGTGGCTGTGAGGATTAAGTTCAAAACCCTCTGCATTGTCCACAAGGCCTTCTGGGGCCTTGGGCCAAAATACCTTCAACTCTCTCTTCCAAAATATCTTCCTTCTCGAGCTCTTCGCTCATCCACCTCCAACTACCTCAGGGTCAACCGCTTCTCCGAGCAACGAGCTGGGGGTAGATCTCTCTCCGCAGCAGGGGCTTCCCTCTGGAACAGCCTTCCTACCTCCCTGAAACTTGAGGAGAACCATCTCCGGTTCCGGAAGCACCTCAAAACCTTCCTCTTTGCCTCCGCTTTCTCTCCCTCTCTCCCCTGCTAAAATCACTTAACCTGCTACTGGGCCACTCACCGATCTCGGTCCTTGGCCCAGCCACTCTTCCCTGCACTGCCTACCTGCACTACGGGACTGTCTCTGTATCCTACAGCCCCTTCTCCCGGCACTTACCTTACACTTGCCACCAGCTGGCCCTATTATTTATCTTGTATTCTACTAACCATGTACTGCACTTTCCTTGCACTTGCCACCATCTGGCCCTATTATTTATCTTGTATTCTACTAACCATGTACAGCACTTTTCCCCGCTCCCCTTCCCCTTGCACTTTTCCCAGTCCCCTCTACCCTTGCACTTGCGCAATCTGAATGACACCTGGCCTAGTAGGATCGTTGTCTGTCTCCCCTTGTTCTCCCTCCTCCCTGCCTCGTCACACCTTGAAACACTTGTGTATAGGCACATTACAAATGCCATATCATATCATATCATATCATAGACACTTGAATCTGACAATTTTTATAAATATGTGTCTGTCTTCAGAAGGCGGGTGAAATATTCACCAATGCACGCTCACTCCAAAACCCTATGCATGAAACTTTTGGTGATGTCACCTCAATTGGTGAATTCCCACAAGAGATCTGCTTAATCTTCCTATTTTTGATAATATTGTAAATGAAGTGCATTTAATACTTCATTAAACTCTTTGTGCTCTTATCATTTGCGCACGAGAAGTTTTGTGTTGACAGATACATGTGTTATATCCGCCCTACGTCCCGCAGCGCGGTGACGTAGGGCATGTTAATAAAAGCCCCGCCCCCTGAGTGGGAGGCAGTTCCGGGCGAAGCCGAGCCAGCGTGTGTGTGTGTTTCTTTGCGCTCCCCTGCCAAGGCCGCGCCCAGGCCATGCGGCCTTCTTGGACCGGAGCCAGCCCCTCGTGCTGGGCCTCCGGCACAACGCGCGACTTAACAATGGCGACGAGGAAGTGAGCGAGCATCCACGCGCTCCGGAGACCACACGGTCGCTCCGTATACATTTTTGGACACCCGGTGGGGGCCTCACGACCACGTGACCCCCACCCCCAAAAAAAAAAAAAAAAAAAAAAATTATTTTTTTTCTCTTTTCATCCCCCTTTTACACACCTCATCCTCGTGGGGTGAAGAAAAAAAAAGAGTTTTTTCACGTGTCGTCCCAGGCACCACCAGCACGTCGTCTCCTGCACCAATCCATCGGAGCACATGTGCCGGTAGGACGCTGCATCACCACAGGGCACGCACGAACCTGAAAGGTAGACACTCGGCGACTGAGCGCACGCATCACCATGGCGACTGGGCTATCTACCCCTGGACCTTCCACACCGTCCAGAATGGCGGCAAAACTGTCCATGGTGTCACCACCGCCTCGCACGCAGGGAAGTTCGTCGACGTTGATCCAACCATTCGACCCATTCACGGACCCATCGTCCAGTGGGCCCAGATGGCAGCTATGGCTACAGAAGTTCGAGATGGCCATGGAATGTAAGGACGTCACGTCATCCAGAAAAATGAAGGCTCATCTACTCCTTAGTGTGGGCGACGAGGTGCTGCGCATCTTTAACTCCCTGGAGGTGGACGACGGCCAAGATGCATACCAGAGTGCGAAGGACGCTCTGACAGCACATTTTCTCCCGCAATTGAATCCAGACTATGAAACCTTCATCTTCTGCACGACCATCCAGGCCACCGACGAGACTCTCGACGCCTACCACACGAGGCTGAGGAAGCTGGCCATGTCGTGTGAGTTTACGAACACTGAAAGGGAGATTAGGAGGCAAATCATAAATGGAATTCACTCGGAGAAGCTGAGGCGTCTCGTGCTCTTTGAGAAGGGTATCCCTCTACAGCGCATCCTGGAACTGGGCCGACAAAGGGAGCTTGCCCACTCCAGGGCCGCAAACATGGAAGTGACCCTACAAAAACTCCAGCCGTCACTGTCCACAGCATTGGTGGCTCAAATCTCGGACAGACAATCAACGAGGAGCGAATATGGCAGCGGTTACACCCAGAACAGGTGGCAGCCTCGAGCACCAGGACCAACTGAATGTGGATGGTGTGGTGGCCAAAGGCACGGAAGGCGAAATTGCCGGCGCAAGGCACCACGTGTGGAGCATGTGGCCGGAAGGATCACTACGCGAAAGTGTGCAGATCCGTGAGTACGCCGTTGCAGCCCCCACAAGGATCCCAGGAGAAAGGGTCATCGAAGAAAAAGAAACAAGCCAGCGCGAGGAGGGTAGCGGTAGTCAACTCCTCGACGGAAGAAGAAGGAGATGATCTCTCAGCCCTACGACAAACAGCAGGCACGGAGAACGAAGGAAAGGGCCGAAAGGTATACTTAGTATCGACACTAAACCAAGGGCCAGCCCAGTCGAAAAGAACCGCCAGGCGACGAAAATGCATGGTCAACATACAAGGCCAGGACATACAAATGACCATCGACACGGGGGCGTCGGTAAACGTCATGCCAACCACCGTTTTCCGAACCCTCGCTCCACGACCCGAGCTAAAATCCACAGACACTCGACTATTTGCCTACGGCAGTCGAAAACCTCTACCAGTCATCGGGAGGTTCCGCACCACGCTTGAGCATGGTGAACAGAAGTTGTGGTCGAAGATCTACGTCATCAAGGCGGGAATTGAAAGCCTGTTGAGCGGAGATGCGGCTGAAGACCTGGGCGTGGTAAAATTCATATGCCACGTTGACGACACATCCGAGGTCGAGAACTTTCTCAGGCAGCACCCCATGCTACATAGGGGGATAGGCTGTCTCAAAGGAAAGACCATCAAACTACATATTGATCAGTCAGTGCAACCACGCGCAGTAAGACACCGACGGACACCTTTCCACATGAGGGAACAAGTCGAGAAGGAGTTAAGGTCACTCGAAGCCGCTGGTATTATCGAAGAAGTCACGGGACCAACACCGTGGGTTTCCCCGATGGTGGTCACCCGGAAGCCCAAACAGCCAGGGAAAGTTCGGATCTGCATTGACATGCGCCTGCCCAATGCAGCCATAAAGAGAGAGCGACACATAACGCCGACAATCGATGAAATCATCACTGACCTCACAGGATCGTGTGTGTTCTCGAAGGTAGACCTAAAGGCGGGGTACCACCAGCTGAAGCTACACAGAGAATCGCGCTACATCACCACGTTCTCAACCCATTTGGGCCTGAGGAGGTACAAGCGCCTGAGTTTCGGCATATCGTCGGCCGCGGAGGTTTTTCAACAAACCATCCAGGAGGTCATCACAGGCATTCCAGGGGTACTGAACGTGAGCGATGACATCCTGATACATGCACCGGACATCAAGGAACACATCGTGAGACTGAAAGCACTACTGGGCAGGTTGGAAAGCGCCGGACTCACAATCCATCGAGAAAAGTGCGAATTCCTAAAACCAGAAATTACGTTTTTTGGATACCGGTTCGACCGCACCGGCATATCGCCTGATCCCCAGAAAGTGGCGGACATACAAGCTGCCAGCCCCCCCATGACTCCCACCGAGGTGCGCAGTTTCCTGGGTATGGCCACCTACTGTGGCAGATTCATTCGGAACTTAGCAACACTATCCGAACCACTGAGGGAGCTAACAAAGGCCAGCACCAAGTGGGACTGGGGACCCGAATGCCAGGAGGCATTTGAGAACATAAAAGACTCCCTGTCAACGGACACCAGGATGGCCTACTACGACACGGACCTCCCGACAGAACTATTTGTGGATGCCAGCCCAGTCGGACTCGGAGCAATCTTGATGCAGGTCACGAAAGAGGGTACAAAAAGGTTGATTGCTTATGCATCCAGGGCGCTCACTGCAACGGAACAAAGGTACTCCCACATAGAGAAGGAGGCAATTGCCGTTCTATGGGGATGTCGACATTTCCACATGTACCTATATGGGCGCAAGTTCACGGCGATCACCGACCACAAGCCCCTGCTACCAATCTTCATTGGGTCATCGGCACACCCACCAGCCAGAATAACCAAGTGGCTGCTACACCTCCAGCAATATGATTTCGAACTTGTCTACCAACCGGGCAGCGGCAACCCCGCGGACTTCCTGTCGAGACACCCACGACCAGCCACCCAGCAGGAAGTGTTAGTCGCCGAAGAAACGGAGGAGCACATCTGTCAAGTGGTCCACACCATGAGGCCCAGAGCGATAAACATCGAGGACATTACGACAGAAACCCAGAATGACCCATGTTGCGATCTGGTAAAGGATGCCATCTTGTCAGGCAACTGGAAAGACTTCATGTCGCATACACGCAATAGAACCGAGGGGGCCAAGGCGTTCCTAGCAGGCATGTTCACGGTTCGACAAGACCTCTCGATCACTGAGGGAGGGCTCCTGCTAAGGGGTGACCGCATCATCATACCCCCAAGGCTGCAAGACAGGATAGTTGCCCTAGCGCATGAAGGACACCAAGGGCTTGCAAGGACAAAGGCACGGATCCGACACAGGGTTTGGTTCCCTCACATTGACGATCGAGTGGAGGACTTAGTGAACACATGTCTACCCTGCCAAATAACGAGTGGACCCCCTGACCCAGAACCGATCCTATCGGCCGAGCGTGGCCAGGCACGATGGGAAGCGATCAGCATTGACTTTTGCAAAATCAGAGAGGGTCTACATCTACTGGTGGCAATCGATGACCACTCACGATATCCAGAGGTCGAGATACTGGAGTCCACCGCCGCGGAGGTGGTCATCCCGGTGATAGAAAAGATGTTTGCCACCCATGGTCTGCCCACGACCATTAAGAGTGACAATGGACCCCCATTCACAGGGGAGGAATTCAGGTCATACCTACAGGAACTGGGCATCAAATACCACCATATCATGCCAAGGTGGCCGCAAGCTAATGGGGACGTCGAGCGTTTCATGAGAACTATCAACAAGGTACTCCGAGTATCTAAGGCAAACGGCAGCCCATGGAGGATCGACCTGTTCTGTTTCCTAAGGAACTATCGTGTCACCCCCCACAGCACCACGGGCATACCACCCGCTGACCTTATGTTCGGAACTGTCATCAACTCGTCGATTCCCCATCATCCAAGCAGAACCCCTGACGACATCGACCATGCACGTGTGGAAACGAGGAGAACACGTGCCAATGCTCACATGAGCGCCAAGAGAAGAGCAAGGCCCTCGAACCACAGAGTGGGCGACCAAGTCATCATGTTGCGAAACCCCACAAAATCCAAGATGGACACCAGGTATGACGAACTGCCATGGACTATCAGCAACCGGCGTGGGACCATGATAACGGCCACACGGGGAGGTCGGGAAGTAACAAGGAACGCCTCCTGGTTCAAGCCCGTGCCCCAGCACCTCTGGACGGATGGCGAAGGGCACCACGACGACAACGAGCAACAAAGCAGCGACGTGCCGGCGCAAGACCCCCAGGAAGGATCTGCGGGGGATTGCAGCTGGCAACCACCGAGACTACCCAGCAGTGAGGACCCATGTAATGAAGGTGAGCAGACTGACGCGCCGAGCGGGGACAGCCCCCAAGCGAAGCGGTACAGCCTGAGAAAGACCACGAGGCCGCCTGCGAGGCTGAATGACTATGTATGCTAATTTCCCCAGCAGTGGCAGAAGTGTTATAGTTGAGCATGCGGATTACGTTTATGTTGTTTAGGTCATGTTGAAATAAAGGAGGAATGTTATATCCGCCCTACGTCCCGCAGCGCGGTGACGTAGGGCATGTTAATAAAAGCCCTGCCCCCTGAGTGGGAGGCAGTTCCGGGCGAAGCCGAGCCAGCGTGTGTGTGTGTTTCTTTGCGCTCCCCTGCCAAGGCCGCGCCCAGGCCATGCGGCCTTCTTGGACCGGAGCCAGCCCCTCGTGCTGGGCCTCCGGCACAACGCGCGACTTAACAACATGCACCCCGGTCAGTTAACTATGGCGCCCTGATTCACACTTGATGCAATACATTGAAGCCTGTGTCTTCTCGGTCAGTGAGTTACCCTGGTAACAACCTGCAATGTTCACGCCCATTGTCGAACGTCAATATTTGACATCTCGATGCCGGTCCTCGCCCACACAGCAGTTCCTTAACACGTGTGCGAGCGCCTACCCTGTGGATGGTTTGCTCATGTGGAACGAGATACTCTTCCAGTACTTGGGAAGTTAGAGGATTACATACCACACAGCAGGACTACATTGACTGTATCCTTGCTGTAGCCTGTTAAATACTATGCTCTCTGTGTGCTTATTCGGGTGGGTCTCTGTTTACATTTACAGTTGCATGCTTGCTATTTCTGACATGTGCAGCCTGCAGCAACCTCTGGTGTTTATCAACCAGTGCTTTAAATGGAAAAATGGAAGTGCAGGTACTCACCAATGTAGGCTTTAAATGGTCCAGGGCTCAGGCCCCTAAGATCCAAAAATTGCTCTTGTGCGCCTCCCCACCCTCAAATTCTTTGTTTTTCTGCCTAGTCACAAAGCTCTCTGTGTCTCACTTCATAGGTGTGTCTTGCTCTTTGTGTCTCACTATCTATTTGTATCACTTTCTATTTGTCTCCCTCACCACCATTGGTGGAAATGGAAAAAATGTAAAGGGGAATCCCACAAGAGCCGGGTTGCGGGTATAGTTTGGAGGAGGGGGCAGAGTTCCAAGGAGGCAGGGCTGGCAGTTGGATTCCGCTCAAAGGATATGTTCAAAAACGTCACATTGTTCCAAACGTCACATTGTATGTCTATTCCACTTTAAATCTCTTCCATGGCAGTGGTGCACCCAAAATACTGTTGGTAATGCAGTGATTTTTAGTACATTAAGGGATCCATAGATACACTCTACAGTAGAAGGCTACCAGGGTAGCTCAGCAGGTTGAGAGACCGTTGCTAAAACGTAATGTATTCAAAACTGGTTATTAATCGTAAGACTTTTTGCAATTCCTTATTAAAAAGAACAATTGCTATAAAATGTGTTTGGCCAGGGGATGGGTTGGGCGGGTCAGAGGTGGGTTTTTTTCTGCTCTTATAGTGAAAATCAAAAGTTGGTGCCCATGAACCCACAGTTAAATTTCCTAATTACTGCCGTCAGCACAACAGGAGCATTTATTTATGATTAGCCAGTTTGACAAGCATATAACATCTTTATAAATACAACCTGTGATAAAACACAAAGGAAGGGACACGAGTATTTTTGTGGTAGTCCGACAAACAAAAAACACACTTGAAAGAAAACTAGTGAACGAGTGAATGCATGCAGCATTTTTGAGTTTGGAAATTACTTTTTTTTCTTCTATGAAAGTTTAAAATGCACATTTGGAAAACGGTAGCGTGCCCAGCATGTAGAAAACCTGCTTTCAACAGTAATGACCCCCGCCTCAGTGATATTCATGGTCTATTGATTCCTGTGATGTCCCTTTCAGGCCAGAAGAAAAAAAAACAGGCTAGGCAAATAGAACCTGCAGACGCGCAAATGACTGCCGGGAAAAGGAGCACAGCGCAGATTACATCACTGAGCTCCCAGCTTCTCTCAGCGAAGCTGGGTGCACGGTAAAGACTGGTCAAGGCTGAGGCAGGCCGGGTCCAATATCCGGCAATACATCTGATGCCGGATCTCGGACCCGGCAAGAGCTGGCCAATTGACCAGTGTTGCTCACCGTTTATCCCCCCTCCAATCACATTTTCGTCTTCTTTCTCTGTGTAAGTCCCTTTGTTCTGACCTTGGGCCTTGGGACTCTAAAACACTGAAACATTGCAATAAGTGATTCCAACCAAAATCTCGGTATAATAGTGTACTTTTAAGTCATTTGCTTGAAATTTGATTCTGTCAGCCTAATGTAGTCACCTCTCAAAGGCGTTCATCTATCACAGACTGAATTCGCTCTGTTTTGGCACAAATATTGTCATGTATAAAAGTTGGCAGGCTTTGAATGATAGAAGTGTCAGAAAGACAATGTATACCATTGAGTAAGCCTGTTCTACGGCTAATATAGGGTGCTTAAAGAGAAACGTAACTGATAAACTCATAATCCCCACTGAAACCTGTGGAGGGACACAGGTTGGCTGTATAAATGAAATATTTAGGGACTTTTCTTTTCCTTAGGACTTTCAATTTTTGAAAAAAGATGCAGCGAGAGTAAATGATTTGCCCAGGATCACAAACTAGGATTTGAGAACAGTCTGTGATTTAAGCTCTTGGCTACATATCTTCCATCTGTAGTTAATAAAAATATGTATTCAGGTTTGGGTTTGAAAAGATTAAATATTTTAATAACAATGCATTTAAAAGTACACACATTGCATAAAACACTAACTTGATATTAAATAAATCGTTTAAAAAACATGTGGAGCAAAAATAGGTTTATAGCCTTGTTTTACCCATCCTGACTAGAACATTACACTAAAAGTGTACAAAGGTGTGTACGTTTTTTAAACTTTTTTCACACGGAAAGAACATTATTTTTAAATTGTATTCACAGTTAAAGAAAATGCAACACAATTTAATGTCGCCTGTTAAAGTCTATGCGTGCAATGTTATGCTTACCTCCCATTTTTTACTAGACCCCACCCCCCATTCACACCTCTTAATGGAAAATAATCCTCCTACAGGCTCTCCTGTGCCTGGGCTATCAACCTCTAATTGCCCTTATTGTAATGCTTTGTTGACACAGAGCGAACTTCAGGGAGAGCAGCAGTGCTTTCCTGCACTTTGAGAAAGAGTGAAGATCAGCTAGGACAAGCAAATAAGGGACGGTGGCAATGAGTACCGGTACTCTCCTCGAGTTTGGAGAAGTCGCGGGCCTCATTCTAGCCAAAAATAAGACGTGCCGGTACTGGGGGCTGGATAGAGCCGGGCCAATTTCTGCATTATGTACAGTTGATAGTTTAGTTACAAGGTGGATAGTGTGGTTTTGTTGCCACTAATGTTTAATACTCTTATTACAGACATATCGAGCTGAATTCACAATGATATTTCAGTGTACCTTATTTATGTCTCACTAAGAAATAGTGCTGTAACACGTGAGTGTTGTCCATTTTGGCGTGTTACTTATTAAGAATGGATGTAGTGTGGGATATAACATATATTTTTTCTCTCACGCTTGGACTTGTGGCTCCTTGGTGCACACTGGGTGATCATTATTGGGGTTGACCACGTGTTTTGTATCTTGCAGTGTTGGGCATGCCTTTGTGGCCCCTCTGCTTGTGATATGGTTCACATGACATCTTGGACACCGGTGACCTCCACCTCTCTTTCTACTCTATATCACTCTTGTGGCGGGTGTGGTCACCAACTACACTTTGGGTGCAGCAAACCATTTTTCTCTCTCCTCGGAATTTATACTTTCTTAAATAAACTTACCCTGAGTTCTTACTGTTTGATTTATCCAATTTTGATTTAGTCCTAAACAATAGTTATACCATTTATTTTATTTTTTTGGAATCTGAACTTACATTACATTGCCCTGATGAAGGTGTGGGGGGCTGAACCTGCACTAATTAGTTATTTCCAAAACATCAGTGAATACATATAACTGACCTTGAGCACCTCCCCACGGACGGCGAAACACATATCGGCTCCCTTAATGATGTTCAGGCTTCTCCATCAGTGTTCATAATGGCTTTTTCAACTATTTGAATCATGATTTTTTTCGTGATAAATATTCATAAACATACTCGGGGTTAGCTATGAGTGATTGAAAGAATGAATAAGACTATGGAATTGTTTTGTTTTCTTTGTATTCTTACAATTGAGTGTGCATTCCTACTTCATGTATATTGAAGAATAATGTTGAATAATGTTCCTTTGATCTTGACATAAAAATATGCCAATTTTCTACATATCTGTGATTCCGAGTGTCAATTGTTGGTATTGAAGACAATAATGTGGGTGACTGCCCTAAGGTTTGAACTTTGAAAAAAGCTTTGTGTAAAGTAGCGGTGAGTCACCGCCTCGGCTAGTTTGTTCATTTTTTGCATTACAGTTAACCAATGCACAACTGTACGAGACGTGGAAATTGATCTGCACACCAATAGATCGGCCCTTTTTAACAGGAGCGGGAGTGAAAGTTTGGATGGAGCAGAGGTCAGACACCATTTTATGAATATTCTCGTTGAATGTGAGTGGGCGCAACTCCCCCTGTAAGAGAATTATGCTATCCGGAGGGTTGCAACAAGTAGAGGCAGATAGTAATTCTACAACAGATGTATTTGGTGCAGGAAGATACATTCACAGAATGTTGACGAAAGCATTCCCAACCCCATTTGCCTCTTGTACCTCTGGAAAGAGAGCTGGAGTTGACATTCTATTGAAGAGGGGCCTGATGTTCTCTGTGCAGACCGAAAGTAAGAATTTATCAGCAAATGCTTCAGGATTGTTGAGGGCGATGCCAAAGAGCAGATACTAATGTCAGGAGATGCTAATCTGGTGGTACATCTAGCAACGGATAGATTAAAAACTCAAATCTATAATTTAGTAGGTCCATGTCTGCAAATCGTACAGCTAGTTGAAGGCACTGGAGTTGGTGGATGGTTGGAGATGTAAACATGGAGACACTCAGAATAACCTTTTTTAACCCTTTAAGTGCCATGGGTATTTCCCCCCAGTGCCAAGGCCTTTTTTGGTGATTTCGGTATGTGGCCATTCAATGGCTTGTAACTTTTTTGGTACATAAGATATCTCGGCCAAATTTGGCTCCTTTTTTTCCCACATGTGGGCGGTGGTAACGCCACCCAGGAATCCTAGGTTGCTTTAGGGGTGTGAGAGAAAATAAGCAAAAAGGGCGAATATTATGGGTTTTTACAAAAAATGTGAATAAAATGAAGTACAAAGAAGCCTGTGTTTTTTTCCTTGTAAGAGCTAGGAACAAAAGTTTTGCTGTGCTGAATTCCCCAATTTCCTGGCTTTCAAGAACAGGTTGAGTGGAAACAAAAAAAAAATATTTTGATGTGGTTATCAACCGTTTTGTCAGAGGTAGGCGATTTTGGCCATTTTTGCCAATTGGACACGCATGGACGGAATGGAAGAAAAGGGTAGGAAAGCCGAATTGGAGGACAGAAAGGCATATATTTCTGAAAAGTAGACAAAAGTCCAAGTTTAGGAAGGGGTGATTTGCGTAGGTCAGGCAACAACTAGGTTGGGGGAAAAGCGGGAAAATTACCGAAAAAAAGGTATGTGGTGGACATGGTTGGCTTGCTACGGCAATGGCTTCTATGAATTTTGAGAAGAGTAATGCTCTGCTACATTCCCCCGACTCTTGCAGTTAGGAAAGCACACTTTTTTTGTAGTGTTTTACAAAACAAGCAATACCACAAGCCAAACACTGAGCCATGGTACACAGGAGTTTTATGCTCACGTCCTGAACAGACGCACTTAGCATGTGTAAATCGGGAAAACCAATGTGGTGAGGAACGGCAAGCATACATTTTTTGAAAGAGCACAGGCAGAACTTTTCAAGGGTAGGTGACTTGTGCAGGTTACAAAGGTGTATGGTGCCTAAAGCAGCGACTAAATGTAGGTCACATTTGGGAAATGAAAGGGTTGTGTGACAAAGGGCACCAGCAAATGGGTCAATACGTTATGAAAACAACACAAACACAACAAATGTTATACCTTCCCGTGTTCCCACAGGTGTCCCGATGAAAACGGTACCTTACATGTGTGGGTGCACCTACCTGGGCGCCAAGGGGAAAGCCTAAAACACAAGGAACCTCAAGTCTGTTTTCACACCTGAATTTCACACTCTCTGCAGACGGGCACATCATACAGATATGGGCCTCGGGTGTCCAAGCCACCAGGGAAAACGGGGAACCCCATGCGTCTCCGAAAAGAGGACACCCGTGGGAATCCGCAGAGGTATGATTTGCGCAAATCGGCCCAGAATTTATTACCCAGACGCCCCCGCAAAATCCGAAATGTGGGGGGAAAAAAAACATTTTTCTGCACATTTCACTCAGCTCACCCATCGAAACACGCCGCCAACAACACATGGCCTACCGTCCCGCGTTCCCACCGGTGTCCCAATAAAAACTTAACTCACATGTGTGGGTGCACCTACCTGGGCGCCAAGGGGAAAGCCTAAAACACAAGTAACCCCAAGTCTGTTTTCACACCTCAATTTCACACTTTCTGCAGACGGGCACTGTTAGGCAGAATCCTGTGCAGTGCCCTTAGGGACGACTACACGCAATTAAGACTACAGGTGACAATACAAATTTTATCTTTGGTACAAACCTGTACTACTATGTCAGAGTGGTAGCAGTGGTGGAGCAGCCAGGCTTATCCCAAGAGTATATGAGCAGTAGCAGAGATTACACAAAGGGACCACAATTACTGTGACTCAAGCAAACACTGACTCAAGGTTTCAGGTATAAAAATATAAGTACATTTATTTTTAAACCATTTGTTATAAACACAACACTTCTATGAAACTTCAATAAAAACCACACGTTAAATATACTAGAACTAACCAATTAACTTTGTACAGTAAGTCTCAAGGTAAGTACCCTGTGTTGGAATGAACCAGTGTTAGGCACAAAAACATGTTTCGCGAATACGATTGTGATCACTTTTTGACAGTTCGGTCTACTAAACAAACGCGTATTTGTGACATGAAATGCTACCGGGGCAAAAACACACTTAGCACTTGAGATACCCAGAGGGAGTTGGAGGCAAAAATCACAGGCAATATTTTGGTTAGGCAGGCAGAATCAAGAAACACTCAGAGACAGGAGTTCAAAAGTCAAAGGGCCGGAGCCAGGGTCGAAAGACACCGGGGCCAGTTGCCGAAGATCACACGGTCAGACAGTTCAATATTCGACATAGCAAACAGTACTTGGATATTGTCAATGTTCAGAAGCAAAAGTTATAAGAAGGAGGGAAGACAAGGGCAAGCCTTGGAAATGAAGAAAAAAGGATTCACCCAGTTTCCTCAACAGAACACAGTACCTTGTTCCAGTGGTGCAGCTGGTGCCCTGGCAGTTTTTCCTGTTGGTTTCCCGCAGACCCACGATTCCTGGAGCTTCGTTCTGAAGGACGACTTCTGAAGGGGGTCTGCACCACACAGGGATGAAGCCGGCAGCAGCGACAAGGAATTAAAGGTGAGCTCCTTAAAAACAGGAAAGGCTCTTCAGGTGGCACTCCGGACCACTACAGCAGTGTGCAGCGATTTCGAACAAGGAAGAGGATCCTCTGGCTGTAGAAGGTGAGCTGGTTATCCCCACCAAGCTCAAGGGAAGAAGACTCCGGACTGGATCTTCTCTAAGTCGTTGAAGGGAAGATTGCTCGGGACTGTAGCAGGACTTCACCGGGACGGGGTAGTTGCAGCAGCCGTCGTTCTCTCCGCTTCTCTTCGGTTCCGTGTAGTTCCAGTGGCGACTCTTTGACTTCTAGCCCAAGAGACCTGCATTTTATGTGAAAAAAAACCCATTCACACAGCCTGGCTGTCAATCACCCAGCACGGCGGTTGTCCAGCCCGGACAACTACCCTGGCCAATCATGACAAAGTGCGACTTGGGTTTCCCAGGATACCCTGCGCAGGGGGTGACTACACCCCTCCCTCACATTCAGCCCACCTAGACACCCAGGCGCCTGGTGGAGGGCTTCTAAACAGAAAGCCTGCCAAAAGACGGTGCACAAAGAAGGCGAGCATAGTTTGCTGCGCAAAGTAAAACACAAGAAGGACTTTAACAAAACGAAATGGCAAATAAACCCAACCGGAGCCAAAAGAAAGATGATTTGGTCAAGCGGGTTTATGTTCGAGGCTAATATAATAGCCAAGAACAGTACCACGTTTATCTAATATAATCGCGGTAGAAAAGTTAGGGTAGATACCACTGCCACCAGCCAAGTCTAAATGTTAAAAAAGTGAAACAATGCTCTAGGAGGTACAGATAAAAAGGGATACAAATTAACCCTTTCCAGTACTCCATGGAAGATGGGGTGTACTGGATCTGTGGTAGATTGACTAAGTTAAGTTAATGGTAACTTTACCCTTTTCAGGGGGACAGTAATCGCCTCAGGAATGGAGTCGAGGGAAGTCTTAAAGACAACCCTGTGCCACGGCACTGAAGGTGCTGTGTGACACCCAAAAAGAAGGGGGCTACTAAAGTGGTGTACTTCAGAGTCCACAATCACAAAAACAGATAGAAACACATATCAAAACACAGGTAATAGTGGGGGAAAAGCTCTCACTCTTACCAAGTGGAACAAGTCCAGCAAAGCTGCTGGGGGACTCACTAGGTGAGGGAAATTAGCCATAGATGAGAATTCTCCCTAACAGGCACATCATACAGATATGGGCCTCGGGTGTCCAAGCCACCAAGGAAAACATGGAACCCCATGCATTTCCAAAAAGAGGACACCCGTGGGAATCCGCAGAGGTATGATGTGCGCAAATCGGCCCAGAATATATTACCCAGAAGCCCCGGCAAAGTCTGAAATGTGCCAAAAAACCCCATATTTTTCACTTTGTCAGGGGTTCTGGGTAAAACTTTCTGGTCCGCGTCGTGCAAGTTGGACCTCTCTGGATTCCTACTGGTGCCCGCTTTTCAGAAATGCATGGGGTTCCCAGTTTTCCTTGGTGGCTTGGACACCCTATGCCCAAATCTGTAGGTTTTCTCCCCAAACCCTTTTGTGGTTATCAGTGGGTTAGCCATTTGCCTTTGCGGCTAGATTGGTGAACCCACACATGTGAGGTACCGTTTTCGTTGGGACACCTGTGGGAACGCGGGAAGGTATGACATCGGTTGTTGGCAGCGTGTTTCGTTGGTTGAGCAGAGTGAAATGTCTGGAAATTGTGTTTTTTACCCCCAAATTTAGAATTTGCTGGAGGTTCTGGGTAATAAATTCTGGGCCGCTTCGCGCAAGTCAGACCTCTGTGCATTCCCACGGGTGTCCTCTTTTGGGAAATGCATGGGGTTCCCTGTCTTCCTTGCTGGCTTCGACACCCTAGGCCCAAATCTGTAGGTTGCCCACATGAACAAATTGTGCTGTGGCGAAAGGCTTGGGGTTACCAGCGGGTTACCCTTTTCCTTTTGCGCCCCCAGTAGGTGCATCCACACATGTGAGGTACCTTTTCGTCGGGATACCTGTGGGAACGCGAGAAGGTATGACATCTGTTGTTGGCGACGTGTTTCGGTGAGTGGACACAGGGAAATGTCTCTAAAATTGGCTGGAAATTAAGACAATTCTCAGACATTTCGCTCTGGCCACCCACCGAAACACACTTTTCTCCTTTGGTAACCCAACTCCCCTTGTTGCAGAGAGGCACATTGGTGTGCCAATCCGGCCCCAGGGTACCCAAACCTTACTGCCCCACCCACTGGGGGGCCTGTCCCACCGTTTTTGGGGGCCCTCTCCCCCCTCACCCCAATGGGTGGCGGGGGCACCTCATGCAGGCCTCCCTGAGCCTCCTACAAACGGCTCCATGAGGTACATCACCCCTCCATTTGGGGTGGGGGGGGAGAGGGCCCCCAAAAATGGTGGGACAAGCCCCCCAGTGGGTGGGGCAGTAAGGTTTGGGCACCCCGGCGCAAGATTGGCACACCAATGTGCCCCTGTGCGCCAAGGCATGTTTCGTAAACAAAGAAAAAAATGGAAAAGGTACACTACACTTTAGGGCGGGCTGAGGGGCACCCTAAACCTCCAGGTAATTTTCTAATGTAATGGGGGGTGACCCTCTACCCCCCACACACCAAATGCAGGGGGGCATCTCATTCAGCCCTCCCTGGGGGCAGATAAGAGGGGGGCATCTCATGCAGCCCTCCCTGGGGTCAGATGCCCCTTCCTAGGAGCAGATATCTGCCCCCAGGGAGGGCTACAAGGGGTGCCCCCATTTCCCCTTGGGGTGAGGGGGAGAGGGCCACCCCCCTTTTCTGTAAAATATATCCCTGGTGGCTAGTGCCCCCCCCCCCAATCCCACCCAAAATTCCCTTTTGTTGTCTTTTTTTTTTTTTTAGCCCCCTTCTCTGGGGACAGATGATCAGCCATCTGCCCCGGGGGGGCCTAACCTACAGGCACCATCCTTTGGGGGGCCTGCACACTAATTCCTGGTGGCCCTCCCCTCCACCCCCCAATTGGATGGGGGGCCACCTCATGTACTCCTGCCTGGGGGCATAAATCTGCCCCCAGGGAGGGCTACAAGGGGTGGCCCCCCCTTTCCACTTGGTGTGGCAGGGCCACCACCATTTCAGGGGGGCAAAAAAAAAACAGACCTCCCACCCATCCCCGTTCTATTTATTTATTTATTTTGCCCCCTTCCCTAAGGGCAGATGATCAGCCATCTGCCCCCAGGGTTGTGCACATATGTGCCCCCATGCTTTGGGGGCCGGAGGGGGGAGAGGGCTGCTTACTGTAAGCAGCCCCGGTCCTCCCCCACGTTACAAACGTATCCCTGGTGGTCCAGTGGGTTGCTGGTCATGGATCGAGCGCTCTGCCAGCAATGCCTCGTATACATGGTGTCGTTAGAAAGGGGAGAATCTCCCCTTTCCAACGACACCACGTTTTCCTATATCCGTGGTAGCCTAGTGGGCCCCAGGGCCCCAAAACACCTCCCACCTCCCCCCCTTCCTTCGACTTATTTTTATTTTTTTCATTCATTTTCACCCCTGGGGGCAGTGATCATCTGCCCCCAGGAGTCTCCAGTGCTATGGCCCCATGCTTTGGGGCCACGGGGGAAAAGGGGCCGCTTACCTAGTAAGCAGCCCCCCCGCATCACAAACGGATCTCTATTGATCCAGTGACATTGCTGCCAATGGATCGCGCACCTCTTGTTATCCTCTTGGCCCTGCGGCCTTGTCCTTTTCACATCGAAACAACAATGTTTTACAGTTGAGCAGTGTAAGCGGAAAATATACTGCGAAGCAATAGGAACAGAAAGCAATGAGCAATGATTAGAAAACAAAATGGCGATTCTTGTTACATCAAAATGGCCGTTCATTGGCAAACTCGAAAACCTATATTCTGTCATATCGTGCATGAGACGGTTGGCCCACGGCCACCAAAATACGTTTGTGGTCACAAAGTATAGGTATCCATTTGTCTAGACTGACAAACCCTCCTTTGGCCGTATGCCAAACGTCTCATCTATTTATTGAAACCTCCTCTAGTGATGATGAGTCTGAAGTACTTATGTCTGAATTTTGCATGCTATCGTAAACATCATCGTCTTCATCAATATCTATTGCCATCAACTCTTTTACTGCTCTCATCTCATTTGGGTCTGGGTCAGTTCGACCATGAGGTTGTTTCTTCTTTGTCATCATATGCATACATCCTTCCGTACATCCCTCAGTTACCTCAGTGCAAACTATGGGTAGACAATGTATACAACAGCAGCACGTTAGGAATATACCAAACACCACTACTAATATTGAGATCAACTTCCATCCCCAAGAACGTAGTATTCCCCAAAACCAAGATCCTATTCCCCAGCTCCCTTCTCCAGTAGGGAGTTCAGAGCTTAGGACGTGCGTTTTCTTTATTGCTTCAAAGATCGTGGGGGAATAGTCATCGACATGAACGAAACACGCTGATCCCACTATTTTGCAAATTCCCCCACGATCAACCAGGATCACATTGAGAGCCAGTGTATTTTGTAGCGTCATTAACCTGATTCCCCTTTCTTCCAACGTCATGTTAAATAGTATATCTGTTGTTGTGTTTATTGTATTCTTTAGGATTCTGGACAGTTGCCTTATATTATAGGAGTTCACTATCTGCCCTAAGAATGGAATGAATGATTTTGCTACATCAGTTGCTATCAAAACACCCTTGTCAGTCCGTTTGACTCTAGTTCTGGATAATCTTGCCATGGCTGCTGTTTCTAAGAGGAATACTCCTGGGAACAGTAGTCCTAGGTAACATGTACCTCCCCAGTTTCTGGGCAACCAAGGATATGCTTTCTCTCCACATATAAAATAAACTGGATCACCTACATATACTGGTTCTATTTCCCATTTTAATACCACCGTATTCATGCAACCAGTATATGTTCCGACTGAAAAAGAGCCTTTCTTTTTTAGACAAAAAGGGACAGTTCTTGGGCTATAATTCACCGTGTAAGATGGGGGGGATTGCATCTTTGTCCCCTTCTGTTCTTACACGAAACTTCATTACAGATGTTTTTTCTGGTGGGGACAATCTATCTCGTCTATTTTGTTGTGTTATCTTTCATGTACTTTTCCTCGTGGGCTCTGGGGCTATCACTTGTGCTTTATGAAAAATGGAACAACCCAAAGGCTTCATTATTATCTCCTCAAACTCATTCATGTTGGTTCTGTCTAATTGACCCGTATTACTCTCATTCCATTTCCCATAGAACATTGCACCTAAAGAGGAACTACATGCAGAACTTAATGGTAGTGGCTGCACATACCACCCTATTCCTTTCCCGGCATGTTGTGGTAAATGGGCACATACCCAGCAATTTGTTTTCTTCAGAATTGCATGTGTCATGTTCATGATCAATAGCAAAGTATTATTTCCAAAACCTTCCCTGTGTCTTTCTTCCATTGGGGGCAGGGTATAAGTGATCACCTGAACCGGGCTTTCAGTAGTGGATATATTAATTATTGGAAAAAACATTTCTAATGGGTGTATTGTTTCCACCCACCGTAATATTAGGGCTGTCAATATTGGTGCTACCACGCTCATAAAGCACATTATTATTGTCAGTATCAGCATGCAATTTGTTTTACCATGCGTTTTTCTTGAGCTTACAGTCTTTATAATTGACTCATTCTCAGCGGTGGTGGTGCAGGAGGAGGCTGGAACCGGTCCTGGCATGTTTCTTGTCGTCCTTCTTCTTTCTTATCACAGTTCGTAGTGGATATCTCTCTTCGTCGCGCTTGCTCTGATGTCAATAAGTTCAACGGAATTGTCACAGTTCAGTTCTGCCTGTCCTTTTTTAGTCTGGACTCGATTATTCGTTTTTAGGCGGGATCACTTGTCCTTTCTTATACTGCTCAGAGGACCTTTGATCAGTTATCTTATCGCCTTAGTATCATGTGCGCCCAGCTTGTCCGCTCTGGTTCAGGACACATGTATGTTTAATCATTTATCTCACTTGCCATAGTACCATGTGCGCCCAGCTTGTCCGCTCTGGTTCCTGACACATGTACTTTTATGATCGCACCGAGGAGCCGCAAGTCTTGAATTTTCCGACTTGCACAATTCTCACGCTTCTCTCCTCTACACCTCTAGTTCCTTCTCCATCCATGAGCAGAACCAGAGGTTGACATAAACACCAAAAAGAACTGCGGATCGCTTTGTCTCTCTAGGCCGCAAGTTGTATCGCCGCACTCCTGGTATCGTGTGATCCGTGAACAGTGCCGGTGTACTTCCAGATTCAGGCTCAAAGTCAGCCTGTGGCACTACTGCAGGTGCTGGTGTGTGCCGCGCCAATGATGCAGATCCGTTCTTTGGCGTGCTGGCAAGTGCTGGTGGGCGCCAAAGGGGTACACGATTTGTTTCTGCTGGTATTTGCAAGGCAGATTTCGTGTCGGCCAGCGGTGATGTCGATTCTGCTGGGCAACGTTGGGGCACTCTTTGCCCTTCCCCTTCTTTGGCAATCGTCTCAGGCTTCGTTTCGAGTTTCACTTCTCGTTTTGGCAGATTAGGTGGCTGCTTACTTGCAACAGTTTCTTTCGTTTCTGGGACCGCTGTCTCTTTCCGGTCATTAGTGTCAGGCAAGTCTTTCAGTGCAGTTGGAATCCTCTTGGCATGGGTGGCATGGATCCACGACTTCCTTCCATCCACCCGTATTGCCGTCTGCGTCGCCAAGAGTACTTGATAGGGCCCGTGCCACCTGGGTGCTAATGATGACTTTCTTTCAAAGTTTTTTAGCAGCACCCAGTCGCCTGGCTCCAGCGCGTGCCCCGGACCGGTGTATCTCACTGGTAATGCCTCCTGCACCTGCTGATGAATCAAACGCAATTTCTGCATTAAAAGGCCACAATAAGTACTAAGCACAGGATGTTCTGTCTCACTAAGTCGTTTTGGCTGTGGTGCGCACCATACATTTGCCGGCCTCCCCATCACGATTTCGTACGGGGAGAGCCCAGTTTTAGCCTGTACAGCGTACGCATGCATAATAGTGCTATTGGTAATGCATCCACCCAACTCAACTTGCTTCCCGCACAAATCTTGCTAATCTTTGATTTAAGAATCCCGTTGTGCCTCTCCACAAGACCGGCAGAACTCGGATGCCTTGAACTATTGAATCTCTTATCAATCTGAAGACCAGCACATAGCTGTAATACCACTGCGCCCACAAAATGTGGTCCATTATCAGACCATAGGACACGGGGCAAGCCAAATCTGGAAAAGTACTCTTTCAACATTACTTTTGCCGTGCTCATTGCTGTGCAGTCCTTCAAGGGATATGCCTCCACCCACTTACTGAATGCACAGATCACCACCAAGACGTATTTTAAGTTTTGGCACCTCTCCATCTCTATGAAATCAAAATGGATCACCTCAAATGGCATAGAGGGCGGGCCAAAACTGCCTGTTGGAGTCACTGTTCCCTTCCCTACATTGTGTTGCAAACACGTGATACAGTTCTGCACCAACCTCTCTGCATTCTTTTTTATGTTTACATTCTGCCAAACTGTAGAAAGGTGCTGTATTATTTTCTTCGCACAGATGTGCGTAGGGCTGTGGGCCATTGTGACCATTGCAGTCACGTACGAATTTGGCAACATCCAGTTTCTAGTTCCCTTGTCCACCCAACAACCCTCTAGATCCAACTCAGCAGATCCCTCTGCCCACCTCTGTATTTCATCGGCCGTAGCTTCGGCCTGCATTTCTTTGACAGTGGCAACTCCATTTTCCATCATACAGGGTACTTCCTCACTCTGAACCGTCATCATTTTGGTATTCAAATCAGTGGCAGTTTGTTTCGCAATTCTGTCTGCAAACGCGTTTCCCTCTCCTACTTTGCATGTTACTTTTTTATGTGCCTCGCATTTCACTATTGCTAGGCGCTTTGGAAACGTGAGTGCAGACAGCAATCGTACAATCAAAGGGCCATGTTGAATTCTGGCGCCATGTGATGTCAAAAATCCTCTCTCAGCCCAGAGTCGACCAAAATTATGAACCACTCCAAAAGCATACTGACTATCAGTATATATATTCACATTCAAATTTTCAGAAATCTCGCAGGCTCTGGTTAATGCTATTATCTCTGCGGCCTGTGCTGAATTATACCTTTTGCTTTCTACAACGCTCTCTAGGGTAGTGATAGCATATGCGGTAGTTGTCGTGCCATTGGTAATTTAAAACATGAGCCGTCACAAAATAACTCCATCTGACTCTTTCTGTGGGATATCGCTTAAATCAACTCTCCCCTTTGTTTCTTCCTCAGTGACCATTAAGCAATCGTGGGGGGGGTGATTCATTCTTCGCAATTTCTTTTATGGTTGATGGCATTAATTCTGAAGGATTCAAAGCGCTACACCTCATAATTTGGATATGGGGCGCGAACAAGATAATCTCATATCTTGTCGATCTAACAGAGGTGAGGGTTGCATCTGTGTCCTATTTAATAGAACGTCTATGGCATGTGGCACCATCAGAATTAAAGTGTGCCCCAATACCATCCCTTCCGTTTGTTTCACTGACGCAGCAGCCGCCGCGACAGATCGCAAACATCGTGGTAGTGCGCGCACTACAGGGTCCCGCGCAGAAGAAAAATAGCCGCACGGCCTGTTTCTTCCACCTTGTTCCTGTGTCAAAACCGCCAATGCACATCCTTCACTTTCACACACAAATAGTCTAAAAATGTTCTCATAGTTCGGCGTACCCAAAACTGGAGCCGAGCATAATGCAGTTTTCAATCCATCAAATGCTTTCTGACATTCCTCATCCCACTGCAAAGGCATAACCGCATCCTTCATGGTTAAATTCACCAATGGCTTCACAATTAACGCAAAATTAACAATCCATTGTCGGCAATATGAAGCCATGCCTATTATGGTTCTGACCCCTTTTTGTGTCTTTGGAATAGGCATACAAGAAATACTTTCTATGCGTTCTGGCGTTAGTCTTCTCTCCTTTCGAAAGTAGGTAGCCCAAATAGGCCACCTCCTTTCGATTATATTGAAATTTCTTCAAACTAGCTTTATGGCCATGTGCCGCTAGGTGTAACAGTAGTAATACAGTGCTTTCTTTACAAATCTCCTCTGTGTCTGCAGTTAGCAATAGATTGTCTATGTATTGCAAGAGTACACAACCCACGGGTAATTCCAGCATGTCTAGATGCTCTTTTAATGCTCTACTGTAAATACTTGGACTTTCCGTGTAACCTTGCGGAATCCACGTAAATGTAAATGATCATCCTCCTAATGTGAATGCGAACAAATATCTGCTGTCCTTGTCCACTGGAATGCTGAAGAACGCGTTTTTCAAATCCACTACACTAAAATATTCTGCTGAAACGGGTATCATTGTCAATATTGTAGTGACATCTGGCACTAGAGGAAATTGTGGATCTACTACCTTATTCAATGCGCGCAAATCAATTATGAAACGGTATGGTACCTCATTGCCTCCTTTTTTATAAACCGGAAGAATCAGGCTGTTGCATGTACTGCCTGTAATTTCCTCGATTACCCCTAATTTCACCAAATCTGTAACAATACTCTTCAATCCTTTCTCACCTTCAGCCGAAATTCTGTATTGGGTTATTCGCGGTAGGGTAACACCTTCTATTAAGATGATCTTTAAACATCCTACATCATTGTCATGCATTGCCCATATACAGGTTGGCACTTTACTTAGTTCCCCTGGTAACGCTTCAGACATGAATTCTGACACAGGGGCATCGTGTGGCCAAATCGTCAGAAACACCCCGTCTGCCGTGCAATGTATAACGTAACCTAGTTTCTTCAGCAAATTTAATCCCAACAAATTCTCCCCACAATTATCTGTTAAAAGGAAAGGACAATGTTCAGAAAATGGTCCTATTGTAACTGGGACTGGTTTGGACACTGGGTTTATGACTGGTGTACCTGCGAACCCTACGGAAACATTCTTTTGCCCTGACAGTGGTATATCCGGGACCAAGTGGTGGTCTATTGAACACTTTTGCGCTCCTGTATCTACAAGAAAGCGGTGCTCCTCATTCCCGACTCTCATTTCTACGTAGGGTCCTCTCTGATTCACGGGAATAGACACTGGTTCCGACCCCTGTCCTGGGCTGTCTAATTGGGGAAATAACACATCGTCCGATGTGTAATCATTGCTGTTACTGTAATACGTGTTTGGCTGTGTATCAAAAACGTTCCCACTCTTTCCTCTATTTCCCCCACTTTGGTTTCCATATTGTTGATTTTGCTGTCCCTGACTCTGGTTTGGGGCATTTTGGTTTTGGCCTTGGTTTTGATTACCTCCGTTATTGTGATGCTGCTGCATACTATTCCTATTTGGTCCATTCACTCCTGGGTGTCCTCTATGCTGTCTCCTCTGACCAGACCCATTTCTATTCTGTAGATGCGGACATTGCGCTCGCCAATGCCCTTCCTTCTTACAATACGCACACTGATTCGGTCCCACTGTTCCCCATGCATATTCAAATTACTCCTTCCTTGTGCGTTCCCTCGCCCTCCATTATGTCTTGTTACTTGCTGCAATGGTACCTGTGTTCTCAATAGACATTCTTTCAAGTCTGCCCCCACCTGTTTTAGCAACAATAATTGGTTCACCATCTCCTTCTGCCCCGGTGATGGTAACTGCTGCCGTTTATTATGCAACCCCTTTTCCCCCTTCCCAGGTCTCCCGATATCCCTACTCCTGTACGCAGGTGTAGCAAACATTTCGACATAATCATTATCTAATTCATCTCTAAGCTCAAAAAGTCTATATACGTGTTCTCTCACTTCTTCATCCCTCTCCCTACAGCGTGCTAATGCATTCAAATCTAACAATCGCTGCGGTGGTAATTTCCCAATTAACTGTTTCCATTTCTCCACCAAATATTCACCCATGCATTCCAACACTACCTGTCTTCCGTTGCTTCTGCGGAAGTCATATATCGAAGCCAATGTTGTCGTCCCATCATTCCCGTCTATATACATCTCTGCCTGTTGCTGCAATTCCACCTTCCTTTCTTTGCTGATTGCGCTGCGAGTTACCCTCGTGCATCCCCGTTGGTCAGTCCCGCCTCTTGCCCCCGTGGTTTCAATTTCAACCCCAGGAGGAACGGACGGTACCGAGTCTGTGTCTGAGGCGGGAGGTGCGGATGGGACAATGGGAACAGGGAGTGTCTGTTGTGGGCCTGGTTGGCTAATAGCAAGTGTTACGCGCGCGGTCTGTGGCTGTGGGAGGGCTTGAGCTACCGGAGGGGGAGCTTGAGCTACGGGCGGGGTCTGGGCAATAGCTACTGACGTGTCTGGTCTTACTTCTGATCTTGGGCCTTGTTTTGTATGGGTCAATATATTTTCTATTAATTCCTCTGCTATATGTAATTCCCGTTGTGGATATATCTTTTCTATGTTCAACTGGTCTTGCCTACCTGCCCTTCTTAGACTCTCAGTCCACTCCTCCTCCTCTTTCCCGTCCGCTACTTCACCTTTCGATTTATGCCTGCGCGCATGCTTCGCTCTGCTTTTAAATCGGAGCATTGCTTCCTTTCTGCAGTCTTTAATAGTCTCAAATGCTGCAGGACGCGCTTTCTTTCTTATCAACACCCTTTCCAGGTTGTCTATCCTCGCTATCTCAAAACTACCATTAATTGGCCACTGATGGTCTTGGTGCTTTCTGGTTTGCCTATGCCAAGTCTCATAGAATATTATTGCACCCACTCCATACTTCACATACATCTCATACGCCGGCGTTCCCCCAGGCGGTACTATTTGGCCATCTTCGAAAGATTGTCTACCACAGCGGAAAAACCCGCTAAGTTGGACAATACCCCAGGCATGTTTCAACCTTGCCCCTGGTTAATCAACCTTACTTAGGGCGTTTGATTTTGCAAAGTCAAATCTCAACCAATGTCAGGATTACTTTGAATCGGGGAATGACTCACCTGATAAATCAAGTCATCTGTATACTGATGCACCAAAGGACGTCGTGTCTGCCTTTCTTGGCTTCCGCCTCGTTTCGGGACCCTCGCCTCCTTGTTCTCTAGCCAGGCACGTTGATCAGGGATCAGTTGTGTGCAGATCTGCAAAGGAGTCTCATCACTTTTACAGGGCGCCCCGAACACCTCTTGATCCCGGCTCGATCGTCCCGTCCTCGCCGTTCTCCGCCTTACTCATTTACAACGTTATGCGATGGAACAAGTGGGGGAGGGTCCCTATTTGGGCGCCATCTTGAAAGGGGCCCCTAGGGGACCCTGACGTCTAAGGAAACAAGGCGAGTCACCACACACGATGGAAACGCCAGACACGAGGTTGTATTCCCAAAGCTAGGGTTTATTGCAAAGCAAAAGTCTCAGTTGGCCAACTCAGTCTCACGCCCCGCGACGTGTATCTCTAGACCTCAAGGAACGCAAGAGAGTGAATTAGGTACATCAGTTACATATATACAAAATGCATATCAAACAATCAGCTATGACATGTTTAACACCCCCCTTTTATTGGGTTTCTTTGAACTTGATGTGATGATGGACATCTCCGACAACTATGACACCTTCAAACATCTATTCTAATAACAATTTGCAATTTGTGAGTGCGAAGGCATCTTTCAGTTGTTGAATAGAACATAGCGCTTCTGTTCTTGGAAGCGAGCTTCATACGGGGGGGGGGGTGAGTTGCATTCCGGACCTTGCTATCTATTAGGTGCTATTCGTGTCCTGAGAGCCGACGCGCTCTAGCGGGCTCAGCAAAGGGGGCCGTAAGAAAGGCATAATTCAAGCCTTTAGCGGTATTATTCTAACATATTCTACCATATAACGCGACTGGCTGGCAGCTGCGAAATGATTGAATGCCCTGCAGCTCTGTTTCAAGGCTACATTTGGGAGGGAGCCGGGCATTCTTCCTGGCGCTGCCTACGTTTGTGTTTCAACAAACTCTTGTTATCCTCTTGGCCCTGCGGCCTTGTCCTTTTCACATCCAGACAACAATGTTTTACAGTCGAGCAGTGTAAGCGGAAAATATACTGCGAAGCAATAGGAACAGAAAGCAATGAGCAATGGTTAGAAAACAAAATGGCGATTCTTGTTACATCAAAATGGCCGTTCATTGGCAAACTCGAAAACCTATATTCTGTCATATCGTGCATGAGACGGTTGGCCCACGGCCACCAAAATACGTTTGTGGTCACAAAGTATAGGTATCCATTTTTCTAGGCTGACACTATGAGACAGGCGTTGTAACACCGCAACCTAGTTGAGAGTGCACAGTAGGCAGGGATAGTATCTTTTTTGCTCTATCCTTCTGTCTTCTGCCACAGCCTTGCCTCTACTCAAATATAAACCATAGTCCCTACCACAGTTTTTGGGATTGGTTTTGCCAACTGGACCTCCTCTGGGTCTCTTCCAGCTGCTAATAGCCTAAAACACAGATGTGTGTTGCCACCTCCCTCATGTGACCAGGGAAAGGCAGACGCTTCCCAATCCCGACCCTTGGGCTGGTGTTTTGCGGGAGAATCATATGGGGAGGAAATCGGGCAGAAGGAAGGGAAAAATCGCTTGTTTAACTTTGCCTGAGACCCTAGTCTCTTGATGGCTTATTTTAAAGTAGAAGAGGTTAAGAAAACAAGCTTCTTCCTCAGGTACTTCAGGTCCCATAATTCCATCAGTACTGGGATGAGGAAAAGGGAGGCAAAGGAGCAAAGATACAGGAGTGGTCAGCTAATTAATACAAATTACCTACACCTGAGGGAGTCTGAGAGGCTTTAAAGGCCTCCTCAGGTGCAGGCAATAGAGAAACAGAGGTGGAGAAGTCAGAGCGGGCAGAGCATGCAGTGAAAGGAAGAAACAGAGGAGCAAGAAGGCATCAGGACCAGGTCAGGTCCTGAGAGCGTCTGTGCCTCTAAACCTCCAAACGACAGGGATCGCAGAGCAGGAAGCACATAGAAGAAATGCTTACCCTGTTAAACTACGTTGTGCAGAGGTTGCGCAGTAGGAAGCAGACATGGTAGAATCAGTCAAGAGGTCTTAGCTGGCTGGAGTGCACAAGAGACTCTTGGGAGCCCGAGCAACTCCAACCCAGCAAGGCAGAAGCATCAGCAACCAAAGAGAGAGGGATCTCCTGGTTGAGAGAAGCCACTGGTCCAGCAATCCTGCAAATATGAAGCAGAGAACCTTACCTGGTAAGTCTGAGAAAGGCGAATGACTCTGGGGCACTCCGGTGGAGGCCATGTGTTCAGCACAGGCAGGATCGCTCACGAGCGAGTGAAAAGCAACCTAGCAAGCATTACGAATACCGAACTGGTCAAAACTTACCAAACAACTAATAAACATTACGAACACCAAACTATTGAAAACATACCAAAATGAGCTAATAAGCACTACGAATACCTAAATATTGAAAATGCCCAAAAGCAAGCTAAAAAGCGCTACGAATAATGAACTGTTGAAAGGTTACAAAAGTGGTTGAAGTTAAATCAAAAGAACCCAAGAACTGAATATGTGTGCTTGAATAAAAACCAACAACCCCTTGGGGAGGCATTATTAGAATCTCAGACATACCACCAAGACCCAAGCCAAGAGAAGAACAGGCAATATAATTCTCACAGAAGTTGCCAAACACAAGAAGGGTATGTTAAAAAGCTCCAGGGTTGTCAAGGTTGTGGCATTGATAACTGTGTTTGATTTAAAAATACATTGCCACAAACAAAGCAGAAGCAGGAAAAGGCTTCATCGTGAACACTATTCTGGTATTGAGGCAGAAGGGAAAGAAAGGTAGCAAACAGGCTGCCCTTCTGGAAGAGGCTATCCAGAGGCAGACGAACATTGTTTGTTGACAGGTCCTAATATGGATCAAGTTGAATATTCTGTTCCCAGAAATCTGCTACTATTGTGATACCGAAGTAGACAGTTGACGTTGTTGTTTTTATCTAAGAGTTACCATTGAAGCATTTTTCTGTTGTGGTGTTGAAGAGGTAGACTGGCAGGCGAGTCAACCTGGTTGACAAGAGGTGTTTGCCCAAAGAAACAAGATGAAAGGATAAACTGGGTAGTAGAAGGTTCAACCGCTAAAGAGGGCTACTAATAGAAAACAACATGTGGAGTTGGGACATTTGAAGAAGACTTGTAAGAGCTGGTTGAAGATAAGTTACAAATCTTTCTGCAGTCGTGGTCGACTATCCTGATAAAATTATTTTGTTGTTGCTTCAAACAGGAGATCATTGTTATCCCTCAAGGGGTGAGAATGTATGACTTTGTTTTCAAAATACTTTACTGAAACAACATAACTTTGTGTTAACAACGGATTTCCTTGTTTTTCCTTTGAACTGTGGAGAAAACCCTTGTTTGGATCTGGGGAAGGGAAGTTCGCGCAGATTATACTACAAGAGACATTAATGAAATTGTGAAGCCCTGTAATATATTCTATATTGTTGTTGAATTGACATGCCATATCATTTCTTGGTCCCTTGATTATTGTATAAGTGTGAGGGCAAGATATCCCTTGGTTAGAGTGTTTCCCTTAGTTTGTTTTAGACAGGGAAATCCTTGTTAGGATAGGGATAGTGAGCCATTTATTCAACCTGTTTATTCAATAAAATGGCAACAGTTGAAAACTCTTTACAAAGTTGTCCGCCTCACATTTCTGATCCCTCACGGAGCTTGATAAAGAATTGTAGGGGTGTGACTGTATCCTGTGGATGTATACAAGAGTATGAGTAATCAACTGTAACACTCAATGTGTAACATCTGGAACCGAGCAAATGTATCTAAGTGAATGTATTTAAGCATACCGTCTTGGGCCGCTTATTGTAACCCGCAAGCAAGCCTTCTTAAAATGTCCTTAAAGCGCCTCATTGCCTGTGGGCTGTAGTGCGCTCTACAAATACAAAATAAATAAATAAAATGTTTGATCCCTTGAACGGGGGGCACTGGGATGGGAAGGGGAGTTTGGCATTGTTTTATGTTGGTTGTGTAATAAAAACAATAAAAACCAAAACCAAATAAAACCAAAGTTTAAAAAAAAATGATATGGGTGAATTGATGAAGCAATTGTGGGTGGGTGGAGTTTAATGTGGTGCTAGCGAAGCAATTCTCACTTCAGAGGTGTGAAATGGGGCTGCCATCTCGCCCCTCTTATTTTTCCTAATCATGGAACCCTTTGCAAGTCAAATCAGAAATCTGGGGGATATACCCGAGTTCATCTGGGCAAACGAGGAGCATAACATTTGTTTGTTCACTGAAAATGTTCCATTAGATGCCATTTGTAAAGCAGCTACTTGGAGTTCAGCTCACACCTTAACACA
Source organism: Ambystoma mexicanum (assembly GCF_040938575.1). Lineage (NCBI taxonomy): Eukaryota > Metazoa > Chordata > Amphibia > Caudata > Ambystomatidae > Ambystoma > Ambystoma mexicanum. The sequence goes on along the minus strand of NC_090939.1, from coordinate 82,965,829 downwards.
ACATTGATGTCTAGATACACGTTCTAAACCAGATTCTCAAGTGGGACAGGCGGTGTTAAGACATCCTTTTACTGTAAATTCAAACATTCCACCACCTTCTACAGGTACTACTCACTAGTCTATGCAAAGCATGTGATTCTAAGCAAATCCACAAGCCTCAGAAGGCATGCATTTCTTACTGTAATTAAATTTTTGATGCTTGTATCTGCTTAGATTCACATGCACCCACCCTGCCTCCCCTCTTGCAGTTGAAGGTACATCTTACACTTTTCTTTACTTTACTTTTCTGTACTCAAACATAATACTACATGCTTCCTCATATCAGAAACAAAACAATCTGAGGGACCTTGACGCATGAAGGACCATGGGTACAGTACACATCACACTAGGGATAGTATTAAAAAAATGCCCAGTCAATGCCCTCTTTCGATTTTCGAAAACAAATCATGCAATACTCCACACCTATCACTAGATGTCAGCCTATGCAAAGCATGTGAATCTAAGCAGATACAAGCACCTGAAATACGATTACAGGTAGTAATGTCTGCCATATAGGAATACTTTGGAAATACTGGCTATTCCAGTTTTCAGCCAAAGCTAAAATTGCTTATTTTCTTGAGTGGACGTTGCTAACTACAAAAAAGGTTGGATTACAGGAAACCTACCTGCTTTTTTAGGATAGGTGCATATACTTGCCTTAAATACAATAGTTAAGTATGAGCACTACTTTTTACTTACGAAAATCCTTTTACCCCAACTTCCCAAATGGGAGTAAAATACTCTTACTGTCATGAGTCGGAGAGTCAATGTACGTTTGCCGTGCAAACAGCGTAGCCATGCCTTTTACCTCTTACGGCGTTGGCGGATGCCATACCGCCTACACCAACGCCATGTTCGCTTTCGACACGCCTCATTTGCCATGCACTCACGTTGGGTAAAGCCTTGTGTCGCCATGGTTACCCGACGCGAAACGCGACATAATCATGAGGAACTCCCACATTGCCATAAAGAACAGCGTTTTTCATGGCGCCTGCGCTTCTGATTGAAGTAAGTGCCCCTGCGTATTCATTTTGTGCTTCCTGTGTTTGAATATCATTGCAACCCTGTTTCTGCTTTGGGGACCTGTATTGGATTCCTTTCCAGTACTTTTGCTTGGTGATTATAAGGTAACGACCCCTGCACGCTATACGGATTGAACTTGGATAACCCTTTCATTGATGACTTGTTTCTTGGTAATACCTTTTTCTGGATTCTTGGAAGTAGGACCCAGCTATCCTCTGTAATTGTTTTGTGCACCGAACTTTGGATGCTATGCAGCTTTAAACCTACGTGCACTGAATTTGTGTCATTAGTGCGTCCTCATGCCGCCCGGGTTTAGGTTCCTACGAATCTTACTAATCTCCCTTCCCTTTTCGTTCCTAACACTTCCATTTGAATTTATTCTTGCATTCCTGGACTTCCACTGGCCAAACTGCGGTTTCTGAGCCTTCACTCCTTCTCTATTAGGTAAAACACCCAGTAGTGTTGGCCTTGTCCCTGGACTCGTTCTTTTCTTCCCTATGGCTTATTTCTTTTTTCTTTGCTGTTTCTATTAGAGTGAGGCCACAGAGATTTTGCCACCAGACGACCCTGAAATATCGGCCAAGTACCATTCTACCCAGGTTAATGTTATCCTCACCTCAAGTAGATATATGGAGAAGATGGAATACTGTTACTGAGACCTATCTTTGTTTTCCTCCCAGCTTGGCGCATACCTGGTGGTATTTTGCTCTTTTGTTTAAATTGCACCTCTGTTTGTATTTATTCAATGAACCGAGGGGTGCTTCAAGAGGAACGTCTCCCTCATTTGAGGAGACCCCGTCTCTATAAACTGGGGTTCCTTGGCTGCACAGAAGGCTAACATTCCATCCAACTGCTCCAGTCGGGAGTATTAACAGAATCAGAAGCCGCATTATGGAGGCTAATGACACACTTGCATCCCTAATGCAATTAGTAGCAGAATTGCGTAATGACATGACTGCTGCACATAATGTTATCCACCATAGAATGGATTCTTTACCGGATATGGCGCAGCCTCCGCCTCAGGATGATGAACAGGCTGGAGCAGCTGCGGCATGCCCCGTTTTTCCCACGCCCAGACAAAATCCAGTACCAGTGTTAATGTCCACCCAGTTTCCTTTAGCACCACCAGAGAGGTTCAATGGTGATCCTAAGGCATACCAAACCTTTATTAATCAGTGTAAATTGCATTTCTTATGTCATCCGGCATAATTTCCTGATTCCACCACTAAGGCTGCCTTTGTCCTCTCATACCTTGGCGGGACTGCCGCCGCTTGGGCAAATACATCATTAGAAACCAACAGTTACGCTCTATATGATTGTGATGCTTTAATCAACACCATGAATCATGTCTTTGATACTCATTACAAGACACAAGCTACCGACTTAGAATCTCTCAATCTCCATCAAGGAGACACCCCATTGCTTTCTTATCTCGCCAAATTTAACCAGCTAGCAGCTGAAACAGATTGGCGACACCCTTGCTACAGTTCCTGTGGTACATCTGGGGTTCCCTGAGTTATTGGATCTTGACTTGCAAATCGATGCCTGAAAGGCTGAAAGGAAGGGTGAACGAAGACCACTTCCTTCTTCCATTGCGAAAACTGATACGACCATAATGAATCCTAAAGACTCTGAGCCTGTGCAAATAGGGGATTTTCAAGTTCCTTTTTTTGCCATAGAAAGAGAACATAGCCGCAAGGCAAACTTATGCATGTATCATGGATTTACAGACCATTTTCTACGCAATTGCCCGAAACGACCTGTGCAGAGACAGGGAAACTCCAAAACTTAGCCGTAGATGGAGTCACTCGGCGAGTGGTCGTCTTTTGGACTCCCAGGCCTTACCTGTCAGGTTCCACAATGTCAATCGATCACTTTTCTCCTAAACAATGAAACCCCTCTACCAGCTTGTACCGTAATAGATTTGGGTGTTACGGGAAACTATATGGATAACCAGTATGCACGACAGGCAAGTGTACTGGTTGTACCGAAGAAAAATCCTGAAGTAGTTAATGCAGTCGATGGTACGGCTCTTATTTCAGGACTGGTTACAGAGCAGACCGAATACATATGTATGTCCACTGATTCAGGACATCATGTGCGCATCTTTTTTGATTTGATCACTGCCCCACAGTACAAGGTGATCCTTGGTTTACCCTGGTTACGCACTCATAATCCACAGATCGATTAGGAGAAACATGAGGTGTCTTTTCCGTCAGAATACTGTGATGTTCATTTGTTTTGATCCTGATATCGACGTGGTACGTTCTCCATGTGTAGTCATTCTTGAAACCATATCCTCTGTAGGTGCCATCATCCGAACTCCAGATATTGAGATTCCTATTGTTTTCCAATCCTATGCTGATGTTTTTGACCAGAAAAAGGCTGAACAACTGCCTCTTCATCGGCCTTATGATTGTCCTATAGAGCTGATTCCCGGGTGCAAGATTCCCAGCGGTCGAGTGTATTCCTTGACTATCAAGGAAGAGGAGGTCCTATGGCACTATCTAGAGAAGGCCTTAACAACCGGATTCACTCTTTTCTCTAAATCACTGGCTGCCTCTACCTTGTTCTTTGTGCTGGAAAAGGAAGGGGACTTGAGAGCCTTTATCGATTATAGGGCTCTCAACGCCATCACCATCAAGGACCAGCACCCCTTTCCGCTAATTTCCATCCTGCTGGATCAACTGGCCTCCTCTGTGATGTTCACCAAGCTCGATCGGAGGGGAGCCTATAATCTGGTTTGTATACATGACAGAGATGAGTGGAAGACCACGTTCAAGATGCGTTATGGGTTATTTGAGTAGTTGGTAATGGCCTTTGGTCTCTGTAATTCCCCAGCCACATTTCAATATTTCATGAACAATGTCTTCCAGGACATGTTAGACCATTATGTTGTCTATTTAACGACATCCGGATCTATTCTGGTTAATATGATCAACACTTCGTACATGTTCGCTCCTTTTTGCCGAGATTAAGAGAAAATGCCAAAGTGGAAAAATGTTTATTCAATACGACGGAAGTCGAATTCTTGGGCTATGATCTAACTGAGAAGGGTGTTAAAGGAATGGTTCGCCCAAAAAAATGTATTGCAAAAAAAGATGGGCAATAATAAAAAAAATCGATTGGCATTTTCTTTTTTTTAAGTCCCTATGTAAAATTTTGAGAAAATGCAGCTCAAACCGAAGCACATGGGGGCATCCATTTTGTGAAATGGATGCCCGCCACTGTGCTTGCTTTGGCTTTTGCAGCACTAATGAAGGAAAAGCCAGCCAGCTGTAGTAAACAAAAGCTACCACTGGGTGGCTTTTCCTTCATTGGTGCCGGGACTCGGAGGACGGAGACCGGAGACTACAGGCAGAAAAGCTGCAGCTGTATCTCGGTAAGTGCTATTTTTTTAATAAAAATAAACACCAGCTGCGTTTTTTTTCTAAGTTTTCCGGGCTGGCACACACATAAATACTACGTTATTGTGTTTGAAAACGCTGCGGTTTTCCTTTCCAAGTTTCTCAGGATCCTCGGGCTCAGAGGAGCCTGAGAAACTTGGAAAGAAAAACTGCAGCGTTTTTGAAACACAACCGCGTTGTGTTTCTGCTGCCGTGGCTATCACTTTGGGTCTCCGGTGCTCCCAGAGACCCAAAGTGAAAGCCAAGGCAGCAGAAACACAACGCAGTTGTGTTTCCATGTCGCAGTGTTTCTGCCTAAAGCTGTTTTCCCATTTGGGGATCTCGGGCTCCCCACGGGGAGCCCGAAAGCCCCAAATGGGAAAGCAGCTTTAGGCAGAAACACAATACGGTTGTGTTTGAAAACGCTGCGGTTTTTCTTTCCAAGTTTCTCAGGCTCCTCCGAGCCTGCAGCGTTTTCAAACACAATAACGTTGTATTTATGTGTGCGGTAGCTTCAAAAGCTCCTCCAGCCCAGAAAACTTAGAAAAAAAACCGCAGCTAGTGCTTATTTTTTTAAAAATAAATAGCACTTACCGAGATGCAGCTGCAGCTTTTCTGCCTGTAGTCTCCGGTCTGCGTCCTCCGAGTCCCGGTACCAATGAAAGAAAAGCCACCCAGTGGTAGGTTTTGTTTACTACAGCTGGCTGGCTTTTCCTTCATTAGTGCTTCAAAAGCAAGCACAGGCGGGCATCCATTTTGCAAAATGGATGCCCCATGTGCTTCCTTTTTAAAATTTTGAGCTTCATTTTCTCAAAATTTTACATAGGGACTTAAAAAAAAAAAGTGCCAATCGATTTTTTTTTTATTATTGCCCATCTTTTTTTGCAATAAAATTTTTTGGGCGAACCATTCCTTTAAAATGAATCAATCAGAGGTGAAAGAAGTCCTGAACTGGCCTGTCATAACTTCTTTAAAAACTTGCAGTCATTCCTCGGATTTGCTAATTTCTAAAGAAGATTCATACATTCTTTCTCTTCTATTGTCTCGCCATTGACTGGTCTTACCAGTATGAAACTACTGTTCAAATGGAACCCGGATGCCGGGAAGGCATTTGAGACACTTAAGCGTGCATTCACTAAAGCTCCCTCCAGACCTGCAACATCCAGACCCCCTATAGCTGTTTCTAGTAGAAACAGATGCCTCTAGTATGGCCATTGGGGCAGCCCTATCCCAAAAATGCCTTGGTACCAGCAAAATACATCCCGTTGCTTTCTATTCCTGCAAACTCACTCCCTCTGAGAGGAATTACACGGTCACGGAATGCAAGCTGGTGGCCATTAAAGATTCCTTCACAGAATGGAGACATCATTTGGTGGGGGCTCGTCACACCCTCGCCGTTTACACTGATCACCGGAACCTATTGGCTCCCAAAACCGTGAAGTGTGTGATGGCTCAACAAGCTCTCTGGCACTCTTTCTTCTCTTTGTTCAATTTTGTTATTAGCTTCTGACCTGCCATACTACATTCTAAGGCTGACGAACTTTCTCGGTTGGGCGAGGCTGTATCATTCAGGAAGGAGGTCCAACAACTCTTGCTGCCTCATCAAGTAGCTTGTGGTTGTACCCCACAAGCCTCCCTTAAGGGCAAATTACAAGAATGGGTTATACAGAATCCAGATACAGTAGTCAACTTGAATGCCAACATCAGCAACTGTTTGCCCTACGTCCAGAGTAAGATCTATAGATACTGATGGAGGAAATTCGATAGAGTGCCCCCCAATGGTGTCATGACTCACTCATTGCAGTGCATCCAGGGAGAAAAAAGACTTTGGAACTCTTGCAAAGGTGGTGTTGGTGGCCTTCTATCTCCGTGACGCTACAGAGTATATTTCTACATGCTCTATTTGTGCTCAATGCAAGAGCCTAACTTGCAAACCCATAGGCTTGCTGCTCCCTCTTCCGGTCCCTCACAAACATTGTTTCGTGATATCGATGGACTTTATCGTAGAATTGATTCCAGTGCAAAACCACAACACCATATGGGTTGTCATTGATTATTGCACCAAGAGGACTATATTCATCCCTTGCCATGGAATTCCATCTGTCCCAGCACTGGCGGATTTGTTTCTTAAACACGTGTTCCGTTTCTTTTGGTTGCCCTCAATCATCATTTCTGACAGGGGTTCCCAGTTTATGACCCGTTCCTGGAAGGCGTTGACCTCTTCATTTGACATCGAAGATCGGTATTCTAACGCCTACCATCTTCAAACGGATGGTCAAACTCAAAGGTTAAACACTACTTTAGAACAATACCTCAGTTGTCTGTGTGTACAACATCCGGACAGCTGGTTGTCGGCATTGTTTACCGCCGAGTTTGCCTATAATAACTCAGTGCATTCCTCGACTGGCTCTTCCCTATTGTATGCCCTGTATGGACAACATCCCAGTCCTATGCACTTGGAACCACTCCTTCCAACGGTAAACCCAGCGGCCCACGATTGTGTGCGGAATCTGATGGTACAGCACAAAGAAGTGAAGGAGCATCTAGACCAGGCACGGTTCTGGGCTAAGAGGTTTGCAGATGTCCATTGTACTCCTGCACCTGTGTAGCAGGTCGGCATGAAGGCATGGTTATCGACCAAGAACCTCAAAATCACTAGGAAAAGGAAACAACTGCCTCGATACATCGGTCCCTACATGGTGTCCCATGTCCTGAATCATGTCACTGTACGCCTGGATCTCCCCTCGCACTGGCATATTCATCTGGTATTTCATGTTTCCTTATTTAAGTACCTGTCATGGTCGAGGGTTCCCAGGAATATGAAGTCAATACTATACTGGATACGAAAGTGCTCAAGGGCAAATGTTATTACTACATTCATAGGAAAGGTTACGGCCCGAGGAATGAACTTGGGAGCCAGCCAGTAACGTACACGCCCCGTTCCTGTTGGACCAGTTCCATGCTTCTGATAGGGTGTCTTGTCCTTTAGGGGAGGATACTGTCATGACTAGCCGCGCCATCAGCGTAGCCCTGTCTTTCTCCTCTTATGGCGCTGGCCATTGTCATGGCACCTACGCCAATGCCATGTACACTGCCACACATTCGTGTGGGTTACCCGACGCGTAGCACAACGTCATCACATTGCAGGAACTCCCACAATGCCATAAAGAACAGCATTTTTCATGGTGCTGGCGCCTCTGATTCAAGTAAATGCTCTGGTGTCTTCATTTTGTGCTTCCTCAGTTTGAATATCATTGCGACCATGTTTCTGCTTACTGACCTGCTTTGGATTCCCTTCTGGTACTTTTGCTTGGTGATTATAACGTAACGGACCACTTCACACTCTACGGATTGAATTTGGATAATCCTTGTTTTTTGCTAATTCCTTTTGTGGATTCTTGGAAGTAGGTCCACGCTATCCTCTGGAATTGTTTTGTGCACCGAACTTTGGACGCTATTGTAAAGACCGCAGGGGGGGTCTGCATTTCCGCTCTCTATATGGTAGAGGGGAGGCACAGAGACCCCTGCCAAGATTCTCTATTATGGTAACGTAGTCGAGCAATCAAGGCCTAGCTTCTCGGGAGGTGATGCAAGCTGGTTCTTAAGTACAGTGTAGTCCCCAAGCACCCACGAAGGAATGTCCAGACATTGTATCGGTTAAAACACAGTCTTTATATAATTAATATTCAAAGTCATATACACGATAACGATAACTCACTTTGTGCTCCGAAAATCAACAATGGTAAATATGTACTATTCTAAAGTGGTACCACTAACGTTATTAGATCTTATTAAAGTGCATACAGTCAGAATGACACACAGATCAAAATAAAGAGGAAACCACCAGCAGTAGAGAGAGGAAGGAAAGCAGGATGGTTGAGCAATAGGCAGAATACTGGTAACTACCGTTAAACACAGCTCTGTGTGGAGATCCCCCCACCTGGGCAACCTGTAGAAGAAAGATACAAGCCCAGTCCATATATTGTTCACCCTTAGACTTCCCAATAGTTCTGCAACCCCCAAAGTACCTTGGTGTTGTACTGTTCCGCGCCGGGGAAATCGACAACCCTTCTTGAGTGTCCTCCCTTTCAGGCAGGAGTCACGGGTCGTCGAACGTCCGACAGAGAACAGGTCGAGCTACGACGGTGAAGTGGCCGCATCGTTCCTAGCGGTGCTCGTTGACGGGGAAGCGTAAACGTCCTGCAAGGAAGAGGCGTGCGGGGCACCTCGGTGTCGATAGTTCTGGACCGCAAAGAGTTGAAGAACTGTGGCCCAGCAAGGGCTTCGAGTCGTCAGCGTCTCTGTAGTCTTTGGGTGGTGGGAAACCCACCGGTGGATACTCCTCGGCGCGTCGACGGTCAGGCCTTCTCCAGTAGGATACAGCGGTGACGATGCGGACGAGAGCATCCTTGGATCGCAGAAGTTTCTTAGGCAACGGGAGCACGGCGGCTCCAGTCGGCGACGGCGGTCAATGACAGTGACAGACAACAGTCCGGGCGCTTCTCCTTGGTGTTCCGCGGCAGTCCCCGTATCGGGTCGGCAGCCTGTCGAAGGTCTGTCTACCAGGGAGCTTAGGCAAAGATCAGCTGTGCATGATGGTCCCTCGTAGCTCGGGAAGAGGGTGCCTTACCAGGTCCTCTCTGGGTCAGTTCTTGAAGCACAGCAGCTTTCAGATTGCGAAGGAGAGCAACAGCAATTCTTCTCGTCCAGCAGGGCTCAAGGTTAAGCTTCACTCCAGTTACTCGTCGTAGTGGACTTCAGCTTCTGAACACGATTCCTAGCAGTGAGAGGTCCCCAGATATACTGTTGATCTCCCATTCATTCCGCTGGGTCGCACTCAAGCATCCAATCACGACTACGGGCATTCATGCAGGCAGGCAACCAATCAGGCACACAAGGTATTCAGGCCATTCACTTCTTTCCAGACACTCACAACAAGTTATGTGTATTGGGACAAGTACCGAGCCATTCAACACTCCAAGCTGCATTCATACCGGTTTCGGGCAGGGCTGTCTCAACCATTGTGTCAAACACCAGATACTAGACAGTCACAACATAAAATGTATATTCGTCACACACTCCATTCACCCAGGTCCCACCCACAGGCGTACCCACAACATACGGTCGTTGAGAAGGCTCCAGCCAGTCTGGTCGGCACTTCCCCACACTACCATATACGGAACTTCCACCCAACAGCCAGTCGGGGGGAAGGGACAGAGGCAGGGATTCCCGGGACTTCGGTAAGATCAGGGTAACATGTGATGGAAGGCAAGAGGACAGGGCCTGGGCATCCCAAAATGGAGGACGCTCAGGGCACCAGTCATTTCAGCACGGAGCTGCTACCAGCCCGTACCCTGCTCTGTGGGTCACACACAGGTGCCCAAAAACATACACTAGGGTCACAGGGTTGTACCCCTACCCATGGGTGCCATAAGAGTATCCCATGGGTCTGTTCACCAAACCAAAAGGGGGAGAGCTGCACCGTCAGGAGTCCCACATGAACTCCTGCGCGTAAAACACGACAGAACACACAATAAAAAGCAGTAAAGGACAAGGATAGGGAGGCCCTGTCCCTCCGATGCATTTCCAGCATTGTCTACTGATGAATATGATCGGATGTTCTCTTCCTTTGTCATCTAACTGGGACAAGACAGCTCCAATTCCGGTGTCGCAGGCGTCAGTTTGAACGATAAAGGGCTTGCTGTAATCCGGCGCACAAAGCACGGGTGCCCGACACAGACTTCCTTTCAAGCCATCAAAGGCCCTCTGACAGTCTTCAGTCCAATTAACCTTCCTAGGTTGCTTGGGCGAAGTCAACGCTGTCAGGGGTGCAGCTATGGTTCCATAGTCTGCCATGAAATTGCGATAATACCCAGTGAGGCCCAGGAAGGCTCTCACCTAGGTTTGAGTAGTGGGAGTCTCCCAGTCCTGTACATCCTGTACTTTACTGGGGAGAGGTTGGATTTGACCCCCTCCTACCTCATGACCAAGATAGGTGACTTTCCCCTGAGCTATCTGGCACTTGGTGGCCTTGATAGTGAGGTTAGCCCTTTTTAACGCCTGCAACACTTTATCCAGATGAGTCAAATGCTCTTCTCAGGTGGAACTGTAGACGGCAATGTCGTCTAAGTAAGCCACACAAAAGTCTTCCAGCCCACTGAGCGCATGGTTGACTAATCTCTGGAAAGTGGCAGGGGCGTTCTTTAGCCCGAAAGGCATGACCCTAAACTGGTAGAGTCCCTCTGGGGTTGAGAATGCCGTCTTTTCCTTGGCATGGTCCGTCAGAGCTATTTGCCAATAGCAGGGACTGGTCTGACAGACCATGCTTGGACGAAGACGCCCCCTTCGACAGGTGTTTACTCGACGAGGAGCAACCACTCTTCCCGACCTCCGCCCCTGGAACAGGTCGAGACTTCTTAGCCAGGGGCTCAGGAAACGCCACCCAGCGATGATCCACCGCTTGAACAGGCCTTTCAGACGCCAGGCTACGAACCGACCCCACCTCCGAGGCAGGGTAGGTACCCTCATTCAGCCAACAAACTAACCGCCGATTGCAGTCCTTAAGTGTCTTCTGCGAAAACCCTTTACAGATCTCGCTAGAATCGGCCGAATGATGCAGGTAAAAGCAACATATGTAGTCCATATGCCCGTCCCCCGGACAACATAGGTAGTCCGTATAGCCCCAGGGTACCTGGTGGCATGATCTACCAAAACTAGGATGAACCGATGTCCACCCGACGTGGGAGGGTCAAGGGGACTGACGATGTCGATGCCAACCCTCTCAAACGGTGTGCCCACCACTGGCAACGGTTGCAGTGGGCGATGACTCTACCTCCAGTCTTGCCAGACAGCTGACAAGTTGGGCAGGTCCTGCAGTGGGACTCCACTTCTACTCCCATCCAGGGCCAGTAGAAATGGGCAGAGAGCATCTGCTTAGTCTTCTTGTACCAAGATGACCAGCCAAGGGCACCTCATGCGCCAACTGCAGCAGGAAGATTGGAAAACCTGGGGTACCACCAACCTCTTTAGGGCATCAGGTTCAGGCTTAGTGGGCTCACTAACAAGCTCACCCTCCCAATAAATCTGAAATGTCCTAGGCACTTCTCCCTGTGCCTGGGCCCTGAGCCTGGGACAGAGCCTGTGTCCTCAGACCCTCGAGAGAGTGGCACTCTCTTTGTTCCTTACAGAAGTCCGCCCGGGAGGGTCCCCCTTCAGCCAACAAGCATTGAAGGTCGGGATGATCCTCCGGGTTAAGAACCTCTCCCACAGGAAAGTCTTCTGGCTCGTCTCCCACAGGAGTTGAGACGGGATTTACCACTGGACCCCGCCCGTCCGGAGCATGGATCCCAATGGGTGCTGTCGGAACAGCGGGAGGAGTAGGGGCTCCCTCCACAGTGGCGGCCTTCTTACTCCTCCGTTTCTTTCGTGCCTTGGGTTTCCCCGTTGGCAAGGGTACCGGGCTCGCAGCCGGACCCTGTGTGACCTGCTATCGGGTGACTGTCACAGCAGCCATGGGTAGACAATGCTTGTAATGCAGTTATCTCGTACACGACTAAACCTTAATTTAACAAAGTGCAGATATCCTTCGTAAGTGGCACAGTTATACACTGAGTCTTAAAACCATAAGCATCCCACCGCTGCCACCAGCTGTAAAGACCGGAGGGGGGGTCTGCACTTCCGCTCTCTATATGGTAGAGGGGAGGCACAGAGAACCCTGCCAAGATTCTCTATTATGGTAACGTAGTCAAGCAATCAAGGCCTTGCTTTTCGGGAGGTAATGCAAGCTGGTTCTTAAGTACAGTGTAGTCCCCAAACACCCACGAAGGAATGTCCACACACTGTATCGGTTAAAACACAGTCTTTATATAATTAATATTCAAAGTCATATTGTTAGGGAGAATTCTCTCTTTAGGCTGAATTTCCTAACCTAGTGAGTCCCCCAGCAGTTTGCTGGATTTATGGAATTTGTTTTTTTCTCCTGCCAAGAGTGAGACTCTTTTTCTCCCACTCTTGGACATGATTTATGGTGTTTCTTTGACTGTTAATGTGTTTTATGGGCTATGGGGTCCTTTACTCCATAGGGTCTCATGTGTTATTTACGATGTGTGTTACACAGCACCCTCCGTACAGTGACACAGGGGTGTCATAGTGACACCCCACCATAGACTCCATCCCCTGGGACTGACTACTGTCTCCCAGGGCATGTAAAGTCACCATTGGCTTTACTAGTCCCAAATTATTAACAGAAACCAGTACAAACCATCATATTGTGGACGTACTGGTCGGGGCAATTCGATTGCCCCGGGGTCTGTTAGTCGAGGGGGCACGTCTCCGTCCCCCCTGATCAAGTTTTGGCTGGTGGCAGTGGGAACTACTTTTTATATTCGACAGCGAATATTTCCCTGTGGGATTTTCCCATTGTTCGAGGCTACCAACTTTAATTATTTGATTCTCATAGCCTCAAACATACCGCCGGTTTATTTAATTAATATTAATTTGCCGGTTGGTATTTTTTTGCCAGGACTCGATTCTAAAATGGCGTTTGTGTTCTCTTCTGTGACTCCAACCCAAGTCGAGCCCTTTGTTCCACTTTTAGGCGGGCTTCTCCACAGAAGCCTCCAAAAGTGGTGCCACTCTGTCTGGGTACCACAGGAGGTGCGCGAGGGGGTTTAGGCACCCTGGACTGAGTTACCTTGGTAACTCAAGTCGCACTCTTGTGTGATTGGCCCAAGTGGTGAGCAGGCCGGCTCACAACTTAGCATGTTTGATTGACAGCTAGGCAGACAGTGAATGGGGGTATGCTGCATAAAAGCAGGGCTTTGGGGACGGAACTTCAGAAGTCGCCACAGGACCTGAAAATCTGACGAGGGAGAAGCTGAGCCGACCTACCACGACGACACCACCGGTGGAGCCCTACGGAACCGACTCACCACTTCCCAACGACAGAGAAGATCTCCCGGCTGGAGAGGCTTCTTCCCCTGACTGGTGGGCACAACCAGTTTACCTTCTTCTCTTCGCACCCCAGACCGGTTTGTGGTCGAACTGCCCGTGCCAAGCACCCCGGCAGCCGGATAGCCACTTACCACTGGACCGCGAAGCAACGGACCGCTCCTTGTACCTGAGAAACTCTGCGGCTGGTTTCTTCCGTGGCAGTGCAACGGACTCCTGTCTTCCTCCCCGGTGAGATCCTCTCTTCCCCCGGACGAAGCACCGACTTGCATCCGCTGCCAGGAACAACTGCCCCCGCTGGAGTGTTTTCACCACTTTAAGGTACCGTGTCCGCCAGGCCTCCCTTTCTAAAGATTGCTACAAGGTAATGATAACCCCTTAACCTTCTGGACTGGGCTGGCCGCCTTGACCCTCTAACTGGTCCCTTTCTTTGGTCCAACTCCTTTTTGAACTGTTACAAGACTTTTGTGCACTTCAACCGTGTGACCTTGGACACATTTCGTTTTGATCCTCTTAAAGCGGTTCCGGCCTACTGAATTCACGGTGTTACTTTGCCTTCCTCTCTTGTTGTGTTCGTGAAAAAGTGTTGGGATCTGTTTCAATTTATTCTCTGCTTTTCTCTCCCTTTTTAAAACGAATTATTAGAGGGCCATCTACGTTAAGCGCTCACCGCTGTCTGAAAATAAGTGGGGCTTTACTTAAGACTTGTCTAATATTCTTCTAAGGGAGTGTATATCTTTTAGTGACCGTGTTTTTGAACTGCTTACTATTAGTGCCTGTGTGTTTTTCTAGATGTGTTTTTTAAATAAATAATTATATCTCTTTTACACCAAGCTCTGGTCAGTGTTTACTTGTTTTACTGTGTTCTTTTGACCTATTGTGAATGCTCTGTATACTGCCTAACTCTTCTTGAGGGAAGTCTGACGGCTCAGCCACAGCTACCAAGTGAATCTGTGTGGTGCAGACTGCTACCAAGTGGGTTTACTGCCAAACACCTGTAGTCTTAAATCTTTTGCAGTGGTCCCAGAGGGAACTGCACAGGTTTCTGCCTAACAGGCATCGATATCCTGATGCAAAAATCTAAGATGCTTGAATCTCAAATTGTAAAAATTGACTGCATGTTTGGGCGGTACTCGTTGAAACCGGCGATTATGTTCTTTGAAGGAAAGATAGTGCCGAAATGAATCTATGGCCTAGAGCTATCTGCTGTGGGTATTCTAAATACTCTGGAAAAAATTGAGGGCAGGATTTGGAGACGGATCCTTGGCGTCCCTACTGCAGTGCCTATCTCTGCCATTAGGTATGACTTGGGAGTGCCTTCTTTGTTGTCGAGGTGCAATGGCATCTACTAACAATATACGCCAAAATTATGAGTCAACAGTCCTGACTGACCTCAAGGGTAGATGTGAATTGATTCTATCTAATATTGGTTCCAATTTAGATATCCTGACCAATAATCCCTTGCAAACGAAAAAATATTTGCTTGACTATGATTGGATAGTAACTACTGATACCTTCCACTCATATGCATCAATGAGCCATCTCACTCATGAACACACACACAGAGGAACCGTCTCCCCCATCTTCCTTCATTTTCCAAACTGTCTCTATCGTGGGCTCCTGTCAGGTTTGATAGGAGCAAGCGGATTATCTTCTATGTCTGAAATATCAATGTCCACCTCCCCTTTCTCCTCACCTGTCTCTTCAAGGAAGAGTTCTTGTCTGGAGGTCTTGTTCTTGGGTCTTTTCTTCTTTGTGAAGAGATACAGCCGTCCGCGGGAAGAAGCCACCCTGATTCCCTGATAAACAGGGAAGCAGCCGGCTCCCGTCCCGCAGGAACCAATACGAGAGGAAAAAAGCAGCCGCTTAAAAAAACCTCTCTACGGATGTAGCTGGAACTGATGCCGTTCAGGAAGCGATGACAAATGTCGTCCGGAATAGCAGATAAGACGAGCAGGAGCAGCAGATGACCACGGAGATGAAGGTAAGTTCCTCAATGCCGCTGAGGACCGGAGACGTCCGGATTGCAGAATAGCTGGTACTGAGCAAGGAGCAGTGCAAAGGTCTAGTGAAATATCAGGCACCGCTGAAGGACTGTAAAGGAAGCACCGAACGGGACCAGGGAAGCGGTCCGGGAGAAAAGAAGGAGGAGAGAGACCCAGTACGGTGCGAGAACCGTAAGGATGGGGATATCAGAGAAGGAGAAGGGAGGAGGAGATAGCACAGAGGGAAAAATCTGCACGAGGAACAGCGGAAAAACAACAGGTACGGAGCAAGGTAAGAAGTAGCACAGCAACAAAGCGAAAGGAAACAAAGTTGCAATGCACAGAGCCCAGAGAAGGGCGTGGCTAAATACGGAAAGGAGAAAACAAGAGAAAAGACTAGACCGTCAAACCAGGAAGTGAAAGAAAAACACGGGACAGTCTAATGGCGCCACCAACGCCAAGCCTTCCATAGCCGCCAGCGACCACCAAAAGGCGGCGGCATGACAGTATGCCCCCCCAAAGGACACCCCCCCCCCGGCTTATCCGGGAACAGGCGGTGAAATCGTTGAACCAACGCCGGAGCGTGCACATGAGACACCGGTTCCCAGGAGTCCTCCGAGTGAGGATACCCCCTCCAATGGATCAAATATTCCAAGCGACCCCGCCGATAGCGGAAGTCACGAACGGAGGCCACCTCATACTCGTCGGAAGGAATCACAGCGGGGACCGGATCCCGTGGCAAAGGGCGATGATAGGGATCTCCCTTGCATTCCCTCAGGAGAGAGGAATGGAAAACAGGATGGAGACGGTGCATGTGCTTGGGCAACAGGAGGCGGAAGGCCACCGGGTTGATCCGGCGAAGTATAGGAAAAGGACCCAGGAAACGGGGAGACAGTTTAGAGGGGTGAAGCCAGCGAGGCAGATACCTAGTAGACAACCAGACCTTGGTGCCCCTCCGCCATGCCGGAACGGGCAAGCGCTTAAGATTACAGTAAGATCGATACCGAAGACTGCTTGCCCGCAAACATCCGGCGGCCGACTTGTGGGCCTCCGAGATACTGTTAAGTAGTGCATCCACAGATGGAGTGGTACAAGGGGGAAAGGAGAGAGAAGGAGTAAAGCTAGGATGGAAACCATAGGAACAAAAAAAGGACTGAGACCAGTGGCACTGTGCTTGGCATTGTTATAAGCAAATTCTGCAGTGGCCAGCAGACTAACCCAATTATCCTGTTGGGCATTCGTGAAGCACCTAAGATACTGCTCCAGCGTGGCATTGGTTCTTTCTGTCTGCCCGTTAGTCTGCGGGTGGAAGCCTGACGACAAGGCACGTTCAATTCCCAGCCTATCACAAAGCTCCTTCCAGAACCTTGAAGTATACTGAGAACCTCTGTCGGAAATAATCTTGTCCGGAGTACCATGCAAACGAAATATTTCTCTGGCAAATACAGCCGCCATCTCGGCGGCAGTGGGAAGACCAGCCAAGGGAGTGAAATGAGCCATCTTGGTGAAGCAGTCGACGGTAACCATGATGCACAAACAACCTTCCGAGGGTGGCAGATCCACAATAAAATCTGTGGAAATAAGGCTCCAAGGTCTCTTAGGAAGATCCTGCTGTTGGAGAAATCCATTCGACTTCTGAGTGCAATGTTTGGATCGACAGCATACAGGACATGACTTGACGTAGGATGAAACTTCTTTGGCCATGCCGGGCCACCAGAACCTGTGACGAAGCAATTCCAGAGTGTTCTTAACACCTCTGTGACCCGCCGTTGGGTCATCATGACACCACTTTAAAGCCGAATGACGGGTGAAACTGTCTGGCAGGAATAATCGCTGTTGCTTAAAACATAAGCCATCTTGAATGGATATGTCCTTTGTGAGGGAAGAGCCAGAAAACATGCTGGTAGACTGTGTGGCCTTGCGAACCCTTTCCAAGAAAGACTCCACCGTACAGATTACCTTGACTTCAGGAAGCATGAGACTAGGGTATTCCTTCTGAGACATGTCTGGATAAGGCCTTCTTGAAAGGGCATCAGCTAGGATGTTCTTGGATCCTGGCAAGTAGGTCAATGTGAAATCATATTGGGAGAAAAAATGCGCCCAACGGGCCTGACGGGAGTTGACACATTCCATCTTCTGCAGAATTTTAAGATTCTTGTGGTCAGTTCTGATTTCAAAGGGGTGGTTAGCCCCTTGTAGGAGATGTCTCCATTCTTCGCATGTGGATTTCATGGCCAGGAATTCTTTTTCTATTATCGAATAGTGCGTCTGGCTGTCATTCAACGTCTTGGACATGTAGGCAACAGGATATTCCAAACCTTCATGTTCCTGTAGAAGAGCTGCACCAATCGCAGCAGAGGAGGCATCAGTTTCTACAATGAATCTTAAACTTTGATCTGGTTGATGAAGTACCGGGGCAGAGCAAAATTCCTCCTTAAATTGTTGGAAAGCCAAGCTTGCCTCAGGAGACCAGGCAAAGGGCATTGAAGACTTCTTTAACAGTTTTGTAATGGGAAGGACTCGATCCAAGAAACCTTGGATGAATTTGCGGTAAAAAATTAGCTAGCCCTAGAAACCTTTGAACGTCCTTGATGGAATGGGGTGTGGGCCATTGCAGTATGGCATCTATCTTAGCTGGATCCATACGGATTCCCTCCGAGGACAGGATGAAGCCAAGATAGTTTACCTCAGATGCTTGAAAGACGCACTTATCCACATTGACCTTAAGTAGGTTGTCTTGCAGTCTTTGAAGAACTTGGTGAAGGTGATTAGAATGGAGTTGGGCGTCCTTAGAATAAACCAGGATATCATCAAGGTAGACGATGGCACAATGAAAAAGCAGATCAGAAAAGGTGCGGTCCATGAATCTTTGAAAAATCGATGGAGCGTTGACCAGACCAAAAGGCATGACGCAATACTCGTAGTGTCCGAAAGGAATGCGAAAAGCAGTCTTCCATTCGTCGCCTGAGCGTATCCGCAAAAGGTGGTAGGCTCTTCTTAAATCAATCTTAGAAAAGATTTTAGCACCTTGAACTGCTTCCAGAATGTCTCCGATCAGCGGCATGGGATACCTATCCCTTAGCGTGACTTGGTTGAGGCCCCTGTAGTCGATACAAGGTCGAAGTTCATTCGAACGTTTCTTCGGAACAAAAAAAAGCAAAGCCCCAGCGGGAGAGAATGATGGTCGGATTAGGCCATGATGTGAATTAGAATCCAGATATTCCTTGAGAGCCTTCTTTTCCTTGAGGGAAAGAGGAAATATTCGCCCAAAAGGAACAACCGCATTGGGCTGGAGAATGATTTGACAATCTTCTGGTCTATGAGGAGGTAACTCCTGAGGGCCATCGTCCGTGAACACCTCCTGATAGCGGAGATAATCTTTGGGGATGCTATTTACCTTCAACACCTCCGATCTGGAGGCTAGATCTGGAAGAATGTGGACAGTAGTATGCAGGGTCTGCGTAGAACATGACTGACGGCAAAATGTTGAAGTAAATGACAGCTGATTCTTTGTCCAATCTATGGTCGGGTTATGCTTCCGAAGCCAAGAGATCCCCAAGATCACTGGAAAATGTGCTGCTCGGATCAGGTCGAATTGAATGGTTTTGCTGTGATGGAGGATCTTCATCTGCATAGGAGGAGTGGTATGGGTAATGAGACCCGAGCTCAGAGGTTTTCCATCAACTCCTTCCACCTTTTGGTCCTCATCTTTCTGCAAACGGCGAATGCCGGCCTTGTCAGCCCAAACCAAGTCCATAAAGCAACCTGCAGCGCCGCAGTCCAGTAGCGCCAGGACCTATAGGACTGCTGAGAGATGAACAACTCAACTCCTAATACCATGAGACGGTTGTCTTCTGTGGTATTCATGGGTGTTACTGATAAAGAAACGAAGGGACCAGGAAATCCCCCTCGGTAACTTGTCCCTACTAGTTCCGAGGAATGGCGTTTCCCGATCGTCGTGGTGGTACATCAGGACAGTCCCTAAGAATGTGCTGGTTGGATCCACAATACATACACAGGTTGTTCTCCCTGCGTCGTCTTCTTTCTTCCGAGGTAAGTGGCCCTCGAGTAGTCCCAATCTGCATTGGTTCCTCTTTCGACAGACAGGTAGGAGAGGGGGAGGTAATCCCAGGATCAGCCGTAGCAAGAAATCCACGCTGCTTTCGACATTCAGACCGCCGCTCTGAAAGGCGGAAATCCAGCTGTACCACTGTAGACCACAAGTCGGTTAACGTAGCGGGTCTGGTCACCCTTGGCAATTCGTCTTTAAGGTCTTCCCTCAATCCTCGACGAAAAATGGTGTACTGGGCGTTCTCTTGCCAGCCTGCGTCTGCAGCCACCCGTTTGAAGCGGGAGATGTAGGACAGAAGATCTGAATTTCCCTGTCGAATATCAAGTAACTGTTCGCTGGCAACTACCGCAGTCTCTTGCCTTTCAAAGGCCAATTTGAACTGGGCAGTGAACCCGGCGTAATCGTGTAATAACGGGCTGGCACCGGTCACCAGTGGAGTAGCCCAGGAAAGAGCATTGCCCGTAAGATTAGAAATCAGAAAACCTATGCGGGCTGTATCTGAGGCATAGGTCTGAGGTCTGAAGGTGAAATAGATTATACAAGCCTCCATGAATTCTTTAAATCTATTAGGTGAACCATCATATTTACCACAGGCTAAGGGCATGGGAGGTAGATCACTTCGGGACTGTTCGAAGCGGTCGACTCGCTGTCTCAGAGCAGTGTTTTCGGCCTTCACAGCCTGTAATTCTAATGTCATATTCTGCATTGCTGTAAGCAGCTCTTGGGCCTGTTCCGGGGTAGTCATTGATATCTCCTTTGGGCGTTGCAAACTGTCAGGTTTGATAGGAGCAAGTGGGTTATCTTCTATGTCTGAAAAATCAATGTCCACCTCCCCTTTCTCCTCACCTGTCTCTTCAAGGAAGAGTTCTTGTCTGGAGGTCTTGTTCTTGGGTCTTTTCTTCTTTGTGAAGAGATATGGCTGTCCGCGGGAAAAAGCCACCCTGATTCCCTGATAAACAGGGAAGGAGCCGGCTCCCGTCCCGCAGGAACCAATACGAGAGGAAAAAAGCAGCCGCTTAAAAAAACCTCTCTACGGATGTAGCTGGAACTGATGCCGTTCAGGAAGCGATGACAAATGTCGTCCGGAATAGCAGATAAGACGAGCAGGAGCAGCAGATGACCACGGAGATGAAGGTAAGTTCCTCAATGCCGCTGAGGACCGGAGACGTCCGGATTGCAGAATAGCTGGTACTGAGCAAGGAGCAGTGCAAAGGTCTAGTGAAATATCAGGCACCGCTAAAGGACTGTAAAGGAAGCACCGAACGGGACCAGGGAAGTGATCCGGGAGAAAAGAAGGAGGAGAGAGACCCAGTACGGTGCGAGAACCATAAGGACGGGGATATCAGAGAAGGAGAAGGGAGGAGGAGATAGCACGGAGGGAAAAATCAGCGCGAGGAATAGCGGAAAAACAACAGGTACGGAGCAAGGTAAGAAGTAGCACAGCAACAAAGCGAAAGGAAACAAAGTTGCAACGCACAGAGCCCAGAGAAGGGCGTGGCTAAATACGGAAAGGAGAAAACAAGAGAAAAGACTAGACCGTCAAACCAGGAAGTGAAAGAAAAACACGGGACAGTCTAATGGCGCCGCCAACGCCAAGCCTTCCATAGCCGCCAGCGACCACCAAAAGGCGGCGGCATGACAGCTCCTCCTTAGGGTAAGGTGGAACCTCTTACCAACCAAGGACATCCTGTACAGGAGGAAACAAATTCCAATTGATGAACTGGGATGTAGCTTCTGTAAGGCAAAACCAGAGTCAATTAAACACCTTGTTCTGAATTGCGATAATTCTGCTATTGTGGGGCTAAGTACTAAATTCCTTAGTACCAGTCGACAAAATTTTGTATTTTGTGAGGATCTACTCTGGAAGCGGTGTCTTAGTATCCAGAACGTTTCGGAGAGGCTGGCCTTAGCAGGTTTTATTAAAGCTATACCTTTATTGAATACGTGACGGAAATTATGATTTGTGAACCATTGTGATTCACCATGACCTATGTTGAAGTAGATATAGCCGTTATAGCGGTGCTTTCTATTTTAGTGTGTTAAGAAGTAGAAATGCAGAATGCTTTGGTGCTCTATCACTCAGTAATCATGAATATAGATAATTGATCTCAAATGTTTGTATATCGCAACTATGAAATGTGGGCTTTGAGTGAGCTGCAACTAGACCAGGAACAGTAGTAACTTGCTATCATTTATTTAAATATGGTTTTTTACTGTTTTTCTTCTTGTCCTTCTTTAGCCATTTACTCTCTCGTTTTACTCTTCTGTTCTTATATTGTTAATGCCAATTGCATTTGTATGGTTTAAGTATGCACTTAATTGTATGTTTCCTCTTTTTCTTCTTGATGTGATGAAATTTTAACTTCTGTATGTAATGAATTTGTAAAGGTTTAATTTAAACCATATACAATAAAAAAAATTTAAAAAAGAATGTCAGTGTCTTTCCCTGTGGGATGGGGACACGTTCCATTGATACAGTTAAACAGTTCATGATGAATGAATGAGTCACTAGAAACCCAGTGGTCTATGAATTGTGCACCAGACAAAATGGTAGTAAAATGGCAGTAATGCAATTACCTCCACTTTGCTTCCACTTTCCAGCATCTGCTGAATTCCAGATTAGCTGGAGGTAAATCCTCCATTTTACACCTCCACTTCACCGCTACAAATCGACAGACTTACCTCGGTGTAATAAACACTCATGGTAAATCTGAAGAAATATGCATGGAATCCTATGGAATACAACAATCGACTAACACTGCATTAACCCTCATAATCCTGATGTAAATTCAACAGACGAAGTGGTAGTGTTGCCAAAAAGGTTTTGTGGCAAAAACTCCTAATTAGGCCCATTAAGCTCCAATATTTAATATAGTAAATTGAAGACATTAGTCCTTTGAGTTTACATTTTTTCTAACTGCTCGAATTTCTAATGCTGATTTATAAACGTGGAAATTAGAAGTGACCTAAACTTGCTTATTGAGCATCTCTGCAATACTCTATTTCTGTCCTATGATGTCTGCTGACTGATCTAGCACCCCATAACATAAGGTGTGGCTTTGCCAGTATGCATACCTGCACTTACTCCATCCTATGATGTCTGCTGCCTAATGTAGCCCTCCGTAACATAAGGTGTGGCTTTGCCAGTATGTATACCTGCACATACTCCATCCTATGATGTCTGCTGCCTAATGTAGCCCTCTGTAACATAAGGTGTGGCTTTGCCAGTATGTATACCTGCACCTACTCCATCCTATGATGTCTGCTGCCTAATGTAGCCCTCTGTAACATAAGACGAGGCTCCACCAGACTGTACTCTTACACCTCCTTTGTCCTTGATGTCTGCATGCCTAATGAAGTCCCCCGTAACATGAGGTGAGGCTCTACCAGACTGTACCCTCAGAACTACTTCGTCCTTGCAACATGAGGTGTGGCTTTGCCAGTCTGTATGCTAGCACCTACTTAGTCCTGTGATGCCTGCTTGCCTGATGTAGCCCCCCATAATATGAGGTGTGGCTATGCCAGTCTGTATGCTAGCACCTACTTTGTCCTATGATGCCTGCTTGCCTGATGTAGCCCCCCATAATATGAGGTGTGGCTATGCCAGTCTGTATGCTAGCACCTACTTTGTCCTATGATGCCTGCTTGCCTGATGTAGCCCCCCATAACATAAGGTGTGGCTTTGCCAGGCTGTATACTTGTACCTATTTTGTCCTATGATGTCTGCATGCCTGATCTAGCCCCCCGCAAGATTAGGTGAGGCATGTTACTGTTGGCTCTCACCTAACACCATTACTCTCTATTACTATTGCGTGTTCCTGTACCTAAGAATTGTAACATGCACTTATGTAACTAGCGCCTAGATGCCTCAGGGCTTTGTGAGCTGAAATAAATGCAAGAAATTCCAAAAAATAAAGAATTCTTTTGTTTCCTGGATTGGCCTTAGAAATTCTGCTAGGTTACTGCTGCAACGTGCCTCCACCTTTTACACTGGAGGGGCTCACACCGCTATCATCCTGCCACGAGAAGTATCGACCTCACAGCGTTTCATACTATACATTTCCTTTTGCAATGCACTACGTTGTATGCGGCATCATGGATGGACTATTTGGAATTCTGTCAAAGAAGGACGTAACATTTCTCCTCGACTGTGGTACGTCATGCGGCACTGATGCATTATCAAGATTCAACACCGATAGGCCTCATGAAGGGGGCGCACGGTGGGCTTAAAAAAGCGTTGATATGGACATGCCCGTTGACGATGATGGGGCCTTTGAAGTTTTCTCTGGCATCGTGCTCGGGCCGTTCGGCGCACTTGGAGAGCCTTTTCTTTAGTCCCTGCTGGCTTTATTTTGCGTGATGAGCTCAGAACCTCTTTTCGACTATGACTCCGAAGAGGAGATCGATGGGGCTGCCTTCTAAAAAAGATCCAATTTAATTATGAATTGTTCCCATTTCTCTGCAGATTTAGATGGGAACCATAACTTTTCAGGTGAGGATCCCCAAGACAAGCATCTTCTTCCCTTCTTTTTCTTTGAAGCAGAAGTTGAGGTATGGGAATCAATCTGGGAGTGAGATCTCTTGTATTTTCTCTACTTTCATTTCTCTGACTGTCGTTCGATCAACTTGACCTCCTTTTCATCTGAAGGACGTACCTTCGACAGCATAGAACTCTGAGATTTCGAGGAATTTTGTCCGAGACTCAATTAAGACCACCTCTCCTTCAAGGCTTTCAGCGTCATGGA
This sequence comes from Ambystoma mexicanum, assembly GCF_040938575.1. Taxonomy (NCBI): domain Eukaryota; kingdom Metazoa; phylum Chordata; class Amphibia; order Caudata; family Ambystomatidae; genus Ambystoma; species Ambystoma mexicanum. Next base: position 82,941,630 of record NC_090939.1, on the reverse strand, counting down.
CTGGCATGACCCGCATTCAGTCATCTCATGATCTATGCTGAGTCACCACGAGCATAGCTTGTGAGGGACATTTTACTGTTGTAATCCTTACAACGCTAACAGTATACATTTTAAACGTTTTTCAGAAGTATGCAGTTTTTCTGAGGTGCAAGGTGCTCTGATCGTTGCATGCTGGGCATGCAGAAAAAATAAATTGAGGTCACAGGTCGCGGTGCCGGCTATTTGTATCAACGTCACGTCCAGACCTAATGCCATGGATTGTCGAGGGGCTCTTGATGCCAAAGCCACATGGCACCCCTTGGTGGTGAATACATTTCTGAAGTTGGGCTTCTACTGCAGGAATATATCTAAGATGAGGAATCCGTGGTTGGAACCCAGTGCTCCAGATAAGATTTTGAGGTGGGAGTATTTTACTCTCTATTTTTAAACTTTGGGAGTAAATGTGATTTTAAGACAGTAAAAATGCATTTTCTCCTTCGCAAGAGAGTAAAATGTATGCAACATCCAGCCAACATGTGAAAAAAATGTATGGAAATCATTACTATGCGGCAGCTTTGTGACAGAATACACTGTTCATTATTTCTGGCCATTTGATCTCTCCTGTATATATTTAAATGTTGAAATCACAAAAACCTAGCCAATTATATAGTAAAGCATACATGAATTTGTATTGTGTGTTTTGAGATTCGATAGCAGAATTGTCTTTTGATGTTAAATGAAAGTCCTAATTTCCTGGAGCTATTGCTACCTGATGTTTTGCTGAGTTTCTATTTCAATTACCAATGTAACTTTCATTTGTTTGTTTTTGAACAGCGCTTGCACTTTCTTGAGAGTCAGGTTTTGGATGTTTTATTTGTAGTCTTGAAGTTTTGAGAGGCTAGAACACCTGTGATGAGTGTAATGACAATTACTCACCCTTGAGCAAAGACTCTGCTGCCACTGACCATTTATAGTAATGTACCCCATTGACTCCAAGGTTGAATGGATGTAATATAGACTGTGCATAGTCATCATTTTACACACTGTTTTTATAATTAGACTGTAAATTAAATTACAAGTGTAAAAAGGATCTGCCTCTGCAAGATTATGCACACAGCACTGGCACTCTGAAAAATACAATTGTGCAATACTGGTTTGCTTTCACTGGAAAAAAAGCATAACTTGTTAAAAAAAAAAAAACTCAATTGCAACTTAGTTTTCCATCTTATTAATTATACAATCCTAAAATTCTGGGAAAACATGCACAGTGCTTTTGAAGCTGAATGGAAAGAAACCATTCCTTTTATCAGTGTGCAGTTTATTTTTTTGAAAGGCTTCAGAGAAATACATTCTATTTCAGAGGTGGCTTGCAATAACATCCATGTAGATACAAATCACAAGAAGCCTTCTGGTTTCTGTCAAGTAACCTGACCTTTGCACTGCCCTCTGCTCTAAACCTGTGTGTAAATGTACCCAGGAAAATAATAAAGCTGGCATATTTACAAGATTTTCATGCGTAAAAAGGCCTAGTACTCGCCTTATCTGGAGCCCTGGGAACATCCATCAGAAAGAACATTATCAGAGGTAAGTAATTTGTTCTGATACTCTAATGGAAGAGCCCCTGAGAGTTCAGAAAGAGAAAATGAGATTATGGTTTCCTTGGTAGAAAAGAGGTAGAGCTCCTTCTTCCCCTGAAGTCTAGCAAACTATCTCTAACTTTTCACCCTATGGGGCACATGGAAACTCTAACTAGTGCCTAGGTATTTAAATACGTATCCTTCAGGAATCAGAGCATCTTTTCTGTGAAGAGAATTTTCCTGGAAATTCCTGTTGTTCCTATTTAAAATGTGAACTGCTTTGTATTTTAGATTACACATGCTTGCACTTCTTTCATAGTGGTTTTGCCTCTAGCTCAAGTTTTTGGGGTCCTGTGTATTCTTCCTCAGAGTGCCTAATTCTGAGCTCCATAGGCAAACTGTCTTTCCCTGATGGAACAACACTTTATTTGCTCCATATATTATGCCTATATTTATATAGATGCTGCCTATATTTATATACATGCTGATTATGAAGGAAATAAGAAACATGCTGTTCCAGAACAGAAAGAGACTGTTATTTTACATAGAACTCCGAATCAGGCCCTCAGTGCTTACTGAATGGGGACAAAACTGAGGTGTTGGAGGTGGGTCCCCCTCCTGATCCCTCACTCTGGATTGTGTCCTTTTAGCCTTCTTCTTTGGGTTCTCTTCCTGTCCCTACGGCGAAGGCTAAGAATTTGGGAATAATCACGACTGCCAACCTATTTATGGATGCACAGGTATCATCTGTTGTTCAGTCTGGGTTTTTTCACCTGAAAATCCTGAAAAAAATACTCCATGTGGTACCATCTTCCCTGCGTCCACCGGTTGTTGCTGCAATGGTATCCAGTCGGCTCGCCTATTACAATTCTCTTTATCTTGCACAGACTAAAGGCCTAGTCCTCCGATTACAACGCTTTCAGAATTTTGCTGCACGGGTGGCAACTGGGTCACCGCACGGTGCCCATATCTCTCCAGTCTTGTGCTGTTTGCATTGGCTGCCGGTAGCCCAACGCATTGAATTCAAGGTGAACTGCATTGTGCATAGTGCGCTTCACGACCAGGGGGCGGAGTATCTTTTTGTCAAATTTTCACACTATCTTCCAAAGCGCTCCCAGAGGTCTGTCTCTGCTGGCCTGCTCTGTGTTCCATCTTTTCGCCATTCCCGGATTGGGGGACGGGCCTTCTCTATTGCTGCGGCGCAGCTATGGAACAAGCTGCCCGTGACATTGAAAAAAACATATCATTTAGCCTTCAGGAAGGCTCTTAAAACTTCTCTCTTCTCTTCTCTTCTTGTGGGTTGGTGGAGGATGGCTTTGTTTTTTTGGGGGGGCAGGGGTTTGTCTTTTCCCTTCTGGCGCCATGATGCCTGCGGTCGACCGTTCACTTTACAAGAAATCTTAACATAACATAACATTACTTACTGCGAGCAGTGTCTCAACACGCAAAGTTCACAAAGAGCTTCATAGTCACCTCTTGAGGGAATCCTCACTCCATGGGTACGGATCACCACGCAAGGAGCAGGTGCAGAGCAAGGAGACCTGTGCCACTGCTTCCTGCTGACAAGTACGGTCCACAGGAAAAGTGGACAAGGGCAGAGCAAAGTGCTGGCTCCATTAAATTTTATATTCACTAATTCTGTCTTTAAAATTAACGCTTGATAAGAGGCTAGCAGGGCTGCCCTCAAGCTCATATTGAGAACAGTTAAACGTTCTACAGGATATGGAGTTGTTCCCCCTCCTTAATCCTGCACAGCACCCCAAGTATAAACTCTGTAGTATGTCCCTCAAAGTTGGCATGGTATGAGTTGAAAAAATCAGACTTGGACCTTCTGTCGAATTTTTCAGTGAAGAGATTTTCCTACACACAAAAGTAGGCTGAGAAAAATTAGTTTTGGTAATGAAATTCTTCATTTATTTTTAGCCGAGTGGTACAATATCCCCTATTCTAAAATACTGGCTGTTTGACATCTCCCCAACCTTATAATGAGGCTCTAAATGTGGTGCAGAGGTCTGTTGCCCTGCTGTGTATGTGTAGTAGCTGTTGAGCGCTGTGCTGTTAAGTGTTCAGTGATGCATCAATGTCCCTTAGGAATATTGCCTTTTCTTTTGATATTGCTGGGTAGCTTTGCCCGATATTAAGGCTAGTGATGTTAATCACTTGTCTGTCCATGTCAGGGCAAGGAGGCATTTTAGTGAACTTCAAGAAGGTGACTCTGCTGTTATTTGTTGGGTGCTTCATGCATAGGCTGTTGATGGTATAACAAAAGTTTAGTCAAGATCAACACAAATTCAATTTTACCATTACATGCAGGGTTATGCAATTTATGATTAAATACTGAATATGATGCAAAGACTTATTCAAGATCTCTGCTTAAAATTGTGACAAAATTAAATGTTACGTGTGCCATCCATCATACTTGTGGCCCACCCATGACAGGTCTCCTTTTTGATATTATTACTCTCGAGAGCTGGGCCATTGGACACTTCCAGGCTTTCTTTATAGAGAGATCCTTTGGCAAACCCCAGTTTCCACCCAACATAGCAAGTGTCACAACAGGCCATCGTAGAGAAGGACAGCGTGAACCTCCTTGTCCTTATAGAAAGCACGTGATGCCCTGGATATTTATATGAGGACAGAGGAGGGTGCAGTATAGATGGGAACTGTGGAGTAGCCATGGGCCTGTGTTGTTTTCAGTCCGGGGTTGAAGAAAAATTGAGCCCCACCTGCTGGGTCGGTTTTCCTTCACATTAATTCACCTTGTCTGCTCATATAGGAGATACTGCAATAAAATATGGGTCAGAGCTCTCATTTGCTAATATGCCACACATGCTAAAGGCATTCTCCGCTGCTGCATTCTACACCTGTCAGTTTTAACCTCCACATGCCCTCCAAGGCATCAAAGCTCCTTTGAATAGGTGTCCATATCTGTGTTGATGTCAAGTGAAATATTTCCTATATGTAGACAGCTTTTTAAGTCTGGCTGGATCTTCATGTCAAAAAAGACTCCTATCCATGCGTTTTAACACTGTTATGTGGAAACACAAACGCAGAATGTGTATGCAGGTCAATATGAAGATTACTCTCCCTTACAGTATCTAGTGTACTTATTTTCCACGTCCCCTCTATGACCTCCTTAATAACTTCCCCTTTCATGGGACTACACCAGTATGCTCTCAAATGGCCAGCTCTAACAAACTCCCTTAGGACCTTGAACTAAAACAACTACAAGAAAAATGGTGTCTTGGTCCTCCATGCGGTCCATATTTCTTGGGAATGCTTTTACTTGGAGGCTTTGGGTGGAATCTACCTACATAATGATGTGTGTTTGTGTTAAGGATTCCCAACAGATAGCAAAAACAGGTAGGAGGCGAGTTCCTTGTGAAGTCATGCAGTGAGGCTACTGCTAGTGCTCTGCATTGCAGATCAATGTTCCGGCTGCTGGAGTATAGGATCTGTATTGGTTTATTGACTGTTCTGTAAAGCGGGATTGCGCATGGCAGATTATTGACGCACTGCCTCGTTTTGTGCTGAATGAAAGTGGTGATAACTTTATAACTTTCTGGGGGCATAGTGCAATGCACTGAATCAAATGAATCATCCAGCTATATCTTTATTTTAAGTAGAGTGTGTGTCTTCTATGAGATCATTAGGTTATAGTGTTGGTGGGTGTGTGTGTGTGTTAAGCCTGCTCAGACATTTACATCTGCTTTTTGAGATTGGTCTGTGCTTCGTGGTTTTGTTTTGGTTCTCTGTGATATTGCTTTTTGGGGTAGTGTTTGCACTGTGCTGGTCGGTTCAGTTTCACCTGTGAACTTTGCAGCTTTGGGTGGATGTGTGTAACCCATCTTCTCCAGCATGGGGTCTGGCATGGATTCACATGCTCATGAATATTCCCCGTCGTCAGGCTGGGAATCCTCGGTAAAGAAAAAATCAGTATCAGTTTTGTTTCTGATCTGTCTTTCTTAGTAGTAACCAATCACTGATCTCTGGGTCATACTGCCCCCAGCCAATGACTGCCCTCTCCCTAAGCCCCGCCTCCAGCAGCCATCCTCAGATTTTTACCGCACGCTCAAGTGTTGGGAGTCCTCGTGTTTAGCTCTCGAGTTTTTTACTGAGTTTTCACGTTTTTTCAGGAGATTTTCTCATTTTTTCGGTTTAATCGAGCCTCAAGCTCCACCGTTTCTGCTTCCGATAACGGGGTCCCGTTTCGGAATTCTTGTACGCCCCTCAAGGGTGAAGTTTTCGTCGAGTTTCCACTTCTTGGAGGATTCTGGAAGATCTGCGGCCTACCTCAACGGACATGGCCCAGGACAAGGGAAGCTCGACGCCCGGATCCAAGCTGTTCAGGAGCTGCCCTGGATGTGGATTATATAACGTTTTCAAGGAGGACGAGCATTCGCGATGTCTCTACTGCCTTCATGAGGGCAAGACGCACATGGAGAAAGACTGCGTTCTGCAAGAACCTTTCCGAACGGACCAAACAAGATCGTCGTTCCCACCTCGCCACCTGGCTGGAAAAGGGCACAGCAGGTGAGAAGGCAAAGAAGAAGTCTGAGCGGGCTTCTAAGTCCTGTGAGGGTGCCCCGGCGACGGGTACCCAACAGAAGGCCAAGCACCACAAGTCCGGGGGCACCAGGAGCGCCGAAAGTTCAGGCTCTTCGGTTGCCAGGCAGGGTGCTACTTCCCCGGCACGTTCGACCACGAACCAGCGCTCTGGTTCGGGGAAGAGGAAGTCCGAGAACCCGGGTAGGCCGCTCGAGCAGACCCGGTCGATCTCGAAGGGGGAGCAAGGCGCTGACCCTCCCCTCAAGGCAAAGGCCCAGGACGCACCTAAGGTGGTGAGGGCTTTGATCCACCCGGCTAAGGCCTCTACCGAAGTGGTTGCTGCGACCCTGGCGGAGCCGGCTGAGACTACGCCAGTGGAAACGGCCTCTGGGCCCAGAGTATCCCTGCCACCGCGGAGGGAATCCTCTTTCCAGCCTATCGCTAAGACCCCCGTGAAGCCCCCGGCTGAAAAAGAGGGGGGGCGGTGGCCATTACAGACTCGGAATCAGCCTCTGAAGAGGAACTGGTGGAAACTGAGAAGGGCCTCAACGAAAGGTCCATAGGCCTCAACGAGAGGTTCATAGGCCTCAACGAGAGGTTCGAGAAGGTTCGATCCCAGGGGACGGTTCCCGCTGACGTGATCGAAGATAGCGGCGATGACCCAGCGGACATCCCGTCGTCACCCCCCCGCGGGCGTCTCCAGCCGACGAGGTTGGCTCTTTCCACGCCATGATAACCAGGGCATCTGAGCTCTTCCAGCTCTGCCCTGAAGAACAGAAAAAGGAGGAGTTTCTGTACCAACGACGAGAGGCCAAGAGGAAGACGGTCCTCGCGGTGCCTTTACTCGACGACATCTGGGACGAGGGGCTTGCTGTCCTCAAGAACCCTTCCACGACACCCGCCAAGAGGTACAGGTACGAGAAGAAGTACTGAGTCCCCGATGCATCCCCCTTGTGCCTCAGGGCCCAGCCCACGCCGGACTCGGTCGTCTCGGCAGCAGCTAAGAAGAAGGCAGCGGGCGAGGAAGCTTCAACTTCCACTTCCCCGCCGGACAGCGAGGGCAAGAAGTTGCACTCTATGGGACGACAAGTCATCTCGTCGGCGGCAATGACGATTAAGGCGGCCAATGCCTTAGCGATCGTGGCCCGCTACGACAGGGAGCTCTGGTTCAAGATAGCTCCCCTGCTAGATTTCCTACCTGATGACAAAAGGGCGGAGGCCCTAGAAATTCTGCAGGAAGGCGAGGTGGCGCCGGATCACGCCATAACGGTGGCAACGGACATTGCCGATAGTGGATTTCGCCAACTGGCCAACGGAGTTTGCCTCAGACGACGAGGATGGCTCAAGGCGACAGATTTTCGCCAGGACGTCCAGACCAGAGTGTTGAACATGCCGTTCGACGGCAACAACCTTTTTGGTAAGGCGGTGGACGAGTCTCTACAGGCCATCAAGACCGATTTGGAGACGGCCCGGGCCCTTGGGGTACTTCAACAGCGACGGTCCTTTTGGAGCTCCGGAGGCAGACAGGGTGTCTCCAAAGGATCCAGCGGTGGCTCCTCCACTTACTGCCAGGCGGCCCACTCCTCTTCCCAGGAGGCCTACAGAGGTCGCGACAAGCAAGGGGGATCCCGTCGTCGTGGCCAAGGAGGCAAAGGCGGCAAGGCCGCCTCCAAGCAAGACTAACCCGGCCGTGTCGTCAGAGCCCCCACCGAAGCACCCCAGTGGGAGGACGGCTGACGAAGTTCGTCGGCGTGTGGGAGTCCATCTCCACCGACCGTTGGGTGCAGGACACCCTGGCCAACGGGCACTCGTTGGAATTCCAAAAGAAGTGCCCTCGCATTCCTCCCGTGGCCAGGAAGGAGAATCACGTCCCTCAACTGCTGTTGGAGGTAAGGGCGATGCTCAAGAAAGGTGCCATCGAGCTCGTCCCCAGGAGGCTCCGGGGCTCCGGAGTGTACTCAAGGTACTTCCTCATCAGAAAGAAGACAGGCGGTTGGTGCCCCATCCTGGACCTGCGTCGGTTAAACAAATACATCAAGGTGCAGAAATTCAGGATGGTCACCCTCCAGCACGTGCTGGGACAGCTGGAGGAAGGCGACTTCCTATCATTGTTGGACCTGGAGGATGCTTACTTCCACATCCCCATTCTAAAAAGGCACAGGAAGTTCCTCAGGTTCGTGGTGCAGGGACGCCACTACCAATTCAGAGCCCTACCATTCGGATTAAAGTCGGCACCCAGGGTTTTCACCAAGTGCCTGGCACCAGTAGCGGTGTGGCTGCACCTGCAGGGGATCCACGTCTACCCCTACCTGGACGACTGGCTAATCCGAGCAAGGACAAGGGAACTCGCCGTCGAACATACGGCGAGGAACGTCCGGTTACTCACAGAGCTGGGGTTCGCCATCAACTACCCCAAATCCCACCTGGTTCCATCGCAAGTAGCACTGTTTCTGGGAGCGAAGCTCGATACAGTGGGGCAATGGGCCTCCCCTTCAGAGGAGAGGACCAGCACCATCCTGGGCAAGGTGCGGCGCTTGTTAGCCACAGACGTGGGCCAGGGTGAGGTCCATCAAGTCCCTTCTCGGGATGATGTCCTCATGCATCTACCTTGTACCCCTTTGCAGACTTCGGATGCGTCCGCTACAGGAGTTCCTCGATGGCCGCTGGTTTCAGGCGACGGGCTGCTTGGAGGACAGGATCCCTCTCGACGAGGAGTTCCGTCGGGCGATCCTGTGGTGGGGCACCCGGGACTCAATTCACTACAGGCACGACTTTCAAACCCCGGCGTTTCAGGAGACGGTGACGACGGACGCCTCTCTGGAGGGTTGGGGGGCCCACACCGGAGATCTCCACGCAAGAGGCCTTTGGCTCCCGGAGGAGAGGTCTCTCCACATCAACATTCTGGAGCTTCGAGCAGTATTCTGGGCGCTCAAGTCGTTCCTTCCGACCCTCAAGGACAAAGTGGTGAGGATCTTCATCGACAACACCACCACAATGTTCTACATACGGAAGCAGGGGGGCACCAGATCCCCAGCCCTATCCGAGGAGGCCCAGGATCTGTGGCACTGGGCCGTCGCCCAGGGGATGTTTCTGGTTCCCTTCCACTTGGCAGGAATAAAAAACACCATCGCCGACTCACTCAGCAGGGAGCTGAGTGGGAACTGCGACAAGATCAAGTGGATCGGCTCTTCCAACGATGGGGCAAACCCCAGATCGACCTGTTCGCGACGGCGACGAACTCCAAGTGCCAGAGGTTCGCCAGCAGGTTCCCACAACCGAGGAGCATGGGCTATGCTTTCTCATTTACCTGGGACGGCCTGTTTCTATACGCGTTCCCTCCGTTGCCGTTGCTGCTCCGCCTCATCAACCAGCTCAAGAGGTCCAGGTGCAGGATGATCCTCGTCGCACCGGCGTGGCCTAGGCAGATCTGGTTCCCGGACCTTCTGGACTTGTCAACGTCCCCACCAGTCAAGCTGCCGGCGGACGCATATCTTCTCTCCAGGAAAGGTGGTGCCATTCTCCATCATGACCCACAGTCGCTGAACTTGCAGGCCTGGCTCTTGCGGCACTAGAGTTTGGAGGGTACGATATACCGGCTGATTGCAGAGAGGTTCTTGCAAAAGCCAGGGCGTCCTCAACTCTCAAGTGGTACGGTCATAAATGGAAGAGGTTCTCTGTCTGCCGTGCACAGAAGATTAACCCTTTGCGGATTACGGCCCCTCAAGTACTGCCGTACCTACTGTCGCTAGCCAAAGCTGGACTGGCTCACGCCTCCATCAAAATACATCTGGCTGCAATCTCCCGATATACCAGGACTACGGGACGGGCGTCCTTGTGGTCTCATCGCCTGGTGAAGGAATTCATGAAGGGACTATTCCGATCATTCCCGCCGGTGAAGGCTCCTGCCCCGGCGTGGGAGATTAATGTGGTGCTGACCAGGCTCATGGGGGCCCCATTCGAGACTATGCATTCGGCGCCTTTGAAGTTCCTGTCATGGAAGACAGCTTTCCTCGTGGCCATCACCTCCGCATGACGAGTGGGAGAGATCCAGGCCCTATCTTGCAAGCCTCCATACTTGACTTTTCATGACACGAGGGTGGTGCTGAGGACGCACCCCTCCTTTATGCCCAAGGTGCCGTCGGACTTCCACCTCAACGAGCCCTTGGTGTTACCAGTTTTCTTCCCGTCGCCTTCGTCACCGGCCGAGAGGACTTTGTACTCGCTGGATGTAGCTAGTGCGCTGAAGTTCTACGTGGACCGCACGAAGAGTTTTCGGAAGACGTCACAACTGTTTGTGAACTTTGGGTCTGTGAATCAAGGGAAGGCTCTCTCGAAGACTTCCATTTCCAGATGGCTCTCCGGCTGCATCACGCACTGTCACCGGTTGGCAAACCGACCGCTGCCCGGCCGTCCGAGAGCCCATTCAACCAGAGCGATCGCTGCTACCACGGCGTTCCTGTCTGGTGTGCCCCTGCTGGACATCTGCAGGGCTGCTACGTGGAGGTCGACACACACCTTCACAAGATTCTACTTCGTCGATCGGGACTCCAGGGTGGAGTCCAGGGTTGGCCAAGCAGTGCTGCGCAACCTGTTCGCCTAAGGTGAGCCTGGTGAGGAGGTAAGAATTGCTAAATGTTAAGTTTTGGATGTAATGCTTAATGTTGAGCCTTTGACACCTCCCGTGGTTGTGCATGTGTATACTGCTATGTATTCTTTATTCATGAGCATGTGAATCCATGCCAGACCCCATGCTGGAGAAGGAACAAGTTACTTACCTGTAACTGTTGTTCTCCAGCATGGGTCTGGCATGGATTCACATGCAAACCCTCCCACCTACCACTCTGCGGCTCTTCACTTGGTCATACTGCCACTTAGCGTGCTACCAAATCTGAGGATGGCTGCCGGAGGCGGGGCTTAGGGAGAGGGCAGTCATTGGCTGGGGGCAGTATGACCCAGAGATTAGTGATTGGTTACTACTAAGAAAGACAGATCAGAAACGAAACTGATACTGATTTTTTCTTTACCGAAGATTCCCAGCCTGACGACGGGGAATATTCATGAGCATGTGAATCCATGGCAGACCCGTGCTGGAGAACAACAGTTACAGGTAAGTTACTTGTTCCATATCATTCTGGGTCTGTCAAGGCAGGGATATTTGACCCGTTTTATAAAAAAAAATGAATAAAAAACAAAAAATAAATCTGCACTTACTTGTTTATTTAATATGCTATGTAAACTACATGGTGAAGAAAAATGTGTGTTTATTTCAAATTTTATGGCCAGGCAGTCCAGATATATTAGTTGTATGCATGTGTCTATCCGTGACGCCTTTGTTTCCTTTGATTGCCATATAAATGCCCATTGGCATCCATTTTCTTTTTTTTTTTTATCTCCCATATTTCGGCGCCATGTAGTCGCGAAATGGTGGATGTTGGTTCTGTCCGCTGGCAGGGATATCCCATCCATTCCTGAGGAGAGAGTTTGCTTTTGGGCCATTGCCCCCCTTTGACGAGAGAAGACATGGTGTGTCCGTTACAAGATAAGCCAGTCGATCAAGACTGGCCAGGCGTAGGGTTGCTTTACCCTTCACAGGTTTCAGTTTGCTTCTCATAAGTCTGACCTGGCCTCCTATTAGTGGGGAACGCATGATTGACCCGACACCTTAGTGAGGTGGCGCGCTGTAAAGGAGAGAGTATTGGCGGACGACAGTCAGTTTGAGGCTGAGTTATGTCAGTAGTGTGTGCGTCGGAAAGACCCTTCAGCACTCAATTTGCAAGTGGTGTTGCCCCCCCCCCTTAGCACAGTTTGTTTGCCTCGCAAAACTTCCCGCCCCCACGACCTGCAACATTATCTTCTGGCCAATCTCTTGTCTAAACATGAGCTGCTACTTGAGAGTATTCCAGTTGATATTCTCATAGTACAATCCTAGTTCCCACCCCCCGGACTATGCTGCTTGCCATAACACACTAGTGCCTCTCACTCACAGCCCCATCTTATCTATCAGAAAAAATAGTTTGTGCCACGTTCTCCAGGCCCAAGCGTTCACATCACGCAAATCAGCTTAACGTCCCTACCTAGAAAAGAACCAAAGCGGGAGGCTCGACCTTCCTATTCCTAGCTCCTAAACAGTGGAATGCCCTCCCTCCGACCCTAAGGAATGAGGCCACCCACCTTTTCTTCTTCAAGTCATTCAAAACCAAGCTCTTCAACTAGCCACGTCACCACAAGAGGCCCACACCTACTGTCATCCTAGAAATGCCCTTTAATTTGCTCTGGCTCCTCTGTAACCATCGAACCTCGAGACTGTAACTTTGCCCAATATGTCTTTGTTAATATAACCAACAACTGTCTTGTAACAGGTTCACTGTAACCCTGTAACCTTGAGACAGTAACTATGCCAATGTCAATGAATCCATCCACTACCCTGCTACAGGTTCACTGTAACCCTGGAACCTTGAGACTGTAACTATGCCAATGTCAATGAATCCATCCACTACCCTGCTACAGGTTCACTGTAACCCTGGAACCTTGAGACTGTAACTATGCCAATGTCAATGAATCCATCCACTACCCTGCTACAGGTTCACTGTAACCCTGGAACCTTGAGACTGTAACTATGCCAATGTCAATGAATCCATCCACTACCCGGCTACAGGTTCACTGTAACCCTGTAACCTTGAGACAGTAACTATGCCAATGTCAATGAATCCATCCACTACCCTGCTACAAGTTCACTGTAATCCTGTAACCTTGAGACAGTAACTATGCCAATGTCAATGAATCCATCCACTACCCTGCTACAGGTTCACTGTAACCCTGGAACCTTAAGACTGTAACTATGCCAATGTCAATGAATCCATCCACTACCCTGCTACAGGTTCACTGTAATCCTGTAACCTTGAGACAGTAACTATGCCAATGTCAATGAATCCATCCACTACCCTGCTACAAGTTCACTGTAATCCTGTAACCTTGAGACAGTAACTATGCCAATGTCAATGAATCCATCCACTACCCTGCTACAAGTTCACTGTAACCCTGGAACCTTGAGACAGTAACTATGCCAATGTCAATGAATCCATCCACTACCCTGCTACAAGTTCACTGTAACCCTGGAACCTTGAGACTGTAACTATGCCAATGTCAATGAATCCATCCACTACCCTGCTACAAGTTCACTGTAATCCTGTAACCTTGAGACAGTAACTATGCCAATGTCAATGAATCCATCCACTACCCTGCTACAGGTTCACTGGAACCAAGAACCACAGACTGTTATTCCGCTGATGTTCTTGTAACTAAGTAAGCCCCGAGGGCCTACTTGCGCGCTTTATAAATGGAAAAAAGAAAAGAAAAGAAATAAATAAAAAAAGAAATAACGCCGGACACTCATGTGAGCGTGGTAACACTTGTTGTAAACCCACGGAGGTGGCAAACGGGGACTGCACTGCCACCCGTGACAAACGGTGAGGACCGACCAAGCTGGTGGTAAGCCTGGGTGACTCAGTACTCCCCAGGTGAAGGTAAAGACGTTTATGCTGCTGACGACGGGAAAGACCCGAAGAAAATGGAGGAGGCAGCATGGTAACCGCTGCAGAGTCCTCAAGACATCTTGTTCCCCTCCCCCTGGGAAAGGGGAGAGTGCGGGGGCAGAACAGCGCCAAAACACCCTGAAGCCAGCGAAGGGCAAAACAAAGGAAAGGGGCGGGGCGAGCCTCTTTATAATCAGCAGGGTCCGACTGCAGAGACATCTCGCTCTTGCAGTGGGACCCTGCTGACTCGCCGTGCGGAAGGAAGGATTTTGTTTTCCACCCACCCACCCACGAAAGGGCAGGAAAGGAGTGTTTTCACCTGTGACGGACCCCCTTAAGCTGCTGTGTACTAAGCTGCTGTGTACTCAGCATGCTCGTAAGTCACTGCTGATCTATGAGGAGGAGGAAGAGATGAATAGACCATTCTGGAGGAGGTATTCCTCGGGCGGCATGTGTGTTCTGTCAAGATCACAAAGTTTATGTCAGTAAAGCTTGATCGGGAGTGGAGAATCAGTGCTAATAATCACTATTTATGGCAAGCAGGGTTTCTTCACTTAATTTGGGGCCTCTATTCTGGGCCAGTAAGTGTTAGTGGAGGACACTTGCTTCATATTGTGGGCCACCCTGGTGTGCAAGACGGCAGAACAAAGCCTTCCCTACCTGGGTTTTCCCACAGAGAGCTGTCCTGTAAGCGGTCCCTGCTCCGACCGCCTTGTGGCTTCCTAATGCCCATATGTCGTTCTGATTCATAACGTGCAGTGGGTTAACAGCCGTGAATCACTCAGTATGAGCATTGCTCTCTCGGGGTGGAAGGTTTTGCGGTCTCTTGTCTGTGACACTATCTGTAGGCAGATCTTACACTTAACACCTTCAAGGATCTGACACAGGGTCTAAGCTGTTATGCTAAGGCATCCACTCGGAGCAATGTTCTGAATGCCTGATATAAAGTGTTCCAACTTAGGGTCAGTGCAAGCAAACAAAAGAACAAATAAAAATGAGTATCCCAGCCTAAGCATCGTGTCTAGGGTTTAGGGGAAATCGCTATTTCTATGTACTGCTACAATAGTTAGTTAATTGATGTATATTTATTATATGTATATGCATTTAGTTGCAAACAGTATCAACTTCTATAGGATTGTATTTTAAGTCTTTGTGAGAGGGCAAAGTCTTCGATGTAAGCCCCATCTATGGTCAGTGTTTTTATGTGATGCTATTTATTTATTTACTTATACTTATGACATAAACTACTCCCTGTTTCAGGGTTGACAAATTCTTTGGTTGTACGCTGTGTTATTCATTGTTATTGCACACATTTAGATTTTAGTGTCACTCCGATGTCTATGCAGTAATTTTCCTTTCACAGGTATGGGTTTTTGGATGTTAGTGGCTTACTGACTTTTAAATGGAGGGCTTGAGTCTTGTTTCCCTGCCCAGGCCTGCGCTAACTAGGGCTGCCCCGGATACTCATAACTAGCACATGTGCGCGATAAGGTGTTGTTTTCACATACAGGTTGCTGTTAACATACTCCATGGGGTACTTACCTTTCTCAGTTAGTACTTGTTGATCCTCACGCACACTTCACCTTACACTATTGGAGGCACTGCTGAGATCCCGTGGAAGTACACCAGCCTATAGGGATCTCCTGTTTACCAAAAACAAGAGACAGTAGTATATTTTGGTTACCCTATCATCAGTGGGCAACATGGTACACGACTGTGATACACTGGGTGCAGTCCTTAAATCTGATTCATAGCAGGAGAGGTCCCCATTACCCATTACTACTGATGAAATCTTGGCCATGACTGGTCCCTTGCAGCCCATCACTGGGAAGGTGAAAAGTGTGGGGCGCTTTCCTGGTCAGGAAGCTCCAGATACATCTGGCAGCCAGGGAGAACCTGTTGCCTAACCAGGACTGAGGGAGAGGCACCTCTCCACCATCCCGGGAACAGGAGAGTCAGGCATACCGATGGGCCCAAGATCCCAGAGACTTTTTGTCACAACCTTCTACACTTTTACCACCAGGGAGATTGTGCCATCGATGTGAGGTTGATGATCATTCAAGATACCCAAATAATGCATGGGTAGCTGCTCCTTTTGATGCTCTTAAAACAACTCCCACAAGGGCATTGTTGGGAAACGCTCAGGAGGCTCTGGTTGAGGAGTAGCTAGAACCTCGACATCAGGAGTGAGCTCCACTAAAGCTAATACAGACAACCCGACAAGGAGGTCAAATCCTGGGCTCAAGCCCACCGGACATCCAAATAAGTCTCATGTAGGTCCAACAGTTGACCATCTCTGTCAGGTTCAGGAGCTCTGTAATCCCAAAGCTGAGCTTCCAGCTAACTGTTCCAGGCTCAGAACTCAAGCACCCACACACCGTGGCATTCCAACTGGCCTAATTGGACCCACCATGACCGCCCCAGTCGACCTTGAAGGGCGAAGAACCACAGCATTATTGGACAGTGGCTCTCAGGTCACCATTGTGTCCGAGCCTTACTATTGCCAGCATATGTCGCATCTACTGCTGGAACCTCTGGAAGGGCTGAATTTGATGGGAGTTAGAGATGCTGCTTTAGATACCTTGGATATGTCCGTGTGAAAATTCATCTGAATCAAGAAGTGGCATGAGTGAACACCACATTGAACACCTTGGCATTGGTGTGCACCACAAAGAACCAGTTTCCTGAGGTGCCTCTGTTCATGGGCACTAACTGTGCACTGTTTTTGTATGCTAGCCAATCTGTGTATGGAGATGGCTGGCCCACAGTGTGCCAGAACTCTGATGATGCACCCAACCTGGCAACAGGCCTACCTCAAGAGAGGCATGAAATGAAATTAAATGATTTTTTATTTATATCGCGCTCGTACACAAGGGTTTCAGAGCGCGACCAGGCAGAAAGGGAGGGGAACAAAGAAAAAACAGAAAACCGTGATCTTACTAGGCCCAGTGACATTTAAGAAAGCGCAAGTGCAAGGGAAAGGAAAATGGGGGAGAAGTGCAGGGGGTGAAGGGAGTGGAAAGTGCGAAGCAGAGGAGAGGAAACATAAATAAATATTAAATATAATAAATAATAAATAAGGACTTTAAACCATGGTATAGCAGCCAGCAAGAGGCAGGTGAAAGTTAGTCAGAAAGGTATATCTGATAAGTGCAGAAGAAACGTGGGAGGGGGACTGTATGGGTACAGATACAGAACTCTAGTGCAGATGGTGGCCTGGAGGCAGTGCAGTAGGGTGGCAGTGTGAGCAGATACCTGGGCCCGAAAGAACAGAGGGTGGCCAGGTGCATAATGACATGAGAAGAAACAGATCAACAGGGCAGAAGGGGGGCAAAGGCAAAGGCAAAGAGGAAGGTCTTGAGAAGTTTCCGGAACCAAAGATGTTTTTCCTCAAGTTTCAAGGTGGCCGGGAGGCTGTTCCAAAGGGAGACACCAGCCGAAGACAGAGATCTACCCCTAGCTCGTTTTTCTGCAAAAAGACTAACCCTGAGGGAGTTTGAAGTAGAGGAGTGAAGGGCTCGAGAGGGGAGGTATTTACGGAGGGATAGTTGAAGGTATTTTGGACCCAGGCCCCAGAAAGCCTTTGCAGAGGGTTTTAAATTTAATCCGTGCATCCACTGGGAGCCAATGAAGGGATTTCAAGGCTGGTGAGATACAACCCCAGGGCTTGAGGCCAAGGACAAGTCTCGCAGTCCTGTTCTGGATTAGTTGTAGAGGGCGGAAAGTGGAGGCAGGTAGATTTAGGAAGAGGCTGTTACAGTAATCCAGTCTGGAAAGAACCAGAGCTTGGGAGACAGTGAGCTTTTGAGGGAAGGAGAGGAAAGGTAGAGTACCTCTAAGGAGGTGGAGTAAAAAGTTAGATTTTTTGGAGACATCAGAGATGTGTGCGGAGCAGGAAAGTTTAGAGTCAAAGATAACCCCAAGGTTCTTAGCCGCGCAAGTGGGGGTGGGAGGAGGGCCAAGGGAGGCCAGCCGGAGAGTGAGAGGAAAGGATGGAGATGTGTACCAATAAGGAGGATCTCAGTCTTGTTGGCATTTAGACATAGATCATTGGCGGCACACCAATTTTGAATGGCGATTAGACAATCAGAGATGAGGGAAGGAGAGGAGGAGGCTGAAGGAAGTCTGAAAATGAGTTGGGTGTCGTCAGCATAGCACTGGAAAGTTGAGCAGAACATTGAGATGCAGTAAGCGAGAGTTGCCAGGTATTGGTTGAAAAGCCAGGGCGAGAGGATAGACCCCTGGGGAACAGCACATGTGGAGAGGGAGATAGAAGATAGGAAGGACCCAAGTTGTACCTGGGAGGGTCTATCAGAGAGAAAAGAGGTCAACCAGGCCAGAGCCTGATCAGGAGAAGCCTGATCGGCCTGAAGGGCCCGTGGCAGACGTGGCCACCACCAACCATGGTCAAGCTGAAACACCACCTGGCAAGACTGTGATGGTGCCTGGGTACGTAAGCCTCCGAGAACATGACAGTTACAGAAGGTTGGTGATGGAGGCTGCCGAGGGTGAAGGCCTGTCTGGAGGTGTTTTGGTGCAGCGCACTCTAGTAACTGACAATGGCCAAAGGCTGAAGAACATCCAGGTTCCTATCACCAACATTACAAACAAAACCATACACATTCCAGGAGGCTTGAAATGGCTCCGTTCTATCTCACCAACTCTGTGGCCCAAGCTAATGTGGCTCAAAGCATCTATCCTCCCTTTGATGTTCAGAAAATCAAATTTGGGGGTTCGACTTTGTTCGAATGGGAGAAAGATCATCTTTGCCACCAGTTGTCATTGCGGGCAGATGCATTTTCCACAAGTGATTGGGATCTGGATGTAGCTGAAGGAGTGGAGCACCACATCCGGCTCAATGACGACACCCCTTTCCGATAAAGGTTACAGAGATTGGTGCCTGCTGATGCAGAGGACATCCGGCAGCATCTCGAGGTTGTTTAATGCCAGAATCATTCAAGATTCCAGGAGTCCCTATGCCTCGCTTATAGTACTAGCTCAGAAAAATAATACCAATGTGAGACTGTGCTTTTTGACTATAAGCGCCTGAACAGCAGAACAGTCCCTAACCAGTATACTATGCCCGAGTAGACAAAGCTGTAGATCGTCTGGACGGAAGCAAGTGGTTCTCCGTCTTGGATTTAAGGAGTGGATATTATCAGATTCCATAGTTGCCCGAAGACAAAGAAAAGAGTGCCTTCATCTGCCTGTTGGGGTTTTACCAATTCACTCAAATGCTGCAAGGGATATCCGGAGCTCCAGCCACTTTCCAGCGACAGATGGAATGAACTGTGGGCGATATGAATTTATTAGAGGTACTGGTCTACCTTGATGATGTCATCGGTTTTGGAAAAACCTTGGAAACGCATCACCAACGACTCTTAAAGGTCCTCAATCGACTCCAGCAGCAAGGTCTGAAGGTGTCCTTAGAGAAATGTCAGTTTTGCCGAACCAGCGTGAAATACATCAGCCACCTAGTATCAGCAGATGGTGTTAGTGTGAATCCCACCAAGATGGATGCACTCAGGAACTGGCCCATACCACAGAACCTGCGGGAGATGCAGAGTTTCCTAGGGTTTTGCAACTATTACAGAAAATTTGTGCCAGGTTTCGCTAACATAGCCCAGCCACTAACAGAACTGACCAAGGGCTATCCTGCTCCGTGAATAGTGGTGGACCCAATGTTAAAGCACTATATCATCCAAAAGAACATTTTGGGTTGCAGTTCATTGACGAGTGCGACCGGGCATTTGCCCAACTGAAGACCCTCTCAGAAGCGCCCGTTCTGGCCTATGCCGACCCTCAACTGCCTTATATTCTGCATGTACACGCCAGTTAGGATGGACTGGGTGCCGTGTTATATCAGGACCAGCAGGGCGTTCTCGGACCTGTGGCATTCACCAGCTATCGATTAAGTCTATCTGAGATGCACTATCCAACTCACAAGCTGGAATTCCTGGCCCTCATGTGAGCAGTGACCGAACAATTGCACGGTTACCTGTACGGAGCATCATTCATCGTAAGAACGGACAACAATCCATTGACTTACATCCTAAAGTCTGCCAAATTGCATGCCAGGGGTCATCGCTGGCGGCGGCCTTGTCAGCGTACCATTTCCAGAGTATCGCCCTGGGATTAACAATATTGACGCTGATGCCCTTTCCTGAAGACCACCCTCCAGAGAGAGCGAGGGCTCCATCCAATCATGGATGCCGTCGGTAGCCACCATGAGGGCTTTGGGCCTGAAGAAAACTCTCAGACCTGCCAAAACAACTTGTCTCATCGACTGCCTTGGAAGGACTGCTAAAGGAGTTCCAGTGAGTTATTGTGATGCCACCAGTCTAATGGCTCCAGAACTGCCCCATATGACCACGACTGAGGTAAAACAAGCCCCACTGAGGCACGCAGAGTTATGTGAGGTGCTCAAAGCAAAAGAAGATGGAGCCAAGTTATCACCGGACAATCTCAACATGACAAGTCGAAAGAATTACAGCAAAGAGTGGAAGACTCTAGTATTGAAAGGTGGTGTGTTGGTCAAGGAGAGCCAAGTTCGAGGGAACCTTGTTCACCGGCTCGTGCAGCCCTACTCCATCCAGTGGTGCTACAAGCTCTACATGATCAATATGGACATCTAGGAAGTGAACACACACTGGATTTAATCCAAAACGGTTTATACTGGGCCCGGTTAGGCCCGAGGTAGAAGAATACTGCCTAGTGCATCACCAGGAAAACGCTCCTCCATTCAGCCACGGCACATCAACACCTACAGAGTTCTGGACCAATGGATTTGGTCTGTGTTGACTTTCTGAGCCTTGAGATGGATAGCAGCGGCACCCAAAATATATAAGTGGTGACTGATCACTTTACCCGGTATTCCCAAGCATACCCAACGAAAGACCAGAAGGCCACTACAATAGCCAAAGTACTGTGGGACAAATTCTTTGTGAACTATGGCTGGCCAGCACGGCTACCTTCAGATCAAAGGCCCCACTTTGAATCTAATCTCATAAAAGAACGTATGCAATTGATTGGGGTGCGGAAGACCAGTACTTCCCCGTACCACCCTCAAGGTGATGCACAAGCGAAGCATTTCAATCCCACTCTGCTGAGTATGTTGGGCCCTCTGACTGCTAAAGAAAAATCTTGATGGAAGCGGCATGTGTCGACCTTAGTTCACGCCTACAATTACACAAAGAATTACAGCACCCGGTTTCATCCCATATCAGCTGATGTTTGGGAAAGATGCCCGGTTGCCCGTAGACTTGAGTTTGGGGGTCTCTTCAGATGGTACTGGGGTGGAAAACTACTGCAAGTACGTCAAAGACCTTCAGGATCAGCTAACTCAAGCTTGTCAACTGGCTCAAGCCCCTGCTGAACATAATGCTATGGGCAACAAGAGAAGATTTGATGGCAAAGTAAGGTTCCAAAACCTGCAGCCTGGTGATCGGGTGATCATACAAAGTTTAGGGGGAAAAACGTAACAAGTTGGTGGGATTGTTGGGAGTCCCAGCCCTATATAATCAATAGACAGTTGCCAGGACGGCCTGTGTTCAGGCTGAAACAAGAGGGAAATCCTTGATATGTGAATACTCTGCACAGTAATCACCATAGTGGATGATGTGGAAATGTATCCGGCTGTGTTTGAGGTTCTGCTTTCCCCCGAAAGATGGTTACTAGGAATAAGTCAGAGGAGTCTAGTTGTGAAAACATCTTCAACCCCAATAGGCAGAGTACTGCACCGTCCTCCACCTCCAGCCAAAAAGGGAAAGGGAATGAAGGAGATGGAGAACCACAGAACCCAGAAGTGACTAGGAGCCCCTCTGGGTTTCAGATAAGTCAAGAAGAAGAGGACGAGGAAGACAGCCAGGGCAAATCAGAAAACTACTGTGGCATACTGGAGAGAGGCCCTGGCGACTGTTATCCTAGAACCTTTTGTTCTGTTGCTTGAGGGCCATGTCCAGAGTTCAGACTTAGGAACTATGGACAAACCTATAGCAACAGTGTAAAGTATGAAATCAGAATCCGAACCCCAATCGAAATTCAATTGTGAGCATAGGAGATCTCAGCGGGAAGTCAGACCTGTCAGGATGCTGAGTTAGAATGTTCCAGGAGAACAGTGTGGAGCCCCCAGAAAGGCCATACCTTTACAGGTTGTTTTGTGTAAAAAATCATACATGCCTAAGCTAATTTCTCCTGATCAGCTATGGTGGGATTACCCGTTGGTAGGGAATGAAACCATATATCTGTTGCCACCAAGGTACCTTAAACCCTTGGGGACAAGGGTTTTGCACGACAGGGGGGTGGGCGTAACCCTTCATATAATTCTGGGTCTGGCAAGCACAGGTATATTTAGCCAGCTCTATTAAAAAAATGAATAAAAAACAAACAATAAATCTGCGCTGACATGTTTATTTAATAGTCTATGTAAACTACATGGTGAAGAAAAATGTGTGTTTATTTCACATTTTATGGCCAGGTAGTCCAGATATTCGTTTTATGCATGTGTCTTCCCGTGACCTCTGTGTTTCCATTGATTAAAATATAAATGCCCATTGTCATCCATTTTCTTTTTTTTATCTCCCATATTTCGGCACCATGTAGTCACGAAATGGTGGATGTTGGTTCCGTCCGCTGGCAGGGGTATCCCATCCATTTCTGAGGAGCGAGTTTGCTTTTGGGCCATTGCCCCCCTTTGGCGAGAGAAGGAGCCCGTGCTTTTTGGAGCACAAGGAGAGTCGGTCAAGACTGGCCAGGCGTAGGGTGCCTTTACACTTCACGGGTTTCATTTAGCTTCTCATAGGTCTGACTTGGCCTCCTATTAGTGTGTTTCTCCTCCCGGTGGAACGGGTGATTGACCCGACACCTTAGTGAGGTGGCGCGCAGTAAAGGAGAGAGTAATGGCGGGCAACAATACTTTTGAAGTTCTGTCAGAAGTGTGTGCGGCTGAAGGAAAAGAAAATAATGCTGGAAGCTTATGTGGGCATGGTAATGCTTGTTGTGAGCCCAACAGGTGCTTGGCTATTTAATGAAAGCGGCAAATGGGGACCGCACTGGCACCCCTGACAGACTTAAGCCGTGCACTGCCACCTCTGACAGACTTAAGCCGTGGGTGACTCTCAGTACTCCCCACGTTGAAGGTAAGGAAGTTTACTGTATTTGTAGGCAGTGGGGTCTTGCTTGTTTCTATTTTCCTGTTTTAATTACCAAGGAAGTGTTTTCACCCGTGACGGATCTTTAAGCTGCTCTGTATTCGGCATGCTGGAGGAGGTATTCCATGGGCGGCATGTGTGTTCTGTTAAGCTCACAAAGTTTCTGTCAGTAAAGCTTGATCGGCCGTATCGGTGCTAATAATCACTGTTTATGGCAGCCCGATAAAGTAGGGTTTCTTCATTTAATTCAGGGCTGCTATTTTGGGCCAGTAAGTGTTAGCAGAGGATACTTCCTTCATAACCCCGGCATCCGTCCATTTGTATCCAACACATAACCATAGCTCATTCCCTTTCCCCCCAGAAAAGTGGAGAATGAGTCTTCATTTGTTTTGGCATAAAAAGGCTGCAGATTTATTCCACAGTATCAAAACCACACTGCATACATTTGTGGAAAACACTCAGTCATGATGCATACCCCTGGGCATCCAGACCACGTCCATCAGCCCCGGGAGCAGGTATCATGTTGCCTTGAGAAAACCCAGCAACCCCTGCTAGGGGCTGTCTGGGTTCATTGGCGCCAGGCTCATATGGGACATCAGTCCTGGCGCGATAGGCGCCAGGCTCATAAGTGCACACTTACCTGATTCAGACCATGCTGCAAGAAGATCCAAGCCCATGTGAGGCCTGGAAGGGACTACTTTACCTTAGGGACTATTTTGTTACTCGGATGTGGTCGGGGAGGAATACCTACCTGGGACTACTTTAGTGGCTATTTAAACCACGCCCGAAGAGCAGCACACGCTTTGCGTTATTGTGCATCCAGCAGCGTAACGTTCACTGTGCCAGCAGCAGCATCCAGCCTTCTGCCACGCCCGCCTCGAACCTGGAGCACCTAGCAAGACGGAAAGAAGCAAAGGTTAGAACAAGAATATTACCTGATTTCTTACCTGATCCCGGATTCATTGCATCTTCAAACCTGAGGAAAGACTTTGTTTTAAAGGCGATGCATCGCCAACAGCAGCGCCGCGCCATACTCACCATTCCACGCAGCATCTCTTCGATCCGGCGCTGTCTCCATCTTTACATCGCCGAATTCCGGCACCTAAGGGGGACAAGAAACAACAAGGTGAGCAGAGAGAACAGACAGAGACAATCTCTTTAGCCGCCACATGCTTACCTGATTTTACCGCCGAAGGTATTATTCATCAGCACGCCACCTCTTCTTATGCCGCACCTGTGAGAAAAGGAGAAAGCAGCAAGTTTAACCCTGGGCATTATTTACCGGACAGTGTTGGGTAACACAGACTTTTACCGGGGCGCTTTCAGTTGTCAATCTTCTTATTGGGTCAAAGCTACTAGATAAAAGAGGAATTGGACAGGAGTGAATTCCAGACATATTTAACTCTTACGAACTATATACTTACGGCTCTTCGCCAGGACCTTTTGGAGTCAGGATTCGTCTACAACTCTTCCAATATCTTCAGGCCAGTGAAGTAACTGGTCATCAACGTGCCCCTGCGTACTTGGCAGGATGGAGGGCTCATCCTTCAAGAATATAAGGTGAGATTGCTGAGAGGGCACTTCAGTGGTGATTAGAGGGGAGGACAGTGGGGGTGCTATCACCTGAATTCATAAGTGGCTAAATCCATCTCTCCACTTGTAGGAGAATATTTCTACGAGTCAAGCAAACAAGAATTGGAGGGCAGATCCAGTCAGTCATCGCTGCACTACGCATCACGTGGGTGGAGGCCGAGGCAGTCCGGGTCAGACCGACGCCCCCTGTGGGAGCCAGATGAGCGTAACAGAACGCGAAGCCTATCTACAAATCCCCACCCGGGCGTTATGGAAACTTCAGAAACCAACCAACTGGCCCAACTATTGGGGGAACTTAGGGCGGAAGTGCACACCGCTCGCCAAGAGACTAATGCCCTCAGAAGAGAACTAATTGTATCGAAGGAGCGCACAGATGATCTCGCCAGACAACTGCTGCAAAACCAAGCTGGACAAACACCCCTACCTGGGTTTGGGGAGAATCCAGCCCCAGTTTCATCAAGCAATCCTGTGCAAGTGATTTTACCAGGAAATATTCTGTTAGCTACACCCGAACGCTTTGCTGGGGACCCCAAGAGGTTCGCCGTGTTCATGAACCAATGCCACTTGCACTTTTTATGCAGACCGGGAGCCTTTCCAAACGACCAAGCTAAAGTAGCCTTTGTATTATCATATCTTAGTGGCAGCGCAGCGGATTGGTCCATTCCGCTAGTCAACCAGGATGACCCTCTTCTCCGGGATTTTCAGGGTTTTCAAATGAGCATGGAAAGACTATTCACCAGACATTCACAGGGACAAGCCCTGGAAAAAGAACTCTTATCCTTACGACAGGGTAACCAGGATCTGCTTACCTATATCGCAACCTTCAATAGGTTGGTGGTGGAAACTGGATGGCCTGAAGAAAAACGAATCGCGTTATTTCATCGAGGGCTTCGAGGAGAACTCAAGGATGTCTTGGCTCAAGTCGTGAACCCACCTCAAGACTGCGCTGAATATATAGACTTAGTGGTCCAGTTAGATCACAGACTTCAGAACAGAAAGGCTGATCGAGCCAAGTTTGAGAATCGGGTGTTGGTCAAAACCCACGCTAACCCCAAAGGAGCAGATGCTTCAGAACCCATGCAAATCGGAGGGGTTAAAGGACCCCTAACCCAGAAGGAAAGAGAAGGGAGACGGCAAATGCAATTGTGTCTATATTGTGGAACTTCTGGACATTTTCTACGGGATTGCCCTGTAAATCCACCTAAGAACGTGGTAGGAGCTGCTGATAAAAGCCATATGGAGTCAGACTCGGGAAACAACCACGCCCGACAAGCGTAGAAGTTCGCTTGCCGAGCTTGAAGAAGGATACTCAGACCTCGCATTTCATCATATCAATGGTCCTCGTAGATCCAGGGCAGCCATCGCGTATGCACGCAGTAAGGGCATACATTGATAGCGGGACCATAGGAAACTATGTGGACTATGAATTGGCTTCTAGGATGAATCTACCTCTCTGCCGAAAAACCACCTCAGATGTCATCACCACAGTCGATGGAACTGAAACTGCTTCTGGTCCTGTAACTCACTCCACCGCAGAGATGACACTATTGGGTCAGGATGGGCATTAAGAGACTATTGTGTTTGATCTAATCAAAGCCCCACAGTTCCAAATAATACTGGGGATACCTTGGTTGGAAACACATAATCCTTGTATTGATTGGTGAGAGAAGAGAATAACCTTCCTGTATTGTGCACAAACCTGTTACCCAAAGAAAAATCAGAACGCAGGCCTGGCCACAGTAACCACAGCAGTCATGCAACTACCTCCAGAATACCAAGAATTCCAGGATGTCTTCCAAAAGGAACAGGCAAACACCTTACCTCCTCACAGATCGTACGATTGTCAAATCGATCTCATACCCGGTGCACAACCCCCTTGTAGCAGGATATATGCCCTTACTGAACCTGAGAACCTTCACCTACGACAATACTTAGACCAGTACCTTGCCAATGGCTTTATTCGCCCATCCAAGTCCCCTGCATCTTCAGCTTTGTTCTTCGTACCTAAAAAGGAAGTCAACCTCAGAACGTGCATAGACTAACGCGCATTGAACTAGATAACTGTCAAGAACAGATACCCGTTGCCTCTGATCCCTGAACTACTAGACCAAGTGAAGGATGCTTGTATCTACACTAAGTTAGATCTCCGAGGGGCAAATCATCTGGTACGTGTAAAGAAAGGCGACGAATGGAAGACGGCCTTTCGCACCAAGTACGGATTATTCGAGTATCAGGTGATGCCCTTCTGGTTGTGCAATGCACCAGCAGCCTTCCAGTATTTTATGAAAGATGTCCTTCGTGAACTCATTGACGTCTGTGTTGTCGTATACATAGACGATATTCTAGTGTACTCCTCCTCAGAATCAGACCATTTTAAGCATGTACGTGCAATCCTTGAGAAACTACGCCAGCACAAGTTATATGCAAAATTGGAAAAATGTGTTTTTCATGTTACGGAAGTTGAATTCCTTGGTTTTATCCTGACTCCAAAAGGAGTCAGAATGGACTCACGAAAGGTGGACGCAATTCTCAAGTGGCCATCACCTAGTTCAGTTAAAGGGGTACAAAGCGTGCTCGGATTTGCCAATTTCTACCGCAGATTCATTCTGGACTTCTCACATGTTGTACATCCCATCACAGCACTTTGCGAAAGAACAAACGCTTCTTGTGGACCGAAGAGGCTGAAAAGGCCTTCCAAGAGCTGAAAGCGAAATTCACGTCTCCGCCTGTCTTAAGACATCCACGCCCAGAGCTTCCATACATAGTGGAAACTGATGCATCCAGTTTAGCCATGGGAGCTGTCCTGTCCCAGAAGGATCCTGAAACTGGTCAACTTCACCCAGTGGCATTTTGGTCCAGAAAGTTCTCGGCACCCGAGTTAAACTATGCGGTTACCGATAAAGAGTTATTAGCTATCAAATCCGCCTTTAAGGCTTGGCGACACTATCTTCTCGGTGCCAGGCATACCATTACTGTAATCACCGATCACCGGAACTTGCAGTATCTAAAAACAACCAAAGCCCAATCATCGCGCCAACTTCGATGGGCATTGTTCTTTGCCGAATTCGATTTTGTGATCACTTATCGACCAGGCTGTAAAAATGCCAAGGCAGATGCCTTATCCCGAATAGGAATGGAAGAAGCATATGCGAACCCGGAGCCGGTGCCTATAATTTCTGAACAAAGAATTCTTGGCATAACTACTTTACAGACACTAGAAGAAATTAATTTAAAAATCCAACAACTCTTCGATCCAGCAGCCCTGCAGGACTGGGTAAAGAAAGGCCCGGATTACTCGGTCATCAATGATCTACCCTACTATCAAGGACGACTATTTCTAGCACACAAGGAATTACAGGAACTTGTCATCTCCAATTATCATGATACCCTGATGGAAGGTCACCCAGGTATCGCAAAAACCGAAGCTAAAGTTAAGAGACTATTCTGGTGGCCCACCTGGCTAAAAGATATAAAGTCATTTGTGATGTCTTGCGGCATTTGCGCCCAAAACAAAAGTCAGAAGAAAAAACCAGCTGGCCTTTTACAAACTTTGGCTATTCCACCTACACCATGGCACACCTTGTCTTTAGACTTTATTACAGATCTACCTCCATGTAATGGATTTAACACCATTCTAGTTATCGTGGATCTTTTTTCCCAGATGGCCCACTTTATTCCTTTGAAGGGATTACCTTCTGCTTCAATTCTGGCCAAAGGAGTTCCTCGAAAACATCGTTCGAATACATGGGTTTCCTTCCGTATTGGTCTCTGACCGAGGTAGTCAATTAATTTCACATTTTTGGAAGAAATGTCGCCAATTGGCACAAATCGACGTAAGGTTATCAACCAGTCACCATCCCCAGACCGATGGTTAGACGGAGAGGACCAACCAGACCCTTGAACAGTACCTACGTTGCATGCTTCACCAGACAGAAAGTAATTGGAAAGACATTTTATGGATTTCCAAATATGCATACAATAACTCTGTACATTCAGGAACCGGACAAAGCCCCTTTTATACCATATATGGACACCACCCTCGAACCTCAGAACTCGATTCGCCTCAGCACTTAGAAATGCCCGCAGTTAATCATTTGCATTCTACTATACACAAGCCTTCAAGGAAGCAACAGAACATTTAAAGCAAGCAAAAGAGAAATACAAGAGAAATGCTGATCTACATAGAAGTGAAACTCCACAGTACCAAATTGGAGATCAGGTTTGGCTAGCTACAAAACGCATACCTCTGAAAGGAACTCAGACTTTTAATCCTAGATATTTAGGACCTTACACCATTAAGGCCATTATCAACCTGGTGGCCGTCAAACTGGAATTACCCTCCAATATGCGAATTCATCCTGTCTTTCATGTTTCACTTTTAAAACCAGTTCAACCAGGAACAAGATTAACCAAACCACCAGATCCTATCTTGATAGATGGAGAACCTGAATTCGAGGTGAAAAACATCCTGGACTACAAGGTGGTTAAATCAAAACTTAATCGATTGGAAAGGTTACGGGCCACAGGAAAGGTCATGGGAGCCTAGTGGCCACGTTCATGCACCTCGATTAGTGAAGAGATTACATCGGAACTTCCCAGACAAACCAGGACCAAGGGGAAGAACGACTTTAGGAGGGGCCTTGAGTGGGAGTGCTGTCATGATGCATACCCCCAGGCACCCAGACCACGTCCATCAGCCCCGGGAGCAGGCATCAAGTTGCCTTGAGAAAACCCAGCAACCCCTGCTAGGGGCTGTCTGGGTTCAGTCCTGGTGCCAATGGCGCCAGGCTCATATGGGACATCAGTCCTGGCGCCATAGGCGCCAGGCTCATAAGTGCACACTTACCTGATTCAGACCATGCTGCAAGAAGATCCAAGCCCATGTGAGGCCTGGAAGGGACTATTTACCTTAGGGACTATTTAGTTACTCGGGTGTGGTCGGGGAGGAATACCTACCTGGGACTACTTTGGAGGCTATTTAAACCATGCCCGAAGGGCAGCACACGATTCGCGTTATTCTGCATCCAGCAGCGTAACGTTCACCGTGCCAGCAGCAGCATCCAGCCTTCTGCCACGCCCGCCTCGAACCTGGAGCACCTAGAAAGAAGGAAAGAAGCAAAGGTTAGAACAAGAATATTACCTGATTTCTTACCTGATCCCGGATTCATCGCATCTTCAAACCTGAGGAAAGACTTTGTTTTAAAGGCGTTGCATCGCCAACAGCAGCGCCGCGCCATACTCGCCGTTCCACGCAGCATCTCTTCGATCCGGCACTGTCTCCATCTTTACATCGCCGAATTCCGGCACCTAAGGGGGACAAGAAACAACAAGGTGAGCAGAGAGAACAGACAGAGACAATCTCTTTAGCCGCCATATGCTTACCTGATTTTACCGCCGGAGGTATTATTCATCAGCACGCCACCTCTTCTTATGCCGCACCTGTGAGAAAAGGAGAAAGCAGCAAGTTTAACCCTGGGCATTATTTACCGGACAGTGTTGGGTAACACAGACTTTTACCAGAGCACTTTCAGTTGTCAATCTTCTAATTGGGTCAAAGCTGCAAGATAAAAGAGGAATTGGACAGGAGTGAATTCCAGACATTTTTAACTCTTACGAACTATATACTTACGGCTCTTCGCCAGGACCTTTTGAGGATTCGTCTACAACTCTTCCAATATCTTCAGGCCAGTGAAGTAACTGGTCATCAACGCGCCCCTGCGTACTTCACAGGATGGAGGGCTCATCCTTCAAGAATATAAGGTGAGATTGCTGAGAGGGCACTTCAGTGGTGATTAGAGGGGAGGACAGTGGGGGTGCTATCACTTGAATCCACAAGTGGCTAAATCCATCTCGCCACTTGTAGGAGAATATTTCTACGAGTCAAGCAAACAAGAATTGGAGGGCAGATCCATTCAGTCATCGCTGCGCTACGCTTCACGTGGGTGGAGGCCGCAGCAGTCCGGGTCCGACCGACGCCCCTGTGGGAGCCAGGTGAGCGTAA
This sequence comes from Ambystoma mexicanum, assembly GCF_040938575.1. Classification (NCBI taxonomy): domain Eukaryota; kingdom Metazoa; phylum Chordata; class Amphibia; order Caudata; family Ambystomatidae; genus Ambystoma; species Ambystoma mexicanum. Next base: position 82,911,251 of record NC_090939.1, on the reverse strand, counting down.
CACCCCCTTTCCTTCCCCAAGAGTCTAAAATAGGCCCAACTCTCCCCACCTTTGCGTCTAAGCCCCTCCTGCCCCTGCAGGCGCTCCTGGACGGGGAGAGTGCCGTTTCCTTGGGGGAAGCTGAGCCCTAGTTGTTCCTCCCAGACGCCCCTACCGCTTAGGGTCCCAAAGGGCGCTGGATCAGAGAAGAGCGAAGACCCTTCCGGCTTTCTCCTGGCTCATCCGAAGTCTGTCTCATGTGTTTGTTCGGCCAAACACCGCCACACCGCCTAGTCGTCCTTGCCCCCGCAGAACTTTGCCATTGCACAGTTTAGCTTCTGCCTGGACTTCTCCACTGCTGCGTGATTATCCGCACCTCTCCATTCCGGCCTCGGGATGATCTCTGACCAGACGATCTCTGTTTCTCCCAGTTGACCTGCTAGCTCCTGCAAAGAGAACATAATTTCCGGCATCAATGCCCCCCTCCCTAGATTTGTCAAATCGTTACCCCGCAAGTGAATGACCAATATGTCTGGCTTTTGGTTGTTGATCAGCATTCTGCGCACCTGCCCCTGTAGTTGCGCCCATTTCATACCTGGCACCCCATGCCACCCAATACTGAACTCGCCCGCCGTCAGCTTTTCCTGCTCCGCTGTCCAACTCGCCCCTGCTCTAGACACAAATGAGTGTCCTATTACCCATACAGACCTCTTCTTCCTTCGGGCTAGTGCTGGAGGCAAAAGAAGGAGGAGCCTCAACCTTATAGTTTTTCAGGCCAGATATATCTCTGCGATTCCCTCTCTATCCTCCCATCTGGCCCAACGCACTCTGCAGGGAACACACTTGATGTCTTGATCTCCTCTAGCCTCCCCCTATCTATCCCCCGCTCCACTCCCCTCTCCTGGAGTGACCACTACCTCCTCTCCTCTCATCTCTCTCTCTCTTCCCCCCAAGCCAAGCCTACCCCAACACTGCCACCTACCTTCCTGGACATCCGGCCCATGAAGCGTGTGTCAGTGGAGGCTTTTGCTTCCACCTTCTCCCCACTCCCTCTTCCTCTGGCTGATTCGCACCCTGACACAGCCCTGTCTTCTCTCTATTCTTCTATTTCTGATACTCTTGATGTTCTTGCCCCTGTCATGAGGATCCGCCTGAAGTCCAAAGCCAAGTGCAATTCCTGGTATGACTCCGACCTAGCTACACTTAAACGTAGGTGTAGGGCACCTTCTCCAAAGGCAATACCGTCTCTCTGTCCGTACCAAGAAGAGCGTCCACATTCAAGCCCGTGTCTCTGCGGCATCTAACAGCTCGGCCGAACTCTTTAAAATTTGTAAGGAGCTGGCCAACCCTGCTGCAGTTTCTACCCCTCCCCTTGCCTCCCCTTGCCTCTCAGGCTCTTTGCAATGCCCTGGCCTCACACTTTATCTCAAAAACCCAGGACATCCTGTCCACACTCTCCTCCACCCCCTCTCCTCTTGTAACGCTCACCTGATTCTCGCAGAGGCGCCGGTCTTGACTGGGCGACTACCGTATCTTCAAAGGTGATGTGTAGCACCCGGTTGGCTCTTTGGGCTGGACCTCTGTGCACTGTATGCCTGACGTGTAGAGTAAGATGTCTTAGGTAAGTGAATGCCGAGCTCTCCATCTGCCTCGGGGCAGGGTGCTGTAACCAGTTTCTTCACTGGATAGGTAGCGCAGGCCTCTTGACTTCAGAGGACTGCTGTCCGTCGTTTACTGCACGAACGGTAAGCTTCGAGTCATTCAAATGTCTTTAAAGTCTTTAGTAATGATGTCTCTTGTTTTGCAGGGTTCCGGCGATGGCGGATGACGGGCTGAAGTGAGTTGAAGATGGAGCCCGTGTGATGAATAGAATCGCCTGGAAGCACGTAAGTAAGCGCTTGTTGCCTGCTTCACGATGCGCTCTAACTGTCTTTTTATTTTGCAGGTACGAGTTCGGAGCGGCTGCAGGGCGCCGGAATACCCACTAGATTAGATGTGGAAAGGAGTAATGGCACGTGAGTATTAAAGTTCCCCAATGTCTTTAAACGCACCTTGTTTTGTCTTTCAGATGCGGGATGCAGCGCCGAAGGCCTCCGGAGCGTGCGAAGAGTTGGTAAGCTTTTGTCTTTCAGATGCCGGAATGCAGTATGAAGACCTCCGGAGCGCACGAAGAGTAGGTAAGCCTTTGCCTTTCAGATGCCGGAATGCAGTGTGAAGACCTCCGGAGAGCACGAAGAGTAGGTAAGCCTTTGCCTTTCAGATGCCGGAATGCTAACCTGTTCTTTCTTGTCTTTATAGGTGTTGCTGAAGACTGGATTCAGGATGGTAAGCCTTTTTCCTTAGGCCCAGGACCGGATGCAGAAGACACGATGAGCGTTCTGCTGCAGAGGGTGCAGAATAACGCAAAGCAAGATTCATCCACCGGGTGTGGTTTAAATAGCCTCCTGTAGTGCTTAGGTGTCTCCTTCCACAGCCACGCCTAAGTAAGAAAAGAGTTCCTGGTAAGAAAAGAGTTCCTGCCTTCCAGAAGAGTTCCAGTGTTCTGAATCTAGGGAGTGGCTCCAGCCCCACCCAACAGGAAAAGTAGTTCCAAACAGAAGAGGATCAGAGGCTCAACTGGCAGGCAAGTAAGCAGCATGGTCTGCTGCAGGTAAGTCCACCCAAGCATTATGAGCCCGGCGCTTCCAGCGCTGGGACTGGGCATATTTATGAGCCTGGTGCCACTGGCGCCAGGACTGGGTCCAAAAGGTCCCAATTGGGACTGGTTGGCACTCGGAACCTGGGTTATGGATCTGCTTCCAAGGGAGTTGGGAAAACCCTGACCTTTTGGAAGCAGAGATCATGACACCTCTCCCCTCTCCGTCGGTACTCACTGACCCTCCTTCTCTTCCTTTCCTCTCTTCTCCCCTGATGAGGTCGCCAGACAAGTCCGATCTATGAAAGCCTCGTCAAAACAGGTTCATCCCTGTTCCTCTAAAACTCTCAAGGACCACATTGATACCCTCGCTCCGGCCCTTGCCGACTTCTGCAACCACTCCTTTGCCTTAGGATCCTTCCCATCCCCAATTAAGCACTCCCTTGTGCATCCTCTCCTCAAGAAACCCACAGTGGATCCCTCTTGTCCGGCCAACTATCGCCCAATTTCCATTACCCCCTTCTTAGGCAAACTCCTTGAAAAGCTGGCCATCTCTCAGCTAAACCTTCATTCTGATTCTGTTGGCTGTCTCCATGACCATCAGTCTGGCTTCAGATCTGGCAGAAGCACGGAAACTGCTCTCCTGAACATCCGTGAAGATCTGATTTCCAATCTTGACTCTAGCATTCCCTCTGTTCTCATCCTACTTGATCTCTCCTCTGCCTTCGACACGGTCAACCATACCATCCTGCTCAACCGTGTCCGGGATAACTTGGGCATCACTGATCAGGCTCTGGCCTGGCTGACCTCTTTCCTCTCTGATCAACCCTCCCAGGTCCAACTTGGGTCCTTCCTATCATCTGTCTTCCTCTCCACCTGTGGAGTTCCCCAGGGGTCTAACCTCTCACCCTGGCTTTTCAGCCAATACCTGGCAACTCTCGCCCGCTGTATTGCCATTTTCTGCTCAAACTTCCAGTGCTACGCAGACGACACTCAACTCATTTTCAGGCTGCCCTTGGCGACCTCCTCCACCTCTCTCATCACTGATTGCCTAACTGCCATCCAAGATTGGTGTGCCGCCAACGATCTTTGTCTTAATACCAGCAAGACAGAGATCCTCCTCATTGGCACACCATCAGCTTCCTTTCCCCCCACTCTCTGGCCAGCCTCCCTTGGCCCTCCTCCTATCCCCACCTGCGAGGCCAAGAACCTTGGTGTCACCTTTGATTCCACACTCTCCTTCTCTGCCCACATCGCTGATGTATCAAAAAAGTCAAACCTCCTACTGCACCTCCTCAGAGGTATTCCTCCTTTCCTCTCATTCCCCCAGAAGCTCACTGTCTCCCAAGCTCTGGTTCTCTCTAAGCTGGACTATTGCAACAGCCTCTTTCTTAATCTACCTGCCTCTACTCTCTGCCCTTTACAACTTATCCAGAACAGGACTGCGAGACTTGTCCTTGGCCTCAAGCCCTGGGATTGTATCTCTCCAGCTCTGAAATCTCTCCATTGGCTCCCTGTGGATGCAAGGATTAAATTCAAAACCCTCTGCATTGTCCACAAGGCTTTCTGGGGCTTGGGTCCAACATACCTTCAGCTATCCCTTCCGCAAATACCTCCCATCTCGAGGACTTCGCTCCTCTATCTCTAACTCCCTCAGGGTCAGTCCTTTCTCAAAGAAACGAGCTGGGGGTAGATCTCTGTCTTCGGCTGTGGCCTCCCTCTGGAACAGCCTCCCTGCCACTCTAAAACCTGAGGAGAACCATCTCCGGTTCCGCAAGCACCTCAAAACCTTCCTCTTTGCTTCTGCCTTCTCCTCCCGTCTCCCCTGTTGATTCTGCTCTCCCTCGGCACCATGCACCTGGCCACCCTCTGGGTCCAGGTACCTGCTCATCTTGCCACCCTCACGCACTGCCTCCAGGCCACCCCCTGCACTGGGGTCTGTATCTGTACCCATACAGCCCTCCCCTTTTCTTCCTGCACTTTCAGACCTACACGGCCTGCTGCCATAAACCCAGCACTTACCACTTGCTGGCTGCACTCCCATTGTTTGTTGCCTTTTTAGTTATTATTTTCTTATTATTTTTGTTTTTTTTTCCTTCTCGCTCCACACTCTCCTTTTGTTCCCCCTTCCATGCACTTCTCCCCCTTCTCCCTCTACCCTGCACTTGCACGTTCTCAATGTCACTGGGCCTAGTAAGATCGTTGTTTTTGTTCTCCCCTGTTCCCTTTCCCTGCCTGGTCGCGCTCTGAAACACTTGTGTATGAGCGCGATAGAAATAAAATATCAATCAATCAATCTCTTGAAGCAACCCGATTCCCATCTCCTAATCTGTTTCATTACCACCTCCCCCATGCCCACGTCTGCCGCTGATGTGGCAGCCCCAATCCGGAATGAGTGTGTCCTAAAGACCCCTTCTGTTTCCCCTATCTCTTCTAGCGCCAGCTCCATCAATCTCCTAAACTGGAAGCGACTCAGTGCTGTACCATCTTGATGAATGAGTAGCGGAACCCCCTTTCTGTGAGAGGTCTTAGTTTTAGGAAACTTGACACTGCCTTGACTGGACATACCGTGCTACCAGTGATGGGTAGTAAAGACACTGTGCACCCTTTGCCTACTTGATATGTCTTTGATCTTTTTAACCACAATGTCACCTGTGTCTCAGAACAGTGCACATCCTGTATTTGTAGAAATCTTGTGCCTTTCGCCCCTTTGTTCTCTGGTACCAGTTCACTCACCCTGAATGCCCCGGAAAATGCTAGCGTGAACGCTGCCCTGAATAATGACACTTCGAATCCCCCGTGGCAGATTCATTCAAGGCTGGCCACCACCCTCTGCAGCTTGACCACGTCTAAGGGCCTCCTTTCATCACTTCCAGGCCCTTCTTGTTTGGCCCATCCTTTCATAGCCATACAAATATAATGTTCCTTAGTAGGGTCACTCTTACCCTCCAGCTTAGAAAAATGGGCGATAGCTGCCAGGTGATGTGCCATCCATGACCTGGTTTTTCCTTCCTGCCAGCCCCACCCCACAAAGGCCCTCACCGTCCACTCCTGCTGGCCCTCTCCTAGCACCTTCTGTTTGAAATTCAGGTACCGATACCAGCATGCCTTGTACCTTTTAGTCGTGCCTGGCCCCAGTACCGTCTGAATCAGGGTTCTCAGATGACCCCAATCATGTCCCAACACTGTGTTTTAAACAGAGACATCATTTGATCCGCTCCTGGGCAACTCTCCCGAAATTTCTCCCACTGTAAACGAGAGAGAGCATCAGCTGCTGTGTTCTGAACCCCAGGAATGTGTCTTGCTCGTACCTCAATGTTGTTTTCTAGCATGCATCTCTGGAGTTCCTTCAGTAACCGCAAAACCCTTGTGCCATTGGCAAAACCTTGGTTAATGATCTGACTACTGCTAGGTTGTCAGACCAGGGTATGGCTTTGCTGTTTCCCAGTTGTTCCCCCCCCCACAGTTTAAATGCTATCACAATGGGGAAGAGTTCCAACAGAGTGAAGTCTCTGGTGACCCCTTGCCAATGCCATTCCACCGGCCATGCCACGCCGCACCATTTGTTGTCGAGGATTGCCCTGAACCCCAGAGCCCCAGATGAGTCTGTGAACAACTTCCGCCTGTCCTTGTTGTTACTTTCACTTCTCCACAACAAAACCCCATTAAAGTCATCTAGGAATGTGTCCCACATGGCCAAGTCCTCCCGCACTTCAGACCCCAGCCTGACATGCTGTCCCGCATGCTGCAGCCCTACAGTTTTCAGTTCCACACTCCTCACGAATGTCCTATCCACCTGGATAACTTTCCCCTGCAAAATTGAGGTTGCCAGCCAAGACCTGGAGTTCCCTTAGGGTTGCCTTCTTCTTACCCCTTAGACCCTTGATGATCTCCTTCAGTTTTGCTACCCTGTCCTGAGGCAGCCTGCATTCCCCTTTCACTACCTAGGAAGGTCAAACAGGTCACTGGCCCTACAGTTTTTTCACAAGCTAGAGGGAACCCCATCACCTTCATTAGTCTCTGAAAAGTACACATGAGGTCCTCACACTCTTTGGACCCTTTTGCCCCGATAAAAAGAAAATCATCCAGGTAGTGTACCACTGCCCCTTCCTGACACTCCTGTTTCACTGCAAACTCTAAGAAGGTGCTAAATGCTTCGAAATAAGAACAGGAAATGGCACACCCCATCGGTAAACATTTATCATAATAGTAGAGCTCTTGTACCGTAAACCCAACAAATGTTGACTCTCCTCATGAATGGGCAACAACCGAAATGCCGACTCAATGTCAGCCTTTCCCTTAAGGGCTCCCCTTCCGGCCGCCCTTACCACCTCCACTGCCTCCTCAAAGGATGAATAGTGTACTCTGCACAATTCTTCACTGATCCCATCATTGACAGACCCCCTTCTGGAAAAGAGAGGTGATGGATCAGCTGGTACTGCCCCTCCTCCTTCTTGGGAACCAGCCCTAGTGGTGATATGACCAGGTTTGGCATTGGTGGTTGCGTGAATGGACCGGCCACTCTGCCCAAATCCACCTCTTTGGCTACTTTCCGTTCCACCACCTCAGGCATACCCAGAGCTGATCGCAGATTGCACGCCTCTGTGCCCTTTCCTACCTGCACACATGGGATCCTGAACCCCCACCTGAAGCCTTTCCACAACAATCTAGCATCTTCAGCGTTATGATAAATATTCAACCATGGAGTCATTGTTTGTAGGTTAACCGGGGTTGGTAGTCCAACTTTAATCATACCATTACACATTTTTTTAGGGATAGATTTTGACATCATGTTTTTAACCTCATTCCTTTTTGACCTTGTCTTTTCCTTTAGAACTACTCCCCTGCCTCTGTTCGCTGGCCGAGGAGCTGCGCTCCATGTGGCTCTTTCCCCGAGGGTGTTTAAATCGGCATGTTTTGCCAAAGGGGCAACCCGCTTCTTCGCTGACCCTCCAGCATTCGGCTTGCTCCCCCTGGTAGCTGGCTCTGCTGTTCCAGGAGGAGTACCCGCGAAAGTATGCCCTCCCCCATCGTGAGAACCCCCCCTGCCTCTCCATACCTGGGAATTTCCCCCCCCCCCTTCCTCTGTCAGTCTGTCAGCACCAGTTTATCCAAAATCCCACCAACATCCATTTCATCCCAGGACAAGGCTGGCCAAACCTGCATTTTTAAACAGAATACCCAATCGTATTGTAGCCAGCCCCCCCCCCCCCGCGTTTCAGATAGAGATCATGGATGTATTGCCCGTAAGCAAGCATTGCTAAAGCATCCTGTGGGTACTTCTCTATCATTATTGATGTATACACCTTAAATGCTTTTAGCCAATTATGTCTTGGGTGTCTCCTTGTCCCTTTTCTCCTTCTCCTTTTCAGATAGTTCCTTTAACCCGTTACTCAGTGGCTCCATCCCCACAAAGTCTAGGATTTCTATTAATTCTCTCCTCCACACCCTTTCTTTGACTGCCATTGGTATATGCCAAGATAAAGAGTTCACCGACACCTTGACCGGACCAAACCCAGGCATAGTTCTTCCATACTGGGTCATTGTTCCCCCTATCCCCTTCTGCCCTACAGTAATGCTCGGGACTGGAGGTAGCCCTGTTCCTGCCACACCTTGCCCCCACCATGTGGGTGCTTGTGTAGCCCCTGTTGTTGGTAGCCCCCCTTGGGGCAATGGGCTGCCTTCGCCTATGTGGTTGACCTTGGTTACTGAAATGGCCTGTTGCATTTGAGCAGACTGTGCTGTGAGCAGGTCACCGGTGTTAATATTAGCCCCCGTGCTGGGCCCCTGCCCTTGCTGAAACACCCCACCCAGTAATGGTGTGGAAGGCCATGGCCCTGGCCACTGGCTCCCCCCTCCTGGCACCCCAATGCTGGCCAGGTTCCTGGTTGCTGGTAGCTTCCTGCCACCCCGACCCCTGTCCCCGGCATTACCCCCCTCTGCTGTAGTACCGCTGCCCCACTTCCCATTTGGTTAAATGCATTGATATTTCCACATAGTAATTTCCCGCTGCCCCCATCCCCCCAGGCTTGCATACATTGCACAACCATACCTTTCACTGCCTCCAAGGATGTGGGGCCGTCCTCCCTCGCAGCCACTGGTCTGGTTGCAGGCGTGCTGGGTGGTCCCTGACTCCTTGGCGCCTCCACAGGGGCAGGTGCCGGTATGGCTGCAATCTCCTGTGTCCTTCCCTTGTTCTTTGCCCCTGATGCCCTTGCTTTCTTGCTCCTTGCCGCCTGCTCCTTGCTTGCTTTTGCCTTCTGCGTCATAACCCGTCTTCTTTTCCCTGTCGGTTCTTCTTCCTCTTCTACATGTCCTTCCTCCTTTTGCTCCTGCGTTTCTTCATCCTCCTGAAACATCAATGGGGAATCAGGCCTCGCACTGGGCCCCGGTTGCTCCTCCCCAGTCTGTGTTACCAAGGCATCCGGGCAATTCCGGCCGTGCTTAGCAGCTGCCATTTTTGCCATGGCCACAAATGCGTTCAAATCCATTTTGTTTTTTAGGTGCCTTAAGTTGGCGAGCTTTCCCCTGGTAGCTGGCTGGACCTCGGTTTCAAGTTCCAGCCCCGGTGTACTGGTGGCTGTGTGCGAGTGAGGGATTGTGTTGCAGAAGCTGTTCTGTCCGTTAGCCGCCTGCGCTTCCCCCTACGTTGCTAGTTCGAGCCTGCTTGTCGAAGCGGAGCGTGTGGCCAGAGTTTGTGCTGCGAGCCGGCAGCCTATGGCTTTCCCCGATGATCGTGTCACGGGGCCCTCCGTGTGCCCGTGGGGATTCCCCCAGCAGCTTAGCCTGATGGCCTCGCCTGGCTTCCTGCTTGCCTTCACGGTCACGGCGCCCTCCGTGTGCCCGTGGGATTCCCGCAGCTGCTGCCCGTTAAGACCTCGCCCGGCTTCCTGTTCACCTCAGGTGTCGATGTAGATGAGCGGCCGCACACTTCTCCGATGCTCGCTCACTTCCCAGAGCCGCCGGCAGCCGATGGCTCTCTTCTCCGGACTGCCGAGCTTCCTTGGTAGCGGTGCCAGTTGCTGCGCCATTACGCTTGGACCGACGCCTCCTCCCGCTGCTCCCTCGGATGGCTGGCCACACCGCTGGGCCCTCCTTCGGCGCACTGCTGCTGGCTCTCGTTAAAGCTGCTCCACTTTCTGCAGGGCTGTCTGCTTAGCCGGCGGCGATCCTCCGTCCTGGAAACAAACGAAAACCTTCCTCAGCGTCCTTCTGCAGCAGCTGGTGATGCTGCCTTTCGTCCAGAGCCTGCCCGTTATAAAGGGGAATCCCCTCCCCTTTCTTTTGTTCGCCCTTCGCAGGCTTTCCCCAGATCTCGCTGCGCTTTCTTTCGCTGGCTTTCCTTCTTTTTGCGGCGCCGGAGTCCCCGCCTCCCCTTCTTCCCAGGAGGGGGAGGCCAGGAGGAGGACACTGCCCGGGTTATCGGGGTGCCTCCTCCATTTGCTTTGCTTTCTCGTCGTCACCGGCATATTGTGGGCCACCCTGGTGTGCAAGACGGCAGAACAAAGCCTTCCCTACCTGGGTTTTCCCACAGAGAGCTGTCCTGTAAGCGGTCCCTGCTCCGACCGCCTTGTGGCTTCCTGATGCCCATATGCCGTTCTGATTCATAACGTGCAGTGGGTAAACAGCCGTGAATCACTCAGTATGAGCATTGCTCTCTCGGGTGGAAGGTTTTTCGGTCTCTTGTCTGTGACACTATCTGTAGGCAGATCTTACACTTAACACCTTCAAGGATCTGACACAGGGCTCCCCTGTTTCTGCTTTGTTTTGTGAGGTGGGCATAAGTACATGTCGGGACTCAGTCAGTGGCTTTTGTTCACCTGCTTAGCAGGGTTATAGAGGGCCATCAGAGGCATTCCTGTCTCAGCAGCGTTCTGGCTCTCCTGAGTCGAGAGGGAAGTATGACAATGGTGTGATAGTTTCTGTCACGCTATTTTAATTTTATGGCATCCTCACCCTAAAAGGCAGCTGCCAATATCTGCTAGTCCAGGGCAGTTGTTACCTGTTCTTGGTCAGGGTTATCCCTGTGGTGTGGAGTAATGTGATGTCTTTTGTGGCCCGTGTTTCCGGGTGGTCTTACCCGTCGTGTGGTAGTCTGCAGCTGCCATGGTGTGCATAAGAATTGCCCCTTTATGAATGTTAAGTTGTTTCTGCACACATGTATCATGATTCTAAGCTGTTATGCCAAGGCATCCACTCGGGCGATGTTCTGAATGCCTGATATAAAGTGTTCCAACTTGGGATCTGCACAAGAAATTAAAAGAACAAATAAAAATGAGTATCTCAGCCTAAGCGTTATGTCTAGGGGTTAGGGGAAATCACTATTTCTATATACTGCTATAATAATTAATTGATGTGTATTTATTATATTTATATGCATTGAGTTGCAAACAGTATCAACTTCTATAGGATTGTATTCTAATTCTTTGTGAGAGGGCAAAGTCCATGATGTAAGCCCCATCTCTGGTCAGTGTTTTTATGTGATGCTATTTATTTATTTACTTATATTTATGACATAAACTACTCCCTGTTGCAAGGTTGACAAATTCTTTGGTTGTACGCTGTGTTATTCATTGTTATTGCACACATTTAGAGTTCAGAGTCACTCAGATGTCTATGCAATAATGTTCCTTTTCCAGGTAAGGGTTTTTCGATTCTAGTGGCTTACTGGCTTTGAAATGGCGGCTTGGAGTCTCGTTTCCACGCCCAGGCCTGGGCTAACTCGGGCTGCCCCCGGAAACTCCTAACTAGGGCATGTGCGCAATAAGGTGGTGTTGTCACATACAGGTTGCTGTTAACATACTCCACAGGGTACTTACTCTTCTCTGTTAGTACACGTTAATCCTTACGCACACTTCCCTTACATGTGTCTGAGTCAAAGTAGTGATTGGAAACTTGAAATAACTGTCCTCTGTGTGCAAAGGTTTTGTTTGTGATTCTTCTTCGATATAATGTTAGTGCAGACTTTGTGGTGGTCTCTACAATTTCTAAGTGTTCTATTATGGATATTGGAGTGGGCAAGCGTGAAGTATTTTGTATCCTTTCAGCAGAGTTTTGGTTTTCATTCTCTATTATGGGTGAAGGGTGTGTGTATTATGGATGAAGGGAATTTATAAGTACACAGAATGTTGGCTGTGGGTAGGTGCTGAGAGAGGGGGTAACTCAACCCGGGTATGGTTTTATTTGAGGTGTTTAGGAAATGGGCAACTGGTATGGTAATTAATTGGGTCCAAGAGGCACGATATGCGCAAATAGGCACTAACAGGCAGCAGGCGTATATTTGCTATCTCCGATTTTGCGATGGCAAGGGTTTGATGAAATGACTGTATGCCCTATATGACCAATGTTGTGCGCCAATTGCATTTTCATGTGCATGTGACCTCATATTCAGGCACCACATCAAGGAGATGGGTGGTGCATGCACTGTCACCACGTTGGCACATTTTGATGTAGAATTCAATTTTTTTCCAGTAACGCTGCAGATGTTGTACAAGCTGAAAACCTCAAAGGTGTTTGAAAAACTGAAACCGGGAGATGGAAAGCAGACAGCAGAAATTGTGGAAGAGGACCCCTTTGCAATACAACTGATCTCCTGGTGTCCAGAGAGCAGAATATTCTGTGTTGCCGGGGTCTCTGCCTACGTGATCCTGTACAGATTCAGTCGGCAGGAAGTAACTACAGAAATAGTGGTGAGTGTTTAAGCAACGCATTTTCCTCTTTGTATCAATTACGGAATTCATGTTAGGAAGGAAGCATCAACAGAGTTGGCAACCTGTAATCTGAGCCTTCTTTATCAAGTCCTGGCTTTTTAGCTTTGTCAGGGGCACTCGCAAACATTTTCCTCAGGGCTAAAATGTTCGGTTTGGTCTGTGTCTGGTGGCCTCATTGATTACTGGCCACTAATGGGGTGTGGGGGAACTCTCCCCAAGGTGACCTGTGCAATTGCAGGGGTCACTTGTGAAGATGTGTAAAAGCCCCTTATCCTTATACTGCCATCCCCCTTTGACCAGTACAATTATCCATTGAAGTTCCTTTTAAGGTTTGGTGTACCCCTTTTTGTTAAGGGGGAGGTTTCACTCCGGGTGTTAGAATGGAAACCTGTTTTTCACAAAGAAGAGATTGCGCCATACAGGTTGAGCAGGCTACCTCACAGCAGCTTCCAAAGTCGGTCCTTGGCTTTTGTAATGGCTAACTTCCAAATAACAAATCTGTATGTTCAGGGTCTCAATTCTCCCAATAAGATTAAATCGATCATCCGCAGATTGGGGGACATGAAGTCATCGATAGCATTCTTACAAAAGACTACTGTGTTATCAAGTTGAGAAGCGATTGGTGCATTGAAAGTGCCCTATTCAATTCTTTGGCTCAAGTGGAGCAATAAACCCTAGCAATAATGATCAACCTGATGATTATGGGATCCCCGAATGAGCAGAGCTTCTCTTTGGAAGCATTATATTCTCCCATTCTCCCAATGAAAAAAAACATTTTTTTCAGGGGGTTCTGCTTATGCAGAGAGAATTCTGCAAGGCTAGGTGATCATTAGTGGTGATGTTAATTGTGTGTTAGAACCTCAGACATACAAACCTTACTTTCCACACATGAAGATAAGGGAACCCTGGTGGTGCTTTATTATTTGAGAATTGCCGTTTTTTCCATTGGAAAAAGCAAAATTGCACATTCTATTCTCGTACACAAAGATTTCTCCAGGATAGTTTAGTTTATTTATTTATAATGCGCACCAGACCCAGTGGCTTCAGGGCGCAGGATACAAGGATACGTTCAGCTTAGTTACATGGGTACAAGAAATGCATAAGCAACAATAAGAACAAGAGATACATCAGCATAGATACAGTGTAAATTACATGAACAACTAGATACTAAAGTGATCGCAGTACATCAGAAAGGGTGTCCAAAGGGGACTAACACTTGATAAAGAATCAATATGCAGAGGGTATGCGTGATGGAGCATATAGGTAGTCAAGTGAGTATTTATCAGGATGATTACTTATCGTTTTCTTTTAGCCAGTTGGTTAGATTCTGTCTGAATTTGGAGAAGGACTGGTGTTCTCTAATACCAGGAGGTGGAGAGTTCCACAATTGCGCAGCCTTGACTGGGAAGCTGTGTCCCCCGATAGTGGAAAGTCTGAAACGTGGTACTTGGAGGCAATTAGAGTTGGCTGTTCTGGTCGGTCTGAGAGAGGTTTTTCTACAGATCCTGTCGGTAAGGAAAGGCGGTGCTCTATTATTAAGGCACTTGTATGTGAGGGAGGCAATATTAAGTTGGGTTTTATCAAAGGTAGATAGCCATTTGTGATTTCTTCTAGTAGAGGAGATAAGATCAATAGAAACGAACATAAGTGCTGCTCTCAGGGCATTGTTCTGGAGAACCTGTATTTTATGGATAATCTGTTTGTTCGCACCAATGTAGAGGGCGTTACAGTATTCCAATTTCGAAAGTATGAGGGCTCTAACGAGAATAAGACAGCTGTCAGTGGAGAGGAATTGTTTACTAGCTCTGATTAGTTTGCACGTGTATGCGGTCGAAGAGGCTAGGGAGTTGACTTGTTTAGTGAAGTTCAAGGTGGCGTCTAGATAGAAGCCTAGGGTCTTCAATTCCTTTGCTACTTTTATGTTATTTCCATCACTGGTGAAGTTGGCATAATCCGGGCTAAGTTTGGATAGGTGGGTCGAGGTGCCTAAAATAATATGCTCCGTTTTGTCATCGTTCAGACATAGTCCATGGGTGGCCATCCATGCCTGAACGATGCCATAGATTCTATTCACCAAAGCCAGATCCATGGCGTAATCTCCGGTAAGAGGTAGGAGGATTTGGGTATTGTCTGCATAGTTCGTGTAGGCGATACCCAAATGGTCCAATTCGTCGAAGAGGGGCTTGGTGAATACATTGTAGAGTATTGGTGACACACAAGAACCCTGAGGTACACCACAGGTTATAGGGATAGGGTCTGCTGAGGCCCATGGTGAAAAGACTCTCATGGTCCAATTGCTCAAGAATGACTCAATCCAAGTTATAGCCTCCTTAGAGAAATGAGCTGCAGAGTCTAGGTGGCTGCATAAGACTTTGTGGTCAACCAAGTCAAATGCAGCCGAAAGGTCTAGTAGGAGGAGTAAGGCTGATTGGCCCTTATCTCTGAACTCATCTATTTGGACCTTGAGGTCAATTAGAGCCGTCTCCGTACCATGTTGGGGACGGAATCCAGATTGGCGAGAACCTAGTAGGAAGTTAGATTCCAGGAAGTTATGTATTTGAATGTAGGCCACTTTATCTAGAATTCTGAAAAGAAATGGCACAGTCGTGATGGGTCTGAAGTTCGTAGGTATGGCGGGGTCAAGAGTTTGCTTTTTGAGTAGTGGCAGTACCCAAGATAGATGTGTTAATGACGTCCACCAGCCTCATCTACTGAATATCAGCAATTGAGATTGGTCAGCGATTACAAATATCTTGATTCCCCCATTGACATAACTAATTAATTCCTGGAGTCAAAATAATTTTCACAATCACAATTACAAAAACAGTTTATTACTGAAATTGGGTAACAAAAACTTTGGATTGTGCATACTGTCAACTGATCTCCCTTCTTAATAGCAATGCCAAACTCTACGCCAAAATGGTTAAATGGACTAACCTATCAGGATTGAAGAGTGAGCAATTTGATTAAATATGGAAAA
The DNA here is from genome assembly GCF_040938575.1 of Ambystoma mexicanum. NCBI lineage: Eukaryota > Metazoa > Chordata > Amphibia > Caudata > Ambystomatidae > Ambystoma > Ambystoma mexicanum. The sequence goes on along the minus strand of NC_090939.1, from coordinate 82,895,947 downwards.
CATACTGAGCAAAAGGGTGCCCTCTTAGGACATTCAATAGCATTAAATAAACATTTGTCCAAAGGTTGTTGGAGGTATTTGTTTGTATAGCGAGATTTTCTAAAATGATTTTGGCTAATTTTGAATCCGGGTCATTAACCTATTCACTTACTAGATACCTATTTTTAGAGACACTCACAAGTGCTGCCTCCTTTCCCACATAATTTTGGTTATGTCAATATAGCCATTGGGCCAAAGATTTCACAATAATTCTGAAATTAATGGCATGGACTGGCAACGGATTTTACCTAAAAGCAGCCTTATACATGAATGATATCTTATTTCTTAAAGAGGCTAGTACATATCTTCTAGTGGATTTTGTGGAACTAGGTAGGATTCCAGGAGTCTCAGGGTTTAAGATTAACTACTCTAAATCGAAAGATATGAATTTATCAGAAACCTCCAACTCTGTTGCTTATCTACAGGAAACCCACCCATTCCCATGGTCAAAAGACTGCTTGTAATATTTGGGCATAACAATTACACCCTCATACAAATCGCCAAATAAGGCTCATATGCCCAAACTATGGCAGAGCAATGTGGAAGAACTCAAGCGATGAAATGGTCAAGCAATCTCTTGAAAGAGTTCCTTTTTTTTTGGATAAAACATTTTATTGGTTTTTAGACAAAATGTACAAACAAATAAAAAAAACACACTTTGGATGAAATAACAGGGTTCTTTCATCTTACTTGGTTACATTTTTGCATAACAGTCAAACATGGTTCTAGTGCTCACAGTATATCATTACCAGTTAAACCAGCCCCTCACCGCAGGTAGCGCGTCAGTGGGTGTCTGTAAAGAAGACCGGTGGGGGGGTCTGTACTTCTGCTCTCTATATGGTAGAGGGGAGGCACAGAGGACCCCAGCCAAGATTCTCTAATACGGTAGCGATGGACGAGCAATCAAGGCCTAGCTTCTCAGGAGGTGATGCAGGCTGGTTCTTAAGTACAGTGTATCCCCAAGCCCCCACAAAGGAATGTCCACACACTGTATTACTGAAAACACAGTCTTTATATAATTAATATTCAAGGGTTATGTACACTTATCACAATAACGCACTTTGTGCTCAGGAAAATCAGCAATGGTAAATATCTACAATTCTAAAGTGGTACCACTAATATTAGACCTCATTAAAGTGCATTCACAATACTGTAGAAATGGCACACAGATCAATAAGAAGGAAACCAGCAATAGAGAGAGGAGAGATAACAGAGGGTTGAAACAATAGGCAGAATACTGGCCCTTGCTACTGGACACAGTTCTGTGTGGAGATCCCCCCACCTGGGCAACCTGCAAAATAAAGAGATATAACCCCAGCCCAGTCCAGATATTGTTCAATAGTCTATTTTTCTCCTATAATGTTTTTACCCCCCCAATGTACCTGGTGGAGTCGAGTTCCTCGAAAAGGCGTCGACAAGCGTCGAGGGACTCGCTGTTCGGCGACGGGGAATCGACGGCCCTTCTTGAATGCCTTCCTTTTCAGGCGGGAGGCACGGGGCGTCGAACGTCCGTCGACGAACGAGGCCGAACGTTGTCGAAGAGGCGGCAGCTCCGTCCGAGCGGTGCTCGTCGGCGTCGGGGCGTCGGCGTCCTGCAAGGCGGAGGTGTGCGGGGCACCTCGATGACAATAGTTCTGGACCGCAAAGATTGTAGAGACGGGAGCCCAGCAAGGGCGTCGAGTCGTCCGAGTCTTTGGGGTCGTCGGGTGGCGGGAAACCCACCGGCAGGTTTCTCCTCGGCGCGTTGGTCGTCCTCGACTTTCTCCGGCAGGATAAGCGGTCGACGATGCGGTCGAGAGAGTCCTTCGATTGAATGTTCTTAGGCAATGGAGCGGACGGCTCCGATCGTCGGCGGCACGGCGTCAAGTGGTTCCCACGGCTGGGCAACACAACTTCGACGGGCCTCCAGCGGTTACACAGACCTGCGAACCCTGGTCGACGGCAATGGACTTCGACAGCGTCGATGTCCGGGTGCTTCACTTCGATCTCCTCGGCGGTCCCGTCTCGGGTCGGCAGCCTTTCGAGGGTCTGACTTCCAGGGCGCTTCGGCGAAGATTCAGCGGTGCTCGATGGTCCCTCGGAGCACGGGAAGAGGGCGCCTTACCAGGTCCTCTCTCGGGTCAGTCCTCGACGATTTCGACAACCTTCAGTTCCGTCGAAGCAAATGCCACAGCAAGTCTTCTTCTTCCAGCTGGACGTCGAGGATCAGCAAATCCAGTTACTCTTGAGTGGAGACTCAGCTTCTGAATGCTTCTGAACAATTTCCAGTGGTGAGAGGTCCCCAGATATACTATTCTGTCTCTCATCCACACTGCTGGCACACACACAGCAGCCAATCACACAGAAGGGCATTCATGCAGTCAGTCAGCCAATCAGGCACACAGTGCATTCAGGCCACACTCCTCCCTTTCAGACACTCACAACAAGGAATGTGGATTGGGACAAGTACCCAGCCATTCAACACTACCCACTGCATTCAGGCCAGTTTCGGGCAGGGCTGTCTCAGTCTTTGTCTCTCATGCCAGAAACCAGACAACCACAACAAGGAGTGTATATTGGTCACACACTCCATTCACCCAGGTCCCACCCACAGGAGGTACCCACAACATACAGTCACTGGGAAGGCTCCAGTCAGTCTAGCTGGGCCTTCACAACAACACCATATATGGAACTTCCACCCAACAGCCAGTCAGGGGGAAGGGACAGAGTCAGGGCATCCCAGGACTTTGGGAAAACAAGACAACAGGCAATAGAAAGCAAGAGGCCACAGGGGCCATCTTGTTTCTATCAGGAATCAACTGATCCCAATGGCAGGGCCTGGGTATCCCAAAATGGAGGACACCCAGAGCACCTGTCCAATTCAGCATGGAGCTGCCACCAGCCCATACCCTGCTCTGTGGGCCACCCACAGGTGCCCAAAAACATACACTAGGGGCACAGGGTTGTACCCCCCCCACCCATGGGTGCCATAAGGGTATCCCAGGGGTCTGTTCACCAAACCAAAAGAGAGAGCTGCACTGCCAGGAGTCCCAAATGGATTCCTGGGCAGAAAACATAACAGAACACACGGCAAAAACAGAAAAAGGACAAGGATTCAGAGGCCCTGTCCCTCAGATGCATTTCCAGCATCACAGTCGCCCCCCCCAGACTGAGGTGGAGGGTGCCTAATCTCCCACGGGATAGACACCCTCATCCAGACGGTCAACATACCTTCTGGAAAGGCCATCTGCATTATCGTGACTCTTCCCTGGTCTGTGCTCTATGGTGAAGTCTAGCCCTTGTAGGCTAATCGACCACCTGAGCAATTTCGGATTCTCACCCTTCATCTGCATAAGCCACTTCAGGGGCTTATGATCTGTTTGGACCTTGAAGGTGGACCCCGTAAGGTAGGGCCTAAAACGCCTAAGGCTCCAAACTATACTAAAACATTCCTTTTCAACAGTAGCCCACCTAAGTTCTCTACCCTTGAGTTGTCTACTGATGAATATGATAGGATGTTCTCTCCCTTTGTCATCTAACTGGGACAAGACAGCTCCAATTCCGGTGTCGCAGGCATCCGTCTGGACGATAAAGGGTCGGCTGTAGTCAGGCGCACTCAACACAGGTGCCCTACACAGACTTTCTTTCAAGCCATCAAAGGCCCTCTGACAGTCTTCAGTCCAATTAACCTTCCTAGGCTGTTTGGGTGAAGTTAGAGCTGTCAGGGGTGCAGCTATGGTTCCATAGTCTGCCATGAAATTGCGATAGTACCCAGTGAGGCCCAAAAAGGCTCTCACCTGGGTTTGAGTAGTGGGAGTCTCCCAGTTCTGTACGTCCTGTACTTTACTGGAGAGAGGTTGGATTTGACCCCCTCCTACCTCATGACCAAGATAGGTAACTTTCCCCTGAGCTATCTGGCACTTGGTGGCCTTGATAGTGAGGTTAGCCCTTTTCAAGGCCTGCAACACCTTATCCAGATGTGTCAAATGCTCTTCCCAGGTGGAACTGTAGACGGCAATGTCGTCTAAGTAAGCCACACAAAAGGCTTCCAGCCCACTGAGCGCATGGTTGACCAATCTCTGGAAGGTGGCAGGGGCATTCTTCAACCCAAAGGGCATGACCCTAAACTGGTAGAGTCCCTCAGGTGTGGAGAATGCCGTCTTTTCCTTGGCATGGTCCGTCAGAGCTATTTGCCAATAGCCTGAGGTAAGGTCAAAGGTGCTCACAAATTTGGCAGCACCTATAGTGTCCACGAGCTCATCAGCCCTGGGCAATGGGTGCGCGTCAGTTTTGGTGACGGCATTGACTCCTCGGTAGTCCACACAGAACCTCCAATCCTTGGTACCCGCCGGGGAACTTGCCTTGGGGACAAGGACCACTGGACTGGACCAGGGACTGGTGGAGGGTTCAATAACACCCAGATCCAACATCTTGGCGACCTCAGCCTGGATGTGGTTTTTGACGGTATCTGACATACGATAGCTCCTGCTTTTGACAGGCACACTGTCACCAGTGTCAATTTCGTGCTTACACCACGGTGTAAGGCCCGGTGTCAGTGAAAACAGAGGGGCATACTGCTGGAGCAAAGCCCGGCAGGCCCTCTGCTGCTCTGTTGTCAAATCGGGAGAGAGTTGTACTCCCTCCACTGAGCCATCCTGAGGGTTGCTATGCAGCAAATCAGGAAGGGGCTCACTCTCATCCTCTTCTTGCCCTGAAGCTAGCAAGAGACATGAGACTTCTGTTCGCCTGTGGAAAGGCTTGAGCCTGTTGACATGGAATACCTGGGGGGCTACCCCAGAGGCTCCCATGTCCACCAGATAATTGACTTCGCCCATCTTGGAGATGATCCTGAAGGGTCCAGTCCACTTGTCTGCCAAAGCTCTAGGCTTGGTAGGCTCCATCACAAGGATTTCCTGTCCCGGAGTCCAATCCACTTGCGAAGCTTTCAGGTCATGCCAGTACTTATTCAATTCCTGGCTGGCCTTGAGATTTGCTGTTGCCTGACCCATCATTTGTGTCATCCTCCGCCTGAGGCCTAACACATAGTCCCCCACTTGCTTGGCGGGACCTGGAGGGGTGGCTTCCAAGCCTTCTCGGATCAAGGCGAGGGGCCCCCTCACGGGATGTCCAAAGAGTAACTCAAAGGGGCTGAAACCAACACCCTCTTGAGGTACCTCTCTGTAAGCAAACAGCAGGCATGGCAGGAGGAGATCCCATTTCCTCCTTAGGGGCTCTTCCAAAGCACCTAGCATGCCCTTGAGAGTTTTGTTAAATCTCTCAACCAGACCATTGGTCTGGGGGTGGTAAGAGGTGGAGAACTTGTAGGTTACCCCGCACTCTTTCCACATGGTTTTCATGTAACTAGACATGAAGTTGGATCCTCGGTCAGAGACAACCTCCTTGGGGAATCCAACACGGGTGAAAATGCCCAGGAGAGCCCTGGCAACCACCTTGGCAGTAACAGTCCGAAGGGGTATTGCCTCAGGGTACCTGGTGGCATGATCTACCAAGACCAGGATGAACCGATGTCCACCTGAAGTGGGAGGGTCAAGGGGACCGACGATGTCGATGCCCACCCTCTCAAATGGGGTGCCAACCACTGGTAATGGCTGCAGTGGGGCAATGACCCTGCCTCCAGTCTTGCCAGACAACTGACAAGTTGGGCAGGTCCTGCAGTGGGACTCCACCTCTACTCCCATCCGTGGCCAGTAGAAATGGGCAGAGAGCCTCTGCTTAGTCTTCTTGGTCCCAAGATGACCAGCCAAGGGCACCTCATGCGCCAACTGCAGTAGGAAGGGCCTGTAAACCTGGGGTACCACCAACCTCTTGCGGGCACCAGGTTCGGGCTTAGTGGGCTCACTAACAAGGAGCTCACCCTCCCAATAAATCTTGAATGTCCTAGGCACTTCACCTTGTGCCTGGGACAGGGCCTGTTTCCTCAGGCCCTCGAGAGAGTGGCACTCTCTCTGTCCCTTACAGAAGTCTGCCCGGGAGGGTCCCCCTTCAGCTAACAAGCATTGAAGGTCGGGATGATCCTCCGGGTTGAGAACCTCTCCCACAGGAGAGTCTTCTGTCTCTTCTCCCACAGGAGTTGAGTTTGGGTTTTCCGCTGGACCCAGCCCGTCCGGAGCATGGATCCCATTGGGTGCTGTCGGAACAGCAGGAAGAGAAGGTGTTCCCTCCACAGAGGTGGCCTTCTTGGTCTTCCTTCTTCTTGCCTTAGGCCTCGCCTTTGGCTCGGATACCTGACTCACAGCCAGACCCGGTGTCACCTGTGACCTAGTGACTGCAGCAGCAGTCATGGGAAGACCATCCGAGATCAACCCCAACTCTACTAGATCGTTTCCTAACAGAATGTTAGCAGGGACATTGTCCTGAACCAGGACAGGAAGCTTTGCTGTCTTGTCTCCAATCATGAGTGTGACTAGGGTTACAGGCGATAATTTGGGAGGCCCACCAGCTAACCTGGTGGTTCTCAGAGGAGCACCTACATAGTCCTCTGGCTTGAGCAGGGTCCTGTCCACCACTGTCATGCTTGCCCCAGTGTCTCTCAAACCAGTAGAAGGCTGGCCATTCAAGAGGACACTTCTCAAAAACCTACGGGTGTTCTGCGGGATAGTCGCCAGTACTTCTGCGTACTGGTCCCAGGCCCCAAGGGACACTAAGGAAATCTCTACTGGAGCACCAAATGTGATTCCTGTAGAGGAGGGGAGGACAGTGGCCTCCACCTCAGACACGGGGTAAGGGTAGGTCAGGCTGACAGCCTGTACTCCAAGTGCCTTACCTTTACACTTGGGGTCACCCCTTTTGTGATCCAGAGCCCCACAATCCCAACAAGTGCCAGGAGTGCGGGGTACGGTACTGGAACCACTGGGAGCCTGCTTTGCAGCAGGTGGACCACTACTCTTATTCCCACCCACAGAGGACTTATTCCCACTAGATTTTTGGGTCTTAGGAGAGGAAGGTTTTGGTTTACCCGACTGTGACTGCTTTTGGGACTCCTCAGCTTTCTGAGAGGCCCCCTTTTCTTTGTCCTTGTCCTTCCCACTGGAGTCCTTAGGGGACACCCGGTGGGAGACCCACTTGTCAGCCAACCTAGCCAGCTTAAAGGGGTCCAAAATGTTCTGGTCAGCCACATACTGACGCAGCTCTGGTGAACAGGCTTCAGAAAAATGCTCAAAAAACAAGAGGTGGGACAACTCAACAAAAGTTTTCACCTTGTATCCATCAATCCACCCCATCATGTTCATGTGCGCAGTACTCACCCAGTCAACCCAAGACACATTCTCTCTTTTCTTAAATTCCCTGAACCTTTTAAGGTATTGGGCAGGTGTCTTGCCAAACTTGGCAATCAAAGCAGACTTCATACACTCATACTGACCCCTTTCTTCCACACTCAGCTTCAGAATACAGTCATATCCAGTTTGAGGCACTCTGCTTAACAAACACTTAGCCCAATCTCTTTTATCTACATCATGAATTGCACAAGCCATTTCAAACGCTTCAATCCATTGGAGGATATCTGAACCCTCCACAAACACACCAACCAAATCTTTCATAAACTTGGTGGCTGGGGACCTGACACTCTCACTGGATCTAGCTGAAGTCTCCACTCTGGCTTTCTCTAGCTGGATTCTCTGACATTCAGTGTCCTGGCTTTTGAGTTCAAGGTCCTTATTTCTGAGTTCAAGATCCCTATTCTTGAGTTCCACTTGCTGTGCCAGCTCCTCTTTCTTAAGCTCAGCTTCTATTTCCAACTTGCGATATTCAAAGGCTAACTTCATCCTCAATAACTCAAGTTCCATGGAATGGCTGGGGTTTGGAACAGAGGCAGCAGGAATGGTGGCATTCCCAGAAACAGATTCAGCGACAACCCCAGGGGCAGAGTCCTCACTGGTTGCATCCCCCCCTTCCTCAAGAGTTTCACCATCAGTCTGGTAATCCACCAGGGCAGCTATCAGCTCAGCCCTAGACTTATCCACAAAGTCTAACTCCCTGGCTTCACAAGCACTCTGGAGAGCCTCTAAGCTCATCCGAGTCAATTTACCATTTGCAATGGCCTCCATTGCTTGTAATGCAGTTATTTGGTACACACCCAAACCTTAATCTAAAAGTGCGGATATTTTGTAAGTGGCACGGTTATACACTGAGTCTTAAAACCATAAGCATCCCACCGCTGCCACCAGCTTTGTAAAGAAGACCGGTGGGGGGGTCTGTACTTCTGCTCTCTATATGGTAGAGGGGAGGCACAGAGGACCCCAGCCAAGATTCTCTAATACGGTAGCGATGGACGAGCAATCAAGGCCTAGCTTCTCAGGAGGTGATGCAGGCTGGTTCTTAAGTACAGTGTATCCCCAAGCCCCCACAAAGGAATGTCCACACACTGTATTACTGAAAACACAGTCTTTATATAATTAATATTCAAGGGTTATGTACACTTATCACAATAACGCACTTTGTGCTCAGGAAAATCAGCAATGGTAAATATCTACAATTCTAAAGTGGTACCACTAATATTAGACCTCATTAAAGTGCATTCACAATACTGTAGAAATGGCACACAGATCAATAAGAAGGAAACCAGCAATAGAGAGAGGAGAGATAACAGAGGGTTGAAACAATAGGCAGAATACTGGCCCTTGCTACTGGACACAGTTCTGTGTGGAGATCCCCCCACCTGGGCAACCTGCAAAATAAAGAGATATAACCCCAGCCCAGTCCAGATATTGTTCAATAGTCTATTTTTCTCCTATAATGTTTTTACCCCCCCAATGTACCTGGTGGAGTCGAGTTCCTCGAAAAGGCGTCGACAAGCGTCGAGGGACTCGCTGTTCGGCGACGGGGAATCGACGGCCCTTCTTGAATGCCTTCCTTTTCAGGCGGGAGGCACGGGGCGTCGAACGTCCGTCGACGAACGAGGCCGAACGTTGTCGAAGAGGCGGCAGCTCCGTCCGAGCGGTGCTCGTCGGCGTCGGGGCGTCGGCGTCCTGCAAGGCGGAGGTGTGCGGGGCACCTCGATGACAATAGTTCTGGACCGCAAAGATTGTAGAGACGGGAGCCCAGCAAGGGCGTCGAGTCGTCCGAGTCTTTGGGGTCGTCGGGTGGCGGGAAACCCACCGGCAGGTTTCTCCTCGGCGCGTTGGTCGTCCTCGACTTTCTCCGGCAGGATAAGCGGTCGACGATGCGGTCGAGAGAGTCCTTCGATTGAATGTTCTTAGGCAATGGAGCGGACGGCTCCGATCGTCGGCGGCACGGCGTCAAGTGGTTCCCACGGCTGGGCAACACAACTTCGACGGGCCTCCAGCGGTTACACAGACCTGCGAACCCTGGTCGACGGCAATGGACTTCGACAGCGTCGATGTCCGGGTGCTTCACTTCGATCTCCTCGGCGGTCCCGTCTCGGGTCGGCAGCCTTTCGAGGGTCTGACTTCCAGGGCGCTTCGGCGAAGATTCAGCGGTGCTCGATGGTCCCTCGGAGCACGGGAAGAGGGCGCCTTACCAGGTCCTCTCTCGGGTCAGTCCTCGACGATTTCGACAACCTTCAGTTCCGTCGAAGCAAATGCCACAGCAAGTCTTCTTCTTCCAGCTGGACGTCGAGGATCAGCAAATCCAGTTACTCTTGAGTGGAGACTCAGCTTCTGAATGCTTCTGAACAATTTCCAGTGGTGAGAGGTCCCCAGATATACTATTCTGTCTCTCATCCACACTGCTGGCACACACACAGCAGCCAATCACACAGAAGGGCATTCATGCAGTCAGTCAGCCAATCAGGCACACAGTGCATTCAGGCCACACTCCTCCCTTTCAGACACTCACAACAAGGAATGTGGATTGGGACAAGTACCCAGCCATTCAACACTACCCACTGCATTCAGGCCAGTTTCGGGCAGGGCTGTCTCAGTCTTTGTCTCTCATGCCAGAAACCAGACAACCACAACAAGGAGTGTATATTGGTCACACACTCCATTCACCCAGGTCCCACCCACAGGAGGTACCCACAACATACAGTCACTGGGAAGGCTCCAGTCAGTCTAGCTGGGCCTTCACAACAACACCATATATGGAACTTCCACCCAACAGCCAGTCAGGGGGAAGGGACAGAGTCAGGGCATCCCAGGACTTTGGGAAAACAAGACAACAGGCAATAGAAAGCAAGAGGCCACAGGGGCCATCTTGTTTCTATCAGGAATCAACTGATCCCAATGGCAGGGCCTGGGTATCCCAAAATGGAGGACACCCAGAGCACCTGTCCAATTCAGCATGGAGCTGCCACCAGCCCATACCCTGCTCTGTGGGCCACCCACAGGTGCCCAAAAACATACACTAGGGGCACAGGGTTGTACCCCCCCCACCCATGGGTGCCATAAGGGTATCCCAGGGGTCTGTTCACCAAACCAAAAGAGAGAGCTGCACTGCCAGGAGTCCCAAATGGATTCCTGGGCAGAAAACATAACAGAACACACGGCAAAAACAGAAAAAGGACAAGGATTCAGAGGCCCTGTCCCTCAGATGCATTTCCAGCATCACAGTGTCCTCCCATTTCTGCCAAATTTTACTCGCCTTCTCGGGGCAGCCCCTTACTTTATATACTCTGTGTTCCATTGCGACGCAGATATCTACGTCAGTTGTCCATTGTTCATAGTCTGGTGTTACAGTAGAGCCCCATAATTGCACTATGTTTCTTTTGATCAGCGCAACAGTGGTGGATAAAAACAACTTCTCGTACCGTGATCATTCACCCTCATCTTCCACCCCCAGCAGTTGCAGTTTCAGATCTCTGGGGATCGTTCTATTCATGACCTTTGACAACTTGTTACAGCATGCTTGCCAGTATTGTTGGATGTGAGTACACTCCCACAGGATATGGAGGAAGGTTCCTTCCACAGTTTTACAACGCAGACATTTTGGATCAGTAATCTTGCCCCATTTGAATAGCGCCACTCTTGGGTAATATACCCGATGCAGTATTTTTTATTGGATTAGTCTGAGTCTAGATGAGATGGCTATCTCCCGGGGGAACATCAATGACTCGACCCATTCCTCGGGAAGTATGGCTCCCACATCCTTTTCCCATTTTGCTTTTAGACTCGACAGTTCATGCATGGCAAGAGAAGTTATGGAAGGTATAACACTGATGTTACCTTGTATTTGATCAGCTCTGGGAATAAGTTACATTCCATTGGCGTATATTCTGGCATGTCGATCAGGGCAGGGAGGTGGGCCAACAGTGCATGTTTCAACTGTGTGTAATGATATTGTTCAGTCTGGGGGAGATTGAAACGGGAAGCGAGATTCGCAAACGGGATTGCATTGCCTTCTTTCACAAGGTTGCAGACTTTTAGTATCCCTTGGTTTGACCATGTGGGCCATCTAGAGAGTTTGTTCACCTCTGGGAGGTTCCTGTTGTCCTATAATGGTTGTACTGGAGTACATTTTTTGTCCCATTTGACATATTTGTGTGTGTCGTCCCATATTTGCATAATGTGTAATAACATAGTTGGGGCAGCGGTTCTATTCTTTTCCCGGTAGAGGTATCTCATAATGGGTCTTTCCATTGCCTCCGTCTCAGGTAGTCTATTATGTGGTAGTGAAATAACTCTGTGGAGTTTATCATTTACAACTGCCTTTTGGCTGGCCCAATAGTATGTCTGTAGGCGGGGTAGCCCATCCCACCCTCCCATATGGATCTTTGCCAGATGTGGGTGGCCCCCACCCCACAGTAGTTTTCTAAGTGTTTGGTCAATTTTTTGAAACTCACTTTGTGGAATATATAGAGGAGCATTTTGTAATATGTATAAAAAGCGGGGCAGGGCTACCATCTTAAAAATGGCTGCTCTACCTAGTGATGTTAGTGGCAGGGAAGTCCAGTGTCGGACATCCTCTGTGAGTCTCTTCGTCATGGGGTGTAGGTTTTTAGACACATAATCATTGAGATTATTTGTGATTTGTATGCCCAGGTATCTAATTTGTTGCCTTTCCACTCGATAGGGGCAGTCGGTTGGCACTATATCTACCTCTTTCCTATTGGGAACAGTGTGGATTTTGACCAATTAACATGCAGACCGCTGAGGGCCCCGTATCTCTCTAGCAGGTGTGTCACAGTGCTGCAGGATCTAATCGGATCTTTCAAGTATATCAGCAGGTCGTCCGCATACAAGGACACTATATTCTCCCATCTGTCCGCCCAGCAGAAGCCTTTCCATGTCACTGTAGATCTCAATAATTCTTCTATCGCCAGTGCAAAGATCATGGCCGACAGAGGACAGCCCTGTCTTGTCCCCTTCCCTAGTTCAAAGGGGCCTGATACATATCTGTTTACTCTTGTTACTGCCTGCGGGGCTTTGTAGAGGAGCTTGACCCAGCTCATGTATTGCGGGCCAAAGCCCATATGCTGCATTATCTCCCAAATCGCCTCCCAATAGACTGAATCAAAGGCCTTTTCAAAGTCTATTGTAAGCAAGGCAAAAGGGCGTGGAGAGCAGGTATCCTCTCTAGCGCTGAGTGTAGCCTATGTATATTCATTCAGGAGGACCTCTGCGGCATGAATCCGCATTGGTCTGGGTGGATCAGCATAGATATGACCTGTTGTAATCGATTGGCCAGCACCTTTGCAAGCAGTTTGGCTTAGCTATTTATGAGGGAGATAGGCCTATATGAGCTACACCTGTCTGGCGGTTTGTCTGGTTTCGGTATCACTATTATAGTGGCTTTCCTAGGATCTGGGGGAAGGCGACCCTGAGCGTGTGAGTCCTCGTATATCCTCAACAGGTGCAGAGTTATCTCATTTGCGCCTATCTTTTTCCATACTTCGATCGAGAAGCTGTTTGGTCCCGGGGTTTTGCCAGACTGTAGCTCCGACATATCTGTGGTTAACTCATCCTCAGTGATGTCCTTTTCTAGCAGTTCTAGTTGGCCAGGCTTGAGGTCTGGAAGTATGATGTCATCTAAGATGGAGGTGTCAATAGGGGCGGATGGTGCTTTATAGAGCTCAGCATATTAGGCTGCAAAGCCTTCTGCTATGTCTTGATCTGTCTCTAGTGTTCCCGACTCTTGGGATGTGATTCTCCTTACCTGACTAAGACCCTCATCCCTGCGTTACAGCCATGCCAGCATTTTACCCGCTTTATCCCCTGTTTCATACACCCTGGTTCGCATTGCTTTATGAGCCTGCTTCACATTGTCTAGCGCTATGTTTTGTAGTTGTTTCTGCGCTAATTGAAGCGCGCAATGTGTTTCTGGTTGGTCAAGGGTTAGGTGTGTTGCCTCTGCATGATTCACACGTGCCTCAGTGTCATGTAGTGCTTTTAGATGTTTCTTCCTGTGGGCCATGGACCAGGAGATAATTTCACCTCTAAGCACTGTTTTATAAGCCTCCCATAGCATCACTGGATTATCTACGGAGCCAGTGTTTAATTCAAAGTATGCCTTTGTGGTGTTCTGGATTTGTTCCACCAGGTCTGGGAAGCCTAGGTAGTAGTTATTCAGTCGCCAGAGGGGCGGGGGGGTTCAGTCTGTTGGTTCTAATCCCTATTATCAGAGGGGAGTGGTCCGATATACTTCTGGGAACAGTTGTGCCTCACTCACTAAATGTAAATACACTGCAGGGAGAAAGAAGTAATCTAGCCTCGATACTGAGGCGTGAGCTCCAGAGTGATATGAGTATTTCCTTGCGCCTGGGTGTGCATTCCTCCATACATCTCGGAGTCCCAAAGCATCAGTGAACGTATCGAGTTTGGTGCGTGTGGAAGGGTTTCTATTGCTGAGGTGTGTACGGTCAAGTTCTGTGTTCATAACTTTGTTGAAGTCTCCTCCCATGATCATAAGGTCTGAAAAGTCTCCAGTAATTATGGGTGCAATGTCGTTCGTTAGGGGAGTCAGTAGATTCGGGGGTGCATAGACCGCCAGCATTGCGATGGTTCGCCCACAGAGAGTCCGCGTTATATAGACAAATCTACCCCCAGTGTCTTGGGTGACAGTAGAAAGAGTAAAGGGAAGCCTCTTATGTATTAAGATTAGTACTCCATGGAAGCCCATAGTGAACCCGGCATGTATCGCTATGCGGTAGTTGGTGCGTTTGAATAAGAAGCAGTCTGAGCCTGCCGAGTGAGTTTCGGTTAGGAATACGGCGTCCGGGGAGTGGCGGTTTAACAGCTGTAATACTAGGCGCCTCTTGAGGCCACTGCCAAGCCCATTTACGTTCCAGGTCATAACTCTAATGGTTCTGATATCATTCCTATTGGAGGTCATCGTAATTTGGGGCAGGAGTGGGGTGTGTCACATTGTGTTGGCTTACGTAGTGCCATGTTGCGTACTGCTGAAGTATTGGGCGGTATGCTAGGTTTACAGGCAGTGGGGCCTGCGTGAGACCCATGATCGCTTGTTGGTGTGTTATATCTTGTTGATACAGAGATTCGTGTTCTGTAACTCTTAGACCCAGTATGAACCTAAACATCAGAACTTTAACAAGAACGTTAACCAATAACCATCTTGCCCCCGCCCTTCTCGAAGCATCTATCGCCCAAACCTTGAACAGCTGCTGATGCCAACCAAAATGGCCGCTGATCAAACTAACAAACCCCCTGTTTGGTGCCGTGCACCAAGAACACACTGTGAAGGGGGGGCCTCCGTGGCTGTCGCCATATAGTCTTTCTTCTACTAACCGCATGTGATGGTTCGAGCCGTGTGTAGCACCCCTGTTTCCCTATTGTGTTGAGGAAGGAGTGTGCTTCCTGCTAGGAGTTTGTCACTTGCTGTCACCCGTTCTCTGCATCGAGGGTGCTCCAACGGCTGTAGCGGTGGTGGTGGTTGTGTTTCTCATCGTTCTCCAGTCTCCTTCGATGTGCTGTTCTGCACATCTCCAGGCCTCCTTTGGATCAGTGAAATGAACTGTTGTTCCCTGATGATATATTTTAAGTTGTGCCAGGAACAGGAGGTCATATTTCACACTAAGAGCCTGCAGTTGTTTCTTTAGCTGGTCGAAGGACTGTCTCGCTTTTTGCACTTCCCTGGTGTAATCGGGGAAGAAAGCAATTCTCGCACCATTATAAGTCAGTGTGCCTTTAGCTCTTGCTCTTTGGAGTAGTGCGTCTTGATCCCTATAGTTAAGGAGTTTGGCGATCACTGTTCGGGGCAGTGCTCCTGGGATCGGTTTTCCATATGGGATGCGATGCGCCCTCTCAATTGTTAAGAATTTCGAGAAGGAGTCTGGTACGAACATGTCTGTAAGCCATTGCTCAAGGAAAATCTCCATGCTCAGGCCTTCCATATTTTCAGGCAACCCAATGATCCTGACATTGTTGCGCCTTGATCGACCTTCACTTTCGTCCACACGTTCCGCCATTGCTTTTAGGTCTGATTTGACACCATCCAGCTGTTGTTGTAACCCCCTTATTCCATCTTCTGCATCAAAAATGCGCTGTTATGCCTCTCGAGTGCGGGATGTTAGCTTTTGCAAGTCCTGGCGTAAGAGCGACACGTCCATGCTTTTGCCAACCATTTTTTGCTCCATGGAGGCGCGGGAGTCTGATGTGGCTGCCATGACGTCTTTTAGGGAGAGTGTTGTCTCTGGGCCAGAGGCAGTGTTGATTGATTCTGGCCCATCCTGGTTCCGCATGCACAGTGTGGTATATTGATCCATTTTGGGCTGTATGGAATACTATTCGCTTTATCTTTGCCCATGATAGGTGCAGGCCTTAAGCGTATCGGGTATGGTCAGTCTTTGATTGATGGGGCCTCTTATCAATTTGATGTGTTTCCTATTTGACAATGTCGGTTCTGAGGCAGTTCAGGCAATTCCTCCTGTTCAGGCCCGACAAGCGCAGATAATGCAGGCCTTTCGCATGCGTAAAATGAGCTGGTTGTCGGCATCAATGGTGTAGTATTCAATGTGCTAGTATTCGGTTAGCGGTTCCTTGACTCGCTGTGTCTATTTTGCCAGGCATTGCCCCTGTGGTGGATCTGGTTGGAGCGCTGTCGTGATGTCCCCTGAGGTCCGGCTCCCCTGCTGAGTGTCACTGTTGGAGCAAGGCTGGTGTTCTCATATGGGTCGGGCCATCTCCAATGTTCCGCCTGGCAAGCCACTAAATAATGACCCTCGTTGTAATCACAGTTTCCAGGCCGCCAGGGAGCGGGGCCGCAGCCCTAGCACAGCGGGCAGGAGTGTGTGCTGGTCCACTGGTGAAGGGGGCCCACAGGGTCGCACACAACCTTGGCTACAGCCCTTGGATCATTACTGCTTCAGGCAGGGTGCAATATAATGTTCCACTCACCAAATCCGCCCGCCGCCGTCCACTGTGCACACCTCCGTTTTCACGCCGTGTAGATCATTGTGACTGCGGTGCGTGGAGTTCAGTGCGGCACATAGAGGGTCGCTGCGCCTACTGCATGGGACGTGAGTCCAGTGAGAGCACGCAAGTGGCCACACCACCACTCTGACTTGTGTCTACACCTCTCCTGTGCCTGGCCCTTTGTCGTGTCCACTGCAGTTGACTGTGGTGTTGCGGGCTGCGAGGCAGTTTAGAGTTGCTTAGTTGGAGGGGCAGCTCTGGGGTTCTAGGGCTTGCTTATCCCATGTCAGTGTTTGTGGGCTGTGTATTTGGCACAATTGTCAATTGCAGGTCATTGGTTCTGGATCTGTTTCAGCAATTCCCAAATCTGGTGCCTAAACAGCCAGCAAATGGGGCATTGATATTGGGCACTGTGTACACAACGGTGGAACGTTCATGGAATTCTAGCACTTGTATCATTCTCCATCTCACCGCACCAACAGTTTCTGTGTTCCGTTATTTGAACCGTATTGTGGGTGGTGTCAGTGTTCCGGGCAGATAAGGGCAGATTGAGCTCGGGTTGATGTGGGCTGTGTTAACTGTGACTGGTTCTCTGGCAGTGACTTTGCAGCTTTCTCCGGACCCCCTCCTCACCAGAACAGCTTCTAGTATGCGGACAGCGGGTGCATCACTCCACCACCAGCGCCGGGCCCACAGTCAGCATGCCGTACCTTAGATTCAGCGGATCTTTCATAGCCAGCCGGGTCGTCGGGACTGCATCCGCTCCTGTTCCTTTTCACTCAGTGCAGAGTGCACCAGCCGTACGTTGATGGTGTGTTCCGTGTCCCTTTCCTGGGCCGAAGCAGCGTGGTTGCAGCAGCACGATCGCTGTCCTGGTGGCCAAGGGTCCAGGGATCCAGCGTGTGTGCTGGGGGTCTTGGGTTATGGCCCCTCTTGCAGCCCGCCACTCTCCATCGGAGGCGGGGCGGCCGTGCTTCTTCACGCTTCTTCTTTGCACGCAGGGTTGGTAGACGTGTTTGTTGCTCGCAGATTTGCTGTGCGTTTTGTCACTCTCTTGTTTGTTCTGCAGGCCGCGGCTCAGCTGCCCACACTCTCCGGTCTTCCTCACTAACTCACCCGGTCCTGCAGGACCACCTCTCTCTGGGTTGGCTGTTGGCCCTCACTGCTGTCTTTCCCCCGGCACAGGCGTCTGGCAGGGGGGCATGTGGCGGATGGGCACTGATCTCGGAGCTAAGACGCGGGTCCCCGTCCGGTCCTGTTTCCTCAGCGGCATCAGCCCAGTATCAGTAACGCTGCGCGTTTGAGGTGTGGGGATCACACGGCGGCTATTTTGGTTTCATCATTCCTTCTCGCCCTTACTTTTCCGCTCTCCGACGGCCAATGCGTCGGCCTCCCCCAGCCAAGAAAATCAATAGGATTGTGTGCTGGGTTCTCCACTTTCAGCACATCTGCTTATATTGCAGGCACCATCGAGGAATCAGGCTGGATGTTGCAGGATTGTTTGGCGGCTCACGGAGCAAAGCAGATACACATCTGCATTGCCTCGTAGTTGGCCACGCCCCCCTCTTGAAAGACATCCTTGCATTTGCAAGAAAATCCAGATGCATGCACCCTGTCTGTGTGTTCAGTGCGCATCTTCTGTCAAGAAATACCTGATCGCTTATCAAATGGTTTTCATGCTTTAGCTCGATCAATCAAAGGGTGGAAAGATATTGAACAAGGCTTCACCAAAATCCTGCAAACATTCTCCCATTTATTTATCTGGTAAAGCTAGAATATTTAGCGGCTCTGTTGCATCGTTTACATAATGTTCATTATATTATTGGGATGTGGACTTAAGCTGTTGGGTGGGCCGGTAAACTTGGCCCCCTCTCACCCATAAGTGATAGTCCTGATTTTTCTCCCCAGTGGATAATGCCAGCTGTGGGCTTGGGAACAGCAAAACACATTACAACTGCGGGATCTATATACTAACTGCAAACCACTCCACAGGGCCGGTCTTTGCGTCAGGCAGCCGAGGCGGCTGCCTGACGTCAGTCAGCCTCTAGGGTGCGCTGCACCAGCAGTCCACAGTGCTAGATTACACTTGTAACACGTTTGTTTCCTAACATTATAAAAATGAATGTGCCTGTTCATTTTTATAATGTTAGGAAACTAACGTGTTACACGTGTATTCTACCACTGGCACTGCTGTAGGCTGTGGCCTGGGCTAGGGCAGTTTCTAGTTCATTTGGTGCACAGGGCGAAACACTACGAATGCGCCCGCCCCCGCATCCCATCCCATGCACCACTCTCACCGCACACCGCGCACCACTCCAACTGCACCCTGCGCGCCATTCCCAAATTACACCGTTAAGGAACTCCTACCCAAAGTCAAACAGTCTGTCACACAAGGAATGAATTGCCATTTGCAACGGTGGACCACTTTTTCACTGGAGCCCAAGACAATTTTATGCCCCAGTCCCACTTAGGCTGAAGATAATGAGGACTGGGCACACCAACCAGGAGACTATGAATATGGCACAGGATGCAGTATATACAGCCAACAAAGAACACAAGATGCTTAAGAGGGTCTGGAGGCAACATAAGCCAAAAGGGCAATGACAAGGAGACACCTGAACCCAATAAACAATCACTTCAACATTCTTTGAATGGGAATCAAGGGTTATGTTTTGATACAGTAAAGTCTTGACTGTTGTAAGGATACATGGACCATGATTATTTATTTATTCATGCAATGTTTGTCGGGTACCTGCATATTTATTTATTTATGCAACGTTTGTCGGATACAGGTATCCGACAAACGTTGCATAAATAAATAAATTATCCATCTCCATGTACCCGACAAACATTGCATAAATAAATAAATAAACCGGTTCGCAGCTTAAAGAATATTTACTCAGCAACACTGGTCAAAACTATTATCTGCATAGTGAAGTAACTCCTCACCAGTGCCATGGAAGTGGTTTAAAGTGTAATTGATATATAGTTTGGAAAAGAAGCGGCATGAAAGAAATAGCGCTGCTTTAAACTATTATTTTGGCCATTTTCTGGGCTTGCAGGGACGCACCATGGGCCCAAACGGGTCTCCGTTTGTACCATGTCGGGGCCCACGGTGCGTCCCTGCAAGGCACGCCCACTCCCCACTGCACCTCTCCTCCCATCTCAATGCCAGCACAAAACCATTTAGTGACTAACAGGGCACCATTAGCAGTTTCCTGCCAGCATTGTGATGGAAGGGGCTGGTCATAGCTGCAGGGGGACCTAAAGTGTTTTTATTGGTGTGCTTATCCCCCCCACCCAAAGTGGCGCGAAAGTGGTCCGAGGGAGCCTCTGACTTCTGTAATGTCACATAGTACTTTTGTACTACGTGATATTACAGTCGGAAGGGGCAGCGCCAGCACCTGACCTGCGGAACTTTCCCGACGTCAATGCACCGCCCGACAAACTGGGAAATTCCATCCCCTCCAGAGGCTCCAGGGACCGGGGCAATTGCGCCCTCCGGGGCTATTGTGACCCGGGCAGTTGCCCGCCTCGTCCGGGCCAAGAATCGGGCCTGGCCTCGGCCCTCAGGCAGGGCAGGGCAATTGGCATATAAATTAGCAACATTTGTTGCTTTATTACCTGCCCCGGGTTGCGCCGGCGCTGCTGGTGCCAGCCAGGCCCATGGGCGCATGTGCAGTGTGTCCTCCTCCAGGCTATGGGCGTGCACTGACACTGAAGTGTGGATCGATTAGGGCTGGCTGGTGTTGTCGGACCCGGCCATTACAGCAAAGAGGAGTGAGTGGGTCACTAAATCCTGAAGTTGTTCCCATCACAAGCACACACTGCCAAGCAGCAGCAGAATCAGCAAATACAAATAGTTGCTGGATCCTGCCCTCGCTGATTGGCCTTGTTTCAGGAAACCCGGCAGTAACTACAGCCTGCCGTGGCAAGCACACTTCTTTCCTCCTGCTCCCGTCCTCGCAGGTGAGGCCCATTGCTGCATAGGCATTTTATTTATTTTAAAATGGTATTGCAGAGATTACTGGGCCATCCAAGAACAGCCTCTGGAGGCCAGAAAGCTAGACACTTTTGTCAAGGCTCAAGTAGTCATGAAAAAGGAAGCGAGCACTGGTGGTGGACTCTCCTCAGGAGATCAAAAGGCTGGTTCTCGGAAGACCTGGGCAGAGTGTCACCGTCAGCAGATCTTAGACAGTTGCACGTTCCTGCAGGGTTGGATGGCCGGTCCGTTGGCCGGGCCAAAATCACTTTGAGGGCGAGGCCCTGGGGGCCCGTACCACGCTTGGGCCGGTTTGGGGGTTACTACGCCCCCCTAGTTCACGCTCCCGAGCATATTGTTCGTCGTTCCCTCTTCCCTGGGCATGCACTGCTGACTTTATTTTAGTGCAAGAGTTTCATACATTTCACTGTTCGCTCAGACTTGTCTTATACTCTTCTTTGTTGTTGTGCTTCTTTTGTTTGGAATAGCAATCACGCTAGTCTAACGAGATAAACAAACACCTACACGAACGCGCCTTGTGAATGATGGTGTGAAGGATGGATGCAGGCGCTGGACCAAAAGCTGAGCGAAGTCTGCACAGCAGCTGGCTTGGGAAAGCAACTCAGCAACTACAGTAGAAACCGTCTCTGTGGGCGGTTGGCCCGTCTTCCGTATAATGCAAATGCCCAGACTTGCAGGATGCATGCTTCACTTTCTTTGTTTCATTGGGGGCGACATGCTGTAGCATCAATTCATGGCCTTTAAAATACCCTGCACGGTGCAGTTTCCAATCTCCTTTAACACAAACGCTGGGAAATGGCCATGACTAGTTAACACCACATTAATCAAAGCCAGGTCTCTAAAGAATGGTTCAAGTGTTGGGGAATCACCTGCTCACAGTTTCTGTTGTGTGACCAACCAGTGCGCAAAAGATGTTTCAGAGCGTGGGGCTCTTGGTGCCACCCATTTCTGCATTTGATACATCAGCAGCTAAACACACCCTTGGGAGGCAGCTCCTTCTGCATAGTCCATGTCTCTCCCAAGCTCGGGACAATATTCTTTACCATAATGGAGAATGTGAGAAAGCGCAGGGCTGCATGGCTGGGGGGTGAGGGTGGAGGGCAAAGCGCACTATGCTTGGGGTACACTGGAGATGCTTCCCCTGATACCCACAGTACTCCAAGTCCCTTGAAATGAAATTCGTCTATACACTGCACAATTTGCAAGGGCCGCTGTTATTCAAGCAGCACACGACTAGTAATTTGCAAAAAGTAAACTTAACGAGCCCCAAGAAAAGGTCATCTTCCACCCTTTAAGAATTTGATTGTTTTTGTTTTTATGTTGGGATGGTAGACATCGTTTTTCTTTGCGATTTTACAGTTTCATGGTGCTGTCGGGGGCTAAAATGAGTGATCACGAAGGAAACATTTAAGAATTTTGAGAGTTCACAAGCATGAGCGAAACAAACCCCAATACTCGTACTGCCATTTCTCTGCCGCGGTAATGCACTGCAGTGTGTTTCAATGTAAAGTCCACATTGTAATGTCCTAATTTTAGAACGCCACCTCTCCAACATTAACATTGGGAGCTATGTTGAATTGTACATGCATGTTAACTCTCTGCATATGTTTAAAGTAGACTTTACCACTCACATGGAGTAGTGATATTGTTTACGTGTGTCCCTCCTAAATATATTTAACTTCCCGTGAAATATTTGATTCAATACATATTGCATAAATGCATGTATTTTAATGCTGAGATAGACAGGCTTGTTCAGCTATCGGTGGGTATGTTGATGGTGCTTGTTCTTGGAGGTTTGAGTAACACTGTTCAAGACCAGTTCATCACCTTTTGAATGAATGAATGAATGAATGATTGTTTATTTGTATAGCGTCTATACACAATGTGTTTCAAAGCGCTTCAAGTAGGGAAGGGAACAAGGAAGAAAAACATATACATTCTTACAGGTCCTTGAAACAAATCAGAATGTGAGAAAGCTATCCTATCATAACAGATAGTACAAGTGCATGGAGCAATAAGGGAGAGGCGGGGAAGGAAAAAAGGAGACAAAACTAGCAGTAGCATTACTATGCCTGACGACAATTGTTGCAGTGCAAGAGTGACAAGAGGAGGGGAGGAGGGCTGGGGAGGGTGGGAGGAGAGGAGAAGAGAGACGTAACAGAACAAATGACTATCGTAAGGGTCAGCGACTGACCAAGGTAGTGCTGGGGAGGGCGAGGATGGAAAAGATAAAAGGGGAACAGGGGGGGAAAGACAAGCTATTATCAGATGTGAAGGACAATGATACGAGTAAGTGCTAAGACTGGCTAAATGTTTGAGGTCATACCAATGACATTAGTGTAGATCTGAAATTGTCGATTCTCTGACCTGAGTCACAGCAGCAAACTGGTCACTGTTACTAGAAATGAAGAGCAAAAGCAGACTAACATAACCAGGCCTGTTTGGGTTTGACCCTCTTATTGCTGTTTTCTGAGGTTCATGAAATTCAGCAGATGCCAGCATTGACAATTTTGTTAACCCTTAGTCCCCACTCCCGCTGCTCAGCCCATGCCACATGCATGAGATCACAGGTCGGGGGTGGGGGGGGGCCGCCAACAATGCTTCCCGCCTTGGGTGTAATCTGTTGTAAGACCGGCCCTGCCACTCCACTATATTGAATGTAAACAAGCATTTCAGTTTGATGAGTGATAAGACGCTGGATGTACAGTTTCAACAATAAAATATCCACATTAGTAATTCAAAAAACATTACTACACATGTCAGATCATTAAGAGCAATTCCTGTAACACCTAAAATGGGTTACATGCATGTGTATTACACAATTTCATTATATAAGAATAATTATGAAAAAAGCATAATTTTCATATCCTCATATCACAGTTTCATGGAGTTATAGATTTCTGCTATAAAAATCCCAAATCTTAACATTGCCACAGTAAATGAGAAATTCTGCCCACTCAAACAACCTAACCAAAACCCAATAGTGCTCATTGTGTTTTTGTTATAAACAAATCTACCCAAGAACAATTCTCTTGAAACTGATAAAGCTACGCAGTCTGTGATGAGAAGCCTTGTCGTTTCCATTTTGTTTGGTAGTTTACAATATCAGAATATGCGTTCAAGAGTCCCAATTCCGTACCTAGGTCCCAACACAGCTAGACAAGGTAACCAACTCATGCGTAATAATAAGTATTTTTCGATGCAAAAATGATGGAAATTTGATAATATAATTTTGTAGTTTCAGAAATGTATATGTTACAGAAATTAGTTCTTGAGTGTTCTTTTTCTCAACCCACAATACATTGTTTCCACAGTCCCATTTCCTAATTTTGGCACATTTAATCTATTTGAAACTAAGGTCCGAATCAATACACAGGTCAATCAAATCAAGCAAATCAAAGAAGTTCTTCGTCAGTTCTGTCAAAATGACGGACCTCTTTGATTTGATTGCTTGCATTATTAGCTGATTTATTGTATTACACTGATTTTTTAATGATTTTCATGATAAGAATTATTTTCCGTGCCCTTACATGTGATGTGGTGATCCCCAGTTTGTGACATATACTATGAAATGAAATAGAGTAAGGAAGACCTAAGATAGTCCACCAAATGTTTACTTTAATTTGTTCAGCCAAATATTTCAAAATGTAACTTGGATTCAATTGCATACATGTTTTCTGGAACAATACTTTGCGTATATATTTTTTATAGGCCAAGCATGGTATAACCACAGTGGTTTTTAACAAAGCTCTTGATCGTCACTATCCTACTATTTGCCTAAATCATCCAGTGTTCCCTGCACCCTGACTCATTCTTTTTCTTTGTTATCATGAACCCTAAATATACATAGGAGTCGACTACCTCTAACTTCTTTTGATCTATCATTTAGGTTAGTTGGATCACTTTACCCTTGTCAAAACACATTATCTTTGTTTTTGCAATGTTTATAGACATGTTATTGGACGTGGAATAGGAAGACAATGGGCCTCATTACAGGTCGGGCGGTCCGGAATTAACAGTGGCGGTAAACCCGCCGCCACTGTTAATTCGGGACCGCCTGATCCCTAGTCCTGCAGGCGGGAGGTGATCTTCCCGCCAGGTCTGACCTGGCGGGTTGAACACCTCCCGCCTGCAGGCGGACGTGGAAACACCAGCACCATCACGAGATGGTGCCGGTGTTTCCACTTCCCATTCCCATTGAGTCCTATAGGACTCAATGGGAATGGGGATTTACACCATTTCGCCTCCGGGATTCCCAGGACACCAGGGTCGTAATGGACTGGTATTTCCGGGAGTCACGGAGGCGGAATGGTAATACGAGTCCGGCGGTAACCAGGCGGTTTTACCGCCGGACTCGTAATGAGGACCAATGTGTGCAAGGTGGGCTGAAGACCTATAAGTATGTGATCTAACAACACAACGTCGTTAGCATGTCCCATCCAGGGGATTTTGACTTTCAATTTTCTTTGAAATATTCAGCCATCTTTTAAAACTAAAGGCATGTCAGCGATGTACCAATTCAAAAGAAGTGGCGCCAACACACAACCCTGTTTAAGACCTGTAATAGAAGAAATCAGCCTGTAACATGCTACTACTTCTATCCAGTCCTATTTGAACCTTTATCTATGTATACAGTAATTGGATCATGTTCAACAATTCTGATGGAATAATCCATTTGTGCAGTTTGCTCCAGAGAACTTCTCTGTTGACGCTGTCAAAGGCTAAGCTAAACTCTATGTACACAACATAAAGTGTGGCACTTAAGCAAATCTTCACCTTAGTTGAAATGAGGTAAAGAAAAGATTGTTTTGCAAACACACTGCGCACAAACACAAAATTGGAATATAGTTGGTGGGATATTTAATCGATACTGAGGTAGCCTGACGCGTGTTTCGAGCGACTTGCTCTTCTCCTGAGGCTACAGGTTTTTGTACAAACAAAATAAGGAAGTACAATGAAAATAAATCATGATACATGTGAAAGACCCAAACAGCAAAGCAAAGCAAGTGGGCGGTCAACACAACATTTCATAAGAATAATTCAGGCAAGGTTAAAAACAAAATTATGCAAAAGAAGTGCATGGTGCCAGGAGAACACAATTATGAAACAAGAAAAATAACCAACCATATGGTAAAATTAAATTCAATTCAGACATTGCCAGATGAGAATACAGGGAGAAAAAGGGGGTAAGGGAAAAACAAAATAAATAAGGAATATGTTAGCATTAGTGATCAAGGTTGGCCATACAATTAGTAAATATTGTTCAAAAACCGTGATAAAATACCTGAGGTAAAGATTTTCTTGAAATTAAGCACTATAAGAGGGAAGAGGAGGAACAGTAGTAATTGAGTAGATGAGCCTGGGAAAACCAATTGGACATGCTGAGCGTGTATAATTGCCTGGCTGAGCACTTACCCCAATTTAGGTAAGCAAAGATAGAAGTAAATTCATGGGCTCCACTGTAATTAAAGAGTGCATTGTATTAATGTGAAGTCGAGGAATTATTAGCAAGTGAAGCTGATTAGTTAATGTAAAAGTAGCCAGAAAAGCTTAGCACGTACCTGTATTATGCAATTACAAGAACGGATTGAAAATGCTTGTTAGCGTGTGTCACTGTAGGCAAGGATCAAGGTAATTGGTGCGAACGGCAGACGAGGGAAAGAAGAGAAAAGGCAGACATCTCAATTAGCTAATGCTGTGCGTCTAGCCATATAATTACAAAGAGCGTGGACCCTGCGAATGTCTAGGGGTCCACGCGCAAGTATTGTCCTTACCAGCGTCTCCGCTGCATCTCATGGCAAGGGAGCCGCCATCTTAAGTGTATGAAAGGTGATAGAAGCCTAGCAGTAAGCTAGGGGGCTAAAAAAGTAGATGCCCAAGATAACGTACCCAAGTGATCAATATGGAGATGGCGGGCCAAATTTAGGCAAATCGCAAGGAAAATACGATATCCACGAATGAATATGATGTCATCCAATATTTCCACGGGATGGCACGTGGAAAGTAAGGGAGTCGCCAATTCAATTACCATGGGGAACAAAAAATTAAGTTGAACCCCAATTTGGCCATATGCATAAAGTGAATTCCCGACAAGATGTCACACAAAATATGTGGAAATTAAACCACGGAGCTGGTTGGACAGCAAGGTGATTCTGAGGAATTCAAAAATAGAATCGTACGCAGTGGCAAGGAGAAGGGAACAGATCAAGAAATTGAAGGAAAGTGAGGAGAGGTGGATGTAAGTCCTATGATTGGGAAGTGGGGACTGTGACCCCCGGATGTCTGCCTTGCAAATTTCCAACCCGGGTGGGCAAGCCACAAGTCAGAGTATAGTCAATTGGAGCACTAATTGGATGGCCAACATTGAATTAAATTTGGCATGATAAATTAGTATGCAAAATAAAAATACACCTACAAAAAAGTGCCACAGTAAATACATATTGTTCATAGGAACACAGATAATTCATGGTCCGTATTTAGACCTTGTGAGACAGTGCGGTATTGACAGATGAGGCGAGCCTCTAATTGCCTTAATTTGAGAACTAAGTAGCCGCCAGATTGTGGCAGGGACACTTTGGCCATCCCGGCGAATTTGATTTGTGCTTTATCCATTTGGTGGTCTTGTTGCCAATGTACAGACAATGGATATTTTGAATCTACCTGGGAAATGGATGCCAGATGTTTCCTTATTCTGATTTTTTCATAATTGTGTTCTCCTGGCACCATGCACTTATTTTGCATAATTTTGTTTTTAACCTTGCCTGAATTATTCTTATAAAATGTTGTGTTGACCGCCCACTTGCTTTGCTGTTTGGATCTTTCACATGTATCATGATTTATTTTCATTGTACTTCCTTATTTTGTTTGTACAAAAATCTGTAGCCTCAGTAGAAGAGCAAGTCGCTCGAAACACGTGTGAGGCTACCTCAGTATCGATTAAATATCCCACCAACTATATTCCAATTTTGTGTTTGTGCGCAGTGTGTTTGCAAAACAATCTTTTCTTTACCTCACTTACTCGGTGGAAGACTTGGCAAGTCCCCACCTCTGCATTCACCTGCAGCGCTTATCACATCACTCGAACTAGCAGGGGTCCTTGCGCAGAACCTCGCTGTCCTTAACTGCCAACCTTAGCTCTTCTCTAATTTGGGACCTAGAGGTTCAGCAGCAGACCCACTCACCTCAACCTTAGAATATCGACCATAATGGCAACAGCAGCAGAATATATATTGACTAGAGAAGACGATATTAAAGCATTATTAGCTCCCAAGGGATCTACCTTGAATGCATTTAAAAGAATGACGTCAGAGTCTGAAGATCTTAGATCCAAGTTCATTAAATTAGAACGGCTCAGCATCAGAGAAATCAAAATTTTGGGGAAAAACCACCCTTACTAGTAGCACAGTATCCACACCAGCGAGTTCTGAAGTAGATAGTGATGGTGATAGAACCGACACAGAGACTCCACTGATGCTCCTATTAATATAGAGTTGAACCCCTCTGATGACTCTGAGACCTCCGAAGGCAATCGTGCCCCCATCATTCAACCTACTCCTTTTTTAGAGCAGATTCGAAGATACAAGAAAGGCAACCGCCAAGCCGCCCTGGCGGCTATGAAAAAAGTCAGGTTCCAGTTACCACCAGTCACAAATATTACAACCCCAGACCCAAGCCTCGGGGCACAAGGGGGGGTCAACCCCACAGGCGCAAACGCCCCCCCAATACAACACAGAGTGACCCGGGCATCCTACCAGCAAACTCTGACGAATCAGACAAGATAGATCTGATACATAATTTGAGTATCTATCCTCTCTCTCAAGATGAACGCTCACTCCTGAACAACGGACTGTCGTTCGCAACGACTGATTCTAATGAATATGTCCAGATTCAGATAGACCTTTTTAAATTTATTCGCAAAATCAAATTAAAAAAATACTTTGCAACACAAGTTAAGTACTATAAATCCAAACCACACCCGCCTCTCCTTTCAGATGTCACATTGCAGACCATTTTGAGCACACATGTGAACATGACCCCTCGGTCAATGTGCTGGATTTATTACAAGATCTTAACATACAACAACAAAATTTGAAAATAAAGGGGTTGTCATCTAAATCAAAATTTGTGCCTGCTTTTCCTAAAGATAATCTCATCGACACATTTCATCAAGCTGTCATCAATGACATTCACAAATTGCAAGACAATGCCAACAGGAAGAATGTGTGCAAACGTAACTTAACATTTAGAGAACAAACTGCACTGCGCAAGTTAGCATCCAATGAGAACTTAATCATAAAAGAGGCAGATAAAGGGGGCAATGTAGTGATTATGAATAAGAGCGACTACATTACCCATGGGCCTTGCACATTTGAACTCCCCTGGATGCTATGAGACCTTAGCATCCAACCCATTAAATCAACCACGGGCAACCGTGAATTCACTTTTGCCTAAATGGCACAATAGAGGGTTGCTAACTGATGTTGAGAAACAATTTCTGACTGTACATGGCCCAGTTATGCCCACAGCCTACTTTTTACCCAAGATTCATAAAGCCTTCATAAATATACCAGAAGGGAGACCTATCTTGAGTGGTGGTGGTGGCATTTTTGAGCCAATCTTCATTTATTTAATGAATGTCTTGCACCCCTGGTAACGTCCATCCCTACCTTTATCCGTGACACTATGCACATTTTACACATCTTAGACCAACTATCAGTACAGCCAAACATGTTATTAGTGACGCTTGATGTGAAAGCCCTATATACTTCCATAGATAACCTCAGGGCAGTTGCTAGTGTTTATTACATCTTTTGAGAACACTCGGCCTCATTTTTTGAGCATATTGAATTGGTCAAAGAACTATTATTGAGTGCACTTTCTAACAATGTGTTTTTGTTCAATAACATCTATTACAGACAATTAATAGGTATAGCAATGGGAGCCAGCTATGCTCCAGCCCTTGCAAATATATGTATGCACCACTACGAGCAACTGTTTGTTTTTTCAAATGCTATGTTCTCACCGTATATTTATACATGGAAAACATACATAGACGATGTGTTTCTGATTTGGACAGGCTCCTGTGATTCTCTAAATTATTTTGTATCTTACCTCAACTCCAACACATGGGGCATTCAATTCACCCATACTTTCAGCTACAACAGTATCAACTTCTTAGATTTATCCATCAGCATTTCTGAGAACAAATTTGTAACCAAGACTTATCATAAATCCACATCAGTTAATGCACTGCTCCATGCGAGAAGTTGCCACAAGAAATCTGTTTCAGAAAATATCCCTAAAGGGGAATTTGTACGTGCTATACGTAATTGCTCTCTCCACATGACTTCATTACGGAATGTGCACTAATCCGTAATAGTTTTTGGCAAGAGGATATGACAGTAGCCTCCTAGATAAACCACAACCTGCTTACTCCCAAAATATGCCTTCATAGTACTCATAGCAACAAATTGAAATTTATTACCAGATTTAATGCAGATAGTCCCAGTCTGTATAACATTGTTAAGAGACATTGGCATATTCTCCAGCTTGATCGAGATATTAGTTCTTGGGTAGATGTTTCGCCTAATTTCATCCATACTAAGGCTAACAATCTCAAGAACATCCTCTCGCCCTCCTTTATGTCAAACCCACAACACAAACCAACTTGGTTACACCAAGCAGACAACAAAGGTGATAGAAGTAAATTCATGGGCTCCACTGTAATTAAAGAGTGCATTGTATTAATGTGAAGTCGAGGAATTATTAGCAAGTGAAGCTGATTAGTTAAGGTAAAAGTAGCCAGAAAAGCTTAGCACGTACCTGTATTATGCAATTGCAAGAACGGATTGAAAATGCTTGTTAGCGCAAGTGTGGGGGATGTTCAATGTGCACCTTCGCATATGAATCCAGCAAAATTGAATTCAGCCAATTGGGCACACAGGATCAATTCTTTCATTAATTGCAACACCAAATTCTGTGTATATTGTATTATTTGTGTATGTGGACAGTGCTACATTGGCAGTACAATTCGACCTCTATTGTACCTCCTCTACCCTCTTATAGTGCTTAATTTCAAGAAAATCTTTACCTCAGGTATTTTATCACGATTTTTGAACAACATTCACTAATTGTATGGCCAACCTTGATCACTAATGCTAACATATTCCTTCTTTATTTTGTTTTTCCCTTGCCCCCTCTCTCTCCCTGTATTCTCATCTGGCAATGTCTGAATTTAATTTAATTTTACCATATTGTTGGCTATTTTTCTTGTTTCATAACTGTGTTCTCCTGGCACCATGCACTTATCTTGCATAATTTTGTTTTTAACCTTGCCTGAATTATTCTTATGAAATGTTGTGTTGACCGCCCACTTGCTTTGCTTTGCTGTTTGGGGTCTTTCACATGTATCATGATTTATTTTCATTGTACTTCCTTATTTTGTTTGTACAAAACCCTGTAGCCTCAGTAGAAGAGCAAGTCGCTTGAAACACGTGTCAGGCTACCTCAGTATTACAACCCCGGTGACTCAGTAATTCCGGAGGCGGAATTCTGTTAATCCCCATCCCCATTCCCATGGAGTCCAATAGGACTCCATGGGAATGGGGAAGTGAAAACACCGGCACCATGCTGTAATGGTGCCTGTGTTTCAATGTCCGTCTGCAGGCGGGTGGTGTTAAACCGTGACACCTCCCGCCTGCAGGACTCTTAATCAGCCGGTCCGGAAAGAACGGTGGTGGCAGATTTACCACCACCATTCTTTCCGGACCGGCAGGGTCGTAATGAGGCCCACTACTATCTTTCTACTATCCTGACTCTGACTAATGTTAGGGTCTAGACGTCATTTTAGTTTGTAAAACAGAAGTCAATAAAGACCAGCTAAAGGAATTAGCCTCTCGTTTGGGATCAGGTTGTAAGGTCTCCTCCCATGTGGCCTGCCTGCCATGTTTGCTACATTCAATCTCCAAAGGTTTTTGATAATTTTTACTCTGATCGTCGTACAATACAGATCTCTCATCTACACTTTCAATATTATAACTGTGAGAAACTGAGGGTATTCTCCCCAACAAGCCTCGAGGATCCCTTATTCATGTGGCCAGGACACAGCCATCGCTGTTGGATTCAGTTCCTGGGGGTGTACCAGTGGGGGAGGATCACCTGGTAGGGGAACCCGGGGTTATGCTCAAGGCAATACCCCAGGTGAGACGCGGTACCATCATGGAGAGGATGGAGGGGAATGAAGTCTCTGAAGCTTTTATAAGCTATTCCCGCTCATCATCTCTTCCACTCATTGAATCTCCATTACCCAATGGTAGAGCCAACAACCCATTCTCATCTAGTAAACTTGTTAAGAACCACAACTCCCAGAATCCCGCTTTTCCTGGCTCCTCTTTGAATACTCCTGATCACTCTTCTCTTCGACCCTCTTCTTTCCTGAATACCAAATCCACCTTGACAAAACCCTATCAATCCAGTCCCTCTGATTATCAATTCCTGCAATCCCAACCTGCTCAGACAAAAGCCTACAGTCCCCACAAATCTTCCTGTTTGTCTTTCGACACTAATTCTGGTCATTTTCAGGTTTTTCATACACCCTACAAATCTGATCCGAACGTACCCAAATCCCTAGCAGGAGAAAGGCATACACCACCTCTTCCTCTCTATACCCAGTAGGATATTCGAAAACTCTAACTTCCCCCCTTTCCGATACGAACACCTTCAGACAACAGACTTGTAATAGGACTGTTTGCCTGACATGTCCCGACACAAGAGTCAGGCAAGGTCAGGCAACTGACTTGAATCATGCACTCCTGATGGCCCTTTCTTTTCCACATAAGGATAAAAGGTGGAGCAAGAGGGCCCAGTATGAGTAGGGCAAGCACGGCAGAGAGCACGATGAGATGGCTTATCAGGCACGGCAGTTCAAGAGAAGAAGAAAGGCGGCAGGAATCGAGAGGGTGGCGAGGACATAAGTGACCTTGCCCTTTTCGTCCCAAACTTGCGGAACCTTCGTGGAAGAGAGCCTAATACTGCGAACAATAGCACAAGTGTCTTGCAGCAGATTTCAACGGTACATGGGGCAAGCCTACGCCGATAAACAGGAGCGAGGGAAGCTCCCGCAACCGTGGTGCCGGCCTTCACTCCAATGAAGAAGAAAAGCCAAACGGTTCATCACAGCCAGTTAGTCGAAAGGGGACACAATAAGAACTGAGTGAGAATCGCAAAGTGGCAAGTTTGAACCAAGTTCTATGAACTGTGAAAGAACTGTAACAAGTGTTAAAGCTGAGACCAGCTGCAGGGAGAAACTGGCACCACAATGGTGCTTACTCAAGAGACTCTGGTCGAGTCCCATATGAGAGAAACTACAGATACCAGAAGGCCGTAGGAGAGCCAGCGGAATAGGTCAAAGTGGTCATACTGAGGGTCAAGTAAAATCCCTGTGCAATCGAAAGACTTTGATCTACAAACTGTGTGAGAACAAGGGAAGTGAATCCCGCAAAGTGAGAAAACAAGGGAAGTGAATTCCACCCTAGAAGTGAAAGTAAAGAGGGGTCAGCGCCCAGAAGAGGGGGACCCAGGGGTGAGCCACTATCACCCTAATCGCAAGCCACAGTGAACCCAGTGGGGGGAGACTAACAGTCGAGAGGGTTCAGAGTCCGGCAGAGGAGGATCCAAGGGTGAAAAGTTGTCACCCCAAAGATTCACGAAAGGAAGAGCCAGAAGTAAAAGCAAAAGTGAATAGTGCGACGGCAAGAGTGAACCTAAAGAAGGGATGCCAATAAAGAGGTGCAAAGTCTAAGGTCTCAAGGAACAGCGTGTTGACAGATGTGAACCCGGCTGAGGGATGTCCACTATGAACTGACATTGAGATTTGCGAACCGTAGAAGGGAAAGCCAGGGTGAACCCGGCAGAGAGAGGCTAAAAGCAAAAAGGTGTCTGCGCCTGGAAGAGGGGGACCAAGGGGTGAAGCCATTACTCATATCTCTCTCTCTCTCTCTCTCTCTCTCTCTCTCCTCCCACCCCCACCCCAAGCCTCTTTTGATCCTAGAAACACTTGTGTACAGGCGCGTTATAAATGCCATATCATAACAAATCATATCCTGTTCCTTCCTTCCTTATTGCTAAAATCTACCCATCTCGTCTGCCTTATCTTACTGCACTGTTTAATGTCTCTTTGCAAACCTCATCCTTTCGATTTTCATTTAACCATCCCACCAGTCCACCTATCCTCAAAAAAACCTTCTTTTGATTCCTCTTTCAGCTCTGATTTCCATCCAATATCACTTCTCCCATATCTTTCTAAACTCCGGGAACGCCTCGCCCACTCCCAATTTTCATCTTTTATTACTGCCAATTCCATTCTTCCCCGCTTTCAAT
Source organism: Ambystoma mexicanum (assembly GCF_040938575.1). Classification (NCBI taxonomy): domain Eukaryota; kingdom Metazoa; phylum Chordata; class Amphibia; order Caudata; family Ambystomatidae; genus Ambystoma; species Ambystoma mexicanum. Next base: position 82,862,263 of record NC_090939.1, on the reverse strand, counting down.
CTGGTTTTCCATCTGATCTTTCTGTTTCTGAATCACTTCTCTCTGCACATCATGCAAAACATCCTTCTCTCTTGATTATTCTTGATTTGTCAGCCACTTTTGACACTGTGCAACACTCCTTTCTTTCTTGGTTTCTCTGGAACTGTTCTCCGCTACCTCCAGTCGTATCTGTCCGACCACTCCTATTCGGTCTCCTGGGCTGGCAAATCTTCACCTACATTTTCCCTTCACCACAGTGTCCCCCAAGGCTCTGTCTTGGACCTGATCCTTTTTGTCCCGCTACACCTGTCCTCTTTTCTCTATTATTTCTTCTTTTGGTCTATCCCACCATCTATATGCCGACGACACTCAGCTCTCACTATCATTTCCTGCTTTCTCCTCCTCTACTCAAACCACCCTGAACTCTTGCTTATTGGCTATCCAATCGTGGATGTCAGACCACTACCTGATTCTTAACTCTTCAAAAAGGAGATCCTTTTCTTTCCTGCCTCATCGAGCTGCCCTTCACTGCCCCCTCCTACTATTAACTTTCCTCCCCTCTTTGCTTCCCATTTCTCTTTCAGCACGCAGTGTAGGTGTCCACCTTGACTCTTCCCTTTCTTTCTCCCCCATATGTAATCTCTATCTCTCTTTTGCAGGTTTCATCTGTTTAATATTCGCAAAGCCCAACTTTTTCTTATGTTCCACAACCCTAAACTTCTAATCTCATCTCTTACCTTTTCCCATCTTGTCTACTGCTCTTGCCTTCTCTTCTTATTTCCTATTTCTCATCTGAATACACTCGAGTCCATTTTTAATTCCTCTCTCCACCAGCTTTTCTCACTTTCTCCTCATGATTCTATCCCTCCTGCCCTTTCATTCTCACCTCAAGTTCAATTTCCTCTGTCTTGTCTTTAAGTCTCTTCACAATCTTGCTCCCCCTTACCTCTCCTCCCTCCTCTCATGGTATACCCTTCTTCAATCTCTCCGTCCCTAGTCTCAATTCGTTTGATCAGTTCCCAGTCTACTATGTGCCCAATCGCTCTTTCCCTCCTTCTCTCTATTGGTGCCTCACTGGAATTCATGTCCTCACTCCCTTCAATCTCTTTCCTCCTATTCTCTCTTCCGTTCTGGCTTTAAGACTCATTTGCTTTCTCTATAATTGTGGGGTTGTCTGGTTCTCACATCATTAATACTGTACCGTTTTGTGATTTATTTGTCAAGCGCATTGGCGTCAAGCGCTCTACAAATCAAAATAAAATACAAAACAAATGGTGATAAATCTGCGGCGGTTGGCCACCTAACCGTTAGTCCGAGTTTAATGAACATGAGTCAAAACACGAACTGCAGAAGTAACAAATAGAAAGGGAAAACAGGGCTGGGAAAGAAAGCCAGCAGTAAAAGGAATAAGCAACATAAAAATGCCCAGCAATAATGATTGCTAGGATGTTCGGCAGAGAACCAGGCAATACAACGTCCAAAAGGAAAAGTTCTACCAGTGGAAGGACAGCACGCCTCACACTGCGGCCGCGGACTGCAGGATGCTCTGCTACTTCATGCTTCGCTAATACTTTCATCAATGGCAGGTGAGGCAGAGTCTGAGTGGAGCAGCACCACCAGCAGGAGAACAGTGAATATGCCATATAAGCAATCATTGACTAGTAGAGCTTCAACATGCCTATCTTGTAACTCATTGACTGTTTGTGATTAAGACTCGCCCCCAGAATATTTCCTACACATCCATGGTACAGGGAGAAGCAGAGTGGAAGCAAGTGTTGAAGGGACTGACGCAACAGGAACAGGGTTGGGACATTGGACATATATGTTAAGGTGGGAGCAGGGTTTGGTGTCATGACCGAAGAAGAATCCCCTGTGTGCATCTGGGAGTGAGCTCATTGGCCTACAAGATGCAGAGCAATTAAAGAGTGAGCTTATAGAGTACGCTTCAGGTAGTGCATGACTCCCCAAAGGCTGCACAAGATATATGCAAATATGGCACTGCATTGTTGGAAGAATTGTGCGCAGGTAGGAGATATGGGTCATATTTAGAGGACCTGCTGAGGAGCCTGGTTTTTTTGGAAGGAAATTCTAGCTCATATAAAGATGATCTTGAGTATTACAATAGACCTACTATTGCTTGTGCTGGGGGTGGCAATGCTGAAAAGGGCTACTTAATGTCGCTTCTACAGCTTTATTGATCACACGTCTTCCTAATGCATTTACCTTGTCACTGGCATAAGCACGAACAATGCTTTCAAAGCATTTGTATTAGGGGCTCCTGGGGGCCTTTCAGATGGTCCAGCTTTTACACTGGAGTACTTATAATTTGTATTGGTTTTGTTATTTTTTATGATGGTCTTACTGCAGAGGTTTTAAAATGGCATTTAGAAACTGGTATAGTTCATCTTATGTGTATGTTAATTAATTGAAAGTGAAAATAAAGGTGTGAAAAAAAGAAACACATGAAGGTATGCTAAGCTTCATTTGCTGGGAGGTTTGGGAGTTCTCCCACAAGAAATAATTGTGAAAAAGCAACTGCGCCAAGGGGTTGGAGAACTGGGCCAGTGCCATGCTCATGAGGAATTAACTGCCAGTGGGTGACATTACCTCGGCATTTGAAGCTCCGTTTGGCATATAATGGTAGTGCATGAATGTGTCTGGCTCTACAGTACCTCACATATGGTAACTATCTGACCTCTTCCGGATGGATTGCTCTGAACTAAAGTGTTGGTCTTTAACATGGGGCTAGCCTGCCGCTTCATGCCCGGATGCTGCACGAGGGCTTACTTATTCTTCCATCCTTACTCTGTTGATAAAAATGGAACCATAAAATGGGGTAATGATGACGCTTGTTGTAGCTCTTGTTCCTTTTGACGTTGATAAATTGAGCACAATGAAGTAGGGTTAGAATACCACTAATTTTTAGAGCACTAAAAGCCGAAGGAATCTACAGAACAACACACACTATTACAACATGGATTTAATTCTCCCACAGATTGCTCATCTTAATAGTTATTCAGCTCAGCTGCTCGGAAAGGTTTTTGACAGGGGGCTTAGTGTCGCTCGATATCGTCGTTGACGACTCCCTCGTATACGGTTGTGCCATTCCTCGATCGGACGTCACGCTATTCAGAACACGCCCATTTTCGATTCTAGAATTCGATACTGCATCAGTATGTCAGGGCCCAAGCTGTCTGGGTTTAAATGCTGCAAGGACTGCAACTCCAAAATTTCCCTCACAGATCCACACACTATCTGTGTGTAGTGTCTTGGTGCCGGGCATCACATGGAGCAATGTGCTTCTTGTCTGGCACGCTTTGCAAAACAGGCACTCAGCAGACTGCTGTCTAAATCCCCAGTGAAATCAGGGAACGATACTAAGGGGCCAGCCATCAAGAAAACTTGAGAGGGATGTCGCCATAAGAAAACTAAAAAGCCTTCTTACTCCCGTGGCGAATCTCACCACTCCTCATCATCGCACAAGAAAAAGCACAGATGCAGACATCATTCGGACTTATCGGGTGAAAGGGGTAAGTCATATCTTGGGAAGGGTGCACCCAAGGAGGAGTGGGATGTTTTTTAAACCCAAATGCTCAAGGTTTTTGAGAAGGCCTCGGCTGGTATGGCTTCCACCTCTTCACGTCAGGTCGATACAGCTCCATCCATGCCAAGTCGGTCGGCACGAAGGCAGCCCAGTTAGGTCGAACGCCCTCAAGCGAGAACCCTAAGGAGAAACCTCCTCCTGCACCTAGACCATTGGCTGCCCTCTCGGGCCAAGTAGCCTCTCGACCGGAAGCCCTCAAGATTGAAGTTTTGTGTACTTCGACTCAATGCAGTTGATTTTTGAAGAGGAGGGCAAACCGATACCATTTGGGTTCGGGCCATTGGGGGGTGCGGCCTGGGATCCATTGCCGGATTTTATGGCAGACCAAGCTGCTTCTTCTAGCAGAGGACTTCCATGATGCCAGTGGTCTGGACACATCTCTGGATGTGGAATTCCAGCAGCTGAGCCTGTACGCGCACCCGAAAACGCACTACCGCAAGGCGGTCGAGAAGGTCATTGTGGCCTTGGTGCTCAGCGCGCCGTTGAAGCCAGTGTCACAGTACAACCTCTCCGACATCCTCGACCGTGACCTGCAAATGGAACCTGCTTTGCCATTAAGTGCAGCTATAGCAGACCCGATCATCGCCCGATGGCAGCATCCGCACTCAAAAACAGCAGTTGCCGTGGTTCTTACGAAGAAGTATAAGGTGGCAAGAGGAGACCTTCCATTTTTGATGTCTCACCCGAACCCAGAGGGGTTAGTTTAGTTTAGTTTAGTTTATTTATTTGTACCGCGCACCGAACCCTGGGGTAGCTGGGCGCCGGAGACTTAGAAACAGTTACAGCATGGCAAAAATATACAATACAGACTGTGATAAAACAACAACGGTGTAGCAGACCGGGTTACAGGTGGTCAACAGAGGCATGCAGAGAGGAAGTGCATTAAGCAGCGTTTTTGTTGGAAAGCCATGTTTTTGTTTTGGCTCTAAAAGTCCAAAATGAGGGTTCTGCTCTAAGGTATGGTGGCATAGCGTTCCATAGTTTGGCAGCTAGGACCGGGAAGCTGGCGCCACCTGCTTTTTTTAGGGAGAATTTGGGAACGGAAAGGCAATGTGCGTATGGTGTTCTAGTTGGTCTAGTTGAGGTGTGGTTGTGGAACTTGTCTGCCAGGTATTTGGGTGCGTCATTAGAGCGGCATTTATGGACGATGACGAGGGATCTGAGGGTGATTCTGTCTCGTACTGGGAGCCAGTGAGCATCTTGTCTGAAGCTGGAGATGTGGGCGTTTCGTGGGATACTGAAGGCGGCTCTGATGGCATTATTTTGAAGTACCTGTAGTTTGTTCAGGTTGTGTTCTGATGAGCCAAGAAAGAGGGTATTGCAGTAATCAATTTTTGAGAGCACTAACGCTCTGGCTAGTGTAATGCAGCTGGAAGGTGATAGGAAAGGTTTGCAGGCGTTGATGAGCTTATTGGTGTAAGCTGTTGAAGAGGCAGTTGCGTTCACCTGTCTTTTGAGCGAGAGAGTAGAGTCTAGATAAACCCCAAGGGTTTTAATTTCTTTGGCTACTGTGATTAGGTTACCGTCTATGTTGATGGACGCGTAACGGGGGTCTAGTTTGTTTAGTCGATGTTGGGAGCCGACAATGAGGAGCTCAGTTTTCTCGTCGTTGAGGCATAGGCCGTGCTCTGCCATCCAGGCTTGGATCTCTAAATAAAGGTTGTTGATTCTGGTGGAGTCCTCGTCGTAGCACCCTGATAGGGTGATGAGAACCTGGGTATCGTCAGCATAGTTTGTGTAAGTGACACCTAGGTTATCTAGGCGGTCAAACAATAGCTTTGTGAAGATATTGTATAGGGTCGGCGAGACGCACGAGCCTTGAGGAACGCCGCAGGTGATGGGGACAGGGAGTGCTGATGCCCCTGGGGAGAAGACCCGGGTGGTTCGGTTGGTTAGGAAGGACTGGATCCAGGCGGTCGCCTGGTTAGAGAAGGCCGCTGAGGTCATCAGATGTTCTGTGAGGATCTGATGGTCGACGAGGTCGAAGGCAGCTGATAGATCTAGCAGTAGGAGAATGGCTAGATTACCCTTGTCCTTTGCCTCGTCCATCTGGATTTTTAGGTCCAGTAGGGCTGACTCTGTTCCATGCCTTGGCCTGAAGCCGGATTGTCTGAGACCCAGGAGGTTGTTGTCTTCCAGGTGCTTCTGTATTTGCAGGTAGGCCACTCTGTCTAGGATCTTTAGGATGTAGGGAACGGTGGTGATTGGCCTGTAATTAGTTGGGTTATTGGGGTCTAGATTAGGTTTTTTTAGAAGTGGCATGACCCAGGCCTCCTTGAGGCTGCTGGGCACTGAGCTTGATTTGAAGGATGCATTGATGAGGGCTGTTATGAAGGGGGCCAGAGTGTTGGCGCCTTCTTGGATGATGGGAGCTGGGCATGAGTCCCCTTGGCATCTAGAGGGCTTGAGGCCCTTAATGATGCTTTCTACTTCTTTAGTGGAAACTGGTGAGAAGGAGAAGGGGGGGCAAGTAGGTGTTTTTGGGGTGGTGGACGGAGGATGGTTTGTTTTTTTGGAAAGGCTGAGCTTTTTCTGTTCGATTTTGGATTGTAACATGGTGATTTTGTCTGCTAGGGCTTTTTGAATCCTCTCACACCAGTCTGCATCTTTCACGCAGGTTTCAGCCAGAGTGGGGGGGGATTCGAGTTCCCTGAGGATATTGAAAAGCTCTTTTGTTTTGGATTTGGCGCTCTCAATTCTGTTATCATATGTCTCTTTTTTGGCCTTAAGGATAGCAGTTTTGTAGGTGGTGGCTGCTATCGAGAGTTGAGTTTTGTTGGAGAGGTTGGGCGTTTTTCTCCAGGTGGCTTCTGCGGCTCGTTTGGAGTTTCGGAGGATTTTTAGCTCTGGTGTGAACCATTTGTTCATATGGGCTGCCGGTTTGGCTTTGGTGAGTTTGAGTGGGGCGATGGTGTCTACTGCTGATTCTAACGTTTTGTTGTAGAGGTCAGCGAGTTTCTCCGCATCTAGGTTGGCGTAGTTTGTAGGGGTACAGATATTGTCTATAAGTGGGCAGAGGTTTTGTAAGGTAATGTTGCGGTTGTTTCTGGTGAGGGTTTGGGGGATGGTAGGGGTTGGAGAGTTTGGTTGTGATTTCCCTTGGATGGAGAAGGAGATGGCGTGGTGGTCAGACCAAGCAGTTTGCTCGTTTTTTGTGATGGTCGTAGAGCAGTTGAGATCCGCTAGCCAGTCCAAGGTCCTGCCTTTGTTGTGGGTAGGGTCTGTGATTCTGAGCTTGAACCCTAGTTGGGAGATGGTGCTTTCCAGGGAGAGTGCATTGGTATCGTTTGGGTCGCCGAGACCGAGGTTGAGGTCACCAAGAAGGATAATTTGAGATCCTGTTTTGGTGTTGGTGGTCAAGAGGTCAGATATCTCTTCCTCAAATGTGGTGATGGGGCCTGGAGGTCTGTAAAGGAGGTGTAATAGTATGGTTTGTGTGGCAGAGAGTTGGAGCTTAGCTGACAGAAGTTCTGCAGATCGGAAGCTGGGCGGAGGGATTAATCTAAGTCCAAGGGATGTTTTAGCGATGAAGGCTACTCCTCCTCCTTTACCTATGTCCCGGTCTTTCCTTAGTATTGAATAACCTTCTGGGATGGCGAGGGATAAGGCTGGGCCTGCTGCTTGGTGCAGCCAGGTTTCCGTGATAGCCAGGAAGTGTAGATTGTTGATAGAGATGAAGTCTGCGATATCTAGCGCATGGGCGACCAGGGAGCGGGCATTGACGAGGGCGCCCTTGATTAGTGGCTGTTCAGATGTGCTCAAGGGGGCTGATTGGGTGATGTTCAAAGTTTGAGCGGAGTTTGCTTGAATGTGTGTGGGATGAAAGGAGTGTTTTTTGGCGAGTGTCTTGGGGGTTATGAACCGAGAGCCGAGTTGTTCAGGCCACGACGGTTGTGTCCAGACCCTTGATGTCAATGTTAACCTCCCCACTGAAAGAGAGTCGAAAAAGGTCTTCGCCTCTGGGAGCATGGCTCCTGAGGCTGCAAATGCCTCTTGTGCTGTCTCCAAATTTTCCTATAGCCTGTGGAATACAATTTTGGAAGCAGCTGATCACCTCTCGGAGCTAGGAGAAAAAGGAGGGAGGAGAAAAAGCTGGCATTTTAGATATAGTGGCTGATGGCAAGAAAATGGACTGTCAAGTGCTCCAAGCAGGGTTGGATGTGGATGACTGTATGGGTTGTGCCATAGCCAAGTACACTTAAACTGCATGACTATGCACAAAGAACATTAACCATGCCGTGACACCTCTGGTGCACTTGTGTAGACAATTGGTGGATCTGCTACTCAAGCCACCCCGTCCCCCTCCTTTCAGTGTCGTGCTAACATGCACGCGACCACTCGACTCCACTCCCACTCGGATCAGTATTAAGTCCATCTAAAGATAGCAGACTGTTTTTCTACACTCTACATGGCCGCGCACCGTTGCCATGACAACCAGTACCATCTTGATATACTCTGAACCCGAAGCGCCGCGTCAGTTACACACGGACATCCAGGGAGAGTCTGGATGCTCGGTAGATCTCACAACGCAGCTCTTCTATGTAAGAGAACCTGGACATACCGCCAGGATGGCACATATCACCACCACTGGCTCCCACCACTCGATCGGCCCGCAAGTTTTGCACTCTGCATGCCGCGCAGATTCTGTGTAGACGGCTCTGTTCCCTTCAGAGCGCTATCCCGATCCTCGACACGTTGAAGATCCCATAGACACGCGCTTGTATCTCTGCGCCTGCCAATACGCTAGTGCCTTCCTCACTTATTACACCCAGGCTGCAGTCAGCGACGGGGGAAACACACACGTCTTTTGCTTCGTAATAACCAAGCACTAGTGCTTTGTTCAAAACAAATTCTTCATATGGGCACGTTTTTCGTCACGACCGGGCACAACCATTCCAGTCAGGTCTCCTGTGCACCCTATGCTAGTTACTTCCAGCACTCCCTAGCACATGCACCCACTCTTGTCCATCACTGTATGCCCATCCCAGCCTTACTTTATTGCACTGTGAAAATCCACTATAAGGGGCCCACTGCCTTCATAGGTAAAGATACATATGTGAAATAGCGCTTCTTTTATATGCTAAGACCAGGTGATCAGTTCATCATTTCCTTCCTGTCTGTATTTTTCAAACAGACTACCATGATCAAGGTGTTTTTTTTAACTTCCTCTCCAGCTTTGAAGGGTCCTCTGCAAACAAGTGGTAGCAGAGTCCTTCATACACTGTGCTCAATACATTCTGCACTGTAAGCCCTTCATGGGCCCTATACAAATTACAGCAGTAATAGCTTTCTAAACCATGTACAATATAGTCGAATATAGACTGTTAATCACAGCACCATTCTCTGATTATTTCACAGATACACACAGGAACCATCATGTAATGAACCCCAATCCAACCTTTTTCCGTCCTGGTGAAGGCTGCCCAATTTTAAGCATCTCACATCTGCACAAGTGGCTGAAACACACCCGTGTTGCTGACTCTCTTACACAGTATTGAACACTCATACTGTCAATACAGCTGTTTGGTTCAGCCAACAAAATTACTTATGGCTCCCAATAGATGAAATGGGACCCACTTTCTTTTTTATATTATCTGATGTAAAAGGTTTTGTTCGTTTTTTTACATGTGCATTACCATTTACTGTTTTCTAATATAATATTTTCTTTCTGTCCTGTGAAGACATCAAACTTATACTACTGTTTACAACTGTTCATGTTCAACACCAAGATGATCTTTTTGTAATGTAATGTTCAAGTTTGCTTTTCAACTTATTCACAAGTAATCTCACTCAATTCTCTATTGTCACTGTAGTCTGTTATGTATTTGGGACGCCCTGATCAAGTTGTGCTTACTATCAACTGGGTTGTGCTGTTATCACTTCGACAGCCTTGCACAGGTCAGTGTATTTGAGGAGTTCAGGGTTTTCCCTGAATGTTCAAGCGAAATTGCTCGACCTTGCCTTCGATGGCGAATATCCTTTTGGCCCCAGTCGACGAAGACCTAGAAGAAAGGTTTAAGGACACAATGCTCATGGCTAACTCACTGGGTTTAGCAGTGAAGAAACAGCCCCCATGGCAGAATGTTGCCTTTGGGTCCAGAGGACAGGGTTACAGGAGGTACTCCACCTTTACCCAAAGGGTGCAAGCACCCGAGGCTAAACAAGGGCAATGCAGGTTCCCATGTCTGGGTAGAGGTAGAGGAGGGTCGAGGCAGTCGATGGCTGCTGTAGCGTCGACATCCACAGCACCTCAGAAAACCTCTTTGAGGGCACTCATTATATTTTACCGGTTGGAGGGAAAGTCTCCGGATTCTTCGGCAAATGGAAGGAAATAACCTCCGACGCATGGGTCCTTCAGCTGGTCGAGTGGGGCTACTGCCTCCCATTTTTGAAGAGACCACCGGACAGACCTACATCTCCCTCCCCAAAGCCAGAATGGGAGCTAGAGGAAGAGCTGTAGGCCCTTCATTTGAAGGGAGCAGTAGAGGCAGTTCCAGCCGAGGATATAGGCTTGGTTGGTACTCCCGATACATTCTGGTTCCCAAGAAAGGGGAGGCCTCTGTCCCATCCTGGACCTCAGGGATTTGAACGAATTCCTGCGGCAGGACATATTCAGGATGGTAACATTGAGGGAAATTCTCCAGGCACTTCAGTTCCAAGACTGGCTGGTGTCACTGGATCTTCAGGACGCCTATTGTCACGTGCCCATCCACAGGAAGCACAGGCGGCTCCTAAGGTTCGTTATCAGGGATGCGCATTACCAATTCAAAGTGCTCCCTTTATCAACTGCCCCCAGGGTCTTTACCAAGCAGATGGCAGTAGTAGCGGCCCACCTCAGGAGAGCCTGCGTCTATGTGTTTGCGCACTTTGACAATTGGCTGATCCGAGGCCTCAGGAGGACACCTGTTCACTTCTGCATGATTTCGGTTTCTCTCTGAACTTAAAGAAATTGCAAACTTCACCAGCGCAAAAGCTTCAGTTCGTCGGGCAGTCATGGACACCCGGAAAGGGAAGGCTTTTCCACTCGCAGAGGGAGTCACCAATGTGGCACTCATGGTCAGTCTTTTATGATATGATATAAATCATTTATAATGCACCTGTACACATGTGTTTCTAGAGGTCCAGCAGTCGCCCGGCACCGGCTTTCCTGCACCTGCTGGGCCTCATGGCATCCTGTATTTTCCTGGTACCACAGGTGAGACTCTGGATGAGATCCCCAGGAGCCAGTGGCCGCAGTATTTCATACAGATTTTGGATGTGCTCCAGGGGTCGAGGTTGGTGGCAAACGACCTGACCTGGTGGAGTGACAGGTCGAACATGTTGGCAAAAGAATCTTTCTGGGTGCCTCGGCCAGAGGAGCAGGTCATCACAGATGCACGCTTAAGGGCAAGGGAGCTCATTGCGGCTTTTTCCAGATCAGCGGCCGTTCGTCTCAGGAGGAGAAAGGTTATGTGAGGAGCCAGGAATCAGACACAGACACAGAGTTCATAGTTTTGGCTATAGACTTTTATTTCAAATGAAAAGGGGGTTGGAAAATGCCTTTGTTGTCCCTACTCTAAGAGGTATTTTTTCTATCTAAAACCAAAACTAAGGGTCTGTCCGATGCCAAGATGTCCAAAGCGAAATGCTGTGTCCAAAGTGCTATCTGGACCTCACATTCTAAAAATAATTTCTAACATGAAAGGGGTCATGTCTTGGCCTCGAAAGTGTACAAAAAAAGTTGAGTTCAAAAGGAAAAGGTAACTCTAAAACAGTTCCCAATTGGATGATTTTCACAGTTTCTGGGGATTGTTCCCTTCCCCAGGTTTTCCTCTTATAGACTTCTCTGTTCAGCAAAAATGGTTTGTATGTTAAACAACTTGGCTGTTAGTCTTAATTTCGTAGGATAGCTGGTGTATTCCCTTTCCAGGTGTCCTCTCCTCTGTAATGCAATGTTAACGCAGTCTTTGGCTATACCTGATGTATCCTCATACTAGGACTTCCTCATGTTATCTACTTTACACACTTGCCAACTTGACTCTGCCTGGTATACTCTCCTGCTAGGGCTCTCTCATATGGTTCACTTGACACACTTGGAAATTTGAATCTGCTTGGTATTCTCTGCTGCCAGGGCGTTCTCACAATTACTCACCTTCCTTTTCATCCACAAAACAAAACTGCTATATTTTTGGCTTAATGAGCCGTGTTTTATAAAGTTCACGTTAATATTTCTTGTGGTGTTCATACACCAGGCTTCTGCCCTTCCTTCAGGAAACTCATTTAACTTACTCTGTTGTGGTATGGGTTTAACAGCCTGTTTGTCACTTGCTTTATTAATGTATGCCCCTCTTCACAGGTTTTATAGTTTGCCTTCTGCTTCACTTTCACGAAGCGGCACACTCGTTCACGCAACCTGGTAACCCGTTGCACTCCCCCGGGCTAAACGGTTGCTTCGAGTGATCTTTGCTTTTCTTCGTTCCTACTCTTGTCTGTGGCTTCGTTCGGTAAGCGTCTTGCGAGCTTCTGCGCCTTCACCATGCTCGTCCCTGTCAGGCACGGCTTCTGCTGCTTTGCGTGGTGTGCTGGTGGGCTTTCTGCTCTCTGGTGTTCCGTTCGGCCTGCGGGTTCTGCATTCCTACAGCGTGTTCACCTCCAGCGCACTGACCTGTGTCAGCAGTTCTTCAGCTGCTGCAGGTTTAAATCTCCCAGCACAATTGAAGAACTTCCAGAGACTAAACGGCTTTGTTGACTTACCGGTCTTAGTCATCTTCATTACTCTGTTCTTCTTCCTCGTGTCAGTTATCAACATGTTAAACCTTGTGGGAAGAGGTTGTTGTTTGAACTCCCTTGGAATGATTACTCCTTGCCTCTTCCTTGTCTCAGTGAATGATTTACTATTCCTAGTGTGATGTTGTGAAATGAGTACAGTAGGTATAAGTGGGTGAAGGGGAGTTGCAAAGTATGCCAATAGGCCACAGGAAATGTGGGTTACATCCCTAATGGGGAGAGGGGAATATCTGTCCTTCTCTGAAGATGTCATGTCTCTCCCCCGAGGGTCCCCTCCTCCCAGGTGGTCCTCCCTCATATAGCCGCCCCCAGGGTTCGGATCAGAAAGCGCCTGCCTTACCCTGGGTACATGAGGGGAGGTTTTCCCCAGGGAAGCATTGATGACATTGTCAAATTCATCACAGTTACCACATCAATCTGCTGGAGCTGCGAGCAGTCAGACTGGGGCTGACCGCTTTTGCGCCTGCTCTGCAGATGAAGCATATCCTGGTGTTAAACGGACAACACAGTGACCATGCACTACCCCAACAAGCAGGGAGGCATTAGGTCGCTGCCCCTGTGCAGGAAGGCCACGCAGCTATGGTTCTGGATGCTAGAAACAGCATCTCAGCCTCTGCAGCTCATCTGGCAGGGATGGAGAGTGGGTTTGCAGATGCTCTGGGCAGGTAGGGCTTTGTCTCCCTCGAGTGGGAGCTATGCCCGGAGGTCACTTCGGAGATCTTCGCACAATGGAGTTCCCCGATGGTGCCTTTTTTTGTGGACAACACAAAGTGCAAGCAGTTATGTTCGAGGGAATTTCCCCTAAGGGTGGCATTGAGGGTTCCCGCCAATACCAGTCATCACTTGAGTTCTCAGGAGGTTGCAGAGATTCAGGGCTCATCTGATCCTATCGCCCGGACTGGGTGAGGAGGACATGGTGCTCGGATCTCCACGAACATGATGTATGCCCACCTCTCCGGCTTTCTCGGTGGCCAGACCTCTTGTCACAGTTGGAGACAATGAGCTTCATCTGAATCCGGACCCTCTCAACCAGCATACTTGGCTCTTGAGTGGCTGAGGTACGGAGACTGGGACTTCGACAAACATATACTGGAGGTGCTGTTGGCTGCACGTAGACCATCCACTAGGTCCCTGTACACATGCAGATGGAAGAAGTTTGTGACCTGGTGCAAGCCGAAATAATTGTGCCTGCAGTTGGGCACAGTGAAGGGGTATTTGGCGGCTCTTTCCCTGCGGTGGCCCAATTTTTTTAAGGGTCTTCACTTACACCCAAATACAAGCCTTTCTGGAAGATCACTCCATTCTCAGCCCCCGCCAATCCGAATTTCGCCCTGTTCACAGAACTGAACCTGCCCTCCTTGACCTCAAGAATCAGCTAGATGATGCCAATGATATAGGAAAACTCTCCCTCCTGATGTTGCTTGATCTCTCTGCCGCATTTGACCTGGTAGATCACGGGACCCTCTACATCACCTGTCATCAGTCGCATACTTTTCCCCAGAAGCATCCAGCTGGGTTGCCTCCTTTCTCGAGAACAGAAACTTGCAAGTCTTTGTTGGCGAAGCCTCGGCCCTGCCTACTCCAATGCCATGCAGTGTCCCATAAGGGTCATCTGTCACTCCTACCCTCTATAATATGTATACAAAACCTTTGTTCCACTAGCTAGACCCCCTGGGTATCTCCTTCACGAATTACCCAGATGATACTCAAATACTCATCCCCCTGACAGGCTCTTATGAACAGGACTGCACACTGTAAATGCCATCTACGCAATCATCCAAACGTGGATGGCCCAACAGAGCCTATGGGCCTCATTCTAAGTTTGGCAGTCTGCAAACAAGGGTACTGGTGAGCTCACCGGTACCCGTGTTTCCGGATTGGCAAACTCTGCGTCTGCCTGCCATGGCCGCTGTGCCCTACAGCTCTGACCCTGCCGGGCGCACCGGCCACAGTAGGCAGACTGGTCACGGAAGCACCTGCACCGTTTCTAACGGTGCTGGTGCTTCCGTGTCCCCACTCCCATAGAGTCCTATAACAATTTGCCGGCACCTGACTTCCTGAGCCGCCGGACTCGTAATGAGGCGGTGGCACTGGGAAATCAGTCACCGGTAAGATATTACAGGTCCGGCTGCAACTGGCCGTTAGCGCCGGCTGGGTTACCGCCGGACCCGTAATGAGGCTCTATGTCTTAATGACAAGAAGACCGAACTGTTCCTAATTGGCACCTCATCCCGTCTCTCAAACCTTGACCCGGCTTACCGGTTCTTCTCGCTAGATGGCCACAATACCCCTTTCTCCTCATCAGTCAAAACATTGGGTATCTACCTGGACGCCTATCTCAACATGACCCGACAAATCAGCAACATCACTTCTGCAACAGCCTACACGACAAAACGTATATGAGCATGCAGACCTTTCTTATCCACCACCAACCGCCTCTCAGATTCCCGCGCTTTTGCGTTGTCCAAGTTAGACTACTGCAACGCCCTACTTTGTGGGACCTCAGACAAAAACCTAAACAGGCTCCAGGTCATTCAAAACAATACCCTCAGATCCGCCCTGGAGTTGAACAAATCTGATCACATCTCCGAGTTAAGGCTCTCAGTCCACTGGCTACCCATCCGGGAAAGAATACAATTTTAAATCCTCGCGATTGCTCAGAGGATCAAGAATTTATTCGCCAGCCAGACAACTCAGATCTTACAACAGCCAGCAACTACTTACCACCAGATTCAGACAGAAACGTGCAGGTGGCTCAAGCTTCCCCACTGTTGTGGCCAACCTCTGGAACAATCTCCCGCCCCATTTACGGTCTGAGGCGTCTTACCAACACTTCAGAAAATAACTAAAGACCCACTTGTTTAATTAGTGGTTTAAACTGCTCCCACCTATGTCACTGTACCCATGCAACTAGCGCCCAGATGCCCGAGGGCTAAATGCTAAAATAAATAAATACATTCTTTTAATCATTCTTTGCCTTCTGAACTTAGTTCTCGTCGTCCTGATGGCAGCTCCATTTGAGCCTTTACATTCAGCGCCCATCAGACTCGTCACATTGAAGACTGCTTTTTTGTTGGCAATAACGTCCGCTAGAAGGGTCAGTGAATTGCAGGCTCTTGCTACTAAAGCCCCTTTCCTGAAGTTATTTAAGGAGAAAGTCTCCTTGAAAGTGCGCCTGAGGTTTTTGCCAAAAGTGGTGTCCGTTTCATCTGGGCCAGAGCATTCAGCTTCCAGCTTTTTAAAATCCACTCCATCCTTTAAGGACAAGGAGAGGCTCCACAGATTAGATCCCAAGAGGGTGCTGAGTTTTTACCTGTGTAGATCTGATTCTTCAAGAAAGGATGACCAATTAATTGTTTGTTGCTTTTTCGCAATCCAGATTGTGGCAAGCAGTTACTAAGCAAACTGCCTTGCACTGGATATTGCTATGCATTTCTGAATGCTACCAGACCGCGTGTAAGGAGGTTCTAGCAGGGCTTTGGGCCCACTCTTCCAAAGGTGTTGTGTCCTCCTCTGCACTTCAGAGGGGAATTCTGGTTAGGGACATTTGTCGCCCAGCAACCTGGTCTTCTCTACACATGTCTTCCATGCTTTGCAGCTTGGATTTAGCACATGGGGCAGACGCACGCTTTGGTAGGACGGTCCTCCAGAGCTTTTTGGTGTGACTTGCAACCCTCCACCAGCATGACTACTGCTTTGTGAGTCTATCAAGATGAGGAATCCGAAGGAAAAAACAATACATTGAAAGAGAAATTACTTCCCAGTAATGTTCTTTCTATGGATTCTTCTCCCACAGATTTCTCATCGCCCTTGCATCCTACCCCGCTTGGAAGTCCTTAGTATTAATCACATATTGTGGTCACGTTTCTCTGTGCGATGACATAAGGTGCAGAATGCTACATTTAGGGCAGCAGCAGTTGGCTGACCAGACTGCCCTACTTCTTCTGGTTTTGTCTCCAAGGTTGAGATATGCAAAAACAAATTAATCAGTTGTTTTTTGCTGCTGTTGTTTTTGTTTTCTATGCCTTTCCCCATTATTTCATGTTTCTTCTTGCATGCTGAGCAGGGGGGAAAAATGAGGGGAACTGAGGTATGGGGCCACAGTGCATCCTTTTATACTACACCCAATGTCACGCCGATCAAGGAATGGCATGGCCGTATACGAGGGAGTCGTCAAAGACGACGACAAAGAGTGGCACTATGTCCCCTGTTGAAAGTTGTGCCAAGCAGCTGACGGTGGATAGCTACCTATCAAGATGAGGAATCTATGGGAGAAGAATCCATAGAAAGAACATTACTGGTAAGCAACTTCTCCTTCAGTGGTATTCCGGAGGCTGCACTTGGCACATGATTGCATCAACTGACCATCTGAGGGCTGCACCCTAGATGTGCTCACTGTACCGTGCTAAAGACATTAATTGGTATTACTGTGGCATTGGCTGTGCATGATATATGATGACAGCAACGAGACCTGTGAAGCTGCACATTGCATTGGTGACTAAATGATGCAATTGAGACATTAACAGGGGGTGGCCATAATGGTGCATTCTAATGGATTGTATCCTACCACAGATTCCTCATCTTTAATATATTCTATTCTGCAGCAGCAGCACACTTTTGAAAAAGCTTTTCTGCACCAGAGGGTTGCAATGCAGAAAAGGTATTGAGAGCCTCTCGACACTCATCGGCCTCGGGTCCAGACATGACATCGATATAAATAAACTTCACTGCGTCCCTTGACCTCAGTTCCTTTTTTCCACATGCTCAGCATGCAATGATCGGAACTTCACACCTCTGAAACACTATGCTTTTCTGAAGTACTTTTTTCGATGCAAATGTCAACTCCAAAACCCTCAGGTTTCAAATGTTGTGAGGACTGCAATGCTAAAATGTTGATTACCGATCGTCACAGAATATGCCTGTGATGATTCTGTGCCAACCATGATTCGGCTGACTATGGATCATGCCAATAGATGCCACATGTCCTGGAGGAGAGGGGTTTTAAATGAACGCTTGGGAGAACTTCATCTATATCCCCGAGTACTACACCCTCGAAGGTGTGCCCCTCGAAAGACAAAGAAGTTGAACTGACTGATTATTCTTTGGAGAAATCCAATTAAAAGTCGAGGAAGTATAAGAGATCGCACTCCAAAGTGACCATCATTAATCTTCTTCGTCTTCAAAGAAAAAGAAGAGAAGACGACAATCATTCCTCAGACTCCTTACCAGAAAGGCAGGTAAGGTTCCCATCGAAATCTGCTTTGACAGAGCAATGCAGACAACTCAGGCAGAAGATACTTGACGTGCTTGTAAAAGCTGCCCGTCAACCTCCTCTTCGGAGTTGAAGCCAAAAAAGGTTCAGAGCCCGCTGTGTGAATTAAAGCTGCCAGGTATTTCAGTATAGGCTCATCTAGTATGCTGAAAGGCCCAAGCATGAAGTCTCAAAAGCCTCTTACCACCCAGACAGCGTCAACGATCATGACCGTTTCTACGGTCTTCGACACTGACCAGGCACTTTCCTCAAAAGGCCCATCGATGTCGAGCCTAGAGGACACCGAAGTGCTGCGATATGTGCCAAAGTCGAGAAAAGATTTGATGTCTAATTTTGAGAAGATTCCCAACGAGGAGGGATAGGAAACCCCTTTTGGGCTACATCTCATGCAGCTCTAAGTTTTTCCCAGAAGAAGCTGTAATGGAAGATTTAGCTGCAGATCTCCAGGATGCAAGTGGCCTGGACACTTCCCCTGAAGTTTATCTATATCATCAGAGTCCACATTTGCATCCTAATGCAGCATACAGGTCTGCAATGGAGAAAGTGCCTGAAGCCCTTGGTAGGAGGAGTCCTGCCAAACAAGTCACAGAATATGATCTCACAGATAGTCTGGATGAGGGCCCAATGAGCGAACCAGTTTTGCTCTTTCAGGCACCCCTAAAGGACCCTCTTACAGAGCTATAGCAGAAGCCCAGCTCAGCGCCTGCAGTAAGAGGGGACCTTACAAAGAAGTACAGGCCGGATTCCTCCGACCCCAACTTTCTCAGCCCTGAGAGTACTGCCACATCAGGGACCAAATCTTCAACCTATTCTTCTTTGCCCCTAGATAGGGCCGATAAAATGGTTGATGCACGGCCAAAAAGGTTTTTGCTTCAGGGAGCATAAAGCAGTAAACTCCTCCTGCCCCTTGGCAAAATACACCCACATCTTGTGGCCAGTCATTGAACAGGCTGCAGAGGAGATTCCTGAAGGAGAAAAGGAGGACATTTTTTTAAATATTGTCTCTGATAGATAGGAAACGATATGTCAGGCCCTGCAATCTGACTTAGACACTTCTTTTTGCCTAGGCAGAATCATGGGAAACAGCTCACTACTGAGGCACTTTTCCTGGCTAAGGTAATCTGGGTTTGTGCTCGATGTGCAGGCCAGGTTACTAGATATGCCCTTCGATGGGCATAATCTCTTCAGCTCAAAAGCTTGTGACAGCCTGGAAAAATGACAATCTTCCGAGGCAAAGTCACAGAGTGCTGCACATTTCCAGCGGCTGGCACAACCATCAACATCCTGGAAAACAAAAACTTTTCTTTATTATGGATGGGGAGACGTCAATCTGCCACAAGGCAGAGGAGATTCTGAAGACCTACAAGAGATGGGAGGGGTAAATCAAACATCTGCCACTGCTACCGTTCCATCAGGCTCTGCAGTGGCACCAGAACCTTCATAATTATACCCTACACACCTTGCAAGTGCCAGGGCGTCTGACCCAATATTACGGAGAATAGCAAAGCATTTCTTCGAATGCATGGGTCAGGCAGATAGTCTGGCAAGGGTACTGTCTTCCATTCATCAGACACTCCCTTACATGTTCCCCTCCCGTCCAGAGACCAAAACATCCATACCTGCTACTCCAGCAGGAGATTACTTCCCTGCTAGAGAAAAGTGTGATAGACCCTCTAGACTTAGCGAAGAGGAGTATAGGACGGCGGGCTGTGACCCATCCTGTACCTAAGGAAGTTCCTCGAGAATGACAAATTCAAGATGTGTGAGGAATTTGACCATCCGCATGGGGAGTGTGTGCTCACCTTTGCTTTTTCAACGTTTTGCAATTAAAATGAACAATGGGAGATCAACCTAAGCAAATGTGGTGGACCAATCCGCACACATTTTTTCCTCTGATCACTGCACAACAAACTCATAGTCAAGTGTACTCTGGGAGGACACAGCCTACAGTCCTCCCTGTCTTATTTAGCTGGAATGTGACAGCCACGGGTACATCAAAGCATATCGGGAAGGCGGAAGGCAACACCTTCCTCGGACCATGGCCAGCCTAATTAAAATATCAAAGGCCCCATGGATCTGCTCTCTCTATTGCCTACATTTCTGCTGGTGGCAGAGCATACTGATGAGAGTTAATTGAAACAGGCCTGCAATAGGCCTCAGCACAGAACTGACAGAAGGGGGCAGGACACTAACACACCTATGCAATGTGTCAACTTGAAGCCAGCCCCTGCCCCTCTGTATGAAGGGCAGTGAATGGCATGTCTGGGACAATTATTTACAGTAGGCAACCCCTGCTGGGTGACCCCCTTTCCGAAGGAAGAAGTATGTGATTTGATGGAGATCGAAAGTCTGTTCTCGTCACAAACTTCAGGGGAGACCTGCGCTTTGATCAGGAGTCACAGAGAGCCCCATTAACCAGAGAGACACTTTGATCCACAACAGACAGGAAGATGGGTGGGACTTAGTAGTACATGTTGTAACCCCTTACCTTTCCTGTTGCAAAGCACTCTGGTTATGATCTCATGCATAACAGAAGATTGTTGGTGGGGACCCAGGATTGGTTCATTAAGGTACGCTTAGCCTGTACCAATCACTGGGGCCTATTTGGCTTAAAAAGAGGGCTGAACCCCTCACTTAGCAGATCGTCCGATGACTTTGAAAGGAGTAAGAAAAAGGACTCATTTGGATCCTGGCTGAAGGTACAGTCTGCCTTACATCTTCCGTCGGTGAAGGAAGGCCAGGATTTCCAAGAGGGAAGCAATATCTCTCCCTTAAACATCACCCAGGGAACAGTTGGAGATACCGGACACAGAGGACCCGTCCAGCAGCTCCAGAACTGGTGCTGAGCCAGCACACAGTGTGCCCTGTGAAGTCTGGGAAGTGCCAGAGAGTCTCTAAACAAAGGACAAGACTGTTGCCTGCAAACACTCTCCTCAGCTTTGGGCCAGTTGCCTTAAAGGACGACACAAGCCCTGCAAAGAAGCTAGGAGGAGTTCCACAAGAAGCATCAACCAGTGTCCATCTTTTAAGGACATTTTCGAGGCAGTCAAGCCCTTGATTTGCGACTGGCTGCACCACTGACTTTTGTCACTCTGCGGTCACTAAAGTTGCCCGAGACGCCTCGACCAGCATTCCAGATCCGACAACCAGCAGAGAGACAATGATTATTGTTCCTGAGCCGCCTGCAGCCATCCGTCCAGCTTCGCTTGCCGAACTGCCTGCCGCTTGATACCCGCAACTGTCGCCCGTCTTGAACTCTGTCGCAGGAGCTGCAAAGCGTCCTGGAACACTTTAGAGCATCAAGATCATCTAAAGCACCAGGTACATTGTGGTTCTGTCTCCCTGGTCCTTCTCTGAAGGCTCCTAGTGACATTTACGACCCCTTGCTCCCTTGGTGCTGAAGGCAAATAACTGTGAACAGATAAGACTGATTGCTTTACCGACTAACCTCCTGTCAGTATCCAGAGTGCATCCCTTTTCTTTGTGAAACTGTCTGTCCTATGTGATTCTTCAGGGTGGGCTGTACTTTGTAGTGTGCTAGAACTGTCTCTTGTAATAATAATAAAGTAGATATTTGTATACAACCTTGACTGGGCAGTCCCTTTTATCATTGGTTGATAATTATATTTTTGCTGTGTTGCAACTAACCAACGATCCACAACCTTGCAGAGATGAATCTGCTGTTCTGTCCACATTACCAAAATTGGACAAGGAGGTTGATAATTTACTTGTGTTTCCAATCTGTTTGGATCCCTTCTGGTGTACTAAAGGTGTGGGGCTGATTGATGGTTTAGAAACCGATATTCATCCCTGGACCACGGGAACCCCGGAAGTTGATTCATCCCATTGGTGGCCAATGGTCAGATCAGTTGGAGCCTTGCGCACAGCTAAGTTACACAACAATAAACGTACTGTTGCAGGCAACATTTTGTCACTGCTCGGAATTAGTAATAGTCCTGGATCTTGACATGGAGACTGTAAAAGGCAGGACAAAGGATGTCCTGCACGTCTTGTGTTAAGAGAGGGGAATTCCCCACACCACTAAGGTTAATAACCCTGAGTTGCTGACCAACCTCCAAGCTTGGGTAGAAGCAAGGGCGGTTGGGGAGCAGACCCAAGTGGACGGGCCAGGCCCTGTGCACCTGAACGGACAAGACCTTCCATATGGGGAAAATGATGAGGACGACCCCATGGGCAGTGTTTCTTGCCAATGATCCCGCCGGGGGCAAGTGTGGTTTCTCAACACTCGAGATTGTCAGTGAGGACAGGGGCTGGTGCGGCATCCCGCAGGTCCCAGACCTTAGCACAGTCTCTTAAGTGGCCCAGTAATTGTTCTAGCTGTTAATGAGGTAGCAGCTAGAAAGCTCCTGCTCGAGGGGACTAGCGCTAGAGGAACAGAAACAGCGGTACACAGTCACAATAGAGCTGTGCAAGCTGTCGCTTGAAGAGAAGGAGGCCAACCGAGATCCACCTCTAGCGAAAGCAGCAGTAGTGGGTCAAACCAGAGTGCCTGGGATAAGCCCCAGCGGCACATCCCCAAACACTTAGTGCGGGCTGATGAAGTGGGGAAGGACATTTTTGACTGGTTTGAAGCACTCGAGCTGGCTTTTCAGCTGCAGGAGGTGGATGAGGTACTGTGGTGTGCAGCCCTGATGAGTCGCTTACCGACACCAGGGACTGATGCAATTCTTCAGCTAACTCCTGAGGAAAGGCCCATTTATGAAAGCATGCAAGCAGCCCTCCTCAGGAAGTTCTGTAAAACCACAGAACTGTATCTCAAGAGCTTCCGAGAGCTCAGAAAGAAAAGTGGGCATACATTTGAAGTGTTTGTTGTTGAAATATCTGAGCGGGTGAGTGGATGGCAACAAAGTTGACACATTTAAAGGGATGTACAATTTGATTGCGTTGGAGCATCTATTGAAGAATTGTGAGGTTGACCTACACTAGCATCTTGTGGCTATGGCTATCACAGGCCGTAGATAGCTTGCAAAGGCTGCCAACAGGTTTGTGAGTACTGAAGTCCAGAAAAAGGCTCAGGTGAGAACACCCAAACCAGAAGAGAAATTGGCAAACAAAAAAGTAAACAAGGATGTGAAGGACAAAGGTCTAACCCAATCCTATTCGAAATCAGATCCCCAAAAGAACTAAGGGAAATCCCTAAACTCTAGTTCAGCCATGCACACAGAAAAGAAGAGCGCAGGCACCCCTAACACTGGGACACCTGCGTTCTCACCACCCAAAAGTTGTTTCATGTTTAAACAGCTGGGCCATAGGAAAGGGGATCCTGCTTGCAAGGGCTTACCCAACCAAGCCATAGTGAATGTTGGACTCATGGAAGAGGCCATAATTAGTGTGGGCCTCTTAGAAGAGGACTTCCCACTAGGCCAGGGAGTGGCTGAATGTATATTGGTTACACTGAGTGGGAACGGTATCGGGTCTCCAGAAGAGACGCCATTTCCCAATAATACTCAACTCTATATCATGTGTATATCAATGGACACAAAACTCCTGTGGTCCGAGGCACTGCAGCTAGCGTCACTACTGTCACTCGGCACTGGGTACAGCCAGGCCAGCATATTGATGGACCTGATTTGTGCATCAGGGGGTTTGACGGAAAGAGTAAGTGCCCCTTGGAGATAGTAGAGTTCAGCTGGTGAGGTGAAAGGACCCAGCACTGTGTAGCGGTGAAAGACTCCATCCCTGTCCCATGTCTGTTGGGTAATGAGCTTCCTGATCCCGAAATAGTCGCAGCGGCTACCTAATTGAGGGCCAAAGAGAGCACCAGATTGAACACTCTGAGAGCCTTAGGGCCTGGAGTGCTTTCAGAGGGCTTGTTGGAAGGACCGGCATGGCCGGTAGCCCCTAGTCAAGTTCCACAGACTACTGAGTCACCTACTCCTGCAGGAGAGGGGCTAGTAGCCACTGAGGACCCTACTTTGGTAGCAGGGGACTCAATGACTTCACAATTGCCTGGCGCAGCGCAGGAACCTGAGGCGGAGGACCAGGTAGGCACAGATCTGAATGGCCTGTTCATGCTGGATGACTTCACATCAGCTGTGGGCCCAGGTCAGACTGACTTCTTCACAGCCCAGAAAGAGTATCCCACTCTGGCGGGTCTGCGGAAGCAGGCAGACGAGCATGCTAAGGGCAAGGTCCCTGGACTATTCAAAGTGTACTGGGAGGATGGACTCTTGTACAGTGAGCCAAAAGACTATGAGGTTGAGGGCACCAGGAGGTTGGTGATTCCCCAATGCCAAAGAAAGTTCCATTTGGATTTTGCTAACCAAATTCCTTTAGCGGGTTACTTGGGAGTGACTAAGACATCAGACCAGTTGTCTGTGCACTTTTACTGGCCACAGTTCGGCATAATGGTTAAGGGATTTGTCCGGTCCTGTCCAACTTGTCAAGCTTCTGGCTAGTCACGTGGTGCCACAAAGGCCCCCTAATTCCACTACCCATGGTTGGGCAGCCTTTCGAGAGAATAGGCATGGATATTGTGGGTCCTATGGATCCTCAAACCAGCTCAGGGAACAGATATATCTTGGTGGTGATTGACCACTCCACAAGATACCCTGAAACTGTCCCTCTGAGGAGCATCAAAGCCTCTGTGGTTTCGAAGGCTCTGACTGGGATATACTCCTGTGTTGTATTCCCCAAGGAAGTCGCTTCTGGCAGGGGATCAAACTTCATATCAGTGTTTATGAAGGGCATGTGGGAAGAGTGTGGAGTCACCTATAGGTTTTCTACATCCTTCCATCCACAAACAAATGGGCTTGTTGAGCGGTTCAACAAGACCCTGAAAGGCATAATAGGTGGCTTGGAAGGGCACTTGAGGAGAAAATGGTATACTCTCCTGCCATGCCTTCTGTTCAGCTACAGGGAGGTGCCACAGAATGGAGTAGGGTTTAGCCCCTTTGAGCTTCTGTTTGGACACCCTGTACGATATCCGCTCAGTCTAGTGAAAGAGGGATGGGAAAGCAAACCCTCATCCCCTACACGAGATGTGGTGGACTATGTACTCGCCCTTCATTCTAGAATGGCAAAGTACATGGAGCAGTCAACAAAGAACCTAAAGCCCAGTCAGGAGCTGTCTATTCTCCATGCAATTGGTGTGGATTGTGGAGCCTGTCAAACCTAGTGCCCTTCAGGACAAGTGGACTGTGCCTTACTGTGTGCTGGAAAAGGTCAGTGAGGTGAATTGACGTGAAAGGACCTAAACAGATGTGCAGGGTCTTTCACATCAACCGGCTAAAACCCCATTATAGCCAGGATGACTTGGTCATGGTATTAGTGACTGACAGAGAGTCTGAGGAGGAGACCGATCCCCTCCAATACCTCTTGCACACTGAAGCCACAGATGGGCCAGTTGAAGGTGTCAACCTTGCAACGGACCTGTCAGAACAGCAACTGACACACTGCTGCCATTTACTGGGACAGTTTGCCAGTCTGTTTTCTCTGACTCCCGGTGGTGCAGATTGGTGTACCCAAGATGTGGACACTGGAGACAGTAAGCCGGTGAAGAGTAGAATTCACTGGATGTCCGATAAGGTCAGGGACACCATAAGCAGGAAGTTTCCAAGGTGCTGTCCCTTGGAGTGATACAGCCATCCCACAGCCCCTGGGCTAGCCCAGTGGTACTGATCCCTAAAAAGACCAGTGGTGGGAAGACTCAAGTTTGCTTTCGTGTGGACTACAGGGGGCTCAAATCTGTCACAAAGACGGATGCTTACCCTAATCCTCGGGCAGATGAGCTAATTGACAAGCTCGGCGGTGCCAAGTACATGAGTACCTTTGACCTCACAGCGGGATATTGGCAGGTCGCCTTGAGAGATGGAGTGAGAGAGAGGCCAGCATTCTCAACCCCAGAAGGACATTATCAGTTCACTGTGATGCCCTTTGGATAATGTCAGTGTCGCCTATTTAGACGACATTGCTGTCTTCAGCCACACCTGGGAGGATCACTTATCCCACCTGAAACAAGTGCTTCAGGCGCTGCAGAATGCAGATTTGACTATCAAGGCCACAAAGTGCCAGATTTTGCAGGGCACAGTGAATTACCTAGGCCACCGAGTCAGTGGAGGTAAGAAACGACCTCTCGAAGCAAAGGTACAGGCTGTGAAGGATTGGGACATCCCCACCACACAGACGCAGGTGAGAGCCTTTTTAGGTCTCACTGGGTATTACCGGTCGCTCATCAGAGGGTATTGGACCATTGCCATGCCCCTGAATGATGTAACTTCCAAGAAGATGCCGAAAAAGGTACCTTGCGCCACCACCTGTCAAACCTCCTTTCAGAATTTAAAGGATGGATTGTGCAGGGCCCCAGTTCTGAAATTGCCAGACTATGGTCAGGAGTTCATTATCCAGACAGACACCTGTGATTTGGGATTGGAGCAGTGTTAGCGCAGCTGAACTCTGAAGGGGTAGAGCAACCTGTCGCCTACATTATTAGCAGGCGGTTGACAAAAAGGGAAAGAAACTGGGTTGTCATAGAAGAAGATGTGTATGTGGTTGCTTGGGCCGTAAAGAAGCTGCAACCCCGCATCTCTGGGTCTCACTTTACGATCCAGACAGATCACCAGCTTTTGCGATGGTTAATGGCCATGCAAGGGGAGAACTTTAAGCTTTTGTGTTGGGTCATACCCCTACAGCAATTAGATATGGACATCCAGCACAAACCAGGCTCCCAGCATGGAAATGCAGATGGCCTCAGCCGGTACTTTTGCCTTGATGACGAACCTTATCCTCAGTAGGGTGGTGGATCACATGTTGAGACTGCGGTCGGGGGGGCATGTGCGGAATTCGACTATCCGCACATGGAGTGTGTGCCCACCTGGGCTTTTCTGAAGTTTTATAATTAAATGAATGATGGGAGATCAACCTCAGAAAATGTGTGGGGCTAATCCGCACACATTTTGCTCTGCTAACCGCACAAGAAACACATAATCAAGTGTACTCCGGGGGAGGGGGGGCACAGCCTACAGGCCCGGTCCTCCCTGTCACATTCAGCTGGAATGTGACAGCCACGGGTACATCAAAGCATCTCAGGAAGGAGGAAGGCAAAATCTTCCTCCGGCCATGGCCAGCCTAATGAAAATATCAAAGGACCCATGGATTTGTCCTCTCTATTTTCTAAAGTTCTTCTGGTGGCAACGCATACTGATGAGTTAATTGAATCAGGCCTGCGATAGGCCTAAGTGCAGAACTGACAGAAGGGGGCAGGTATTATAACTATTATGAAGTAACTGACTCGGCACAAAGAGTTAACAGAAACCACTAACCTGAGCAGATCGCAATCCCTGGACGTATGGAGAAACCCCCTGTGAACCTTGTCTCCTCTACGCCTGACTGGAACAGGTAACGGAGAGAGAAAGAATCGCCAGGGAAACCCTGTGGGGAAGAAAACCCTGTGCTGGACTGGAGCAGGACCACTGCAGCAGATCCTGGGTCTTCGGACGAAGAACTGTGTAGTAAAGAAGGACACTCGTAGACGTTGTCTGATGCTTTATTGTCAGCATAAACACTGAGCCCAGCAGGACTCAACCAGCATCTAGCTCAACTGTTAACCCCTGGAACATGGAACCCCCATCACAGGTAAACAAGCTCTGCTCTATGTGGAATCATGATGTAAACATTCCACACACATAATTCCACACTTTCCAACTCACAATATAACAAACTGCTACTCTGCTTCAGAGTTGTCTAGGACATTGTCTATCAAACACAAGAGATGGGATAAGTATACTTGTCAGAAGAAGGATGGTAAAGAAATAGAGACGAAGTAGATCGGCACCTTCACCTGATATTCTTTGGGATTAACCCCTTAAGTGCCAAGGACGAGGGATCTCGTCCTTGGGATTACCTCCCTGTTGCCAAGGATGAGATACCTCGTCCTTGGCACTTAAAGGGTTAATGAAGGAGAAAACATTAGAAGGCATTGTATGGCGATATACCAAAATCACCAAAAAGGCCTTGGCACTCAGGGGGGCGGGGGGGAAACCCATGACAGTTGCCTCCATAGACAACGAGCTTGGGAGAAGAGAAGTGTTTTCTGGATCGTGACGCGTTTCCTACCCAGATATTAAAGACCAGTAAATGATGGGCAAACTTAATTACTAAAGAACTACTCTCACTTTCCCCCAGCACCTACTTGTTTCCGGTGATGTTGGGGAACTGCTAGTGATGAGAAAGGAAACAGTCAAACGTCTCCTAGAAGGGGCATGTGTCCTCTGGAGAACGAACTGAAGAGAATAGAAGTTAGTTTGGCTGTCCTCAGTTAGAAGCGGGACAGACTCTATAGTAAGGATTACTACCGTTTCTCTGTGATATCGCTCGTTAAGACCGTAGGAGCTTGAAGCGGAAGTGGAGCCCTACGGAACGTAGCAGGATTAAATGAAAGGCAGATTCCTGGAGCGGGTGTAACCACGATTGGTGCAGATCTACAAGGGAAAAGAAAAAGGTAAGAGAAAAGTAAACCAGTCGGATGAGAAAGGTTTTCCTAGTTGCAATCTCAAGGAGCATCTGTATCTGGAGTAGCGACGCACAGGAGTTCCGGCTTCAGCTGCTTAAGAACAGTCACATGACCACTAGAGGGCGTAGATGCTTTGCACGTCAAACCAGGCAAGCCCAGTGTATTCCAGCGGTACAATTCTGCCGCCATTTTGGGGATAGACCTTGGTGCAGACCCACGAGATAACAGTGAACCAGTATAACGCAGACAGCCACGGCACCACCATGACCAGCAGGAATAGTGAGATGTGACAGTATGCCCCCCTCACAAAGGTGGACAACTCGGCTTGCCCGGTTGGAGCTGATAGAAAAGACAGACCAAACGAGGGGCATGAACATCAGAAGCAGACTCCCAAGAATGGTCTGCCGGGGTGTAACCCTTCCAATCGACCAAACATTTGTCATGGGTACTGGAACCCCAGCTAAGCACCTCTTCTTCTTAGCCAATGGAGGGATATGGAATAAACAGACAGGCGCTATGTTGTGAAACTGTAAATCTACCCCAAGGGGGGTGGACCAATCTGGCCTCCCCTAAAAATCTCTCAGGGCGGTGTGCACTGTGCACTGTGTTACTGTCAAATTGCTATTCTACACACACACATACCAAAACACTAAGAAATCGACACAAGAAATGAGATAACACAAGTCGGTGCAGTTATAACAAGAAACACATTTAGTCATGCTAAGCAAGGCATGATGCAAACACTACTAGCAAAACGAATTTGCAACCCTTTTAGCATGGGAGCAATATATAATGCAATGCAGTATACAATTGCCAGTTCTTCTGATTTCTATGCATAGCAACCTAATACAATGCTAATCACCTAGAGTGGCAAGCGTCAGCATTTTTCTTCAATCTCATCACACACACACAATGGCACTCTCTCTAAAGAGACAATCCCTTGCCTTTTGAAATCTCCCCTTGCCTCAGTGTGTCAAAACCCCATCTATAGTGTGTGTGATGCATATCTCCCATATCCTAACAACCCAGTCAAATCAGTTAGGCCTGAAACCATACTCCCCTCATTGCATGATGTGATCGATCTTCCCAGCCTCTTCCTCCAAGCTCAGCTCTCCCAGACAGCCAGTCTCCCTGTGAGCCTCACACTGGGCTTCTTCACTTGGCCCCTCAGCGCTCTGGTCTCCCCTTCGAACTGCTCACTCGAACTGCCTCAAGCCTCTGCCAAGCTCATCTGATCTCCTGCCAACTGCTCTCCTAGATCGCTCTCAAACTCTGCTCTCCATCTGAATCCCCAAATGCTTCTAATTACTGCAAACCCTCACCCCTTGTTATAGTGTCAAATGACATACATACATCACTATGGTAACATGTCCAAACTCAGAGCTAAGTATTCTCTAAATCAAGCAAGCGCCAAAATGTCTCCCTACGTATGCAAATGTCTCTAAGTAACTGTGACATTCAAGGAACAGGATGGAACAAGCATATCTTGTCTTTCTGTCTGTGCATTGCACATGGCCTCTCTCACTTACGAAATCATAATACCATTCTCCCATCTCAGCTACCGAAAAGCTTGTGCAAAGCACTCACTCTCTTCAGATTCCTTCCCACCTTCTTGCTGTCTGCAAACCCAAGGAGGCCTGATAGGCCAGGCCGTCTCATTCGCTTCTACTTAGGAAAAGACGACCTAATCTGTTCACATTCTTTGATTCACAGTCTACCATAAACAACTCTCCATGGAACGAACAGTGGAACTGCTCTCTGTCTGTGTGGCTCAGAATGGCTTAAGACCCAGTTCCATTCATTCTATAATGCCTAGCACCATTTCACTCAGCCTAAGCACTACATAGTGGACTCATGCATATTTCTAAGTGCGCATACGTGTGTGTCTAATGCCAACATAACAACATAATATGTCTAAACAAGGCCTTCATATGACAAGCCTATTTCTCTAGCAAAATGCATACAAAATGTGGAATTCAAATGCAACATAGCAATGTGGATATAATGGATATATATCTGTCTCTGTCTGAAATAATAATTTAGCATTTATATAGCGCTACAAACCCTCAGGTATCTGAGCGCTGCTTATTATTGCCCACGGTGTGTGGTGCTCATTTATCGACCTCGGAAGGATGAAAGGCTGAGTTTGGCCCTGCCGGGATTCAAACCTGCGTTAGCAGGCTCTGCACGGGTGTCAAAGCGAGCGCTCTACTCGCTGTGCCACTTGACCAGCTAATGGCTAATGACAACATAACAGTCAGGCCCAATATCTTATCTGGACTAACAAATGAGCTTCCAGCAGTTGCAATCACCCTAACCTCTCATTCCCATATAGGTAAAACCCCTTTAACAGCAGCAACTTTTAATCTTAGGCACACTTCCATGTAAGGGTTCTTACTTCCTGCTCAAGTAACATGGAGTTCTAGTGTCCATTCCAGTATTGTGCAGCACGTTCTAGTCTCTCTTAATTTCTGCACTTACCCTTGCAACCAGCTGGCCCTACTTCTCATATTGTTATTTATTCTATTTTCCCATGTACTGCACTCCCCCAGCCCCTCCCACTCCTCACTTTTCCTCTTCCCCTGCACTTGCGCGATTTGAATGACACTTTCCCTAGTATGATCGTTGTCTCTGTCTTCCCACTGTTCCCCCCTCTCTTGCCACACAGCGCCTTGAAACACTTGTGTATAGGTGCCTTATAAATGCCTTATCATACCATATCATATCTGAGCGTGGCTGCCTGTATAACCCACGCCCAGAAACCAGTTTGTGCTTTGTGTAGCTTCTGTTGCTTTAAGCTACACGCTCACCGCAGCTCTGGTACTCCTTTGAAGGGAAAAAGACAACGTTATTATCGTTTCATGAACCCGTTATTGAGAACTATGCACTTACCTGATCCCAGCTCAGCAGCGCTCCGGACTTCAGTCGAGGGACGTTTCTTCTTCAACTCTGCAACTCAGCGCCTGCGGGAGACAAAATGGAAAACCAGTGAGTTTGATGCCGAGCATGGTACATTGCCTGACTTGCAATTGCAAAGACCAAGGAAAGAGCAGTGCAGCAGCGGACCACTTACTCCGCCCTGTACATCCATCCAGATTGCCTGCAAAGTCCGCTCCAACAACGGAACCGCGGCGAGCAACACTAGCGCTCTCAAGCCTCCCTCGCCGATCCAGTCTCAGCATACCAGGAACACCTGCGGAATGTAGAACGAAGAGAAGTGAGGACAGGCGAGATTAACCCAGCCCCGCACGCCCCGCTAGCACCTCCTGAAAGATTCACAGGAGATCCCAAGAGGTTTGGGGTCTTTATGAACCAGTGTCGCTTACACTTCATATGTAGACCTGGAGTATTTCCAACAGATCAGTCAAAAGTGGCGTTTGTGCTCGTACCTGGGGGAGGGGGTGTTATGCAGCTGATTGGCTGGTCCCACTAGTGAATAGGGACAACCCCCTACTACGCAATTTTCCTGGATTCCAGCATGAGCTGGAGAAGCTCTTCGCCCGTTACTCTCAGGGGCAAGCGTTGGACAACGAATTATTATCCCTTTGTTAGTGCAGTCAAGACCTTTTTAGTATATGTGGCAACCTTCAATCGCCTGGTCGTTCTGCAGAGGCCTGCGGGGGGAGCTAAAGGATGTCCTTGCACAGGTGGTTAACCCTTCCAAAGGGTGTGCTGAATACATTGACTTGGCTATCCAATTAGATCACCAGCTGCAGTGCCGGAAGGCCGATCGTGCTCGCTCGGAGAGCAGGGCATTTTATGTGCGTCCTAAGGAGAATTTGGTCCGACACCCTGCTGAGCCGCACCCAGAACCCATGCAACTGGGAGTACTCTGTGGACCTCTCTCAAAGGCTGAGAGAGACCGAAGACGGCAGGAACAGTTATCTCTGTATTGTGGCCAGTCTGGTCATTTCCTCCGAAATTGCCCCGCCAAACCTCCTCGAAAGGCGGTGGGAGCCATAGACAGCAGAAAAGAGACAGATGAATCAGAAAAATCCAACACCCGCAAACCTAAAGGTCGGTTTGTCGAGCGCAGAAAAAGGTTTCCAGGCCTCACACTTTACAATCCCAGTAATTCTGTTAAACTAGCAACAACCCTCCAAGATGCATGCTCTAGAGGCGTTTGTGGACAGTGGAGCCATTGGAAATTACATCAACTTGGGAGTGGCAGACAGAATTGGATTACCAGTCTTTCCAAAGGCTGTAGCAGAGAACGTAACAGCAGTGGATGGTAATCAACTACTTTCTGGCCCAGTAACACAATGTACAGCTGAGGTCACGCTACTGTGCCAAGATGGACACAGAGAAATATTTAGTTCGATCTTATCTCTGCCCCACAGTTTCAGATAATCCTCGGCGTACTCTGGTTGGAGGCGCATAACCCCCGTATCAACTGGCGTGCTAGTACCCTGACTTTCGCCGATGAATGTCATCTCTGTTACGAGAAAGAACACACTTCAGGACACCCGTTACCAACCGTTCCAAAGACAGTTTCCGTGTTGGGAATGGTGGGAGTTATGCCCCCCGAATACCAAGAGTGTCAGGACGTTTTCTCTAAGGAAAAGGCCAACATGTTACCACTGCACCAATCTTATGACTGCCAAATCGACTTGATACCAGGGACACAAGTGCTGTGTAGCCGGATCTATGCCTTAACGAAAAGGAAAACACCTACCTCAAGACTTATCTAGACCAGTACCTGGCGAATGGTTTTATTCGGCCATCAAAATCACCAGCGGCCTCCCCCCTCTTCTTCGTGCCTAAGAAGGAGGGGGATCTAAGAATGTGCATCGACTATCACGCGCTGAACCAGGTCACTGTGAAGAACAGGTATCTGTTGCCACTGATCCCAGTGTTGTTGGACCAGGTCAAACAGGCACAGATTTTCACGAAGTTAGACCTCTGAGGAGCTTACCACCTGGTGCATGTAAAAGAGGGTGACAAATGGAAGACCGCATTCCGCACCAGGTATGGCCTCAACAAATACCAGATAATGCCTTTTGGACTGTGCAATGCACCACCGGCATTCCAATACTACATGAATGACGTACTGCGTGAGCTATTGGGTGTATGTGCGGTGGTACACATCGATGATATCCTTATTTATTCTGCTAATCTGCAAGAGCTCATATCACATGTACGGGCCGTACTTTGCAAATTGCGAGAAAACCAGCTGTACGCCAAACTCGAGAAATATTCCTTTCATGTTACCAAAGTAGAGTTTACTAGGGTTCGTGCTATCACTGCAGGGCATAAGAATGGACAACAGGAAGGTTGAAGCAGTCCTCGCTTGGCCTTCACCTACATCAAAAGGGGCAAAGAGCTTCCTCGGTTTTGTGAACTTTTTCAGACGATTTATACCAGGCTTCTGAAAATGTTGTACACCAAATGACCTCTCTATTACGAAAACATCGGAAGTTTGAATGGAGGCCAACGGCTGAGGAGGCGTTTCAAGCCCTGAAGGACAAATTCACTTCGGCTTTGGTACTACAACATCCACAATCCGACCTCCCTTACATTGTCGAGACCGATGCTTCTAGTGTTGCCACGGGGGCTGTCCTGTCCCAACGGAACCCGGAAACTGGGTGCTTACATCCAGTGGCCTTTTCGTCAAAAACATTTTCTCCAGCAGAACTGAATTACTCAGTTACAGATAAAGAACTGCTAGCAATCAGAGACGCTCTCAAAGAGTGGAGGCACTACTTGCTCAGTGCCAAACACACCGTTTCAATTATAACCGACCACTGGAATCTGCAGTACCTGCGTTCCGTTAAAGCCCAGTCGTCCCGACAACTTCGCTGGGCTCTGTTTCTAGCTGAGTACGATTTTGTGATTACTTATCGACCCAGAGTCAAAAATGGCAAAGCAGATGCCTTGTCGCGCATTGGAAAAGGCGAGGATGCTTATCTCACTCCGGATCTTGTAGATATCATCCCTGGCCACAAGATACTAGGACTGTGCGGGTGCAGCAACTCTCCCTTGGATAGGTTGGAGGAGGCAGTTAAAGACAGTTTGTCAGCAGTTGAATTACACGCATGGGAAAGGAAAGGAACTCAGTTTTCCGTTCAGGATGGTCTGCCGTATTACCAGGAGCGCCTCCATCTTCCAACACGTCCCCTACAGGAACAAGTAATCACCAGTTACCATAGTTCCCCTCTGGAGGGTCATCTGGGAGTGGCAAAGACCATGGAAAAGGTTAAAAGGTCGTACTGGTGTCAACTCATGTGGAACCTGCGCTCAAAACAAAGCATCAAGGCAGAAGCCAGCCGGTCTGTTACAACCTCTTGCAATACCACCCCTGCCATGGCACGCCATTTCAATGGATTTCATCACGGATCTACCTCCTAGCTCAGGGTTCAACACCATATTGGTTGTAATCGATCTATTCTCCAAGATGGCTCATTTTGTGGCATTGAAAGGGGTTCCATCAGCCCCAACGTTGGATCAAGTCTTCCCGGATCGCATAGTTAAACTGCACAGTTTCCCATCCGTGGTGATATCAGATAGAGGCAGTCAATTTGTGTCACAATTATGGAAGAAATGTTGTAGCCTAGCTGGGGTGGAAGTTCGCCTGTCCACTAGTCACCACCCTCAAACTGATCGGCAGACAGAGTGTACAAATCAGACCCTTGAGCAATACCTCTGTTGCCTCCTACACCAGATGGATCAAGCTTGGGTGGAGATCCTGTGGATGGCAGAATATGCCTATAACGACTCGGTTCACTCCTCGACACAGCTGAGCCCTTTTTACACACTATACGGTCGGAACCCACAGACTTCAGTGTACGACCCACCTGTAGAAATTGAGATGCCAGCAGTCAAGACCTTACATGAACACATTACCCAAGCCATGAAAAAGGCTATTGCGCATTTAAAGGTGGCCAAAGAAATGCAGAAAAGGTATGCGGATCGTCACCGTAAAGAAGCTCCTAATTACTAAGTGGGTGATTCAGTATGGTTAACTTCAAAATATATTGCACTAAGAGGACCCAGAAAATTCTAGCCCAAGTTCTTAGGGCCATTCACAATCGAAGCTGTGGTTACACCTGTGGCCATGAGACTGACCCTACCACCCCATACACGCATACATCCGGTTTTTCACATTTCTCTATTGAAACCCGTGCATCCAGGAACCCGATTGCAGACACCTCCTGCTCCAGTAATAATTGGGGAAGAACCTCATTATAAAGTCAAATGCATTTTGGACTCTAAAATGGTTAAGAACAGACTATACTTCCTAGTGGACTGGAAAGGGTATGGGCCACAAGACAGGTCCTGGGAACCCAGTGAAAACATTCACGCCCCCGACTGCTGAGCAAATTCCATCGAGATAACTCCACTAAAATAGGGTTGGGAGTAACATCCTTGGGAGGGTTCTTGAGGGGGAAAACTGTCATGGGTACTGGACGCCCAGCTAAGCACCTCTTCTTCTTAGCCCTTGGAGGGATATGGTATAAAAGGACAGGGGTTATGTGGGTTGGGGCCTGGCGTGCAAAACGCTTCCAGCTGTTGCAATCACCCTAACCTCTCATTCATATATAGGTAAACCCCTTTTAGCAGCAGCAACTTTTAATCTTAGGCACACTTCCATGTAAGGGTTCTTACTTCCTGCTCAAGTAACATGGAGTTCTAGTGTCCATTCCAGTATTGTGCAGCACGTTCAAGTCTCTGAGCGTGGCTGCCTTTATAAGCCACGCCCAGAAACTAGTCTGTGCTTCATGTAGCTTCTGTTGCTTTAAGCTACACGCTTGCCGCAGCTCCGGTACTCCTGTGAAGGGAAAAAGACAACGCTATCATAGTTTCACGAACCCGTTATTGAGAACTAAGCACTTACCTGATCGCAGCTCACCAACGCTCCGGACTTCAGTCGAGGGACGTTTCCTCTTCAACTCTGCAACCCAGCACCTGCGAGAGACAAATAGGGAAAACTAGTGAGTTTGATGCCACGTATGGTACATTGCCTGACTTTCAATTGCAAAGACCAAAGAAAGCGCAGTTCAGCAGTGGACCACTTACTCTGCCCTGCACATCCATCCAGATTGCATGCAAGGTCCGCTCCGACAACGGAACCGTGACGAGCAACACCAGCGTTCTCAAGCCTCCCTCGCCTCGCCGATCCAGTCTCAGCATACCAGGGACACCTGCGGAAGATAGAACAAACAGAGTGAGGACAGGAGAGATTAACCCAGCCCCTCACGCCCATTACCTAGCCTATTCCTGCATTAGGGACACTTGCTTAACCCACATGCTCACCATAAGACTTGCTAATCTACGCCTGCTCACAAGGCACTTGTTGACCCCTGAGGGACTGCCACAACAGGGGGAAGAAGACACAAGCATCAGACTTTACCTGCAAATAAGGATCTAAGGGTCCAGTGAAGTAACTGGAACTCAAACCCAACCAAGACTCAGCGCCCCTGCGCTTCGCAGGATGGAGAGCTCACCAAACCAGTCATAAAGGTGAGCCTTGCACTAATATTTAGAGAATCCACACAGGGTATCAGGGAGTGGGAGGTTCAGGGTAATCCACAGAAGCAGTACACTCAATCTCTCTTGTATTGGCAGGTCAACCTTCCAGCTAGTCCGGGAACCATACCCAGAGCAGGAAGGACCCCTTACCTGGATCAGGAAGGGGCACCAGGAGAAATCCATCGCTCCTGCAGAGTACCCAGGTGAGCGTGACAATATTGCAAACGACCCCTGAAGTAGCGTTAATCACATATACTGGACTCTTCAAACTCAGAACCCAGTGGAGTGACGACAGGTGGGGGACTGACCGAGGAACCCCTCAGAAATCGATCCGGCACATGCACTTTGATTTGGGATAAATGGAACACCGGATGAATCTGTGACCAGGACAGAGGCAGTTGAAGACGAACAGCAGCTACCCCCACTAACTGCAGAATGGGGAACGAGCCAAAGAACCTAGGAGACAACTTAGAAGGGACAAGATGACAAGGTAGGTACTTCGAGGCCAACCAAACCAAATCACCCACAGCCAACACAGGTGCCAGGCTGCGCCTCCGGTCAGCATAGCATTTGGCGCGATCCTGCACGCCCAAGAGTGCTCGTCATGCCACTGGCTGTCCACGATGATTATCAGCCACCAAAGCATCCACCCCAGGAAATCGGAAGGAAACAGGTAGCACAGAAGGTCAGAGGGAGGGATGATATCCATAAGAACAGCAGAAAGGATTGGAACGCAAAGCCGAATGGGTAGCATTGTTGTAGGAAAATTCGGCAAGGGGTAACAATTTCACTCAATCGTCCTGGGCTGCAAAAAGAAAACAACGTAGGTATCCCTAAAAGGTCTGGTCTAGGCGCTCGGTCTGTCCATTTGTTTGGGGATGGAACCCCGAACTCAAGGCCCTCTGCACGTGGAGACTTTCACACACTTTCTGCCAGAAATTGGAGGTATACTGAGAACCCCTGTCAGACACAATGGTATCCAGCAAACCATGGTGGGAGAAGATCTCAGCCAGAAATATACGTGCCATCTTGGAAGCCGTGCGAACTCCCGGCAGAGATGAAAAATGAGCTATCTTCATGAAATAGTCAATGGTGACCATGATAGCAGTATGGTCTTCGGAGGGAGGTAAGTCCACCACAAAATGAGTAGATATCACTTGCCATGGTTTGGTGGGAATCGGCATTCTGGTGAGTAAGCCAAGGGGAAAACGACGGGACATTTTAGCATGCAATCAAACAGAACACGCAGCTACATATTCCTGCACATCCTTGGCCCATGAGGGCCACCAAAAGTGTCTCTGGAGTACGTCTAGAGTGTTGTTGATTCCATGATGGCCTGCAGCACGGGAATCATGACTCATGTAAAGGACTTCCCTCTGGAGCTCTTCTGAGGATATCAGCACTCGGTTACCAAAGAGATAGAGCCCTTGATCCTGGGTAAAATGATGTGTCCGCGATAATTCTTGGCATAAATGGTGAAGTTCCAATGTAGCTTGTTTGACTTTTTGGAAAAAATCTGTAAGAACATGCACAAATATTGCTTTAGGAAATATGGGTTCAGTATGGAACCTGGCAGTGGGATGATCCTTACGAGAAAGAGCATCCGCTCTGAGGTTCTGACTGCCTGGCAGGAACGTGAGATGGATCTTGTATGGGGAAAATAAATGTGCCCAGTGGGCTTGCCGACTATTGGTGGTTTGAGCCTGTTGAGAGTACTTTAAGGTTCTGGTGATCCGTCTGAACCTCTATAGGGTGCTGGGAACCCAAGAGGAGATGCCTACGCTCTTCAAATGATCGCATTATCGCCCACAATTCCTTCTCCAGTACAGAATAATTGATTTCGGCTGGGCTGAAGGTTTTTGACAGGTAAGTGATGGGTGATTCAGTACCGTCTTCGGTTTCCTGAAGTAGAACAGCTCCCAAGGCGTAATGAGATGCATCGGTCTCAAGGACAAACCTCTTCCGTTGATCAGGAGGGACAAGAATAGGAGCGGTGGTAAATAATACCTTCAAGGTGTCAAATGATTCCTGGACCGGCGTATCCCAGACAAAGGGTATACCCTTTTTTAGTAGTCTTGTAAGAGGGAGGATTATTTCCGCAAACCGGGGTACAAACTTACGGTAGAAATGTGCGAAACCCACAAAATGTTGGATTTCCTTTATGTTGGATGGTGGAGGCCAGTCCACTACTGCAGACACCTTTTTTGGATCCATGGATATTCCCTGGGAGGGCCACACAAACCCCAGATATGTAACTTGAGGAGCGGGGAACTCAAATTGTTCTGCCTTACAGTACAGTTCGTTGGCTTGTAGTCGTTCCAGCACTAATTTTACGTGGAGTGTGTGTTGGGCCTTTTTCATAGAATAGATCATCTAAATAAACCACAACAAAATGGAGAAGCACATCAGCGAACAAATGGTCCATAAAACACTGGAATTCAGCTGGGGCGTTGTAAAGCCCAAATGGCATCACATGATACTCAAAGCGCCCAAAGGGCATCCTGAATGCGGTTTTCCACTCGTCTCCTGGGGCAATACAAATGAGATGATATGCACCCCGCAGATCCAATTTTGTGTAGATTTTAGCCCCTGAAAACGGCCTCCAAAATATCCGGTATCAGTGGCATGGGGTATTTGTCAGGTATCAGTATCTTGTTTAAGCCCCGATAGTCTATACAAGGGCGCAGTTCCGCTGCATTCTTTTTTGGCATAAAAAACAATGATGCGCCAGTGGGTGAGATGGATTCGGCTATGAGACCGTTACGTAGATTCGTCTTTAAGAACTCCCTTTTCTTTTTGTGAAAGCATGTATATGCGACCAAAAGGTATTGGTTGATCAGGCACCAGCTCGATGTGGCAATCATCCCTATGATGAAGAGGTAAAGAAGAAAATTGTGGGTTGGAGAATACCTACACAAATGTATTATGACACTCAGGGATATTAGCCACCTAACTGACCACAGTAACTGTTCCAGTCTGTGGTTCAGAAGGGGTGGTGTGAACCCCGACTGAATTACTGGATAGACAATGAGCAACACAATGCTCGGACCAAGGAATACAGTTCTGGGTGTCCAATTGATAAAAGGGTTGTGCAACCGTAATCAATGCAGCCCCAACATCACAGGGAAATGTGCTGCCTTTATTAAATCAAAGCATAGAGTTTCTTGATGGGAAGAAATCTGACACGTAATAGGCAAGATCTGTTCTTTAATTGGACCTGACAAGGGCTGCCATCCACCCTCTGTATGGGGATGGAAACTGATTTTGGAACCCTCTCTATACCCTGACTCTGGGCCCATTGATCGTCTATAAAGTTGCCAGCTGCTCTGTAGTCAACCAAAGTGGGTATGTTTTGGATTCTGTGGTTTTTCAGAAGAAATCGTAACCGTAATATCACCATCAGGTTGTCTATAATTCC
The DNA here is from genome assembly GCF_040938575.1 of Ambystoma mexicanum. Lineage (NCBI taxonomy): Eukaryota > Metazoa > Chordata > Amphibia > Caudata > Ambystomatidae > Ambystoma > Ambystoma mexicanum. The sequence goes on along the minus strand of NC_090939.1, from coordinate 82,822,284 downwards.
GGCATTCTGTGAGAGCAATGGAGAGTCCGAAGAACATGTCTGTTCTACCCGAGCCGTGCTTCCTCTTACTGCTGGGCGAGGGAGTTTCCTGACTCCCTGGAAACAAATCGTTGAGTAGGGGCAACAGGATAGTCACAGACCTTGTGAGAAGGCGAGCCGCAATACATGCAGAGGCCTTGTGAGCATCTTTGCTCTCTTTCTTTGGGTGATAAAGGACCTCTAGCTGTACCCAGTTGCATGGGTTCTTCAGGGGATTCTAGCAAGGGAAGAAACGCTCTGGAGTTCAAGACGAGGTCTAGTCGTCCGACCCTTTCTACGTTCATGCGATCGTTCTTGGAGACTAAACTCTGTTTGTAGTGCTAAGGTAATCATATCAGCCAAGTTGGCTAGTCGAGAAACTCGAGAGAGTTTGCACTTCAAATCTTCGTTCAGACCCCTGCGAAACAATGTCAGCAGTGCGCCATCTGGCCATTCTGTTTCAGACGATAATTGCTTGAATTTCGTGATGTAAGACATCAGGTCTTGATTCCCTTGCTTGAGATCCAAGAGTCTTTTTTGTGATGCGATAGATATGTCCTGGTGACTGAACATGGCCTTTAGGCTGGTGATAAATGCTGGATAGGAGTCCAGTATTGCATTGCCGGTGGTCACTAAGGGTGTAGCCCAGGCCAAAGCAGCCCCTGTTAGATGCAACACCAAAAATCCCACCTTGTCTTTCTCTGTTGGGACATATTTGGCCTTGAAGGTGAACTGCACTGTGCAGCTATCCAAAAATTCTTTCAACTTGTGTGGACTGCCGTCATATTTTCCTGTAGGCAAAGCAGAAGGAGGTAACACAGGGTTCGCCCTGGCTACCTGTTGGCGGAGATGGGCATTCTCCTGTTTGAGGTTCTGAACCTCGTGTGACAGGGATTGCATCGCTGCCATAAACTGCTGCATTTGCTGGCCCATGGTTTCTGTTCTTGGCGTTGCTAACTATTATAACTATTATGAAGTAACTGACTCGGCACAAAGAGTTAACAGAAACCACTAACCTGAGCAGATCGCAATCCCTGGACGTATGGAGAAACCCCCCTGTGAACCTTGTCTCCTCTCCGCCTGACTGGAACTGGTAACGGAGAAAGACAAAATCCCCAGGGAACCCCTCTGGGGAAGAAAACCCTATGCTGGACTGGAGCGGGACCACTGCAGCGGATCCTGGGTGTTCAGACGAAGAACTGCTACTCTGTTTCAGAATTGTCTAGGATGTCGTCTATGAAACACAAGAGATGGGGAAAGTATACTTGTCAAAAGAAGGAAGGTAAAGAAATAGAGAGGAAGTAGATCGGCACCTGCACCTGATATTCTTTGGTATTAAGCCTCCATAGACAACGAGCATGGGAGAAGAAAAGTGTTTCCTGGATCGTGACGTCTTTCCTACCCAGATATTAAAGAAAATGCGGGGTAATCTTAATTAGTAAAGAACTACTCCCTTTTTCCCCGCAGCACTTACTTGTTTCCGGTGATGTTGGGAAACTGCTAGTGACGAGAAAGGAAACAGTTGAACGTCTCTGAGAAGAGAATAGTAGTTAGTTTGGCCGTCCTCACTTAGAAGCAGGACAGCCTCTATAGTAAGGATTCCTACCGTTTCTCTATGATATCGCTTTTTAAGACCTTAGGAGCTTGAAGAGGAGCACTACGGACCGGCAGACTCCTGGAGCGGGTGTAACCGTGGTCGGTGCAGATCTACAAGGGAAAAGAAAATGGTAAGAGAAAAGTAAACCAGTCGGATGAGAAAGGTTTTCCTAGTTGCAAACTCACGGAGCGTCTGTAACTGGAGTAGCGACGCACAGGAGGTCCGGCTTAAGCTGCTTAGGAATAGTCACATGACCACTAGAGGGCATAGATGCTTTGCATGTCAAACCAGGCAAGCCCACAGTATTCCAGCGGTGCAATTCCGCCGCCATTTTGGGTGGTGCAGACCCGCGAGATAACAGTGAACCAGTATAACGCAGTCGGCCACGGCGCCACCATGACCAGTGGGGAATAGTGAGATGTGACAGCAGGACACTAACACCTCTTTGATATGCAATGTGTCAACTTGAAGTTAGTCCCCACCCCTCTGTATGAAGGGCAGTGAATGGCATGTCTGGGACAACTATTTACAGTAGGCAACCCCTGCAGGGTGACCCCCTTTTTAGAGGGAAGAAGTATGTGATTTGATGGAGACAGAAAGTCTGTTCTCGCCACAAACTTCAAGGGAGACCTGCGCTTTGATCAGGAGTCACAGATAGCTTCATTAACCAGAGAGACACTTTGATCCACAACAGACAGGAAGATGGGTAGTACATGTTGTCACCCCTTACCTTTCCCGTTGCAAAGCACTCAGATTATGACCTCACCCACAACAGAAGATTGTTGGTGGGGACCCAGGATTGGTTCATTAAGGTAGGTTTAGCCTGTGCCAATCACTGGGGCCCATTTGGCTTTAAAAGAGGATTAAAAGAGGGCTGACTTAGCAGATCATCCAACGACTCTGAAGGGAGTAAGAAGGACTCATTTGGATCCTGGCTGAAGGTACAGTCTGCCTTACATCTTCCGCCAGTGAAGGAAGGCCAGGATTTCCAAGAGGGAAGCAAGATCCCTCCCCTAAACATCTCCCAGTGAACAGAGGGAGATACTGGACTCGGAGGACCCATCCAGCAGCTCCAGAACCAGTACCCAGCCAGCACACAGCATGCCCTGCTAGGTTCTGCAAGCAAGCTTTCTAGGTGGGAGGTGCCAGAGAGTCTCTAAACAAAGGAATAAGCCGTTGCCTGCAAGCATTTTCCTCAGCTTTGGGCCGTCGGTCTTAAAGGACGATGCAAGCCCTGCGAAGAAGCTAGGAAGAGTGCCACAACAAGCATCAACCAGCATCCATCTTTTAAGGACATTTCCAAGCAGTCGATCCCTTGAACCGCAACCGGCTGCACTACTGACTGTTGTCACACTGCAGTCACTAAAGCTATCCGACACACCTCAAACAGCTTTCCAGACCCGCCAATCAGCACAGAGACAACAATTCTTGACCCCTAGCCACTGTGTAGGCCAGCCTGCAGCCGCCCGTCCAGCCTCGCTTGCCGAACTGCCTGCCGCCTGATACCCACAGCTGTCTCCCATCTTGAACTCTGTTGCAGAAGCTGAAAAGCCTCCTGGAACTGAATTTACGTTGTCAAGCATCAAGATCATCTCAAGCACCAGGTACATTGTGGTTCTGTCCCCCTGGTCCTTCTCCGAAGGCCCCTAGTGACATTTACGACCCCATGCTCCATTGGTGCCAAAACCAAATAACCTTAAACAGTAAAGACTGACTGCTTTACTGACTACCCTCCTGTCAGTGTCCAGAATGCATCTCTTTCCTTCGTGAAACTGTCTGTCCTCTGTGTTCCTTTACAGGGTGGGCTGTATTTTGTAGTGTGCTAGAACTGTCTATTGTAATAATAATAAAGTAGATATTTGTATACAACCTTGTCTGGACAATCCCTTTTATCATTGGGTAATAATTGTATTTTCGCGTGTTGCAACTAACCAATGATCCACAACCTTGCGAGATAAGCCTGCTGTTCCGTCGACATTACCAAAATTGGACAAGGAGGTTTTTAATTTACTTGTGTTTCCAATCTGTTCGGATCCCTTCTGGTGTACTGGAGGTGTGGAGCCGATTGATGGTTTAGAAACCAATATTCATCCCTGGACCACTGGTGCCCCGGGAGTTGATTTGTCAAAGGATGGTAACTCTTTTGCAGATCCTCCAGGGTCTAGACCTTTAACATTGGCTGTAGTCATTGGATCTTCAAGATGCCTCCATGTGCTACTGCATCCTAAACACAGAATGTACATGAGATTTGTGATCGGCAGTTCAAGGTACTGCCATTCGGGTTCACCTCCGCCCAAGCGTCTTCACCAAGTTGTTATCGGTGGTGGCAGCCAGTCTGAGAAGGGAGGGGATTTATGTCTTTCCATACTTGACTGACTGGCTAATCAGGGCCCGATCGCAAGAGCAGGCCCAAGAGCACATATGTACGCCTGCCACTTTCTGCACAAACTGGGCTTTTCGCTCAACTTCAAGAAGTCCCAGATGACACCTTCACAAAGGCTCCAGTTCATCAGTTTGCTCCTGAACTCATCCAAGGGGAAGGCTTTTCCTCTGCGAGGACAAAGCTTTCAACATTCGGCAGATGGTCTTAAAATTCAAGAGTGCCCAAGCTGCACTGTCCATCGGCTTTCTAGGGTTTCTGGGTCTCTTGGCATCCTGCATTATCCTTGTGCCATAGGCCACACTGAGAATGGGCCCTCAGGTCCCAGTGGTCATAGTTCTTGGGCAACATGATGGATCTATTGCAGGTTGTGACCACAGGCTCACACAACCTCCTGTGGTGGTCTGGCAAGGAGACCTTAATGGCAGGAGAACCATTTTGGCAACCTTAGCCAGAAGTGACAATAGTGACAATAGCCTCGCTGAAGGGCTGGGGCACACACTTGAACAAACTCACGGTAAGCGGGCTGTGGTCCCCAGCAGAAGCAACACTCCACACAAACTTTTTGGAGTTGAGGGCGATCAGCCTGGTACTGATACCCTTTTTGCCTTCGATACAATGAAAAACAGTCCTGATCATGATAGACAACACAGTGGCCATGCACTACCTCAACGTGAGACAGCATAGGGTCACTACCAGTGTGCAGAGAGGGAATGCAACTCTGGTTTTGGGAGTTGCAAGGACAATTGTCAGAGAGGAATATAGGGTGGTACTCCCATTATTATCAGCAATTCATTTGGGTGGGATAGAAAACATGATGGTGACACGAGTGGGAGCTAAACCAGGAAGTCTCTACAGAGATCTTCACGTTCTGGGGAAACCTTCAAGTAGATCTGTTCGCATCCAGCTGCACCAGGAAGTGTGAGCTGTTTTGCTCCAGGGAATTTCCCCTGAGAGGAGCACAGGGGGACGCTTTAATAGTGGACTGGAATGATCCACTGCTATATACTTTCCAACAGATTCCTGTCATACCACATGTCATCAGGAAGTTGAGAAAGCTCAGCGCAACCATGATCCTGATAGCTCCGGATTGGGCCAAGATAACGTGGTACCCGGACCTTCTGGACTTGGCCATCTGCCCTGCACGGCATCTCCCAAAGTGAGCACACTTATTTCTGCAAGAAGGAGGTCTGATCCTCCACCCCAATGTCAGTACCCTCAACGTCCATGCCCGTCTACTCAGAGAATGAAGTACAGAGATTAGGATCTTCCGGAAGATGTCCTGGAGGTGTTGCTCTCGGCGAGAAGGCCAGCAGCAAAGCCTCTCTAATGCTGCCAAAATTTTGCAGCTGGTGTAGAGCCAAGGATTGGGATCCTTTATCATGTGACATCACTGCACTACTCTCATTCCTGTTTCACCTTGTGAGGCAAGGACTCCATGTGGCTACAGTGAATGGCTTCTTAACAGCAATTCTATTTTTAAGAGAACACCAGACCCAGGGCCTTATCACGTTGGACGGTATCCTGGCGGTAAATGCGCCGGGATACCACCCAATGCTATTAGCGTTACTGAAACTCGATCCGGCCCACTTTGTGCCAGATCCCGAGTTGCAGTGGTGCTGTTCATCCCCATTTAGTTTCAGTCCATAGGACTCTAAGGGGGTTTTTGGCACTAATAGTGCTGAAAATGGGCGGAAAGCTGGAGATTTACCTCCAGCGTAAAGCTGAAGGTAAATCTCTTACTTTCCATGCAAACTCGGGATCGGAGTGGTAATGTGGCGGTAATAGCATTAACGCCACATTATTACCGCTCCGCCCAACCCGTGATGAGGCCCAAGGCTCCAGTTTTACAGTGCCTTTGGTCATGCAATTCCTCAAGGGACTGATAAACACCTTTCCTCTAAAACCCTTCATGGTACCGGCATGGCAAAAAAATCTGGTGTTCATTTTTTTTTTCAATCTTTCTTTATTAATTTCATATACAACCAATACACAACTTGACAACTCCTCATCCCCTAATCCCCGCCCCTCCCACCACCCGCAGTTCATTGCTTCCCTTAAGTTCATGAGTCCAAGGGCTGGGAGGCCCATCTCCAGTAGATCACAATCGCCCAGCCGGCCTCACACCCTAATGGGTAGACCCAGTGTCCATTTCCACCAGGTACTGCCAAAACGGAGGCCAGTAATCAAAAGGGCGGCTTGTAGCCGGCCTGGTTGTAGCATATCTAGTTTCCCTCAGTTCACACATTTTCATGCACTCAAGCCAGGAAGTGAAAGTCAGGGGATTTCTCTTGCCCCATTTTCTGGCCACCAGGTGCCTAGCCACTCCCGATGCCATACTTAACAATTTCTGTTCCGTGCAGGACCCTGTTAGGGAGAATTCTCTCTTTAGGCTGTATTTCCTAACCTAGTGAGTCCCCCAGCAGCTTTGCTGGATTTCTGGAGTTTGTTTTTTTCTCCTGCCAAGAGTGAGACTCTTTTTCTCCCACTCTTGGACATGATTTATGGTGTTCTTTTGACTGTTAATGTGTTTTATGGGCTATGGGGTCCTTTACTCCATAGGGTCTCATGTGTTTTTACTATGTGTGTTACACAGCACCCTCCGTGCAGTGACACAGGGGTGTCATAGTGACACCCCACCATAGACTCCATACCCTGGGACTGACTACTGTCTTCCAGGGCATGTAAAGTCACCATTGGCTTTACTAGTCCCAAATTATTAACAGAAACCAGTACAAACCATCATATTGTGGACGTACTGGTCGGGGCAATTCGATTGCCCCGGGGTCTGTTAGTCGAGGGGGCACGTCTCCGTCCCCCCTGATCGAGTTTTGGCTGGTGGCAGTGGATACTACTTTTTATATTCGACCGCAAATATATCCCTATGGGATTTTCCCATTGTTCGAGGCTACCAACTTGAATTATTTAATTCCCATAGCCTCGAACATACCGCCGGTTTATTTATTTAATATTAATTCGCCGGTTGGTATTTTTTGCCAGGACTCGATTCTAAAATGGCGTTTGTGTTCTCTTCTGTGACTCCAACCCATGTCGAGCCCTTTGTTCCACTTTTTGGCGGGCTTCTCCACAGAAACCTCCAAAAGTGGTGCCACTCTGTCTGGGTACCACAGGGGGGGTGGGAGGGGGGTTTAGGCACCCTGGACTGAGTTACCTTGGTAACTCAAGTCGCACTCTTGTGTGATTGGCCCAAGTGGTGAGCCGGCCGGCTCACCACTTAGCATGTTTGATTGACAGCTAGGCTGAGTGAATGGGGTGTGCTGCATAAAAGCAGGGCTTTGGGGACTGGAACTTCAGAAGTCGCCACAGGACCTGAGAATCCGACGAGGGAGAAGCTGAGCCGACCTACCACGACGACACCACCGGTGGAGCCCTGCGGAACCGACTCACCACTTCCCGACGACAGAGAAGATCTCCCGGCTGGAGAGGCTTCTTCCCCTGACTGGTGGGCACAACCAGTTTACCTTCTTCTCTTCGCACCCCAGACCGGCTTGTGGTCGAATTGCCCGTGCCAAGCACCCCGGCAACCGGATAGCCACTTACCACTGGACCGCGAATTACAGGACCGCTCCTTTTACCTGAGAAACTCAGCGGCTGGTTTCTTCTCTGGCAGTGCAACGGACTCCTGTCTTCCTCCCCGATGAGACTTGCTCTTCCCCCGGACAAAGCACCGACTTGCATCCGCTGCCAGGAACAACTGCCCCCGCTGGAGTATTCTCACCACTTTAAGGTACCGTGTCCGCCAGGCCTCCCTTTCTAAAGATTGCTACAAGGTAATAATAATCCCTTAACCATCTGGACTGGGCTGGCCGCCTTGACCCTCTAACTGGTCTCTTTCTTTGGTCCAACTCTTTTTGAACCTTTTCAAGACTTTTGTGCACTGCAACCGTGTGACCTTGGACACATTTCATTTTGATCCTCTTAAAGCGGATCCAGCCTACTGACTCTAAACTCACGGTGTTACTTTGCCTTTCTCTCTTGTTGTGTTCGTGAAAAAGTGTTGGGATCTGTTTCAATTTATTCTCTGCTTTTCTCTCCCTTTTTAAAACAAATTATTAGAGTGCCATCTACGTTAAGCGCTCACCACTGTCTGAAAATAAGTGGGGCTTTACTTAAGACTTGTCTAGTATTCTTTTAAGGTAGTGTATATCTTTTAGTGACCGTGTTTTTGGATTGCTTACTATTAATGCCTGTGTGTTTTTCTAGATGTGGTTTTAAATAAATAATTATATCTCTTTTACACCAAGCTCTGGTCAGTATTTACTTGTTCTATTGTGTTCTTTTGACCTATTGTGAATACTCTGTATACTGCCTAACTCTTCTTGAGGGAAGTCTGACTGCTCAGCCACAGCTACCAAGTGAATCTGTGTGGTACAGACTGCTACCAAGTGGGTTTACTGCCAAACACCTGTAGTCCTAAATCTTTTGCAGTGGTCCCAGAGGGAACTGCACAGGTTTCTGCCTAACAGACCCCCCTCAATCAAGGCCAACAGCCACACCTCTGATGTGTATACCCTCGGTGTTGATAGCATTGCACTCATTGCCTCTTCAATCTTGCTCCAGAACAGTCTAATGTGCGGGCAGCTCCAAACCACATGAAAAAAATCAGCAGGCTCCCCCACCACATCTCCTACACCTCGGGGATATATCGGTATAAGATTATGCTCAACTTCAATGGGGAATAGTAGACGTGATGCAAAAATTTAAAATGGGTCAGTCTAAATCTGGCATTCAGTGATATTTTCCAAGTCTGACTACATATACGCTTCCATTGTGCATCTGTCAAATCATATCCCATGGAGGTTGCCTAAGCCCTCCTGTAGACAGTGTGTCCTACAATTGTAGCATTCCGGATCCCCTTTTAAATTGAGGAAACTAATTTTGGTGTTAACAATCTTAATGGGCTCACCATTTGAACCAATGCACTCTTGCCCGCTCAGGCCTCTCATCTGAAAGGCAACCTTTCTGGTTGCTATTAGATCAGCCGCAAAGTGAGCGAGCTCCAAGCCATATCTTACGCAAACCACTTAGTTCCAAGTACTATCTTACCCATCATCGTCTTCACTAGGGACAAGGTTATCCTTGGAGTTTGTCCGTCCTTTCTTCCTATGGCAGTATTGGAATTCCACTTAAGACAAAAGATCAAGAGGTTTTTTGCCCTCCTCATCATCCTTCTAAAGAAGAGGATAGGCTACACAGATTTGACTCTTAGAGAGCTCTGAGCTTTTATATAGCTAGGAGGACGAAGAGCTTCAGAGTGGTGCACCAGCTTTTTGTATGGTGTGCCAGATCCCAGAGGGCAAACACTAAACAGACCATTTCCAGATGGATTGTACAGAAAATCTCAGAATGCTATAATATGGCAGGCAAATCAATCCACTAGAGGAATGGCAACCTCCTCAGCCCTACAGAAGTGAGTCCCAACCATGGGCAACGCCGCACAGCTAGGGGATAAAAAAGAGTAAACTAAGGTCACGGGGTGCTGTGCGTGCTATTTGTATGGATGTTATGTCTGAACCCGAGGCCAGAAGAGTGTTGAGAGGCCCTATATGCTACACGCCACCCCCTGATGGAGAAATGTTTCTGAATTTGTGCTGTTGCTGCAGAATATATCTAAGATGTGGAATCTGTAGGGGAAAGAACATTACCAGGTGTACATACCTAGTTCTTTGAGGCTGGCTTGCATGTGAAAGCAGCAACTACCTATGCAATGATGCCCATTTAAAATAAAAAGTGTTACCAGGGGGCTAACGCAAATATATTCAATTTTTAAAAACCATATATTTTTTCAACGATTATTTTGTTCATTATTTACCTCAGTTTCTCATAGGATATTTATGTATATTTGTTATTGTTGCTTCTCCCACTTACCACCATGACTGTGGCAGACTGACCTGCATTGATGCTGGAGTCAAAGTTGATGGTAAAATAAATAACACTTGGACAGTTTGGCAGAGAAGCTCTAAACTGACGCCCCTTGTCACCTTCATTGCTGTAGCGTCTGGCTTTGCTGCAGAGAAAATGTGAATCCATGGGGTGCTACAGCAACTGGTCTGAAGGGCCGTAAGTGGCACGGGAGCCGTATCATAAGTATCCCTGCTCTATGTAATATCATCTAAGGAATGAACAAATGTAAACATAGAAATCGCCATTTTGAATGTAGGGACAAAAATAGCATCATTGTATTTACTTGCTTTTCTAAAAATGACATTCTGTCCAACTATGGCCCTCATTACGACCCTGGCGGAAATCGAAAAACGATGGCGGAAATGCAATACCGCCATCGAATAGCGCTCGGTGCGACTATGACCCGTCACCGCAAAGTACGAAGCCATTAGCGACACCGTAGTGAACGCCAACGCTAACTGCACCAAGCACGCGCGCGCGCCATGCCAAACCGCAAACACCACCATGGCGCAAGGGTACGCCAATTCCGACCCTAGCGGACATGTACCTAACGCCATCAGGCATGGCGTAATGTACCATTCCGCCATGGCGAGAAGTACGGCATCGCGAATCAACCGTAAACGGCCCCACTGAGTGCCTGTACACCGCTCCCTGCCCACAAAGTACAACTCCCCGTAGGTGCAATGAAGTCACAATGCAACCATTGAAATGTACAAGTCACCCATGCATGCCAACGAACAAAAGAAACACAAGAGGGGCCAATGGGAGCTGCAGGGCACAGATGGCACGAATACAGAAGCCATCCCAATGGACATGACCACAGTCCCCCACCAAGAAACGCACGCAAACACAGGCACCTGTGACCAGCAATATTCCGAAAATCACATCATTCCACCAGTCCACCTGGCTGACCGGCATCTGTTACACAAAACCCAATCCCCCGCCCCTGAGCATGACAACATTCAAACTGTCATATAGGCAGCCCCCATCCCTGACCTCACGGGCTTAGTAGGCAAACGCGCCCAGTACAGTACCACGCAACTAAACCCCGAAGCTGGAACCCAATGCAGATCTCCTCACAATACATCGCCCCCCAAATAGGCATATGCCACATCACTTGCAAAGAAAAACGCTACACGGGCCAAATCAGAATAGAAATTTATGCACATCAAAGTCACCAAGCCCATACAGCCATCAGGCCATGAACTCCAAAACACTAATCACCATTGTGGGCTGCATCCGCAAGAAATGACCAGCCACTACTTGTGTGTCGCCCTGTTCCCCCATGGTACACAGAGCCACATTCACGTACGAAAAGGCAACATGGAAGCGCACAGAACCGCAGGGCCGTCCCAATGGGGAGGCACTAGTCCAGCTGAAAGGCCGAAATGTTGCTCCGAGCCACCAGTACTGCGTAAGGGCATGTGGGCCATTGGCGATCGTCCCATAAGATCGTAATGCTGCTCCACTGATTAACACGAAGCAGCAGGTGTCAGGAGTAAAATCCATCTGCAGGAGTGGCATACAGATGGCAGTGGCAAAAGGGGAGGAGATACCTGTCAACCAAAAGAAAAGAAAAAGAACAGAATGGCCATCAGAACTACATTCGAACAACTCACTTCAATGATCACACGAAATCCACAGCCATATGCATGCTAGCTCACTCAAAAGGATCATCACCACCCCAAAACCACTTGCGACTCATAACCATCTATATCGAGGTGCAAACACCATCACAAACGAGTGTACCTGTGCATGCGTCTGTCAAAACAGAATCCATCAGATGGGAATGTTAACGTGCATGGACACAAGTGTCTGAGGGCGCCTCGAGACAGGGAGGGCTCAACAAGGCCAGATAGACGATGGTCCCACTATGGCAGCCCTGCATCACATAGCGTAGGGGAGGCGGATAGATCCCAAGAAGCCCTGTACATGGCAAACTCTGTATCAAATCACCTGCCCATGCATCCATTCATCATTCCCTCATCCCGGGATCAAAACGCCTGAATAATTACTCACATAACATTAGAAACATCCATTGAGTCTGTGCGTTATGCAGCCTGCAAAATCCACAGTGCCCCAGCCCGTAATTCCAGTGTTGTGAAGTAACATGTATTTGGGAACGGCCGGCCTCATCGCCCACGTAGCTATTGCGCATCCCAAACTATTCATATCAATCATTGCTCCCTCGCCATGGGCCCTGTCTCAAGGACATTGAACAATAGAACGTTATATTTGCAGTCAGACCTGTGGGCATCTCCTCGCCGCTAGCTGGAAACCGAAAGCGCCGCCCTTCGAATTCCTCATTTGCAACACCACGTCGGAAAGGCATCTGTGGCCGTTTGAAATCACTAATTATTCCATCGAGTGCGGCTGTGTGTGAAAATGGCAACTGCCTTCACCCACGAATGGGACGCCCCGCCCGTCGTTGCAACTCGGTACAGTGATGCATGAGGGCCCACCGTTACTCGAGTACTACGTTCCACTGACCCTTCACAAGTCTGTTCGCGACTGCACAGATAGTATGGGAAACAATGGGACCACAGCAGAATGAACATATCAACCAATCTTACACGGCCATCGGGTACAAATACATGATAGCAATAGCAAGATACCATTCCCCGAATTGCAGCGTTGTGCGCGTGACGTGCTCGGCCAAAGGGGAGAGCAGTTTGCACAGGTGGAATGAATCACCACAGGTGGAGGCCATACAGCCTGAAAACACATAAATTGCACAGCCAGTCTCCTCCCACAACCACACCGAAATGCTACCGGCAGGACTCGCGATGTTGGCCCTGGGGGACCTGATAGCACTGCAAGTGCTCCAACTCCAAGAAGAAGACGAACACCAACTACAACCAGCAGCACGGAGGAGACGCAGGAGGAGGAGGAGGCCAAGGCAGGGCCAGCAAGGCCCACCAGCACAGCCACTACCACCACGCAGGCAGCCCGCAATCCCACGCCTCCGAGCACATCCGTTCAACCTCACTGATGAGCAGATCCACACCCTCTACCGTTTGGACCGGGACACCATAGCCGCCATTGTGGACATGACACAGGCTGACCTTGTCAGCATGATAGATAGCCCAACCGCCATCCCACCCCTACTGAAGGTGGTGTCTGTACTCCACTTCCTGGCCACAGGCACCTACCAGCACACAGTCGGACAGTTGCATGGCATTTCTCAGCCACTGTTCTCACGGACACTATTGCAAGTGCTCGATGCCCTCCTGCAGCACGCAGACGACTACATCTCCCTACCACGCTCGGAGCAGGAAATTACAAACACGAAAGTGGGATTCCATGCACTTGCCGGCATACCGGGTTGCATTGGTGCCATCGACTGCACCCATGTTGAATTGGTCGTCCCACATGCCATGGAGGCCCAGTACCGCAACCGAAAACAATTTCATTCCCTGAATGTACAAATGGTGTGTGACTCCAACAGGATCATTACACATTGTTGTGCCCGATTCCCTGGCTCAACCCATGATTCTATGGTCTTGAGGAACTCTACAATACCACGCTACATGGAGCGACACGCAGGGAACAGATCCTGGCTACTCGGTGAGTCTCATTACATGCATGATGATGTGGGGTATGTGAATTGGCAATGACCTGGCAGGAAGGGGGGGGGGGGTGTGCGTACGTATCAATGGCATTCCACATCATACGTTTCTCGTCCACATACAGGTGATGCTGGATATCCACTGAAGAGATGGCTCCTCACACCAGTCCGGAACCCACGGGACCAGCATGAGGAGGACTACAACCATGCCCACTCACGTACCCGTGTAGTCATAGAACAGGCATTCGGCCTACTGAAGGGCCGTTTCCGCTGCCTCAGCAGGTCTGGCGGGGCACTCCTGTACCGCCATGAGAAGGTTGCAAAGATGGTGATGGCATGTGTCATGCTCCACAACATGTGCGTACGTAGAAATGTGCCCATGCCCCCTGACGCAGAACTGCAAGCACCTGAAGATGGTCATGATGAGGGTGGGGATGTGGCAGCACCTCATGGAGTCTGCGAGGCACCGGAGGCCCGTGACATTCGTCAGCATCTCATTGATGTATGCTTCTAGCACTCACGCCTGGTGGCTGATACATGGACACGGGACTCGTGGCACTGCGTGTGTCTGGGACATGCACAATATGGACTGTACGCCTATGATGGCCTAGTACACAAAGATCAATGTCCACACATCTCATTGGTTGATCGTGCACTTTTTATGGCATATGTGATGTCATGTTGAACACCCTATCGACCCGCCACCCAAGTGAGCCCAACACACCCCCTCCACCCTCCTACCTCCCCCCCGAACACCAGTGTCCAAAGATGCTCATTGTCAGTGGGCAGTCGCTATTGCAAGCCCCCTCTGCGGGTATCAGGGGCACCCCTGCCTGTGGAGCGCAGGTTCCTTCCAGATCTACGTTGGGGGCTGCCCTGGACGGAACTTGCAACGGATGATGTGTCTGCCTGCTCACGTCCATGCATGTCCCTAAGGGTTTGCGAGAGCTCAGTGAGCACACGGCGCACTGCGGCAAGTTCGGCACATACGTCCTTGGCCGTCGCATGCAGTTCCCCCCTGAGGCTCTCAGTGCTTCTCTCCATTTGGACTCTCAGGCTCTCGGTGCTACTCTCGATTTGTGCCCTAAGTGTCTCAGTTGATGTTTCTATGTCTGCCTTAGTGCCCCCACATTCATCAGCATGGTCCTTGAGGAGCGGGGCCAGTTGCTGCTGTTGTTCGATCAACTGGTCGAGGGACTGTTGCCTCTGCTGGGCCATGGCCATTTGCGGGGGTGTCACAGAGGGGCTGTTGTCCTCATGTTGCCTTGCCACAGGGCTTGTGGGGGATGGCCAGTCGTCGTCTTGTGGGTGCCCCTGCGTGGTATCCTCATGTTGTACGGGATGGGACAGACAGGGGGATTGGGACAGGTCATGGATGGATCTGACTTCGGCATCCCCGTTTTCTGTGTCGGAGCATGCTGCCATCAATGGGGTGTCACCTATGGTGCTGCTGCCACCAGAGGCAGTGCCTTCTGTGGCATCCATTGGGGGGACCTGTGGTGGTGGTGTTGTGGGCATGCTGGCTGCTGGGGTGCCTGTTGATGTTCCCTCCTCTGTGCTGCCACCTGATTTGTGCTGCTGCCGTGTCTTGATGCGTGCAGCTGAGGTGGAGGGTCTCTGGCCGTTGGTCTTGGCCCTCTTTGCAGGTGTGCTGGTAGGGGTGTCCTGTAGCTCGTCGTTTGGATCGGACCCTGTGGTGGAGTAAAGGAGGGCGAGGGTTATTGATGGGTCTGTGGGAATTGGAATGGCATTGTATCACATGCATTGGGGTGGTACCTGAGGGTGATTTGGGTCGGGGCCTTGGAGGTGCTTTGATTTGTGTGTGGAGTGAGGGTGCAGTTGTTTGGCAGCCTGCAGTTAGGGTGTGCCTGCTGCACGTGTAGTGCGTGTATTAGGGGTTTTTAATTATTTATGTATTTATTGTGGGTTTTAACGTGCGCTATCAGGCCGATGTGTGTGGACGTTCTCCTGGACATGTGTTTCTGTTGCACTATGTGGACGCATGGTACTTCACATGGATGGACTGTGTGGATTTGGCATTGTTTTATCTGGCCCACCTACCTGAATCTTCGGATGTCTGCACTCCTTTCTCCATCCCTCCGACTCCCTCTATGCTCTCCATTCCGATGGTGGAGGCACAGATTTCTTCCCAGGGGGTCAACTTGATGGGTGATTCAGGACCTCCCCCGGTGGCTGTGGCAATGTTGCGGTTGGCAGAGAGTATGCTGCGGACGCGTATCCGCAGGTCGTCCCATCGCTTGCGGCATTGCTGTGGGGTGCGGGGTGCGGTCCCCACCGCACTTACCCGCTGTGCCACCAGAGCCCATATGGCCTTCTTGTTTGCAAGTGCCGTCCTGGTCATTTGCGTGCAGAAGACGACGGCAGCATTCTCCTGGAGGGTCTCTGTTAGCACGGTGAGTTCCTCACGGGAGAAGTGGACCTGCCGCGTGCGGTCGCACGCTTTCTTCGCTACTTTTCCCATTTTTCTTGGTTTCGCTAGGGTGGTTGACGGGTTGGGGTGTGTTTCAGGGTGGTGATTTTAGTGGTTGTGTGGTTTTAGTGTATTTATAGGTGTACGCCGGGATGTTTCCCGTTCCGGGCCCATGTTTTAACTTCCGTTTCCGTATATTTCCGGGCACCGTACTTTCCGGTAGGCGCACACTGCGGTGACCGCTAAGAGGGGTGGCGGTATTGCACCTAGGGCGCCGTACGGCGGCGGTGTGGGCCGATTTGGGGTCATTTCCGCCATCGCGGACTTTGCACTTCCGCCATGCCGTGGTGCTCGTGCCCGATGGGTCGGAATGGGCCGCACTTTGCTCCTTCGTGCAATGGCGGAAACGCTATTTACGCTGTGGCGCTCCGGTCAGTCGCTTTCCGCCAGGGTCGTAATGAGGGCCTATGTATCTTTGTTTTAAAAATGTGTTTTTGGTTTCTTAATGATTCGGTGGCTTATGGGGAAACCAGCTGTGCCCTTCCAGCTCAGCTCAGCGCCCCTTCTTTTCCACCCAACTAGTTTCCATACTGTTGCTGATTTGTTTTTCTTTTTGTTTGTTTTGCATGTTTAGATTTTCAGTAAAAGTTGCTTTAAATGCTTTCTTTTCAGAGATATTTTTACTGTGTACCAATGCACTTTGCATGCTGCAACACGTAGGCTTATTTTTCTACTGGAATAAGAAACATGACCGCATTTAACTTGCAAAGTGATCTGGGCTCTAATGGCTGTTCTGGAAAAAGGGGACCTTGATGACAAGGATCCAGTATGCAGCTATATAGACGATCAAAGTCTTGTACGGCTTAAAGCCATCAAAGAGTGTACGCCTATTTGTGGAGCCTTGGGTTGTAACTATATATCTTTTGTATTTTTTATAAGCTGCGCAGGATTTTGACACCTGCAAAGAGAGCAGAGCATGCCTAGGAGATCAATGCGCTCCAACATACCTGGCAATTTATCTGCAAAGCTTAGTGGCAAAGCAGCTGTTCCTCCATGTGCTCGGCGGTGCTATCACTCTCTAATCCCTCGGCAGCTTGAGTGCTTTGTTTTAGCTCATCCTCTCCAGAGACTCTGTAAGCGTGGGAGCTGAAAGGGCTGTCATCTAAGCTTTTCAGGAGCTGAGACCTACAGAAAGCGCTCTTATTTCCAGGTTCACTGGCCTGCTGACCCTATTTATTTAAAAAAGAAATTAAAACATGCAATCAAAATGGTTCTGATATAAACCACCACTGCCTATATTGGTACACTCATTTGGCTTCTTTTAATTAGTTCTTATGTGCCCGTAGGCGAAAAGAGACCTGTCTTCTTGATTTTTTTGTTTGATTGTCAAAAGGTTTGTGTGGCCAGGGAGGCAGCGGTACACAAGTCTCCGAGTCATGCCACAGTGAATGGCCACAAGAGATCAGGCTGGTGTGCGGATGCTGCTTCACTGCTACTGGCTCACGCACAGGAGAAAACCACTGCAGTGCTGTGGGATGCCGACAATGTCCTGCTAACACTGACGATGCCTGAGACCGCCATCCTAGCGGTAATTGAAGCAATCAGGCACTACTCAAAGGTCTCCGGTTTCAAGGTCAATATGTCCCAGTCAGAGCTACTATTAATACTATCACTCACAGAGCAGGAGAAGCTTCACTTCGCAAAGGCATAGCCTTCTATTTGGGCATCCAAGTTGCTAAAATACTTGGCGGTGCACATTACCAAAAACATAGCAGGAATATATAAAGCGAATTAGCCACAACTAGCAGAGAGCATACGTCAGAACCTAAGTAGATGGAGGAGGGTGAAGCCAACACCGGTGGGTAAGATAGCGATATTGGGGATGAGCATCCTGCCCAGGCTCCTATATCTGCTCCCGACATTTCAGTTACAACCCGCTAGCAACCTCCTTTCATGTTAAGGGGACATGTTTAATTACATATGGCTGAGATGAAAAGCCTGTATCAACTGGACGGTACTACTCAGGAAACGGGGGGGGGGGCAGATGGGGGTCCCGGATCAAAAATTATACTATAAGCAGTGTAACTACGGGTCCTGGCAGAATGGATGCAGTCCTCACTCGGACAAACTTTGGTTACTCATGGAACAGGCATTGGCGGGCTCGTGTATCTGTAGACAGCCATGTACTCCAAATGTTGGGGGCGGTCCGTGGACACACAAGCCGTCCTCATCCGTGCTGACACATATTCTTCAGAACAAACAAATCAAAGACAACATCAACGGACATCAAATAAATCAACAGTAACAAACAGCAATACTTGGTCCACTTGGGAACCGTGGGGTAAAACAATAAACACAAACATTAGGACTTAGTCAGTTACAATCATTAAAGGATAGTTCCGGGACTTTTTTTTTATTGTCCCTACGGTTCGGCCATGTGTTTTTAAGCATAAATCGGTAGATCGTAGAAAACTTTCCTATGGACCTTACCCGACTTTTCGTCCATTAACGCACTCGAAATCAGCCGCCATTTTCTGATAATCCTATCATTCCCCCCCATCGACCTGGCTCACCTGCGTTTGCGGCACTAAATCATATCCCACGCCCCTGAAACAGACTTTATCAAAACATTCATATTCCCCGCCTCTATCCGTGACGTGACAGTGCTGCGTATGCAAACGCGCCCAGGCGTCTTCTACGCGACTCCACACAGAACCCGGAAACCAACACAGATCAGCTCACAACACAGCGCGCCACAATTCGGAATATGAAACTGTACTTTTAAATCAAACCGCAAGATTGTAAATTTGGTAAAGTACATTTATTTGACATCAAATGTTTAGAGAATATTCAGCGATTTGCATTTTTCTTTGCTCTCGATCCAAAATAGTTCGTCTTGAGGCAAGCGATGTTCGTGTGCAGTACACAGGGTGTTGGTTTACAATAAAATAAGCTCTTCGGTCGCACTGATAATCGCATGGCTGTTCCAACAACGAGGCACTAGGCCACCACAACGGTATGTATGTTGCATCTAGCCGTTAGTACCGCGTAAGGGCATACTTGTACTTGGCGATCGTCCCATAAAATGGTCAGGGTGGTAACGTTGTTCACGCGGAGAAGCAACTGGCGGTTGTAAAAGCCATCCGCCGGTGTCTGGTACTCGTGACACATACAATAATGAAGGATGTACCTGTTTTAAAAACATAAAAAATGAAATTAGTCTCACCATCAGATGTTTATTAAAATTATTCATTTTATATATTAGGTTGGGAAATTATTTCATAGCTAGGACAGTGCAACTGGGTATTATACGTCATTTCCAGTAACCCACCCCCTCTCCTCCGCCTTTTTCAGAGCCGCCTGAGCACCAGTGGACCACTTTGTCACTGATATGATATAATATGGCATTTGCAATGCGCCTATACACAAGTGTTTCAAGGCGTGGCGAGGCAGGGAGGGGGGGGAACAAGGAGAAGACAGACAACGATCCTACTAGGCCAGGTTGTGGAAACAGAGAAATTGACATGAGGCCGGGAAGCCCAAAAGGAAACACACCAACACAGGTTACAAAGGACATACAAAGCGCTTTATTTCAAAGTTACAAAGTTACCAAAGTCAATTGACATGCGAATAGCTATTCGGCCCTCTGACTAACACACGAACCTTCAACGTTAGGTTCGCACTGAAAGTGGGAGAGACCGATCATCGGGATGCTCGGGTTTTTATACATTTTGTACTGCATTGGCCAGCCCTCTTGTAAGTTAACCATTCTTAGAACAACGGCTAGGGTTCGTAGCCAGGTCGAACATGCAATTTCCATATATTAGATCGGTTTCGCTGATACAGTTACATATTTATACCTAGGTTAATCAGAGGACAGGGTCTTAGTTCATGACCCTAACAGGTAGCCTGCGGACATATTATTCATTCACGTGTGCGGAGGTCACCATAGCCGAAGTCTTACTCGAAATGTCATTCGGCCTCCATTTTGTGATTCGAGGTGACTTTCGCACGGCAAGAGTACCTAAAATGGCGGCTAAATCCAAGATGGCAGCTTTCACGATACATTAAGGTCAAGACCTTGCCGCGGAACCTATGTTCATAATATTCTTTAGACAGCTTGGCGTAGGCCAACATACATTTAAACAATGCGATTGGGGTCACAATATTATCTCGATTTCCACAGACCCTCCTTTTGGCCTATGCCAAGTGCTAAAACATTATTTCCTAATACTCTTAAAAATACTTGAAGGCATTATCATTCATAGGTTCTGCATCATTGTCTGAAATGTCAATAGCCATAAAGTTGTTCATAAGAACTTCTTGCAACATGAATTCTTTAGATGCTGTCTTCTGGGTATATATTCTACGCCCTATTGCGCTCATAACTTGGGCACAACATCCCCCTATCATTCCGCATACACTCGGGAGGCATTGAAAACAGCAGCAAAGAAATAACAAAGTCCCTAAAATACCTAGAATAACAGAAAGCACCTTCCACACCCAAGATCGTAGAACATCCCAAAACCAAGTACTAAGGCTCCAGTCTCCTACAGGGATATAGACTTCAGAACTAAGAGTGTGTAAATTCTGAATTGCTTTGAATATTGTTGGTGAAGAATCTGGTACGAAAACACAGCAAGCGGACCCCACTAATTTACATACTCCACCTCGTTCAGCTAAAATGACATCTAATGCCATTCGATTTTGAAGTGCTACCAATCTTATCACCTTTTGCTCTAAGGTCATATTGTAAAGTATGTCCGTGGTCCGGTTGATTGTTTTCTCCAACACCCTCGCTAATCCCCTGATGTTTTCTGAATTTGCTATTTGTCCCCAGAAGGGAACTACTGATTTAGCTATATCCCCGAACACTTGTCCAGGGGTATCTCCATCATTATCCCGTCGCGGGCGAGCCTTAGATACCTCTAAGGTACTGGCTATAAATACACCTGGTAACAATATCCCTAAATAACAAGTCCCCTGCCAATCCTTGGGCAGCCAGGGAAAAGCTAAACTACCACACACAAAATAAACCGGTCCCCCTACATACAAAGGCCTATTTTCCCCAGTCAAATTTACAATATTTATACAAGGCTCGAAATCTCCCATTGGCCTAGTGCCGTTTCTTTGCACACAGAAAGGGACAGAATCAGGACTATGATTTACAGAATAAGAAGGAGGTATGGCATCCTTATTGCCTATCGGAGCCATCTTGAAAGAAACTAGATTTTGAAAAGGAAAAGAAAGTTTATCAGACGGCCTAATAGAAGCAATATTAGGTCTACTCCTATTTGCGAAAAGCGAGCATCCCAGGGGAGTCAATTCACGTTTTTCAAATTCATTCAAATTAGTCCCATCGAAGTTCCCTGAGATGCTATCATTCCATCGGCCAAAAAAGAGTGCTCTAAGAGAGGCATAACAAGAGGTTGTTAGAGGTAAGGGATGTATATACCATCCCAGTCCCTTGTTCCCATGTTGTGGTAAGTGAGTGCAGACCCAACAATTACTTCTATTAAAAATAGCATGCGTAGCATTCATCACTATCATCAAAGTATTATTATAATATTTCTGTCTATGCCGAGAGTCCCTAGGGGACAGAGTGTGAAGGTGTACAAAGGGAGTCAAAACAGTTGGTACAATTTTGGTCGGTAACAGAGGCTTCAAAGGATAAATTTCTTCAAAGTACCAAAGTCCCACAGCAGCAGTTGCAAAACTAACAATAATCAAAACGAGAACACAACAGTACGTTTTCGGGGCCCAGGCACATTGTCCATTATTCGAATTGGTCACCTTCTTATCTAATAGTTCAATACGAGGAGCAACGGTGAAGGCGGCAGGCATCATGGTTATCCCGATCGACGACCCCAATGTTCGTTGCTGGCGGCACTTCGGCCGCGCGACTTCTTAGTCCTTCCCAACCCTGGCCAACAGAACCCCCCCCTTTTTCTTTGTTCCAAAAAAAGGGAAGACGATAGTATTTCAATCACTCCTTTTTCTTCCAGATGCACGATACTCGTGCGGCGATTTTATTTGCGTGGTCGAAGGTTGTACCGGATGGTACCCAAGTTTGTTAAATCCAAAAGCAAAGTATCGTCGCTCCCTGAGGGGAGCGTCGTATCAGTAGCGACGGAAGTCGCAGAGCTCGAAACAAGGTTTTCCGGAAGTGATTGATCAAGGGAGTGCGGAGACAAAATGGACGGCTCCCCAAGCTCCTCAGGCTCAGAGAACTTCTCCGACGCACTCACAACGCTGCCTGCTACTCCGAGATCAGAGAGTGTAGCATCAGCGAGGGGTTCTGTTTCTTCTGTAACGTGTGGCGCCGGGTGAGGGATCTTCTTGATATGTGTTGCGTGTATCCAGTTCTTCTTTCCTGCCACCCGCACTGCCGTCCTGGTGACCAATAAAACCTGGTAGGGTCCCCGCCAGCGAGGCGCGAGACAGGAAGACCTTTCGTAGGCCTTTACCAGGACCCAGCTGCCGGGCAATATATCGTGTCCTGGGCCCGTAAACCGTACAGGTAAGGCAGCGTTCACCTGGTGGTAAATGAAATACAGATTTTTAGTCAATTGATTACAATAGTCTATGAGCAATACATTCTCCACATCCCTTAGGGCTTTAGGTTTAGGGAGACCCCAAATATTAGCAGGCCTTCCCATTACTACCTCGAATGGAGAGAGCCCAGTTCTAGTCTGGGGTGTGGTGCGCATAGCTAACAACACAATAGGTAAAGCATCTGGCCATTTTAATTTAGTATCGGCACATGTTTTTGCAAGTTTGTTTTTCAAAATACCATTGTGTCTTTCTACCAACCCCGCACTTTGAGGGTGCCTAGCTGAATGAAAACGTTTCTCTATCCCTAAGGCAACACATATTTGCAACATTACGGCTGCGATGAAGTGGGGGCCATTGTCCGACCAAATTATCCTCGGGAGCCCAAATCGAGGAAAGTAGTCTTTTACCAAAATCTTTGCGGTGGTCATGGCGGTAGCATCTTTGACGGGGAAAGCCTCGACCCATTTGCTAAAGGCACAAATGATAACAAGAACATATTTCAAGTTATTACATCGCTCCATTTCAATAATATCAAGGCGAATGGTTTCAAAGGGGACAGAGGGGGGCCCGAAACTTCCCCTTGGAGTCACTGTCCCTTTACCCACATTATGCTGCAGGCAAATCATGCAATTTTTAACGTGCCGTTTTGCAGTTTCCAAAATTTTTCCATTCACCCAAACCTGCTGTAATATCTTCGCAATTTGCTGGGCACACACATGTGTTGGACCGTGTGCCATCGTAACCATTGCTAATACATAAGAATCAGGAAGCAACCATTTCCCGTCAGATGCGTCCACCCAACACCCTTCGTCATCCAATTTCCCCATGCCTTCAGCCCATTTCCTAGATTCTTCAACAGAGGCATCAGTCTGAATATCTCGCACAGACCCAATGCCTTCATCTATTATACAACCATCTCTCACTTCCCTCGATGTGTACATGTCTGTGCTAAGGTCTGTAGCTGTTTGTCTTGCTATCGAATCTGCAAAAGCATTTCCTCTTCCCACATTGTCTATGACCTTGCGATGTGCTGCACATTTCATGATTGCTAATTGTTCAGGGAGTGAGAGCGCTATAAGTAGTTGTACTATTAAGGGACCATGCTGAATCTTGGTCCCGTGTGAGGTCAGAAACCCTCTTTCCGACCACAGTTTTCCGAAATTGTGAGCCACCCCAAAGGCGTACTGACTATCCGTATAAATGTTAACTCTATGCCCTTGGGAGAGCTCACAAGCGCGGGTCAACGCTATAATCTCTGCGGCCTGCGCAGAGTTATGCGGAATCCTTTTAGTTTCTACGATCTTGTTCAAAGTAGTAACTGCATAAGCAGCTGTAGATGTGCCATTCGGAAGTTTAAAACAGGAGCCATCACAAAACAGCTCCCCTTCCGTATTTTCCAAAGGAGTATCTGAGAGGTCTATTCTGCCCTTTGTTTCTTGTTCGATGGCATACAGGCAGTCATGTGATCCATCATCGCCGCAAGCAGTAGTTTGCGGGAGAGGCAAAAGTTCAGCCGGATTGAGAACACAACACCTTTTAATTTGGATATGAGGAGCAAATAAAACTAATTCGTACCTGGTCAACCGGGCAGAAGTAAGGTGTTGTGTTTGAGTTTTATTCAATAGAATATCGACAGAGTGAGGTACCATCAAAATTAAATCGTGGCCTAGGACCATCCCCTCACTCTGTTTTACAGACGCAGCGGCAGCAGCAACAGCGCGCAGACATCGCGGCAAAGCGCATGCAACAGGATCGAGGGCGGAGGAATAATAGCCGCACGGCCTATTCTTCCCTCCATGTTCCTGTGTTAACACAGACAAAGCACATCCATTACATTCATGCACAAACAACACAAAGGCCTTATCGTAATTTGGTGTACCCAGAACCGGTGCTGAACACAGCGCGGCTTTGAGAAGCTCAAATGATCGTTGATGTTCCGATTCCCATGGCAATGGCAGAGAAATGCCCTTCTTCGTCAAAGCCAACATCGGTTTTACCACTAGGGCAAAGTTCGGGATCCACAGTCTACAGTAGGACGCCATCCCTATCAGGGCTCTGACTTCCTTCTGTGTTTTTGGGACAGACATGCCAGAAATGTGTTTTATTCGTTCAGGTGTCAATCTTCTCCCCTCCTTTGACAGGAGGTAGCCTAAATAGGCAACCTCCTGACAACAATATTGAAATTTCTTAAGTGAAGCTTTGTGACCATTTTCAGCTAGATGAACAAGCAACAATATAGTGCCTTCTTTACAAGCTTTCTCAGAGTCTGCAGCCAGGAGCAAATCGTCTACATATTGAAGCAGCGTGCAAGTAGGTGGTAATTCAAGGGTGTCGAGCTGCTCTTTTAAGGCTCTACTATAGATACTAGGACTTTCAGTATACCCTTGAGGTGCCCTTGTGAATGTAAACGAGCGTCCACCCAAGGTGAACGCAAACAAATACCTGCTCTCCTCATGTATCGGAATACTAAAGAAGGCGTTTTTTAAATCTACGACACTAAAGTGTGTAGCCGTAGCAGGGATCATTGTTAAGATCGTTGTTACATCAGGCACGATTGGAAATTGTGGGGCTACCACCCGGTTAATAGCACGAAGATCTATTATAAACCGGTACGGAATTGCATTGTCGCCTTTCTTATATACTGGCAAGATCGGGCTATTACATAAGCTACCTGTAATCTCTTTGATCACTCTACGATGTACAAAATCGGAGACAATGCATTTCAGAGCGCGCTCTCCTTCAATCGAAATTTTATATTGCGGAATGCGCGGTAGCTTAACCCCATGTTTCACTATTATCTTAACAGGTTCGATGTGCAATATCCCGACATCATTGTCGTCTATTGCCCACAAACATTCTGGGACAATGTCGAATTCGGGAGGTAGAGGTCGGGTCAAGTATTGGGAGTTAAAGGGTTGCTGTGGTGAAACTGTTAATCTTATTCCGTCAGGGGAACAATGAATCACTGCATTCAGTTTCTTCAACAAATTCAACCCCAGCAAATTTTCTCCACAATTTGAAGTAAGAAGAAAAGGGCACTGGTCTGTAAAAGGACCCAAAGAAACGGATACCGGCGCAGAAACCGGACAAACAGTTGGTATGCCAGAGAACCCTATAGAAACGTTTGTTTGCCCTGACAGTGGAATGTTTGGAACCCTCGAATGGTCGATGGAGCACTTTTGTGCTCCAGTGTCGATCAAGAACTGATGTTTTCTATTCCCCACCAATAATTCAACATAGGGGCCCTTCTGAATAACGGGAATAGGTAAAGGTTCCAAACGTTGCTTCGGGCAATCCTAGTAAGGCAAAACTTCATCAAAGGGAA
Organism: Ambystoma mexicanum; assembly: GCF_040938575.1. Taxonomy (NCBI): domain Eukaryota; kingdom Metazoa; phylum Chordata; class Amphibia; order Caudata; family Ambystomatidae; genus Ambystoma; species Ambystoma mexicanum. The sequence goes on along the minus strand of NC_090939.1, from coordinate 82,796,485 downwards.
GTTCTTCAGAAAGATAGGCGGCGGAAGGGTGATCAAATATATTTCTCGAGTCCATACTCGGAGTCTGATTTTCCCGTGAAAAAGGTTGCTGGGGATCTTGTAGAAGCTGACCCCTATCAGGGCCCCCTGCTCCGGGGCGGCCCCTTGGTCGCCTACCCATACCTCCAAATGTGCCTCCTGACCTCTGACGAAGGGCAGGGCACTGCGCTCGCCAGTGACCTTCCTGGCGGCAATAAGCACACTGATTAATATTTATAGAATTTGGAGGGGTATTCCCTCTTGGAATGTACTGACCTCTAGTCTGTGTCGTACCTCCTCTGGGGTTCCTGACAATTTGCTGCAACAATACCTTAGTTTTTAGGTCACCCCTTCTTTTTTCGATTTTCTCTTTTTCATTATTAACCCGATTCTCGTAATACTGAGCCATATGCAAGACTTCTGACTGAGATTTTGCCTGCCAAGCGCTCTCTGAGGACATAATTTGTGACTGGATGTCGGGCAACAATCCACGCACAAATTTGTCCACAAACAACCTCTTCCCCGACTCTGTACCTAAATCCTGTCCACTGCAGTCGGAGAACACCTGTTCGAATCTATTAAAGAATTCAGTAGTACCTTCAGTTTTCCCTTGGACGCAGGCCGTAAGCTTGTCCCAAATAATCCTTTTTTCTGGGATTATAGTTTTTAATTTAGCAACTATTCTATCGGGTAAAGTGAGTATTACCTGGGGTGGTTTCTCACCAGCTAGTCGTTCCCCATCTATTCTAATTAAGTTTACCCATGTATCCCCTAACCCCGGCACATCATCTATTGTTCGTACCTGTTTCCATACATCAACAGGTAAAAGCACTGGAAACAATAAATCCATGTCACTTAAGGTGAACACAGAAGACTGCAAGACGGATTCTATTTCTTTATAAAACCCTGTCGGGTTTTTCCTAATATCAGGGACTGATTGTCTAATCGTGTTCACTTCTTGTCGGGAGAACGGGACGTGAACAAACTGCGATACGTAATGTGCAGGGATATCCACCGCGGCAGCACCAGTCGCCGCGTTGGCGGGGATTTCTAATTTTGGGACAAGGGTCGGAGGGACCTCTCTCATAGGCAACTGAGATATAGGGACCTCCGACCGCTTACTAAGCAATAAGGCCAGATCGAGCGCTAAAGCAGCTGTAGAAGTGTCGGGCGAAAAAGTTCTTTTACAAATACCCAATAACTCTATGGGGCAACCAACCTTCTTCCTTATACATTCCTCCTGTAAGTGCTGTACCATCACTTGGATTACCTTCCTTTGCATCTCTACCGTGTATTGACTATATGTGTTATACACCTCATCTGGCGGTATCGATGAATCCGAGATCCATCGAATCGCATCTCTAGTACAAATCCATACTTCCTCGGGTGCTGATCTTCGGCACGAAAGGAACCGTTTCTGTGCATACATCCTGTCGTCCTCATCATCCTCGTTTTGTAACCTTTCAAAATCCCTCCTAAACTCAAACAATCTGTCAACATGTCCATACACTTTCTGCTCTGTATCCCTTGAAAGTGCCAAGGCATTCAGATCTCTCACCCCTTGTGGGAGATCCGAAGTCTGCAATCTACCCCACATTACACCTAAATGCATCCCCAGTCCTTCAATAAAAACGTTTTTCTCGGGAAAATTTGTGCAAATTAGATAGTGTTGAAAGTACATCAGTTTGATCACCTTTTTCCATGCAATGTTTAGCCCAAGCAAACAGTTCCTGTTTCCTGCCCGCAGGAACAGTACTACGAGTCACAATTTTCGACCCTGCACCGGGATCTGATTTAGTGAACACGGGACTCCCCAGAATCGGAGGTGTAGGTGAACCTAACAAGGGTGCAGGGGAAAGAGGTAATGTAATAGACGAAACAGACAGAGGAGCGACAACCAAAGAACTAGGGGCAGTAGGCTGCGCGGGAGGAGTAGGAATAACGATAGGAGCAATAGCAGGAACGGGCAAGGTGCCCACAACGGGAGCATACGGAGGTGGCGCTGAAGAATCGGGCCTCCGTTCGTTTAATATTTTCTCAATAAACTCCTCGGAAACATGGAAATCTTTAGAGGGGTAAATTTTCTGGACCCCGAGCAAGAAAGCTCTATCCATCTTCTGGGTTTCATCTAATCGTTTTTCCTTGTCATACAACAATGCCTTTTCGGCATTCGTTTTATGACGTCGTGCATGTTTATCCCTACTTTTAAGCTGCTGTAATGCTTCCTTTTTCCAATTTTGTAACACATCAAAGGCTGCTGGCCTAGCCTTCTTTTTAAGCAAGATCGACTCTAAGTATTCAATACGGGGGATCTCAAAGCTACCATTGACTGGCCACTGAAATTCGGAGGCATTTCTGGTCTGTCTGTGCCAAATGTCATTAAATACAATACTACCAATGCCATACTTACAGTACATAGTACACGCCGGCGACCCCTCCTGTGGTGCCGGACGGCTAAATTCCAAAGATTGTCGATCGCTGCGGAACAGAACCCTAAAGCAGCTAGACAATTTCCCAGGCATTTCTCAAAAAATTGGTGTTACCTGGTCCAATAATTGTGTCTGCAGATACAATACGCCAAATTCAAATTGTCAGGGTTAAATTAAGAGCCGGGTCACGACTGCACCTGACCAAACCTAAGGAGGACCGTACGGTTTACAAAGGACTTTAACTAACAAATTTTACCTGCGTTCGGTGGTTTCGGCAAATCTGCCCGCCTCGGAATTGGACCCTCGTCAAGATGCCGTGTCAGACCGCACGACTATCGCCCAAGGATCGGATCGTGCAGCGCTGCCGAGGTATCGCGTCTCGATCGGTCGGGCCCGCAGAATCACACCGTCCGATCCCGTTTCGATAGTCTGCGTCAACCTTCAATGATCCGGCATCAATCTTGAGGGTCCCTATTCGGGCGCCAACTGTGGAAACAGAGAAATTGACATGAGGCCGGGAAGCCCAAAAGGAAACACACCAACACAGGTTACAAAGGACATACAAAGCGCTTTATTTCAAAGTTACAAAGTTACCAAAGTCAATTGACATGCGAATAGCTATTCGGCCCTCTGACTAACACACGAACCTTCAACGTTAGGTTCGCACTGAAAGTGGGAGAGACCGATCATCGGGATGCTCGGGTTTTTATACATTTTGTACTGCATTGGCCAGCCCTCTTGTAAGTTAACCATTCTTAGAACAACAGCTAGGGTTCGTAGCCAGGTCGAACATGCAATTTCCATATATTAGATCGGTTTCGCTGATACAGTTACATATTTACACCTAGGTTAAACAGAGGACAGGGTCTTAGTTCATGACCCTAACAGGTAGCCTGCGGACATATTATTCATTCACGTGTGCGGAGGTCACCATAGCCGAAGTCTTACTCGAAATGTCATTCGGCCTCCATTTTGTGATTCGAGGTGACTTTCGCACGGCAAGAGTACCTAAAATGGCGGCTAAATCCAAGATGGCAGCTTTCACGATACATTAAGGTCAAGACCTTGCCGCGGAACCTATGTTCATAATATTCTTTAGACAGCTTGGCGTAGGCCAACATACATTTAAACAATGCGATTGGGGTCACAATATTATCTCGATTTCCACAAGGTGTCATTCAGATCGCGCAAGTGCAGGGGTAGGGGGAAGGTAAAAGTGCAAGGGGAAGGGGAGGGGGGAAGTGGAGTACAAGGTAAGTAGCATAAAATAATAAATACATAGGGCCAGCTGGTGGCGAGTGCAAGGTAAGTGCAGAACAAGTGCTGGGAAGGGGGGGCTGTAGGATACTGAGACAGTCCCCCAGTGCAGGGGTTGACAGGGAGGCAGTGCTGGTGGAGAGTGGAAGGGCCCAGGACCGAGGTCGCAGACAGTGGACCAGTTGTAGCAGGGGAGAGGGAGAGAGAAAGCAGAAGCAAAGAGGAAGGTTTTGAGGTGCTTCCGTAAAAGGAGATGGTTCTCCTCAAGATAGTGCGCGGTACAAAACAATATGCCACATAGAACGAACAAGTACAACTTAACCCGTCTTTAAAGCTACTGTATAGTAATTAAATTGCGGTATAAACTCATCTAAAGAGTTACTTACATTATATTTGCATTTTCCATTGTGTCTGTGCGTAGGGCAGCCCCGAAATACCACTCCTTCTATGCCGACGTTATTTCTTCTAATGAACGAACATTAAATGGCTTTCGTTTCTGAAATTATATTCATTATCGTTTCTTACGTTATTGCACCACACCCCCAAAAAGAAGTCTTTCGGGATGGTCCCGGCCTGTCAAGGTCAAATAACAATAGAACCTTATACTGAGTCGTGGGCCATTCCGGCACCCGAGCAAAAAATCAAAGCAGCTGACCTTCACTTTGAACGAGCACACATTCCTAGTTAGCTACATTCAGTGTAAGGCCATCTCACAGGACTTGAAATTTACACTCCATCTTTGCATTTTGTCTGCGTGCATTTGCAGCCCCAGCGAACCATAAATACGGAGACATTCTATATTTTTTGAAAAATGATTTATATTACTGTTTGGTTTAATTTAATGCGCAAATGAACAAGGGTGGAGAGACACATTGCATGTACACTGAACAATCAGTTTTATTTACACAATACATAGCTACACATATTCAATGGACCTGCGACATGAGGAGACTCCAGAGCAAAGTCACAGGTGACACCCGGGTGGTTCGCACTACTGCACGGTGAAGGGAGGGGCAAGGGTGGAGAGACACATTGCATGTACACTGAGCAATCACTTTTATTTACACAATACATAGCTACACATATTCAATGGGCCTGCGACATGAGGAGACTCGAGAGAACAGACAATCAAATTACAATCATTTAAACCGTGATGTGTATTTCTCAATGAGCTCTGCTTTAGGTGGACATGGAACAGAGGCAATGTTGGGTGGCAATGCAGTTGTCCCCTGCACAGGTTCGTTCACAACTCCATGTATGTGCCTATCTAGGACATCAACAATAAGTCTCTCAATAAACTCATATTGCATATCCTCAAACACTGGTTTGATCACCCATTGTTTACTTCTTTTAGTGAAGGCCTTATTGTAGCGAAGCGTCCCTAAAGTTCCGGTCGTCCTACTTTGTTGACGGCCAACATTATGGTTATGTGCCAAGACCGCTAGAAGAGTCCGATTTATCATGCCCTCCATGCCAAAATGCAATCGTTTTGGCCTGTACTTTAGGCACATATTGTGGAACACCTCCAAATCTCCTGTGTGGCAGAATTCCGTGAGTCCCCTCAAATCTCTTGTTATAGTTTTATCAAATACAATCTTTTCAATGGCTTTGTGAGTGGGTGATGAAGGAATCAACCACTTCTTCTTCCGTGCCTCCTCTGTGGACAAATGGCCATGTTCACAATTGTGGAAATGTTGGTTTGTGGTCCAGCGGTGAACGTTGCTACAGTGTAGCATTACTGACCGCCATTTTTCCAGTAGAATTTCCAACGACCCTCCACATGTTTTTGAGCTCCACCAAAGATGGTTGCTGATTGACTTGGACCACTGTGAAATACCTTGCATATCTTTTTTTTTACCTGCAGCCGACATTTCTTTATTGATTGTTTTTGCAAGATGCCATACGTCAAATTGGTGATTTATATTTTTGTACTCTTCTCTCATTGTCTTGGCAATTGAAACGTGTCTGTCCGTGGCTATCAGGTCGATCACCATTCCCCGCGATTGTAGTTCTTGCAATGATGCTACAAAGCCAACTTTCTCCATGGCCACTGAGGATGTACTTTGTGACACCTGCACGACCACCGAACTCACAATTTTCTTACTTTCCATGTCCTGAAAGTGGTAGGTGCAGTACTTGGCTGAAAATCCTGGGCTGTCGCACTGTCCATCACCGGCTAGCCTGAACCGTTTGCCCGTGAATGTACTATCAATAGACATTTTTTCCATTCTCCAAGCTTCGCTAATGGCTGGAAATAGATAATCGGTTTGGTATTTGTAGAACTGAGTTTTCGCAATGAAATGGATTCCCACAAACTGAAAGAAATGCTCTAACTTTTTAAAACTTGAACCACTAAAAAGTGCGGCCGCTGCACAAAGTAGATTGCCTGCTGGCAGTTGCCCCAGCATGGGTTGTGCAGACCATGAGAAAGGATGATATTTTGTACAGGTGGCATGTATTTTAAGGTTAGTGCCTCGAATTGCACGAGTCACATTAATCAATGGCTCCCCACATACTTCCCCACCAACCGAATGCCCACATTTCATCCTAATCATAATATCAATCAAACAACTATCGAATACAATGAATTTGGCCTCTTTCCTTATACTGTCACTCTGCATCCCAGCTGGTTCGGCCTGTAACGTTGAGGACATGTCACTCACATGAAAGGTAGAATTTCTGATATCGTCTTCCGCTATGTTCAGTGATATTGATGGTGTTTCATTGTCGTCCACTTCATTCTCTTCCATTGCAACATCTGTTCCTTCTCCGGCGATGGGTGAATAAAACAATTTCTTCAACTTTCTCGCGGTCTTAGTTTTTGCGGGTGTGGATTCTGTGAATTGATCTCCGACTGCATCCGAACTACCAGGAGGACATTCACTATCAATGGCTGGTGGTGGTATAGCTCCGTTGTCAATCACTTCATATTCTTCCCATTGGCACGATGCATCTCCAGTCTCAAGTCCCTGCCAAAAGGTTTGACAAGCAACATCTCTCGTTCGCTTCACTGTCTGTGTAGATCTAGTTCGTACACCCACTCGCAACTAGAGGACAGATTGGAAAAGGGATGTTCAGTTTAAACACAACTTACAGTATTGAACTATTAACAGTGAAAAACAACATAATATAGTGACCAGGACACTAACCTTCTTTTGCTTTCTTTTCTTTGAAACTTTCTTGCCTCGAACTTCAACATCAGGACGCTGTTGCTCCGACTCGTGTGTGCATGTCTCCACTTCCTCTTGCGCTGCAACGACTATATTTTCATGATAAGCACATCCATCACGCACTGACGCTCCATCGACTCCCTGAAACATAGAACTTTCAATAGTATGTATAATAATATTGAAAACACAAAATGTACTTGGGGACCAATACCCACGTACATCTCAATAGCAAAACACGAATGAACGCATTGTGTAGAACATTCAAACGACAATTATTCACGCATTGTTGATCTAGTTAGATGGAACTGTCAAGATCCATACCTCGGGCTCCGCATAGACTTCCATTGATGATATTATTGAAGATGACGCTTCAGCAACTCCCTGAAACACAGTAATTGCATTAGTATGGTTTTCTATTTTGTTAAAAAGATAAACTATAAACTTTGTGCAGGCGTCAACGGCTCATCTAAATAGACCTGAACAAATGATCAGTTGTCTAAAATAAATAATGGATATCTAAATATGATTCGATTTGCTCGATCGTTGCAAGTGTCACCACCCAGAGATCTGCATCAACTACTAGGGGTGATGTTCTTGTAGAAGAAGCTCCGTCATCTCCCTGAAACATAGTACTTGCGTTAATAAAGAAGGAAGTATAGCGGATGTAATCACGTCATATGATCTCGCTTGATCGAACTGTCAGTATCCATACCTCGAAATGCATAAGAACATCAAGGGACGCTGTAACTGCGGTGCACACTTCTGCAAGCTGTTGCGCCGACCCGTAACTGCATGCTCCCCCTTCTTCTTGGACTAATGCTCCATCGACTCCCTGAAACATAGGACTTTCATTAATAATGAACACAATATTGAAAAAGAAGACACATAGGAGGGCGACGAAAGAAGGACATATCAATGGCTAAAAACGAAAGAAACATTGTGTGTAACAATCACGCTACAAGAATGCAAGATCTGATGATCTCCATCGATGGAACTGTCCCGAAACGTACCTCGAGCATCTGAGTGACATCAACGGTTGTCGTCAATGCGTTGGACTCCTCAGCATCTCCCTGAAAGACAGTACTTGCATTATTTTGGATAACAATAATTATAACTGAAAACAAAGACTAGAGGACGAGTACTAGGGTGTACCATTAGGTAAAATAATTACACAATAAATTAAAACTATTGATTTACATGCCTAAAACAAGTCAGTGGCAGAATAGCTAAGTAAGATTACCCGATAGGCGCTTGAAGTGGCTGATGACTGCAATAACGACACGGATGGAGAATCTTCCGCCTTCATATTGAGTGGATACATAAATGGGGAAATTATTGTTAGCTAATGCTACACACTTCCGCAAGGCCGAGAGCTAAATCCGTAAACTTGACTCACCAGTGGAGGGATGTGGACGAATAGAGTGGGAATAGCGGTTGAGAGCAATTTTCGCTTCGCTCGCGGTGTGTTCTTCTTTATTAGCAATGATGTGGAGTACATGTCTGAGCTAAAGTGCCTGCTGCAGATGCGGTATCGATCACCCCTCTTGTCCGCAAAGACTTCTAGGACTCTACTTTCAAGCTCAGACGGTGGATATCCGCAATATCGGACCCATTCTCTTTTCTGATCTATTGTCTTAGGGAAAACATGCATTATAGTACCTTCAGATTTTTTATGGGTCTTCGAAGGGCAACCGCCAATGGAACAGGCAGGCATTGTGGAAAGTTCTGAAAAGTAAAGATCAACAATTCTCTATGAATACCAATGTGTTAAAAAATTAAATGACACATAAAAGGTTCAATGCAAGGTTCGTTTTGGTTCTTGGAACTATACACGTTATTTACATGCGGATAAGTATTTGAATAACTTTAAAAAAATAGAAAAATAATTTGACTAAACTCAGAACATGTGACTAGTTCCTTGCATGTACTGTCTTGAACGAAAAGAAATTGGACGCAAAATGATTATGGTACATGGCCTTACCTTGACGAACAAACAGTTAGATGCAGGGATCAGAGTAGTTTCTTGTCGTAGAACAGGGAGCAGTTCACAGGTTGCAAACTGACGAGTTTGCTCGAAGTGGTCACGGAAGTTCACAGAGACAAAGAGCAGATAACCAGCACCTTCACGGGTTGACTAGCAAAGCGCAAAGAAGTTCTCATTAGAAATATGAAGTGGGTTATAAAGAATTCGAAACAGGGGTGTGTTTGTGAATGAATGACGTGTATATGTCGTGGCATTATGCGGTTTGCAGGGGGGCGTCCAGCGTGAGGGGGGATGCTTGGCAGGAGACACGGGGTCTGGAGGTAGACATGGGAACAACAACCCATGCTCTATAGACCACTTTGAAGTGTACATGGTCTTTGGCACCTCTTGGCCTTTATCGCTCCCTGACAGCTCCACTTGCCAGCACAAGTACCCCGGTGCGAACTGCCTTTGATAGGGCGGGGGGTGGATTGGGGCGGTGGTTGTGCAGACAAGACACAGGAAGACTCGTGAATGGAGACACACTTATGTGGATTGCAGGGGGGCGTCCAGCGTGAGGGGGGATGCTTGGCAGGAGACACGGGGTCTGGAGGTAGACATGGGAACAACAACCCATGCTCTATAGACCACTTTGAAGTGTACATGGTCTTTGGCACCTCTTGGCCTTTATTGCTCCCTGACAGCTCCACTTGCCAGCGCAAGTACCCCGGTGCGAACTGCCTTTGATAGGGCGGGGGGTGGATTGGGGCGGTGGTCGTGCAGACAAGACTCGTTTGCCGCAGGGCCTCACCAAGGAGAGGTCATCTAACTGCATGTAAGAGGCAGGCTGCAGGATCTAATACTTGGAAGGCAGGGGGGTGAGTTTATAAATACCTCACCCTCCCAGGAGAATATATGGGTGCAGTTCACCCTGGAGACCCTGGATGCCTAGGCAGTTAGTCAGCAGCAGGCTGGCCTGTGGTGGCAAGGCGGCACGGGCCAGAGGGGGTCATCTCTGTACCCGGTGCCCAAAAGGATGATTTATTATGATCAACCATATTGATTATTTACCTATAACCATGTTTTGTATCAATAAAATCCAACGGCCTTTTATTGCCAACGCTTGAACAAAGTGGTGTGGTAAGTATTTTTGGGGGAGGAGGCAAGGCCGGGAGGCTTGATGCCAACCCGCAAAATAACATATGTATGTCTGCTGCATATGGGTTCAACGGTTATGTGGATTGAAGGTGGGCGGCCAGCGTGAGGGAGGATGCTGGCCAGAGACATGTGGTGTGACAAGACAAGGCACAGGAAGACTATTCAATGGAGACACACTAGATTCATTTAAAAAATCAAAACAACCATTGTTAAAATATATGTTGGGTTTTATTTTAGATCTTAATTTCAATTGAACATAAATAATAAACATCACACATTGTAAAGTTCCGGTTGCAGCACATCCAGGGAAAATCCGCGGTATTGTCCACTGTCGCTGGGGAAATGTTGTCTAATGGCAAGTACCGCACAGGCAGGTATTACTCTCCGAACGCGGTGTCCGAGCCTCCCGTGAAGCCACCAAGTGAAGCAACGATAGGCCACCAGCCTGTACCACCTGTAAAAATGAAAGATGCAAACGATATTAAAATGACAAAACTTTCTTATCAATGTCGATTCAGGTGCGTTCGAATGATATGTAGATGTAATTTTATATGTGGGAGACGACCATGAAATAGTAGTGGCATCACTGACATCACAACCAGAGTATACTTACTCGTTACTCGGATTACGCGGACGAACAGTGCCGCGAAGTTCGTGCATAAGCACCATCATCATCCTCAACACGGTCCGTGAGAGGCAGGCTTCCCTGAACTCTGGCAGCTCGGTGATGCATTGCGGACTTGGCTCGCCTTCCGAAATGTAGGCCAAGCACCCGGAATTTTCACGGCAGCAGCAGTTCTCCTCCTCAGTTGGCATTAGCTCGCACCGATTGCACGTGCACCAGGTGGAGACGCCGTCCATGCGACATGGTCCAGGCTCTTCATCCGTTGACTGGTCCTCCCAACTGCCGTCCGAATCCCCATCGTTTTCGCGTGCTTGCCTTTCCAGTAGTTCCTCCTCAGTGTACTCGGGCTCGTACATATACGGCATTATTGTAGCCATTGTGTGGTAAAGAAAGTAAAATAATTTACAGAGATGGTACAGGTGTTCACAAGGCCTAGAAGCGGCGAAGGTAGCTGACCAGAGCACAGAAACGAGTCGCAGAATACTCAAAGTAACACAGAGAAAGTAATGGAATCGAAAATCTGCTGCTGTGTGTTGTGAAACGGTGTGTTTATACTTATTGAGGAAAGAGGCGTCCTGCCATTTCCATGGCGACACTTCATTAGCTGAGGCGCAGCGATTGTTGACACGAAACATGCTTTGGCGTTGGGAAATGGGCGGTACGCGTATGCTGATGTCAGGCTCAGGGGATTTGATTTAGTGCCGCAAACGCAGGTGAGCCAGGTCGATGGGGGGAAATGATAGGATTATCAGAAAATGGCGGCTGATTTCGAGTGCGTTAATGGACGAAAAGTCGGGTAAGGTCCATAGGAAAGTTTTCTACGATCTACCGATTTATGCTTAAAAACACATGGCCGAACCGTAGGGACAATAAAAAAAAAGTCCCGGAACTATCCTTTAACAGGTCCACCAACCACTCTTTACATATTTTGCGGTTGACAGTCGGAGTTGGTGGACTGCTGATGGCATGTTGGCAGTTCTACCACATTATGAGAGAAACTTTTTATTGAGCGGGGGAGAAGGGAAACTCCAAACAACAGATGACACCATTGTTAGTTATCAGAACCATATTAAGCATGCCGACAATCTGCGGAATCACAGCTTCATATGCATATCATTACTAGGACCACTTTAAGCACATCAATAACATGCGAGCGCACAGCATCAAAACATATTTACTGAGTCCTCTTTGAGCATCTGCAGGGTTGTAGGAATCCAGTTTGACCCCACACTTTTATCAGTCCAGGATAGTTGAGAGCACATTTGAGAAGCCGGCAAAGCCACACCTGGGGACACCGTAGGCAACAATGACTGACGGGCTTGGTGGTCTGGCCAGTTCAGCTAATTGCCCTCACCCTTCTCTTTGTTGGATCTGCGGAAGAGCAAAGGGAGCAACTCTTGGTTGCGGCTTGATGTAAAGGGTTTATTTACCCTGTGATCCCTGCTTGGCAGATAGTAGGGGGTAAACCTCTTGCCGTGAGTCTGGAACATGAAAACATGCATTCTGTGCAAATCCTCTTGATGGTGGGGCCGGCAGCGTGGCACCAGTGGCAGGGTGTCTGGGTCTCGCTGCATGTTGTGGAGGAAGTCTGCAGCTTTCTCCTTGCTCATCACCGTAATCACAGGAAGAGCGCACATTAGCGATAGCACACATCAATACATAATTTTTGAGCATATCAACAGAATGGATGATGTATCTATTTTCAATGCTGTTTTCACTGTGCTGATTTATATCCCTTTATTTTCTCTTTTGTTCCTGCATGGAGAGCATTGCCGGCACTGCTCTTTTCTTTTTTCTTTTTTATTTGAAAGCTCTGACCACATAGCATACACACATCACTGCCTGATCGGCCCACGATCACTAGCGGGAGCAGCAAGCACTTTTTGCTGCTCCGACCACAGAGCAAAAACCAGAAACTCTCTTTTTTTCTTTTTCCGACTGCTCTGATTTCGAAGCACATCCAGCTCACTGCACAAATGACGTGGGTCATTCAGGGAGGGCTTACCATCCAATACTTCAAACAAACACGGGCAGCCGCCACGCGACTTTTTCTTTTTCCCAAAGCTCTGATTTCGGAGCACCACAGAAACTCACCGCTAACAGCCTGGGTATGCCTCAGGCAGAGCGCTGATTCATCTCTGCAGCGCAGTCACCATGCTCCCTCCTAGGCGGAAGTGGACTAGGCAGCGGGCACAACTACGCCACGCTTCCTCTCCTCCCCTAGGCGGGAGCTCTGTAGCTGAAGGTGACATAGAGTCGTCTTCTCTTTCAGCCCGACACAGCGAAGTGCAGGCTTGCACCGCTACTTGCAGCCATTGGAGCCAGGCCACACACCTCCCCTCCAATCTTCTGCTGACAGCTCCGATCCCACAGCAAACACACTCCTTCGAATGGATTGTGTCCTCCATGTATTCCTCATCTAAGGCCTCTTCGAAGAAGCATAGGAAGTCCGGTGAGTTGAAAGACTCGGATCGGCACAAGCACTTGAAGAGGTCTCGTTCTTGGATAGATCGAGACGTTCTTTGTCTTCTTCTTCCAATAAGGCAAAGAGGAGACATAGATCTTCCTCTTCTTCGACAGAAACCTCTACTGAGGTGGTACGATGTACGACTAGGTCAGATTCCCCTAGAAAATGGGAAGAATTTAGAGTGCACAAGATGTAGGTCTTTGAGAATGCGGCCCAAGAGCCAGACCCCGGTCGCTCATTTGGACGACGCATGAAGGTCAGAAACTACTTTGGCTAAGACCAGTAGTAAGCTGGAAACTCGACAGTCTCGACCCAACGTTAAAATGTCGAAGGTTCCTCGAGAGTCGAGTGATTCTCTGATACCAGCTAAGAAGCACAAACCGTTGAAGCATTCAACAAGTTAATCGACGCCATCCGCGCCGATTGCTTCGACGCCAAAGCCAAAGGAGACATTGGGCCTCATTACGAGTCCGGCGATAACAGAGGCGGTAAAACCTCCTCGGTTACCGCCAGACTCGAATTACCATTCCACCTCTGTGACTCCCGGAAATACCAGGGCATTCCGACCCTGATGTCCCAAGAATTCCAGAGGCGGAATTCGGTAAATCCCCATTCCCAGTGAGTCCCATAGGACTCACTGGGAATGGGGAAGTGGAAACACCGGCGCCATCTCGTGATGGTGCTGGTTTTTCCACGTCCGCCTGCAGGCGGGCGGTGTTAAACCCGCCAGATCAGACCTGGCGGGAACATCACCTCCCGCCTGCAGGAGTCAGGATTAGGCCGTCCGGAATTAACAGTGGCAGCGGGTTTACCGCCACTGTTAACTCCGGACCGCCCGACCTGTAATGAGGCCCATTGACTCCGTTATCGAAGACGTCATCGAAATCTTCGAAGATTCCTTCGATTCCCTCAAGGCAAATTCAAGAGCAAGAAAAAAGGTTCACACCTTTACCAAAATCAGACTTTTTAAAGTTTTAAATCTATGTAATCTATTTTTGAGGAGGAAAGTGCCTCAGAGGATGATGTTTCTCCATTTGGAGTAAAATTTGGTACTAGAGAGGTACCAGTGGAATTGATTGACCCTCAGTCAAGAATGAGAGATCTTTGTGACACCCTTCACTCTGCCAGTGGCACTGATACGTCACCAGAGTTAGAATTTCCAAAACCTGATCATGCAGACTCAGGGTACAGGAACCTGATGAACAGGGTTGCTGAATATATGGGTTGGGGTAGATCCTCACCATGCTTCGAACAGGATGACATGACCGACATCCTGGATCAAGACCCCCAAAAAGACCCAGTTCTTCCTTTTCATAGGGCTCTTCAAAGAACAGTGTAACGCTCACCTGGTATCCACAGGGACGTCACTCAGCCTGTTCTGACCTCTTACGACCTCAAACCCTTCCCTGGAGTCTACTCGACTGGAGACTGGGCCTGAAACACAGGCTTGGTAGAATTTAACTCCCTATCGTCTCTGTGTGCTTGAACCCCTTCTTCCCCGGAGTCCAACCCTTCCCTTTGATCTACAGCTCACCTTGTTTTCTTGGAAAGTGTGCTCTCCGTCCTGCTTTCAGCGCAGGGGCGCGTTGATTGATGCGGGCTCGTTGCTGCCTAGTTACTTCACTGGCAAGAGTCCGACAGGTAAGTATAATGAGTCTTTTGAACAGTTCTCTAACTTCGTTCCTTTCCTTCCTTAGATGATGGCCGGTGTCCGGGGACGGCGACATACTGCTGAGATGAGTAGCGCTGAAGGTGAGTGAGAGCGCGATTCTTGATGCGACCCTTTCGTATTTGTATTGAACTGAGTTCTTTTTCTGTGTCTTTTAGGTGCCGCAACGTTTTCAGCATGGATGCCGGTTATGAAGAAGAAATGCGGTGAGTAAGCGCGGTATGCAGTGCCGCTAGATTTTTCCACGCTAACCTGGAGTGTCTTTTCCCTCTTGCAGATGGATGAGAAGTTCCGGAGACAGAGTTCCCCCAGAGCGGCTGGGATTCAGGTAAGCGTTTGAAGCTCGTACAGTCTTTAAAAATAAGCCAAGATTTGCTGAATGCTTACTAATGCCTTTTTTTGTTCTTTTCCCTTTTCCTTAGGAAGCGGCATGCCGGGATGGGAATGACAGCACCGAAGATGCCCGCAGAACAGAAGGAGCGATGAATGATGGGCAGAAACGCCGCAAGGTAAGGCTGTTCCTAACGGTGTTCTTGTTCTTGCAGGAGCTGAGCACAGAAGAAAGATGCAGGCCTACTGGAGACCGATCCGAACACGGTGAGTGTCACGCTGCAGGTGCAGAAAACACAAAGCATGTTTCTCAGCCTGGGCGTGGCTTAAATAGTCTCTGGGTATCCCAGGTGTCTCTGGGCTGAACCACACCCAAAAGACTAGACTGCACATGCAGTTCTGGGAACCGAAATCTGTGGGGGCACCCATCTTGTCCCCATCAATGCTCTACAAGTCCAATCCCCAATATTATCCTATGGGAGTGAGTCTGGTGCCACAAGCGCCAAGTCTGACTCCAAGTGGGTCTTTGGAGGGATGGAGAGGCCCTTGAGGGCCATGTAGGTGATCGTGGCCTGGCTCCAGCTTGACATCTTGGAGGGCTGGGGACATGAGGGGCAGGAATCATGACAAACAGTGGTAGGCTGGGAGGCTCCTGAATCTGGGTCAGCAGTCAATAAAAACTTTCCCAAAAAATATAGACCATCAAGCTGTGACCCTGATTATCTTAGAAAGCACCCTACGCCTGAGAGTCTAGTGTTCCAAGCTGCAACTTCCACAAGACAGTCAGCCTATCCATCTATCCCCCCAGATAGAGATGATAAAAAAGTGTACACTTGGGCTCGCAATGGGCCTCATTACGACCCAGGCGGTAAGTTACCGCCTGGGCCGTGACTTTACCACCATGGCGTAAACTACGTTTACACCATGGTGGTTGGCGGACTTACCGCCCCATTCCGACCTAGGCGGGGCGGTAAGTCCCCAATCCCCATTTACCCTTCCCCATTCCCATTTTTGCCCCATAGGGCATAATGGGAGTGGGGAAGGCGTTAATTACGCCACCGTAAATTACGGTGGCGTAATTAACTCCATGGTCCCTTAGCGCCATGGATTTTAACACCTGCTAAAAGCAGGTGTTAAAAGCACCATGGCGCTAGGGGACCTCGTAATTGGCGGTAAGGGGTCGGCGCAGCTAACGCTGGCGTTAACCCCTTACCGCCAGGGTCGTAATGAGGCCCATTGTGTTTACCTCGGGCAGTATGGACCTTAAGTCTGGTAATGTTACCTGTATCCTGGACAGGTTCACCCATACCCTGTGGGATTGTATAATGGTGGTGGATGAACATATTCCAGAAGGCGAAGAAAGGGAAGGCTTTCTGAATATTGTTAAAGATGGCAAGGAGGCAATGGGAGAGTGTCTCCAATCAGGATTGGATACTGCTGACAGCATCAGCAGATCCATGGCTGCAAGCACAGTACTGCGCAGATTTGCGTGCTTGAGTAAGTCAGGTTTTCCACCGGATGTGCAGGCCAGACTACTCATTATGCCTTTTGACGGCTCGAGGCTGTTCGGCAGTAAATATGATGAGAGCTTAGAGAAACTGCAGACCTCCAAAGCGGCGGGTAAGTCCCTTAGCGCCTCTATGCGACAGCCTCAAAAACCTTAGTCGTTCTTTTCGATAATATTCCTCATTTGGTGGAGGAAGAGGACAGGCAGAAGGTCAAAAATAGTTCCCTTGTAGTGGACGAGGTGCGGAATCAGCCTCAGCAGCAGCATCTTTGCCCTCAGCCGCTCCTGCAGCCGTCTCCAAGTCACTCTGAGACCTTGTCACACACGACCCCGGTCAGAGGCAGAATCTCTCAGCATCTGAACCAATGGCAGGGCATTACTTCAAATGCTTGTGCACTGGAAACAGTAGCTCAAGGTTACTGCCTTCCCTTCCTAAAAAGGCTTCAGGACCATCCACCAGGAACCAACTCCGTCAAAATTCCAGATCCGCTCATTGTGCAGGAAATTTTAACCCTGCTAGGGTAAGGTGCAATAGAACATGTAACTTTAGCGGAGAGGAACAACGGTTGGTACTCCCCTTACTTTCTCATCCCAAAGAAGGTCGGAGGATTGAGACCTATCTTGGACTTAAGAAACTTGAACAAGTTCCTCAGGAAGGACAAGTTCAAGATGGTAAACCTTTCTCAAATCCATCAGGCTCTCCAACTCCAAGACTGGTTGGTATCATTGGACCTTCAGGATGCTTACTTTCATGTGCCAATCCATCTGAAGCACAGAAAGTACCTGAGGTTCGCGGTTGGCAGTTCTCACTATCAGTTTCAAGTTCTGCCATTCGGGATGACCTTCGCCCTGAGGATTTTCACCTTGCTGATGGCGGTTGTCGCAGCGAGTCTCAGGAGAGGGGGGATTCACATCTACCCCTACCTGGACGATTGGTTGATCAGGGGCCGTTCCCCCGAACAAGCTCAGGAACATCTCTCAATCACCTGCCACTCCCTACACAGACTGGGCTTCTCCCTCAATTACAAGAAGTCCCATATGGTACCATTCCAAAGACTCCAATTTATCATAGCAGTCCTGGATACTTCCTCTGGGAAAGCCTTACCTCCCGAGGTGAGAGCTCATCACATTCTGCAGATGGTAACAAAGTTCCAGAATGTCCAGCATCTACCAGCCTTCGATTTTCTGAGGTTGCTCAGTTTCATGGCATCCTGCATTTTTCTGGTGACAGAGGCCCGACTGAGGATGAGATCCCTTCAATGGGCCCTCAGGACTCAGTGGTCCTAATTCTCGGGGAATATGTCGGATCTTCTGCAAGTTCCAAGCACAATTGCTCAGGACCTTCTATGGTGGGCTTGCAATGACAATATCCTCAAAGGAGAATCTTTTTGGAAACATGGCCGGAGATAACAGTAGTGACGGATGCCTCAATCACGGGGTGGGGAGCCCACACCAACGATCTGAAAATCAGCTGTCGTTGGTCTCCATCGGAGTCCAAACTACACATCAACCTTTTGGAGCTGAGGGCAATCAGACTAGCGCTGAAGGCCTTCCTGCCCTCTGTACGGGGGAAAGAATGTCCTGATAATGATGGACAACACGGTGGCCATGTACTACCTCAACAAGAGAGGAGGCGTAGGGTCACTACCACTGTGCAGAGAGGCAATGCAGCTCTGGTTCTGGGCAATACAAGAAGGAATCTCTGTCAGCAGTTCACCTAGCCGGCGAGCAGAACACAGCGGCGGACGCTCTGAGCAGGCAGAGCACAGTCTCCCACGAGTGGGAACTAGCTCAGGAAGTCCTTCAAGAGATCTTCACCCTTTGGGGAACCCTTCAAGTGGATCTGTTGGCGACCAGTGTCAACAGGAAGTGCAAACTGTGCTGCTCAAGGGAATTTCCTCCAAGAGGAGCTCTAGGAGACGCGTTTGTGGTGGGCTGAGAGTTCCCACTTCTGTACGCGTTTCCTTCAGTCCCTGTGATTCCTCACGTAATCAGTAGGTTTAGAAAGTTCAGGAAAACCATGATCCTAATTGCCCCAGATTAGGCCAGGAGGACGTGGTACCCGGAACTTCTGGACATGTCCATCTGCCCTCCAATACGTCTTCTTCAAAGAGAGGATCTTCTCTCGCAAGAGGAAGGGCGAGTTCTCCATCCAGAGGTCAAGACACTCAACCTTCACGCATGGTTTCGGAGAGGTTGAGATATAAGGATTGAGACCTTCCGGATGACATAATGGAGATTTTGTTTTCAGCCAGAAGGCCAGCAACTAAATCCTTGTACCGGTGTCGTTGGAATAAATTCAGTAACTCGTGCAAGGATAAGAATGTGGACCCTTTTCAATGTGGCACTCCTATCGTCCTATCTTTTCTACTACATTTGGCCATTCTGGGGCTCCAGATTGGAACAATAAAGAGATACCTGGCAGCGCTTTCCATTTTCAAGCGCTCGTCGGAGGTTTGCTATTTCAATATTCCATTCCTTATCCAATTTTTGAATGGGCTCACCAACGTGTACCCTTCAGTACCGTTTCATTTCCCTGCTTGGGATTTGAATCTTGTCTTGAAATTCCTAACTTGTATACCTTTTTAGTGTTTACATTCCTGTCCTTTAAGGCTTTTAACACTTAAAATTGCCCTTCTTGTGGCATTAACATCAGCCCGCAGGGTTAGTGAGTTACAGGCTCTTTCATGCAAACCTCCGTATGCTACCTTTCACAAGGACAAGGTACTTGGACTTAAACCATCTTTCTAGCCGAAAGTAGTTTCTGACTTTCACTTGTCACAAAAAATAACACTCCCAACATTCTACCGTCCTCCTCATTTGGGCAAAGAGGAGAGGTTACACAGATTGGACCCAAAAAGGGCTCTGAGTTTTTATATAGCACGAATGTCAAAATTGCCCCAGGATGACCAACTTTGCGTGGGTTATACTGGTCATAAATTGGGATTAGTGTTACGCTCACCTGGTCTCTGCGGAGGCCTTGGGGCACTTTTGTAACCCTCCCTAGCGTTAGATCACCCCCTTCTGGTTTCGTCCCATGCGGATCAGCTATGGGCAGTGACAATCGGTGGCACTGCTCCTGCGTGGATATGGGAAAACGTGAAAGCGCTGATTGATGACTGTGGTATCTCCCAACCCCTTCGACCCAAGGTGCGATTTCTGTGGGCATGTACCGGCCCATAAGGCTCATCTGGTAAGTGTGAATGATGAGCTCTCCATCCTGCTACTTCTGGCAGGGGCGCTTGTTGATGGAATCGAGTTCCTTCACTGATTCCTGAGTAATAGTCCAGTCCAGCTGCGACTAAGTTCCTCCTTCTGTTTTCTCTCAATGTCTTTTGTCTTTCCCCTATTTCTGCTTTCTTTCAATGTCTCTTGTCTTTTCCCTCTTTCTTCTCCCTCTCAATGTCTTGATGTTATTGCTCTCAATGTTGTTGTATTTTACTGAATAACGTTCCTTTCTGGTTTCTCCCAAATAGGTGGCAATGCGGTCTACAATGGCTGTGGAGGCGCGGAATGCGGCTGAGCGGAAGATGGATGCGACCGCGATGTCCAGCAGCAGGTGAGCTTTAGGGCAGGTGCGAGGTTTTAGTGGCAGCGCGCCCTTAACATAATTTATGTTAAGTGTTTAACCTTGTCTTTTGCCTTTCTTTTGCAGGTGCTGCGAGTTCGGATGGTGTGCGCTGTGCCGTGGTGCCTAGATGATGCTGTCTGCGTTCCAAGATGTTGGCCGGTGAGTCGCCTTGTCAGGAAGAAGATGTCTGCCCTCCGAGATGTTTGCAGGTGAGCCGCGGTGCCAGGAAGAAAATGTCTGCGCTCCGAGATGTTTGCAGGTGAGCCGCATTGTCAGGAAGAAGCGTACAGGTAAGATCAGGATCCTCCAGATGGTAAGTACAGATGAAGATGGCAGGATCTGTCCAGGTAAGATGAATCCCAGGCGACGGTGAGCGTTACGCTGCTCGGAGGTGCAGAATAACGCAAAACATGTGCCTTAGGGTTGGGCTGGCTTTTATAGCTGAGCTCTTAAGGCCACGCCCCTTAGCATAGTCCTGCATGCCACACCCTGCCACTCCTAGAAGTTGCACGTGCAGATGCAGATGAAGTCCACACATGGACTAGTTACACACAAATGAGAGTTCTTTAGTGTATTCCTGCCCATAATAAGAGTTCCTGTTCCATTCCAAGTGCTTCTACCCATAAGAAAAAATGTCTTGTTTAAGGTCTTCCATGAGCCTGGCGCCAAAGGTGCCAGGACTGCGTCCAACCAGACCCCCCATCTATAAACGTCCAAAAGTGATGTGCGTGAATCATGATGTCCCCTGGTCCCTCCACTTGATGATGCCACTCCTGTGATCCTGGGCAAGTGGCCATGACAGCATTCCCCATCAAGGACCCTCTCAAGGGTGATCCTCCACCCGGCCCTGGTTTGGTGGGGTTATTACGATGGAATTGTCTAACCAATTGAGGGGCATGAACATATTCGCTGGGTTCCCAGGTTCGGTCTTGAGGTCCGTATTCTTTCCAGTCTATTAGGCAATATAATTTGGCCCGAACCATCTTGGAATCCAGGATAGACTTAACTTCATATTCGGGTTCCCCATTTAGTAATTCGGGCTCTGGCGGAGAATCAATCCGTGTATTTGGTTTCATGAGTTCGAGAAGCGAGACATGAAATACCGGGTGAATTTTCATGTGCGATGGTAACTCCAACTTCATGTCGGCAGGGTTGATTATCACCTTGATAGTGTAGGGGCCCAAATATCTGGGGCGGAAGGCCTGTGGTCCTTTCAAAGGTGTGTGTCTAGACGTTAACCAGACTATCTCCAATCTGGTAATTGGGCGCTTCTTTTCGGTGCCGGTCAGCAGACGGCTTTTGTCTTTCTTTGGCCTTGTTCAAGTGTTCTGTTGCTTCCTCAAGAACTTGAGTGTTGGATTTGTGCAGGGTTTATATTGCTGGCATTTCCAACGTATCCAGTGGATCAAACACTGATGTCCGTGAGTGTCTTCCGTGTAGATTATAGAATGGAGTTTGTCCAGTGCTTGTATGAACCGAATTGTTATAGGCATACACGGCTACCCAAAGTATGTTTTTACAGGAGTCTTCGGAGTGCTGAAGCATACATCTTAAATATTGTTCTAGTGCCTGATTGGTTCGTTCGGTTTGTCCATCAGTTTCAGGGTGGTGGCTAGTGGACAACCGGAGGTCAATTTTGGCAATTGCACAACACCTTCTCCAAAAGGCGGAAACAAATTGAGTCCCACAGACCGATATCAATATTGATAGAAATCCATGTAACCGGACAATTTGCTTCAAGAACACAGTGGCGAGAGTTGATGCAGTTGGAAGTCCTTTCAGAGGGATGAAATGGGCCATTTTGGAGAATAAATCTACAATGACTAAAATGGTGTTGTTACCATTTGCGGGACCTGAATGCGACAGGATGTAACTGTCCGGTCAAGTGGCACAGCGAGTAGAGCGCTCGCTTTGACATCAGTGCAGAGCCTGCGAATGCAGGTTCGAATCCCGGCAGCGCCAAACTCAGCGTTTCATCCTTCCGAGGTCGATAAATGAGCACCACACACCGTGGGTAATAATAAGCAGCGCTCAGATACCTGAGGGTTCGTAGCGCTATATAAATGCCAAATTATTATTATTATTTTTTTATTATTGCAGGGAGGAAGATCCATGATAAAGTCCATCGATAGTGTATGCCAAGGTGCTGGTGGAATCATTAACAGGCGTAGTAACCGAGCAGGGTTTTGCTTCTGAGATTTGTGCTGTGCACAGACACCACAGGTTGTAACAAATCGGGCAATGTCTTTCCTCCAAGTGGGCCACCAATAGTTTTGTTTTACCTTAGCCTGTGTCTTGGCTATTCCAGGATGTCCTTCTACTAATGAATCATGGTAGTTTGTGATGATTTGAGTCTGCAGTTTCTTGTCCTGGATATATAACCGTCCTTGGAAATATGGTAGATTGTTTTTGATGGTGTATCGGTCTTCCTTTAAAAGCCATTCCTTTTGTTTTACCTGAGTCATCTGGGACTGTAAAGTGGTTTTTAAGTCATCTAAACACGTGGTAGCAGCGATCGTGGTTTGAATTCGTTCTTCAGGAATGATGGCCACGGGATCGGATGCTGTAAAGGCCTCTTTTTCCTCACTCATGTGTGATAATGCGTCTGCTTTTCCATTCCGCATCCAGGTCTATAGGTAATAATAAAGTCATAGTCTGCGAAAAAGAACGCCCAACAAAGTTGGCGTGAGGATTGCGCTTTGGCGGTCTTTAAATACTGTAAGTTACGATGATCTGTGATGACGGTGACCGTGTGTTGTGCCCCATGGAGATAATGTCTCCATGCCTTAAATACAGCCTTGATTGCCAGTGCTTCCTTATCTGTGATTGCGTAGTTCAGTTCGGGAGCTGAGAATTTGCGGGACCTGAATGCGACAGGATGTAACTGTCCAGTTTCCGGATCTCTTTGGGATAACACCGCTCCCATGGCTATGTTTGAAGCGTCTGTTTCTACTACGTATGGTAGGTCTGGACGGGGATGCCGAAGAACCGGTGCTGTGGTAAATGCTAGTTTCAGTTTCTGGAAGGCTTCTTCAGCTTCTGCGGACCAATGGAATTACTTGTTCTTCTTCAGCAAAGAAGTGATTGGGTGAACAATTTGCGAGATCCCAAAAATGAATTGACAGTAGAAATTAGCAAAGCCGAGCACACTTTGTACTCCTTTCATGGAGGTTGGTGAGGTCCACTGGAGGATTGCGTCAACTTTACGTGTGTCCATATGCACTCACTGTGAGCATGAAACCGAGAAATTCGACTTCGGTCACATGGAAGACATTTTTTTCCAGCTTGGCATATAATCGGTGTTGTCGAAGTTTTTCCAAAACTGCTCGGACATGACCGACATGTTCTTCCTTGGAATTGGAGTAGATGAGAATGTCATCTATGTAGACAAGTGCGCAAATGTCCAACAACTCACGGAGTACATAATTCATAAAGAATTGAAACGCAGCAGGGGCGTTACATAACCCAAAAAGCATGACTTGGTATTCGAAGAGGCCATACTTTGTGCGAAAGGCTGTCTTCCATTTGTCTCCTTTTTTACTCTCACAAGGTGGTAGGCCCCTCGCAAATCCAACTTCGTGTAAATCTGAGCGTATTTCACCTGATCCAGGAGCTCGGGTATAACTGGCAAAGGGTATCGGTTTTTCACAGTAATCTGGTTGATTGCTCTGTAATCAATACGGGTCCTTAAGTCCCCCTCCTTCTAGGGGCAAAATGTTAGCTTGTTCTTTTTGGAAGACATCCTGGTAACAGTGATATTCAGGTGGTAAGGTGCCAGTGAGGCCCAGCACGATACTCTTCTTCGGGTTTTTGGTTGATGACATCTTTGTTGTAGCAGGTGTCGGCGCATTCTTGAGAAAAGGTCAGGACTCGTTTTTTCCAGTCGATTTTAGTATTATGGGTCTCTAGCCAGGGCATTCCCAATATCATCTGGAACTGGGTAGCACCGATGAGATCAAAGATGATGTCTTCTTGGTGCCCATCCTGCAACAGAAGCTTGACTTTCTCGGTACATTGTGTCACCCGGCCGGATGATAACTGAGATCCATCCACTGCAGTGACATTTTTTCCGATTTCTGCTTTTGTTGAAGAGGAAGGCCTATTCGTGTTGCCAGATCTTGGTCAATGTAGTTTCCTACTGCCCCACTGTCAATGTATGCCTCCAAGGCATGTATTTTTGACGGCTGTGATTTACCAAAAGTACCGGAAGGACTAGATGCGAGGTCTGTGCGCATTCCTTTTTCTCGCTCGACAAGTGGACCTCTACGTTTGCCGGGCATTGGAGTTTCTCGAGTCCGGTGCTGCTTCTTCTTCGTTATTGTATTTATAGGTTGCCCCAACCATTTTCTTGGGAGGTTTCACTGGGCAATCACTGAGGAAATTGCCTGCTTTCCCACAATATAGACAAAGTTGTTGTTGTCTTCTTTTTTCTCTTTCTGCCTTGGTCAGCGGACTCCGCAACCCACCAATTTGCATTGGTTCCGAGTGTTCATGCGGTTTGGTGTGGGTCTCGCGGGGTCGCACAAAAACTGTCCTCCCTTCTGTTCTGGCTCGATCCATTTTCCTATTCTGCAACCTATGGTCGAGTTGCACTGTGAGGTCTATGTAGTCTGCACACCCCTCAGGTGGGTTCACAACTTGCGCCAACACATCCTTAAGTTCCCCACGTAGCCCTCGATAGAAGAGTGTAGTCCTTTTCCCTTCTGGCCAGTTGGTTTGAGCTACGAGACGATTGAAAGCTGCAATGCAGGTAAATAGATCTTGATTGCACTGTCTGAGTGAGAGTAGCTCGTTGTCCGGGGCTTGTCACTGAGCATGTCGGGCAAACAATTTCTCCATCTCGTGTTGGAAACCCCCAAAGTTCCGAAGCAAAGGGTCATCTTGAGTTACTAATGGTATTGACCAGTCCGCCGCATCACGGCTTGATCATTAGGAAAGGCTCCCGGTCCGCATAAAAATTTAGGCGACATTGGTCCATGAATATGGCGAACTTGTTTGGGTCGCCATAGAAGCGTTCAGGCGGAGCTGAGGGCACTGCCCCTGGAAGGACTACCTGAACCGGTGTGGATTGTTATGGCAGAGCAGCGTGGCTTATCCCAAGCAAGGCAACCTGTCCTGCTTGTGCCTGTAGCACCTGTCTTCCTATATCATCGGTTCTTTCCCCGAGTTACGATAAGATCCCGCCTTAATGCACTGGTCTCTTGTCGTGAGGCGTTTACTTCAGCCCGTAATTCCCTGAGTAGTTGGGCCAACAGATCTGTCTCAGAAGATCAGTAATCTTAAAGGAAGGGAAAGATCCATTGGATTGCATGTCGTACTGTCCCATTTCCTTGTTGAATATTGACGGGAAGATCCTGGGGAAAATCCAGGCAACCAGGATGGCGAGAGTAGCTCCGGTACTGGTACACCCAGACCAATGTGGGTTCATTGGAGGGAGGAATACGACAGTTAATATCAGTCGCCTCCATCACGTGATTGATCATATCAAATCTCGGAAGGATGCATGGCGATTGCCTCCTTTGATGCCACGAAGGCGTTTGACTCACTGGTATGTAAGTGGCTTTTCCGGGTTTTCAAGGAGTTTGGGTTTAGGGAAAATATCTGTAAGTGGCTGGGCCTGCTTTATAACAAACAAGTAGCAATGGTAAGGACCCATGACTGTGTCTCGGGGAGATGGGAACTAAGTAGGGGGCCAAGGCAGCGGTGTGCGGTGTCCCCAATACTATTCGCTCTGGCCCTAGAGCCGTTGGCAGGGTTTTTTTTACGACAGGAGATGATAGAAGCAGGGATCAAAGCGGGAGGGGTGAGGCATATAGTATCACTATATGCTGATATTTTACTGCTGTATGTAAAAAACCCACGGAAGAATCACCCAATGCTATTGGAGGTGTTAAAGAATTTTCGTAAATGTCAGGCTTTTGAATCAACAAGGATAAGTCGTTGTTAATCGCCTTGAGAGGGCTATGTGGGTGTCAGCGGGGGACTTACTGGCGGTGGGGATAAAATGGGAGACAGAGTCATTCAAATATTTGGGTATTCTGATATTCCATGAGATGGAAGAAACGTTCGTACACAATACAGGGAGGGCGCTATCGAGAATAGGAGAATCAGTGCAGTATTGGAAGGGCTTGCCTCTCTCCCTGATGGGAAGTGTGGCATTATGCAAAATGGTGATCCTCCCAAGATTGCTTTGTTTCTTCACCAATATACCATATGTAACAAAACATATTTTTATTAAATGCTGGATAGTAGGGTGGGGGAGCTATTATGAAACACGGGGAGTAGGAGGGTGTCCTTAACAGTTTTACAGAGGCCAAGGGTGGAAGGTGGACTGGGCCTACCAGACTATGAGAATTATTTCATAGCATAGCTTTGGGTAACCCTCCAGACCATTGTTCTTCACCTGCCAAGCTATCACAAAAGAGATCAAGCTTGGTCCCACCCCAAAAGGGGCAGTCCAGCCTGAACTGCTTGGTTACATACCTTCTGCACAAGACCACAAGCATCCCCAGACATGTTTTGGCGCCATTGGGCGTCATCAGTGAGGAGTAGCTTGGGTCTTTAGGCCCAGCAGGCACGGGCCCATGTCTGGGCATACCCGTCCCACTCGAGGTGACTATAACAAAACAAAAGACGTGATGGCTGGAAGGTTTTAGAACTAATCTTAACCTCTGGCATTGCTCTGGGCAACCCTCCAGACCATCGTTCTTCGCCTGGCAAGCCATTACAAAAGGGGAAAGACAATATGCAAATCAGGCTTGGTCCCACCCCAAAAGGAGCAATTAGCTTTGTCATGGGCAGGGCTAGACGATTCTTCCTGCACAAACTTCAAGTCACCCGAATTTCAGATGATTTGACTTGGTTGGACCCCAGACAAACCTTTTGAAAGGTTCATGTGAAGTTTGGCCACATTGCTTAAAGAGAAACATGTGGCTTGACCTTTTCAGTCTCAGGCAGCTTTCAGGGAGGCAGAAGGCCATTGCTGGAGGGTGGCTTAGTAAAATTGAGTTGTTAGAGTTGTTGAGTAGGAAAAAGGGTAGGGATAGGTAGTTAGTGAATAAGACCCAGACAGAGAGTTAGATTTAGTGTAGCGCTCTGTGAGGCAATCCACGATTTGAAGTGGGTGAACAGCACAAGTGTGTTCACCACAGATTCGAAGGAGACATGTGACAGACTAGTGCGTGTGCTTCTCTTTAAAGCGAGTAAATGATGCATGTACCATTTGGTGACGGCTGAGAGGAGGTGTTATAGGAGTTGCTAATTCTTGATGTCAGCTCATGTAAGAGTCACACACATGATTTTGCTGGGTGGGAGGAGCTAAGATTTAGAGAGATAGGTGACCCACCAGTCAGTGCCGGTCTCTTTAAGTGTATGACACTTGGTAGGAGGAGCGGGAAGGCAGCTTTTGGGTGAGACATGCTCACATGATTTTGCTAGGAGAGAGCAGCTGAGATTCTGGGAGGGTGGTGACACACCATTCGCTGTCCTCTTAAAATGAGTTCACAAGACATATGCCATTGTATGAAATTTGTGGGGAGGAACAGGAGGAGTTGAGAATCCCTGAGAGAAGCTTGTCGGAAAGCCAGCAGAGATTCGTGAGGTGGGAGACACACCCGCCAGTGTGCTTTTCTTGAAGTGAGTGAATGGGAAGCATGTGGGAGAAACAGCAGGGATTCGGGGAAGCGGGTGACACACCAGTGAGTGAGTGCACACCACATTTGAACAACATGTCAGCACCCAAACAATATGTAAAAAAGGACGGGCACCTGACTCTTTCCTGACCGTTCCATGTTCTATAAAGTATGTGTAAAGCAATTGGTAAGGGCGAACCCGGACAGAACCACTCTTGTGAAAAAAAAAGACCTTCTATTGAGTCAGTTTTTCAAGAAATCATTGCTGTGTATTTATACAAGCAGATGTAAATAAAATGACATACCATAAAGACATAGTGAACCTAACACATTCCTCATACAACAAAATGCTAAAACATTGAATACATTCTTCAATCATCTGGTGACTTTCAACATACAAAACTTTGTATTGGCAAGGGTTTACAGTGGAACAATATACAGTGAAACATATAATGTTTTTTGCCTCATTGGAAACAAAGAAAAAAGTCGACGCAATAGTGTTTCGTCCTATTGCATTTTGACAGCTTCACGTGTTACAACCTTCATCAGGACGGGAATTGTGGAAGGGATTTCTCACAACCTGGTGGTATGCATCAGTTCCCCCTCCCAAAGAGTGAACTTAGTGTCCCACTAATCAATCCAGTTCACAAAGGATTTAGGGATCTATTTCCCTGCAGATCTGGTAGTTCAAATTGAGTTACCATCATTCTGTGGGGTGCTAATGTCTTAAATCTTGGTTCACGTTTTGGCATCCCCAAACCTCTGCCTTCATTCTCAGTAATACGACCTTGGTACCAGGTTGCAGCCCTTCACTTCTTCAGCTACACACATTCCTACTAATTAGTTCAAAGACCTTAACTGATGTGGGGGCCTGTGTGTGTTCTTTGCTGTGCCTGAGAATTGAGATGCAATGGTGATACGTAAAAAGGCCTAATTGTTCTGTGTTATTTGTGCCAACACGGCCTGCAAGGATTCAGGCCTACTCATAAATGCGATGTTAGTTTGTGGTATGATTATCATATGTATAAGCATACTATAGCCTACATAATTGAATTGTGACATTACTTAATCAACTTTTTCCCTTTCATGGTTTTCCTTTCCCACTAATTATCCCTCCCCCTAATACACCTCCCTCCCACTACACTGTCCTGTGTTCATTTCCATAATCAAATATATTTTTTGCAATCTAAATCGTCTAGGAGGGGCAGTTGTCTGGACATGCATCCCAACAATCCACTGGCTGAATTACCGCCGATGGAAATAGCGTCATCGCCGGACCTTGAAGCACAGCGGCTGCCATTTTGAAAACTCAATCCAATCTCAATCCACCACGTCCTGTAGTCATCCACAGCAACAGGATACAGTAACCATGTCCCACAATAGGACCAAAGCCAAAGTGCCAGAACACAGGCTCAGAAAACCCAAGTTCATTGAGCGGGAGCTGGAGGTCCACACTGATGAAGTGGTGGCAGATGAACTGTATGGCAGCCACCACAGGAAAACCTCATGCCAGCGCACCTCAGCCATCTGTGTAACCATCTCCCAATGTCAGCTGTGGGTGCAGTCCCCCGGGATGGGGAGGATTGTAGAAAGAGGTGGAACGACCTAAAGGTCAGGGTGCAAGGCCTCCTGTCACGACACTAGCAGGAATCACTGGCCACTGGAGGCAGCACCACGGAGCAACTCGTCCTATTCCCGTGGGAAGACAAGGCCAACTTCATTCTGGACATTGAGGGAATTCGAGGGAGTCAGTGGAGCTGAGGCGGGAGCCAGCAGCCTAGAGCAATCTGGTCAGTCTGAATGCCCCACCTTACTCTGACAATGCAATGGGGGGTGTGCAGTAAATCAATATTCCCTGTGCGCTGCCAGGGCCAATGCCGTCACTGGATGCAGGGGTTGGTGGGCAACTGTGCACGTAACCATGCACAGCAGTATGAATGTGCATGGGTGCACATGCAACCATGTGCACCACCAGGGCTGGCTTCAGGGCCAGGGTGCGACATTGGCCACCCCCCATAAGCTCCCCTGGCAACTCGTGGGAATCATTCAAGGGCTCCCGCAAGGTTGCGTGGTGGGTAAATGCGCCCTATTGAAATGAAATGTGCCTCACTCTCAGGCTGGGCGTTCCAGCACGGGAACAGGGCACGTATCATAACAATAGGGTGCTGATGCCAGACCATCATGAGGTAGCTGCGGGAACAGGGAGTGAAACACTGAAATGGAGCGCCGATGCTAGGCGCACTGTCATCTGACCTCCCCCCCCCCCCCAACCCCTGGGAGCTGGGGGCTCAAAATCACTGTTCATTCGCCTTGGCCAACATCACAGCTATGGCTGGCCCTCTGCAGCACCCATGTGTGCTGAGAAAGGCAAGTGCCATAGTGGACCCGCCCAACCCACCCCATGGAATGGCCTTTTTGGCAGCACAAGGGGAAAAGTGCACCTGTGAATGGGGTGTACATCCTCAGCAACCACTAAACCCACCTTGCTGTGGTCATAGGAAATGGCCTGCAAATGACCATGCACTACAATCTACATGTGGGGGATGTCCCTCAACCATGCAGCATGTGTAACCAGCAAGCCAACGTACCAGTATGCATGTTGACTGACAGCATGTCATTGTTCACCCAACAGGGTCGTAGCCTATTTAGGAGGAGGGAGAAGGGCAATCGGCCTCCCAAGGCTGGGCCTCCAGGTCTACACCATCAGCCACCACCCCAGCACCGACAAGCGAACTGCAGCGATACTGCTCAGCGTCGCAGAGAGGAGTCATTCCTTCGTCTGGCATCCCCAAAACCGTGCCTACAAAGGAATAAGCGCAATAGTGAGAACTTTGGCAACAAAGAACATTTAAGCAAACTGATACCAAGAGTCTATTGGTATAGAGACTTACCTACGGAGTCACAGTTGTTCAGGACTCCGCTACAGCCCGCAGGATCAGTGACGCAACTAGATCCAGTAGAGAGGCCTATGAACATTAACGCGCCCCTGCATTCAGTGGCAGGACGGAGAGACCACCATTAAAACACCTAAGGTGAGGTCAAGCAAAGGGCAGCACGAGAAGGTTACAGAGGTGGGAATTTAGCCTGCCCCAAGCAGCTGGTTAACCTCTCCATTCACCATTTTAGGCAAATGCCCACTCGTGAAAGAAGCAGGGAGACAGAGAAGACATGTGCAGTCATTCATCGCTCAGCTTCGTGCGACGCCCCCGTGGAGACCAGGTGAGCGTAACAGCACTGCAGTGTGTGATGTAGAGGTCTGGATCGCAGGTCACCTGGACGTTGAGTGAGTGATGGTACTTCCTGTTGGGGTGCACCACTTCATGTGCCTGGGGGGGCCACCAATGCCACATGGGTGCATTCCAGGGCTGCAATGACATTTGATATATGTGCCACAGCATAACACCACGCCTTCATGGCAGGTTCTTGTGCCAGGGTGGTGGGCAGAGAGATATACCGTTTCATATGGCACTGGAGGGTTTCCAGCACGTGTCCAAGCACAATAGAAAATGTTGACTGCAACATGCCGTACAGCATGGCCACAGAGTGCTGAAAGGTGCCAGTTCCCAGGAATTGCAGGACCAACACTAGCCTTAGCAGCAGGGGCACAGCTGTTCTGATGTTAATCCTGCTCTCAATGTTCCCCTGGATTATGGTGATCTTCTCACCTATGGTCTCCCTGTTGAGCCGGTACAGGGTTACCAGATGGATGTCCGTG
Source organism: Ambystoma mexicanum (assembly GCF_040938575.1). Taxonomy (NCBI): domain Eukaryota; kingdom Metazoa; phylum Chordata; class Amphibia; order Caudata; family Ambystomatidae; genus Ambystoma; species Ambystoma mexicanum. Next base: position 82,764,975 of record NC_090939.1, on the reverse strand, counting down.
AGTGACCAGGGTGAGGGCCTGACACTGGGTATGGGCGTTCACCTTACATGGCGTCTCCTCCTCTCTGCACCCTGTGCCCTGGGCTGATTTTCCTGCCTCAGTAGGTCCATGCGAAGCTTGAGCAGCTGCATATCCCAGTTTGCGATGGCTAGTGGCAGCATGGTGTTGGAAAGTGTCTTTGGGGAAGGCGTGTGCCTTATGTAGCCCTCTTGAGTGGATTTGGTGCACTTGTGGCTTAATTCGTGGCACCTGTCTGCATTTACTTCCTCCTAAAAGGGGGAGGTAACTGCGCTGTGTTTTTGGCAGTATTACCTCCCAATTTCAGCTGTATTACCGCCATGTCCCATTTTGTAATATGACGGTAATACAGCTTTTGTGTTCTCAGCAGTAATTTCGAATTACCATTGATGGTATTACCGCCGACTCATAATTCGGCAGAATGGCAATTGTGGCGGTAATTCTGTTACCATGACATCATATTAAAGGAAAGACATGCCCCAAGTCTCTAGACCTGCAGACTACCTCTGTTCTGAATCATCAAGCACAGCCCTGAAACAATTGAATTGTTCAACAAATAGCAAAATAATATATATGTTTTTTTATTACAAACCTTTTGTCATAACTGAATCCTTCCTAAAATAGCTTAATTCGATCATGGTCCAAATTTCTTAGTTCTTCAAAAAAAACAAAGGTCCAATTTTCTGTCCTCGTGTGTCAACGCTTTATGACAAGTTTCTCTTGGGTGGATTGCCCGCATCGTCTAGAAAGACCACCTTCAGAAACTTCACAAGGGCAAATATTGTGGGCAAGAAATCCCCGCACTGTAAAAGACACCAGAAGACCTCTGCCTCATCTATATGCCTTTCTGCTAACAGGGAGGCAAAGAAAAATGTCCTTGTCTCCGTTAGGCCTGTGAATGAAAGTGTGAGGTGCTTCAAGGTCTCTGTTGTCCCCTCCTTGTGACAAAACCTACAGCCTTCTGAACTTCGATGTTGATTGTAGAAAGGAAAGATCTGGCGAGTAGGTTAGAAGTTCATACTGAACCGCATGTATTGAGTCCTAAACCAACTATTTGGGAATTTAGGTAGTTGGGCAGAGAGCCCCAGTACTTGTGCTCTCCTCTCGTAGCAGTCTCTAATCAGTATTGGTTTTTCTCGTCGATTGTCTTCACCCAATCGTCCTGCCACAGTTTCAATTTTACCATTACTGGGTTGTTGACCAGGTCCTCTACTGTGACCTCAAGATGGTCCAGCAAGCTTTGGCACCAATTTTTCTATTCCTTCAAAAAGGTGTTTTTGTTCTCCTTCAACACTCTTTCCAATATTTGATAAGGTTTAAGTGTATCGATCAAACAACATTTTCGGTAAAGCGTAAAGGATTTCCAAGTCACTTTGGCTTGTAAGGAAATAAGACCCAGTTCGAATTGTATCCGAGAGGTCAGTATTAAATTGGGGAGCTTTAAAAGTATCCGCCAAAAACCCCCCTCCAAATAGGGCCACAATTTCCAGTGAGCAAGGGGGAAACCTTCCGCTCTGTAGATTAAAATGGGCAATTTACTCCTTGGCCTGGAAAAAGCGTTGAATCGGTTCGATGGAAAATTTCCCGTAATTTTTATGCATCAGTCTCCCCTGGGTAATCGGAGCCTTTAGTTTTGTTCTTAAGCCTTTCTGGTGCGGAATATCTTTCTTGCTGTTGTTGATTAATCATCCGAGGAATGAGGCTTGTTCTGCCAGTTTTAGGGAATTCTTCCTGATAAACCACTTGTGCACCCGTCTCGGACCGCGTCCATGGTCTCCCAGTATCATGATGGTGGTCTGTGCAGAATTCATGGCAAGTCTGTTTGTGGTCAGGTATTCATCCAAGGCGTCAATAATCCTCTGCAGTCCTATTGGTGTTAAATCAAGCAGGACCACGTCGTCTGCGAAGAGCAGGTTTGTCACTGGTTCTATGCCAAGTCTTGATGGAAATAGTCATACTTTCGAGAAAGCCTCTTTGCGGTCCGAGAGAAACAGGCTGAATAATGTGGGGGCCAACGGGCAACCCTGTTTCAGGCCCCCAAACGTATCAATTGGCTGAGACAGTAGACCGTGGGCACTCGGACGCATCTTGACGCTGTGCTCATAATAGGGACTTTATCCAGCATTGGATCTTTCATAAATTCACATGCTTGAATATTCCCCGTCATCAGACCGGGAATCCTCAGTGATTTAAAAAAAACAATTATTTATTTATATACGTTATTTCCTGTAGGAAAGGGCAATGAGAGTTGCCCATTATGTCCAATGAGACCTTCCCTTGTGTAGTCCCTCCACCTCACTTTGGTCCTTTATGACCCCAACCAATGAGGTGGCAGGGCTTAAACGCCACTCCAAGCAACCATCTTCAGATTTTTCACTGCAGTCTTCTACCAGACAGGGGAATTCTTTCAGCTCTCTGAGCTTTGATCGATTTCTTAACATTAGCTGTTCAAGCTACAGCATGAATTTAATTTTTTCATTATCATCTTGTCAAGGACTACCATATGTGACTTTCTGGGCTCAGAAAGGACCATTTTTCAACCTTTTTTCATCGAGTGAAGCTGACACCATGGCTGGAGAGACAATTGTCAAAAAACCTTTCTTGTTTAAGGATTGCAGAAGATGCAGAAAGAAGTTAGTGTACATGAGGAATCCCCATGAACAGTGTATTTACTGTTTATGTCCTCATGATATTCATCAGTGCGAAATCTGTAAAACCTTTACCAACACAACAGGCACAGATGGCTGCTGTTACATCTGGAGTCCAAGTGCCGCTCCTCGGATGAAGAATCTGCTAAAACAGCCCATGTAACATCTCACAAGACAACTGAGAGACAAACTTCTAAAAGAAGCGCCTCTTCAGTGGAAAGGAGAATCTTACCACCTCACAAGAGCAAGGAAAAGGTTGAGAAAAGCTCCCTCACGCCTTCCTTAAGCTCTGTGGACCACAAAGGCCATCATAAGGAAGGAAAAACTACATCAAAAGGTAAGAAGATGACTTCTAAACGTTCTGCGGAACAGCCGTCTACGGGACCGCCGTCTATAACAAAAGTTTGTCGAAGCCCAAACCGTTCACAAAGAAAAACCCATCCACGACCACTTTACAAATGTCCTCGTCGACAAGCAAATCCTCTTCATCAAAATCGTTGTCGATGAAAGAATCGTCAACAAAGGTGAAGGAAAAACATCACTCGTCCACAAAACTCTTGTGGACAGAGTCAACTCTGCATCATTCGTCCACAGCAACCTTGTCGACGAAGACAACAATACATCATTCATCCTCTAATCTCTTGTCGACTAAGCCACCAGCACCCTTGTTTATGGAAAATCAGCCCACGAGCATCCCGTCAAAAGTGAATCCAGCACAAATAGGGCCAAGGACACAATCCCCTCCACTTCAGGAGGACATGAAGATTGTAACAATACAATTATCACCAATTAAGGAGATGGTGGAGTTACCAGATATTATTCTACAAGGAAAATACTCTGACATTGAAGATATGGGTGAACTACCCATTCATACTCCAAAAGAAAACAGTCCACCATGGTATCCTACCACTGAGGACGTCACTGACCCATTTGATCCTACACTGATGGAATCCATGCAGCAAATCATAGAGGAGTTCAACAGATGACCCTGGATTTGGAAAACGTGTACTTCCATATCCCCATCCACCCTGCACACAGAAGATTCCTCAGGTTCACAGTGGAAAATGTGCATTTTCAATTCCGAGTTCTCCCCTTCGGCCTAAAGTCGCCACGAAGGGTCTTCACCAAATGCCTAGCACCAGTGGCAGCGAACCTCAAACACACAGGATCAGAGGTTTTTTTCCCTACCTAGATGACTGGCTAATAAAGGCACGTTCGTACAACCTCTCAACAACAGCAGTTGCAAGTTTACTCAGAAATCTAGGGTTTTCCATCAACGAAACCAAGTCCTGGCCAGTACCGGCCAAAACAGCACTCTTCCTAGGAGCAGAATTAAACACCTGCATCCCCAGAGTAAGACCCTCTGCAGACAGAATATCCATGATGCTAAAACTAATCTTGTGCTTTCTCGACAATACCATAGCCACCGTACCTTCCTTCAGGTCGATCCTGGGCATTATTGTCCTCGTGTATATACTAAGGATGAGACCAATACAGGAGACCCTGGAACACCAATGGGCTCAAGCCTACGGGTCGTGGGAAGATGTCACCCAACTTCCACCAGCATTTTACAAAGCACTTCAATGGTGGGGAACTCCACAAAATCTGACACAAGGGATGCCATTTCAGGCACCCACGTCTAAACTTCTCCTCAGGACAGACACATTCATATCAGGCTGGGGAGCACACCTAGCAGAACTCCACACAAAGGGCACGTGGTCAACCCAAGAGTCTCGAGTACACATCAACATCCTGGAGCTTAGAGCAACATTCTGGGCACTGAAGGCCTTTTTACCCATTCTAGCAGGACAAGTAGTCACAATACAGACGGACAACACAACCTCCATGCATTACACCAACAAGCAAGGCAGTACAAGATCAGAGATTCTATCCAGAGAAGCACTGAAACTTTGGACATGGGCGTTACAGCACAAAGTTCAGTTGAAAGTAGAACATCTGCCAGGAATAGACAATGTCCTAGCGGACAAATTAAGCAGGGATTACACGACATCCCACGAGTGGGAGTTAGACAAAGAAGAAACTCATTGGATCTTCCGCATTTGGGGACACACAGAGATCGATCTCTTTGCCACCAGCTGCAACACAAAATGCCCCCTCTACGCCTCGAGATACCTGGAGGCCTCACTGGGGGACACATTCTCAATAACTTGGATGGGGCAGTTCCTGTATGCATTCCCACCGACTGCATTCATAGTGCGAGTGCTGCGCAGAATGAAGGGGCAGCAGTGCAAGATGATACTCATTGCTCCTGAATGGGCGCAACAGGTTTGGTAACCAACCCTCCTGCTTCTCTCCCAAGGGTCACCCATTCGTCTCGGAGCACATCAGAGATTGTTGACACAACAGAACTACAAAGTTTTCCACCACGACCCAGCAAACCTGTCACTCAAAGCATGGTTCCTGAACAGCGAAAATTAGCGAACCTTCCATTACCTTCAGAATGTTGGGGCATCATTAGAGCGTCTAGGGTACAATTCACCTGGACCACATACGTCAAGAAGTGGAACCATTTCACTACATGGTGAGATGCTTCACACACAGATCCGCTTTCAACATCAGTGGAACAAGTGTTACCATATTTGTTACATTTAGCAAGAGCCGGACTCTCTTTGACCTCCATTAAAGTACACCTATACGCCATATCAACTTATCCAACAAAACCTAGTCAAGCTTCATTAGTTACCAATCCAGCGATCAAAGTTTTCCTCAAAAGATTAACCATCCATAGATGTGACCTTAATATCCTATTCTGGAATGTTGCTTTTCTATAGCCATCACGTCGGCTAGAAGTATCATTGAAATCAGGCTCTCTCATCGGAACCACCTTTCACCTTATTCCAGAAGGACCGCATCATCCTCAGAACATATCCTCATTTTGTACCTAAAGTAGTCTCTAAAATGACACTCAGAGCATATTGTACTTCCTAAATTTTTCAGCATCCACACTTCAACAGTAGAATGCACGCTACTCTCTCTAGATATTGCGCGAGTCCTGAAATTCTACATACAACGAACTAAGGATTTCCGTACATCCTCGCGACTTTTCGTGGCGTTCTCAGGTCGCACTAACGGACAGTGCATTTCCAAACAAGGTCTCTCACGCTGGGTGACAAATTGCGTCACCCATTGCCATCAGTCCAAAGATGACCTGCTCACTGGACCTCCAACAGCTCACTCCACCAAAGGTAGAGTAGCGTCTGCCGCTTTCCACGCAGGAGTAGCGATAAAGTACATATATAGAGCGGCTACTTGGAGCATGCTACACACATTCGCCAAGCATTACTGCTTAACAGTATACACCAACAAGGAATCAGCGGTTGGACAGGCGGCCATCAGCCATCTGTTTAAGGTTGGAGCAGCCTAGATCTCCCACTTTCCCTAAGTATATGTGGCTTACGTTAAGTTGCTATACTCTATGGATACTGAAGTTTAACCTTCAGGGTATAACCATGTTTGGGCATGCTTAACTGCTTGGTATTCTATTCAAGCATGTGAATCTATGAAAGATCCAATGCCGGAGAAGTCTTACCTGTAACTGTATTTCTCCAGCATTGGTATCTTTCATAGATTCACATGCACCCACCCGCCTCCCCTGAGAGGCTGCTCCAAGGCCCGGCAGTCATCATATGTGTAGTCTATATACGGCTCACAATAAGAAGATGGCTGCCTGGGGTGTAGCTTAAGCCCTGTGGTCATAAAGGACCAAAGGTAGGTGGAGGGACTACACAAGGCAAGTGAAGGTATCATTAGACATAATGGGGAACTCTCATTGCCTTTTCCTATGGGAAATAATGTATATAAACAATTATTTTTTACATCACAGAGGATTCCCGGTCTGACGACAGGGAATATTCAAGCATGTAAATCTATGAAAGATGCCAATGCTGGAGAAATACAGTTACAGGCAAGTAACTAAGACTTATGGCATCACGTAGATCAATCGGACATTGCCATCATGAATACAAGAGAGCGCGAGGAACATAATTTTTCCAGCTTATCACCTGCACTGTGGAATCCTTGTACCGAGCAGCAGCAGCATCCGCCTCTGTCTTGTGGTAGGTTCATTGTCTTTAGCCAAGAAACCTCCAGGGGACTATATATGCATTTTTTAGCACAATTTGGAAAAGAAAAAAGAAATTTGTGATCGCTTCATTTTACGTAAAGTGTACGAAATTGCAGCACATTTCCACTGCGCGTACTCGCAATCCCTCAGCAACAACCTGGTGCTTGCTACTTGGTTTCTGGACTTTTGCTTTCTTTTGCTTGCCTACGTTTTACACCATGCAGTGCCTGCAAGATGGCTGCTCTGGTGCTTGCTTTGCCTGAGGCAGTGGCTGGGAGCTACATCATCCTGTCCTGCTTTGCCATTGGCTGGTGATAGATGGTTCCTGGTCAACAGGGGACCGGCAGGCTTTAGCCGGCCCCCTCTCCAAAGGCCCACTGCTCCCATATTCATGAATACAACGGAGCGCAAGGAACGTAATTTTTCCAGTTGATCACCTGCACTGTGGAATCCTTGTACCGAGCAGCAGCAGCATCCGCCTCTGTCTTGTGGTAGGTGCATTGTCCTTAGCCACGGCACCTCCAGGGGACTATACATGCATTTTGAGCGCAATTTGGAAAAGAAAAAAGAAATGTTGGCTTTAGCCGGCCCCTCTCCAAAGGCCCACTTCTAAGGCCCCTGTCTGCTACCGTAACGCTACATGAGACTATTGCCACAAAATGACCCTCTATGAGTTTGCTACCTCACTCGGCTAGGAATCCGGACTACCAAGACTCTCTTACCATGGGTTAATTTCCTCCTTCTGTTGCCCTTCCTTCCCTTCTTGTGTCCTTCACTCCCTTCTCTGCTTGTTCTCAGTTCTCCCTGTTATGCTCTCAGATGCACTTGTTTCTGCACTCCATTTTAACTTCTGATTCATACTGCATTTCTATACCTACTGTGCCTTTGCATTTAACTTTGTATGTCAAATTTGGGTGTTTTTCATTTCACTTTGAAAGTCAAATTTGGGTGTTTTTGCATTGAACTTTGTAAGTCGGATTTGGGTGTGTTTTGCATCTAACTTTGGCCATTGTTTGTAACCTAACCCAATGACTGTTCCATACCTCTGAACTTGTATACTCCTCCCACTGCTTCCTCTCTCTACTCACCCATGGCCCTTTCTGCTTCTCCTATCTATTCCAACTGCTTCTCTATCAACTATCCTTCCCTTCTCACTAAGTCTGGGAAGAAGAAGTTTAAAAAGGATATCTTGGCCTCCAACCCAGGTCTCCCCATCGCTGATACCTATTCCAGCGCCTCCTCCAGACACACTCTCACCGACATCCTCTTTGTCGTTCCTTTGCCAGATCTATGGACCCCTCATATGTTCTATGGGCTCTGTCCTGTCTCTTCCTCTCCCATTAATGGTGGCACCCGCTGGGAAGTCCTCATGGATTCCTTCAACTCCTCCAGAGTCATCATTAATGTCTACCTAAATGGCACTGTCATGGTCCAAGGCCCTCAGGCCAATCTACTCCTCTTCGATAGGCGGTTCCCTCGCCTCATCAACTTCCTTTCATCTCCGGCTGTACCCTCCTATCCTCCCTTGGCTACCTTGCCCCCTCTTCCCACCTCCTCTGCCCCACCTTGGGCTCCCTCCACACCTCTGCAGGGCGTACCTCTGACTTGTACCCCTCCCGGAAGTTCTTTAAGACTGGCATCCTTCTTCATCTTGCCACTCTCAATTCTCGCTCTGCTGTCACACACTCCTCTGACATCTGCCACCTCTTGGAAGAAATTAACTTTGATGTCCTCGGTCCTACCAAGACATGGTTCACGGCCACCTCTGTCACAAGCTTTGACACTCCCCATCCTCCCTGATGGCTACAAGATCCTCTCCGCACCCAGTCCCACCTGGTACGGAGGGGTTGTAGCCCTGATCTTTCCTGAGTGGATTCCTGCCTCTATCTTTCTGACTCAGATTTACTCCTCTTTCAAATGCCTTGTCTGCGGGCTTCTCTAATCTGGAGTAATTTCTCCCTCTTCTTTTTGCTTTTCTGTTTTAAACTTGAACTTGAACTATATATCACTGATTGTTGCACATTTTGTTGGTTGCGCTTAGATGTTTGTTATATTATTGAATTGTGTATGTTAATAATTAAAAAACGTTTTCATTTTGAAGAAGTGGGTGTTTAATATCAGACCAGTTACACACAGACTCTAAGATAATACGGAGCTGTGATGAGAAGTTATCAGAATCATTTAATTGTGAATAATAGTAGGGATGCACTGTTTGTGTTTAATATTCTCCATCTCCTAGCCACTCTCTTACTGTTGCTACTCTCTACCGGCCCCCTGGTCAAATCTCCTCATTTCTCTCTGAGTGGGCAGACCTCTCCTCCTCCCTCCTGACCTCAACCACTCAACTCCTCCTCCTTGATGACCTCAATATCCATCTCGACTCTGTTCCTCAGCCTTGCTCTTTCACGACCTCTGCGATTTCCTCTCCCTTTCTATCCTCCCCTCTGGCCTGACTCACTCTGCAGGTCACACACTTGACGTCTTGATCTCCTCTGGTCTCCCCATCTCTATCGCTCTGACCACTCCTCTCTCCTGGAGCGACCACTGCCTCCTCTCATCTCTCCCTCTCTTCCCCCCAAGCCAAGCCTACCCCACCATTCCCACCTACCTTCTCGGACATACGGCCCATGAAGTGTGTGTCAGTTGTGGCTTTCGCTGCCACCTTCTTTCCTCCCCTCCTCCTCTGGCTGACTCACACCCTGACACAGCCTGTCCATGCTCTACTCCTCTATTTCTGATACTCTTGATGCTCTAGCCCCTGTCATGAGGATCCGTTTGAAGTCTAAAGCCAAGTGCAATTCCTGGTATGACTCCGACCTAGCTACACTTAAACGTAAGTGTAGGGTGGCTGAAAGTAAATGGAGGGCTTCTTGTTAATTCTCTGACAAACTGGCCTGTCGCCTGCTGCAAAGGCAATACCGACTCTCTGTCCTCACCAAGAAGAGAGTCCAAATCCAAGCCCGTGTCTCTGCGGCATCTAACAACTCGGCCGAACTCTTTAAAATCTGCAAGGAGCTGGCCAACCCTGCAGCAGTCTCTACCCTCCTCTTGCCTCCCAGGCTCTTTGCAATGCCCTTGTCTCTCACTTTATCTCAAAATCCTAGGACATCCTGTCCACCCTCTCCTCCTCCTCTCCCATCTCCGTCTGCGCTTTCTGACCCTCCTTCAGCCACCCCCACCCTCTTTCTCATCCTTTCCTCTTTTCTCCCCTGATGAGGTTGCTAGACAAGTCCGATCTATGAAAGCCTTGTCAAAACAGGTTCATCCCTGTTCCTCTAAAACCATCAAGGACCACCTTGATACCCTCACTCCGGTCCTTGCCGATTTCTGCAACCTCTCCTTTGCCTCTGGATCCTTCCCCTCACCTCTATAGCACTCCCTTGTGCATTCTCTTCTCATGAAACCCACAGCTGATCCTTCCTTTCCGGCTAACTATTGCCCAATTTCCACTTCTCCCTTTCTGGGTAAACTCCTGGAAAAGCTTGCCATCTCTCAGCATAACCTTCATTCCGATTCTGTTGACTCTCTCCATGATCACCAGTCTGGCTTCAGAGCTGCCAGAAGCATGGAAAATGCTCTCCTGAACATCCAAGGAGATCTGCTCTCCAACCTTGACTCTAACATTCCCTCTGTCCTCATCCTACTCAATCTCTCCTCTGCCTTTGACACAGTCAACCATACCACCCTGCTCAACCGTCTCCGTGATAACCTGGGTATCATCGATCCGGCTCTGGCCTGGCTGACCTCTTTCCTCTCTGATTGACCCTCCCAGGTCCAAGTTGGGTCCTTCCTATCATCTACCTCCCTCTCTAACTGTGCTGTTCCCCAGGGGTCTAACCTCTCGCCCTGGCTTTCAACCAATACTTGGCAACTCTCGCCCACTGCATTGCCATTTTCTGCTCAAATCTCCAGTGCTACGCAGATGACACTCGACTCATTTTCAGGCTGCCCTCGGCGACCTCCTCTCCTTTTCTCATCTCTGATTGCCTAACTGCCCTTCAAAACTGGTGTGCCGCCAATGACCTTTGTCTAAATGCCAACAAGACTAAGATCCTCCTCATCGGCGCACCTTCACCATCCTTTCCCCTCACTCTCGGGCTGGCCTCCCTTGGCCCTCCTCCTACCCCTTCCTGCGAGGCTAAGAACTTCAAGGTCATCTTTGACTCCACATAAGCCTCGCATTCGCTTATTGTTGTTGCGCCCTATTACCTCCGGGTCGGGTGCGCGTAATCAAGTGAATAAACAAACAAACAAACTTTCCTTCTCCGCCCACATCTCTGACGTCTCTAAAAAGTCAAACTTCTTACTGCACCTCCTCAGAGGTACTCTGCCTTTCCTCTCCTTCCACCAGAAGCTCGTTGTCTCCCAAGCTCTGGTTCTCTCTAGGTTTGACTATTGTAGTAACAGCCTCTTTCTAAATCTACCTGCCTCTACTCTCGCCCTTTACAACTAATCCAGAACAGGACTGCAAGACTTGTCCTTGGCCTCAAGCCCTGGGAGCGTATCTCTCCAGCTCTGAAATCCCTTCATTGGCTCCCATTGGATTCAAGGATTACATTTAAAACCCTCTGCATTGTCCACAAGGCTTGGTGGTACCTGGGTCCAAAATACCTTGAATTATGCCTCTGTAAATACCTCCCCTCTCAAGCTCTTCGCTCCTCTTCCTCTAACTCCCTCAGGGTTAGTTGTTTTTCAAAGAAACGAGCTGGGGGTAGATCTCTGTCTTCACCTGGGGCCTCGCTTTGGAACAGCCTCCCTGCCACTCTGAAACTTGAGAAGAACCATCTCCGGTTCCGGAAGCACCTTAAGACTTTCCTCTTTGCTTCTGCCTTTAGCCCTCCTCCCCCACCCCCCGTCCCCTGCTGATCTGTTTCTCTCTCGGCACTGTGTACCTGGCCACCCCCTCCTCTCCGGGCCCAGGTACCTGCTCACCCTGCCAGCCTCCTGCACTGCCTCCGGGGCACCCCTTGCACTGGGGTCTGTATCTGTACCCATACAGTCCCCCACCCCTTTCTTTCTTTCTGCACTTATCAGACATACCTTGTCTGTCGCCTTAAACCCAGCACTTGCTGGTTGCACTACCACCGTTTATTGCCTTTATTATTTATTATTTTATTTATTTATGATTTTTTATCTGTTTCTCCTCTACTTTCTACTTCTCCCCCCTTCCATGCACTTTTACCCTTTCCCTTTCCCATGCACTTGCGCATTCTCAATGTCACTGGGCCTAGTAAGATCTTTGTTTGTTCTCCCCTGTTCCCCTCCCTTGCCTTGTTGCGCTCTGAAACACGCGTGTACGAGCGCGATATAAATAAAATATCATATCATATATCATTGCCACGCCTCCAGTTTTGCCCACAGGCACTGGTGATTAACACTTTCAAAGGCCTTCTTGATGTCTAAGAACGCCACATACATTTGGATCTTCTCGTTGAAGGCTTTAGCTTTCAAGACGTTGATCAAAATGAGGTTTAACTCAGTGCTGACCCCCTTCACAAATCCTGTCTGCCTAGGGTCCTTTATTTTGGTCTCTTTGGTCCAACTTTTGAGTTGGTTTAAGAGGAAAGCCGCAAATAGCTTGCCCAAGGAATCAAGGAGAGCTATTGGGCGGTAGTTGGAGGGATCAGATCTACATCCTTGCTTGTTGATCGGAATGACTATAGCAGAACCCAATGAATCCAACTAGAGTATGAACAGAATCCATTTCTCAGAAGCTTCCTTTATTCTAGAGTTGGAAATCCCGTCGGGCCTGAGGCTCTGGACTGGTTTGCTTTTTTAATTAAGAGTTCCACGTCGACCAACCCTGACTGGGGATCTCGGATGAAACTTGGAGGGAACTGTCTCTTGGTTTAAACAGTTGCAGGTAGAAATCTGTCTAAGCTTCTTCTGTAACAGTGTTGAAAAGGGGGTCGACATTACCTAACCGTCGTCCATTGAGCAGTCGCCAAATCGATCCAGCATCTTTTCTTTTTTTTACTTGAATTGCTGGGGCCCTTGCTTCCTTACAGTTGTCTTTATGTCCTTGTTTAAGAGCTTTTTCTCAAGGGCAATTCTCCTGTTTGGGACGTGCTTGTGGCCTGTCTCCAATGACAGAGCTATTATGGTGGGTCGATTGAATTTCTGAAGGAGCAGAACATAGTTTATTCCATCTCCTTGCATTAGCATATAGATGGCTTTCTTGGAAAACCTAGCTAGTTTGCGTTCAATCGTGCAGAGGAAGTTGGTTCCGTGAGGAGTTTCTAGAACCACGTTAAAGGTTTCTTGTCAGCGACTGTAACCACCCTTCCATGTACACTTCAATAGCGCGTGGTCGCTAGTTACTTTCAAGGATACCATTTCCTGAATAAGAAGGCTGGAAACAAAAATGTAGTCTATTATACTGGAGTGGGGATCATTAGACCATGTAGGATTGGCAGACAGGTCTCTGACTGTTTGACCGTTAAGAATGTGAAGATCACGGTCTGACATCACATTCCACCATTCACAAGCTCTCACGTCCTCCGGGATCCAAAGATCCCACTGGAGTGGGGGAAGGCCAGTTGTTTTTTCAATACAACCACAGTTCAAATCGCCTCCCACTATTGTGAAGTCTGGATTGAAGTGTGTCGTCCAGTGATCGATGGACCTTGCCACTAGATCTAGAAAGTGATCGGTGATGAGGACAGCTGGGTTCCAATATATTTTCATGATGAGGCCTCTAGAGGCTTCTTTTTCCAGAGTTTTGTTTAGGCAAATTGATTGTTTAAAAGGATTTGGACTTTCGAAGGGAACAATCGTTAGCCCCATCCCGTTTTTCACAAAGGTGACGAGGTACGCCGCAGGGCGACCTATTTCACCCCCGTAGGCGGGAGTAAATAAAGTAGTGTATCAAAATTATACAAAAATACTTTAATATGTCAAATAAACATAATTAAAATCTAGTACATGATAACATTCTGTATGTCAAAAATCACAGGCACTTTCATGTTAAAACAATCATATGTAGCAAATTCAGATAATCTTGGAACAGGAAGCACAGTTATGATATGATATTTATAACGCGCCTATACACAAGTGTTTCAAGGCGCGACGAGGCAAGGAAGGGGGAACAGAGGGAAGACAGACAACGATCCTACTAGGTCAGGTGTCATTCAGATCACGCAAGTGCATGGGGAGGGGAAGGAGGAGAAGTGCGGAGGGGAAGGGGGAGAGGACAGTGAAGTGCATGGGATAAGACAATAAGTAATAATAAGTAAAAGTACGGCCAGCAGGTGGCAAGTGCAAGGGTAAGTGCAGACATCGGGTGTCGAGTGCTGGTTGTGGGACTGTTGTTGCTGGTTTACCGTATGCCACTGAACTTGTAATGACCCTCAATGCATGTTCCCTGCATTGCCCATTTCCTTCACCTCAAGGTCACATGCTTTTTCATTACTTGTGAGCTGTGGGAAGTCAGAAGAAGGACTTGGACTGGAGGACATGTTGAAATATACTTTTATTCAAATAATGGGAAATAACAGAAAAGGAAAATCACCTACCTGACCCTATTGCTAAAAGGGAGTTCCCTTCCCATCAAATTAAACTAAGGTGCTTGTCTAAAGTAAAAAATAAAATAGTCCTCGGTCCAAAAGCTATCTACTAAACTGGCCCTGCAACTTGACAAAACCGTAACAAATCTTTGTACAGGTTTTTCAGTCTTTTCCAAGAATCCCTCCTCGGTCTTGGTCCAATGTTAGGTTTAACAAAAGTTTCACTAAAAAGCAAACCGTTCTTGTCAGTCTAGAACAAAGCTCCTTGGAGATTCTCAAAATAGTCTCACGTTTTTTCAAACACAAAATCTCCAATCTTCTTTATGTGAAGGGATTTTTCGCTTATCCCTTTCCACCACCTCAGACGATCTATGTATGCTTCGACCAATTGTCATGCGTTCTGTGCTCGTTCCTGTCACTCTGCTTGTTCAGCCCCTGTGACTCGTTTGGGTTCATGTGACCTAATATGACACTATGTTTTCTAGGGTCCCGTGACCCTTTTCTGCCTCTGATTCTCTTAGTGTTCTTGGCTCCCTGTGAACCTTCTGGAGTTTTATGCTGCATGGGTTTCTCATGTTCCTGCAATCCCTTGAGTCTTCTCATCCTTTCAGGCTTCTCTGGTCCCTGGGGAGCCGGTATGGTGTTAGGGCTATCCTTCCCTCTATCCGCTTGTTCTCTCTTCTTCCCTGCTCCCTCCAACCTGGGCAACCCACGTACCTGCTGTGTCACAGTGATTGCTGCAAGGAGGCTCTGTCTCACAGGCAGTGGTGGAGGTGTCCGCAGCTCATTGTTCCTTGCCATGGAATGTGGGCGGTCTCTTCGTTCCGCTCAGGTCGGCTCTCTTGCTCGTAGCTGGCTTTCCGGTTGAGAGTGGAGGACCCAGTCCTGCCTTTGTATCTGGGTTCTACAACACTTTGCAGGCTCATTTCCTGCATGTGACTGCTCCTCCAGGTCTTATCTGCTCCTCAAAGCCTCGGAATCTTTGGCCATGTGCATTTGCGCATTGAACATTCTAAACAGCACTCTGACATTTGCACTGCAGCCTGCCCCACTGCTTTGCGTGGCGCTTCCCCTCGATGACGGCCTCCTGTACCAGACTCATCTCAGCGTTGGGATTCTCCTCATCCATTCAAGGGTCGTTGGCTCTTTGTTTGCGTTTCTCAAAAGAGAAGGGGAGTGTTGTTCACAACAGGTTTTCAAGCGGGTACAAAGTCCAGCATTACTGTGAGCCAAACACTTAGCTGTATTGTCGTGATTAGTTTGAACCAAGTGCCTGGAGATATTGTCAGTGTTACCTTGGGCTAAACGCATAGATGCATTCGCAGTATTACCTTGAGCTAAACACAGTTGCTGGTGCTACTGGCACAGATTGAGCAGCTGGACTGGTGAGGGATTTTGGAATGTTGGGCCCATGTCGTCGCTGTGCTGCACCCTACACTTTGGAAGTGCTAGAACCTTCTCCTTCCTCACCCCACGGCTGGAGGGAGCAGGGGTGGCAGCTAGGTCACTAGTAGGGTCTGTTAAGGCATATGACTCATTCACCTAGTAGACTTTCTTGTGTCACCCGCAAACATTGTTCCTCATGGCCGTCGTACCTAGGGCAAGGACCTTGCCTCTTCCCTTCTGCCCCTACTCATCCCTATTCTTACAGCTCTCCACCCAGTGCTTAGATTCAAAGGAAAATAAGTGTCAGGGCCGCACATTCTTTTAGACTGGCCTGTCTCATGTCACGGTGGCAGCTCGCCACCCACTGCAAAGCTCCACAAACTCAAAATATTGGGGTTGCATCTGCAACTCGCCTTGAGTCATTGCGTTTAATCGGGCCTCTAGTAGATGTTCGATTTATAGATACCAATCAACATCAAGTCACACAACATATCACCAGTTGTGCCTCAAAATGAGACACTAAATATTGAACTGCCTCTTTAAATATATTATCCTCATTATCATTTTTCTCTGGTTTCATTGATTTCATAGATGGAAAGTGGTACATTTTAAACATCTATCCGAAATAAAATGCAAGCCCTTTCTTCTAATGTAAAATGCTGGACAAATGCAGACAAAACCACCACTGAACTGATGAACTTGCCTGTCAAGCACTTCAGCAAGATATTCTTCTGTAGGTCAAAAAACACAGCACAGGCACCACTCCTCAGCAGTGGCCTTGTGACTGACCTTGCTATTGTGAGGTGCTGCTGGCTAATGACTATCCTTGTGTTGTCCTCACTGTGCCGCGTGCTCCCCTGCTCCAATAATGGCCATGGCAACTGTGCAGCATTGATCATAGTCGCGTATCTCCATGTGTTTAAGATCCAGTGACCTGCTTACCTTTCCTCTTCCTCCCTCCCCTCCCCTCAGGTAGGTCACCCACCTGCTGCGGCTCCTACTCAGGCTGGTTGTCTCCTAAGCCTCCTCTTGATGGACCTCTCACTTTGTTCTCATCTGCTCCCCTGCCCTGCTGAGTGGAGAACCCTTTCTCCTCAACGATTCACACCCAGATCATTGCCGTCCCATTCTCCCCCTTCCAGGGTGCTTGTTTCGGTCACACCCTCCTCCCACAAGTGTAAAATGCCCTCCTGCTCTTCCACTGGCCCTACCTCTAAGGTGACATCCACTACCTGCCCTTCCTCCCCTGCCTCGATGGGGAAGTCCACAAAAAGGCCCCGCCTCCTTTGCATCTGTGGGGGCATCCATAAGAGACCCTGCCTCGACTAGACTGTGCCTCTTCCAAATGTTTTACCTCCACTGCCCTTCATCCTCCTGATTCACTCCTTCTCCCCAATACTCAGCCTCCCTCGACGACTTGGAGGATCGGTGACGCCGCTTGGCCCAGGGCTGCAGATCGGTGCCCACAAATGGCATATTTTTTGCTGTATTCAATTTTAAGAGTGGGTACAAACGGGGACATGCACAAAAGGAAAGGGCACAGCTTTATTTATTTTTTATTTGGGGAAAACTAACAACACAATTTACACACCCTGAACAAATACTAAAACAGGGAGCACAAATCATTCCTACAAAAGCACACGAAAGAGCAAAAAACAAGACAAAAGACCAACACCATACAGCTGCAACTCCTCAAAAACCCGCTGAACACTGTGCAAGTGTGATCCTGCCCTGTATACATTTTCCCTCAGTCTAGCAAAACCCACAAAGGAACAGGAAGTGATTCTGCCTATATATGCAGGGTCGAACTTCCATTAGGAGATTCTCGTCCTTGTGTTGGCTGAATGAACTTGCCAAATCAGCCAGTGGTTCGTGGATTGTGATTCATGATGAATCATTGCACCAGGATGTGAAATCCGTCATAAGTGCCACCCAGGATTCGTTGACTGTAAAAACCTGTCTCATTCTGGCACTAGTGATTGAATCTTTTTGAAGATATTTGAGGGGCCTGCTAGGTCTTTTTTTAAATGTTCATCTAGACCTAGTCCAAGCAGGGTTCAGATGTTCAAGTTGAAAGCTACTAGTCAGTCATAAAAAAGTCACTTGCCACCTCGATTCTATACATGCACACAGTACACTATTTCTTACTGGCCAAGAGTCACATTTCACTAGCCAATTGCTACTAGCAAGTACATCGTTTGCACCATGTTCAAAGGTATTAAACTGTTTAGGAATGTTTGTCTGGTCCCATCCATTGCTTTAGCAGTGTTCTTTCCTGGATTTGGCGTAATTGTGCCCACATTTCATTTTTTTTAAACCTGCAATATTCTCAGAGTTGATGCAACAGTGTAATACTTTAAGAGATGCGTGTCATCCATTCTGAAAAATGTTGAAACGCTCTTTCCAATATGGGTAGCCGTGAATGGGTACAGGAAGAGCCAGGCCAGTGGAAGAGGAAAGATCGTAGGTGATGAATGGCTAAGGCTAGGTTGGGGAGGGAAGGCGGTTAGACCGAGGAGTGGAAGGGGGTCTCGGCGGTTATGGGGGTTTCTTTTGGATTATTTGTAAGACAGTGAGAGGGGGATGGGAGGAAGGATAGGGCTTCCAGGATTGTCCTATGGAGATAAGGTCTGGGACAACAAGGATGGAGGCACAGGGGACAGCAACAACCAGGGATGCAGACATTTTCAACTCCTGTTGCACTCTGGCTTTGGCGCAAAGGGAGTTGTGAAATCGCTGTGAATCGAAAGAATCACATAAGGCCACTTTTAGAAATGGTTGCAGTTTTTTATTTCTTCAACCACCTTAAACACCTCTTTGTAAATGTTAAAAGTGGTCTTTATCCTATAGGTGAAACAGACATTTCAAGTGATATTCTTTTTGCAGTGGCCATTTGGACATCCAACAGTTTGGTATAGTGCCAGTTACGTTTCAATTTACAGACGACATTGTTTTTCGCGAAGAGCATTTCTGTTCCACCAACAGAACTTATTTTCCTTTTTTACTCTGGTAGTTTGAAGTGGTGCTAGGTGGTGCAGCATGTGTATGGAATGTTTGTCCAAAAACTTCAAAGGATATGAGGATTCTTCAGCGTACTCTGTAAGATTGTCCCGCTCTCTGTGAGATATTGGCATCTTCCAAAATACAGATTGATTTGCCAAGAAAAAGTTTGATTGGTTTATTAGAGACCAAGAACTATATTTTTAACATTACAACTTTTATATGTCACAGTTATAGCAGTAAAATGAATAAGATATTATTACTACTGCTCATTACCGTTTCTTGTGTCCTTTGTTTGCAATTTTAAACATTTACTAAACATAGTTTAAAAGTGAAGAATAAAACCAAGCAAAATTAGCTTTGCTATTTAATTTCACCCTCCTTTGCTTGCAAATAATGCTTCCAATGGATTCTGTCCTCCCAGGGCTTTCTTATCTTAGATATTCTTTCCTGTCATTGCAAATCTCAGAAACCTTTTTCTCTCAGCAGGGGGACCTGTGTGGCTCGGTGTCGAGGACCTTTGTGGTGTTGGCTTCGGATCTGGATGTGACGATGTTGATGCAAATAGCATGCATGGTGCCCCATGACCTCAGTTCCTTTTTTCCGCATGCCCGGCACGCTTCTCAGGAACACCTTTGTATTCTCTAAGGCACTTAAACAAAATTCGAAAAGTGATTGCGACATAAAAATATCCCTGACCAACCCACACAGAGTTTATCTGCGGTGCCTCGGTGCTGATCATGTATTGGCAGACTGCGGCTCATGTTAGAACATCATGCCCAAAGCCCTAATGGAGAGAGCCTCCCAATTGGCACTGGGGCGGTCAACATCTAAGTCGCCCAGTTCGATGCCGTCGTGGTGAAATTCTAACGATGGAAAGGGTTGGACGGTGTAAAAATTCCCAGAGAGGTAAAAGAAACAGTCTAAAAAAACACTGTAAAAGATCCAACTCAAGAAGCAATTCCAAACACTCATCTTATTCATCATCAAAGAAGAGGAGGAGAATACACTCATCCACAGATTCATCACTGGACATAGAGGTACACTTTCCTTCGAAAACTGCATTGGCAGAAAGAGGGTTCTGCTTGAAAAAAAAGCAGTTCTTCAAGAAAGCAGGCCAGCCTGCTTCCTCTTCCTCGTTGAAGAAGATCGTCCAGCCCACTGTGCTCGAAAAAGCCAACTGGGTCTTGGAGCACCGTCCTCCTCAAGAACCTAAGAGCACAGGAACAGTGAAGGTCTTGACATAAATTCAAGAGGGACGCCACCAATGGTTTTGTCGGCTGCCGCATTTTTCAATACCCTGTCGGCTCCACCAACATCGGCACCAAAGTGCCATGCAGCATCGGCGGGCGAGGAATCCTCAACTTTGAGATTTATTCTGAAGTCTAGAAGGATTACATGACTTCCTTGCAGGCATCTTCAACGAAGATGATGACTCTCTCCCTTTCGGGGTCGAGCCCTTCGGTCATACTTAACAGCATCAGGAATTTCAGAAGATAGGCTTGCTGATCTGACATTCATTTTAAAAGATGGCAGTGGACTGGATGCCTCCCCTGAGATGGATATCTTTGTACTGCTATTGTTGGAAAAGGTTAGAAGCTGGTGCAGAGCAAAGGATATGGATCAATTTTTATGCAACAACTAAAAGAAGTTGGCATTCCTTCTTCTCCTAGCAAGACAAGGCCTTCAGGTTGCCACTGTCAAAGGCTTTCTGGCAGCACTATCCATTTTTAAGCTCACGGCCGAGCAGGGGTCGTACTTCACAGTCCCCTTGGTGATTCAATTTTTAAAAGGTCTGACAAACTCCTTTCCCCGACCACCTTTGTGGTGCCGGCGTGGGACTTGAATATGGTATTAACATTCCTTAGGACTTTCCCATTTAAACCAATGCATTTGTCACCTTTGAGGCTCCTTACATGAAAGGCAGGCTTCTTCGTCTCTAATTCTACAGCACGTCATAGGGTGAGTGAATTGCAAAAAAGGTCAAAAGATGTTATTCCGTTGACACCATTAAAATCACACATAATACAGTTATTACATACAATAAATATAAAGTCACCTGCCAGTTATTACAAATACTTCATACTTGCATATTATCAAAAGTACACGTATCCATATGATTAAAAACATGGCCTCTGCACAAGTCCTAATGTTATTCTTTAGGAAGTGGGGCCTTAACCGTCTTATTCTGGGCCCTATATAAAATGTGCATACTAGTAAAAAATGTGTGAGGTTTCCAGTCCTTCCTAGCCCGCACAGGAAACCTTTGTCCCGATCTAATCATGGTGTTCTGGCTCTCACTGGAAGAACATTTAGTCTGATCATTAGGATAGTTCTTCTGCACTCGTGAGAGTTAACCTTTATGACAAATTTTGGGGGTCAGCACCGCAGAGCATCCTCAAACATTATTAAAGAGGGCAATTTTGAAATACGCTTCTGGGTGTTAATCCATTCATCCTGATCTAGGCGCTCCCTGATTCCTCCTTTGCCCGTTGGTCACAGTGCAGTGCACAAATGTTCCATGTTGCTCAGCCCCAATTTATCTAGTAGCCACCTAGAGCCATTGAAATTTACCCTGTATCAGGCCGCCTAGCATTTCTGATAGGGCATTCCCAACATTAGTGCTCAGTGATGAGTCAAAGAACATCTTCATAAATAATTGTACAAATCTAAAACCAGCTTGTCGTCCTAAACTTAAAATCCCCAACTCACGCCATAATGCGTCCTCTGGTGTTTCTGGGTATAACCCCACTAACTTCCTCAAGAAGGTATTTTGCATGGATCTGAGATTGCTGCATGAGGAGAAGCCCCACAGCTCACTGTCATACAGGGTGGCCCAACTTATCTTCACATCCAGTTCTTCAAGGCGTTTGCAAGCCTTTTCCCTTCATGCAGATAATAAAGCCTTTGAAGGCCCCTTAGGCTTACATCCATCTGCTTGGCCAAAGTTTTTACGTGGGCGACCCATGTCCCGGTTCTCGAAAAGAGAATTCCAAGGTATCTATTACTGTTGACCACCACTATTTTTTCTTGGTCAATACACCAATTGCCCGGGGGTCTTCCTTTTCCAAACACAACCATCTTCGTCTTGGATAGGTTCAATAAAAAGATTGTGTTTTTAAAATTAGAGTTATGTAGGGTAAAAATCACATAAAAAGGGAAGATAAAAGAGGGGCCGATGGGCATTCCTGCCTGACACCTCTATTTGTACTAACATATCCAGAATATTTATTTAGCACCGCACAACGGATCGCAATTGAAGCATTACTGTAAACCACCTGTATTATCTGCAATAGATCCGCTTCCCCCATAGTACATGTATATCAATGGAGTCAAATGCTTTGGATAAGTCCAGGCCTTGTCCTGAAAACTATCCTTCCGAATTTTCTCCAAAAATAAGGTGACTCTTCGGGTATGCCCTTGGTTCCTACCGAAGGTCGTGTACGAGTTTCATTTATGGCAAACCATTTGCTTTCCAGCTTTTTACCCACCTCCTCATCCATCTAAAGAGGAGTAAAGACTGCATAGACTCGACCCAAGAAGGGGTTTGAGCTTCTATATCACGAGAACAAACCAATTCATGATGGAGGACCAACTCTTCATTGGCTGCACTGGCCCAAAGAAGGGCAAGGAGTAACAAAGCAAACAATGTCCAGATGGATTGTGCTTTGTTTCTCTGGGTGTTATGCTAGAGCAGTTAAAGAAATCCCTGAAGGCATCAGGGCACACTCAAGTAGAGGTGTGGCAAAGAGGAGTACCTGTGAAGGATATTTGCCAGGCTGCTACATGGGCTTCCACTCACATGTTTGCCAAACACTATTGCCTGGATACTCTATTGGCTAATGAATCCCATTTCAGTATAGCTGTCTTGTCCTGTCGCTCCTTCCCTCCTCTGTTGCATCTTATGGCTATGGGAGTCTATTTAAGATGAAGAATCCGTGGGAGGACACAATCTTTTATTTTATTTATTTTTATTATTTACAATCCATTAGAAGAACAAATTACTTACCTGTGGTAATGTTCTTTCTGATGGAATTTCCTTCCATGGATTCCTTATCCTCCTCCCAGCCTGCGCCACAGTTAAGCAGCTCTCTTCTATGTCTCTCTCTTGTTCATAACCCTAACGTGACTGAGCACAGGGAAAAAGTGACAACTGAGGTCACGGCGCACCATACACGCTATTTGTATCAACATTGACTTCACATCCGGTCCCGAAGCCGACAACACAAAGGTCATCAATGCCGAGCCGCACAGTGCCACCTGCTGTGAGAAATCTTTTTACAGAGATCTGCAATTTCACGAAAGAATATCTAAGACGAGGAATCCGTGGGAGGAACATCCATCAGAAAGAACATTACCAGGGGCAAGTCATTTGTTCTTTGCAGAGAGCGCTTACAATGGAGCCCTATGAAATCTGCATTCTTTTATCAGGTGATAAAAACAGGCAGATTCCATAGGAATCCACTCGTTTAACGACTGCATGACATGGAAGGAATACGTTACTTATCTGTAACTCATGTTCTCCAGCCTTGGTCTCTTTCATAAATTCACATACTGTTTGAATATTCCCTGTTGTCCAGCTGGGAATCCTGGGTAATATTAAATCAGTTTCATTTAAACAATGAAAGAAACTGCAGTCCCTTTAGTGTTCCCTCCATGTTGTTTGGGGTAATTTGCCCTTCAGCCAATAGGCATTGGTTCCCATAGCTCCACCCCTGGATGCCATCTTCATATTATGCACCTAACAGGGCCAAGGTGAGCCACATGTGGGGTAGACGGTAGGGTTGCATGTGAAGCTATGAAAGATACCAATTCTGGAGAACAGGAGTTGCAGGTTAATAACGTGTTCCTTCTCCAAGATGGAATAGATGTGAATGCTGTTTGAATACAATACATAGCTGAATGTATAAATATAAATCAAAACGGGAGAAGGACAAAGTACACCTTCAGGTGAACAGATGTCAAAGGACCACCTGTCCAACTTTCGACTCCTCCGTTGAGTCTTTGTCGGTGCAGTAAAACTTGGTGACAGTATGAATGAACCTCCACATTTCCGGCTTGCAGATGTCCTCCAGAGGAAAACAGGAGAGGAAGGCAGCAGTAGATGAGACATCCCTTGTGAAATGCGCCTTAGACTGGCCTAGTAGTGGCCTGTTCTCAAGGTTATGGCAAAAGGAAATGCAAACAGAGAGGCATCGGAAAAGAGCCATTTGCCCATAGTAGTGGGACCCAATGCCACAACCAGTTCTGAGGACTTGAAGAATGGCTTGGTATGGGCAACATAGCGCTTGTATGACATCCAGAGAGAGGAGGGAGCACAAAGCAGGCGTGGAAGGAGAACCGAAGAGCATTGCCAGTGCAATGATCCAATAATCGATATTTAGTTCATAAGCAGGAATCGTTGTGCACAATGGTGGAATAGCACAGAGGAGGCCCTTAAAGTCCTTGCTGAGTCGATGAGACCACAATGAAGGCATAGCTGGAGTGCGAGTAAAGAGAGATATCGTAGCCAAGTGAACTTTAACAGAGGCGTGGGCCAGGGCGTTATGTGCCCAGGAGAGTAAGTATGACAGAATTTGTTGCAACTGGAAAAGGAGAGCATCCACTCCATGAGCAGCACACCACACAGTGAATGGTTTCCATTTACTGTTGTAGCAGGAGACGGTAGCAGGTGGTCGAGCCTTCGCCAAGATGTTGCTGCAGTTCTGGGGCACCAAACTGCAGGGATGCAGGAGCCAGGCTGTCAGGTGGAGTGAGGCCCGGTCGTGATGAAAGCCCGCTCCCTTGCCCCTGATCAGTAGGTTGAATACTGGAAGATGTTTGATGAGCGGGGCGCGGAAGGAGCCAGGAGTTCTTGTAACCAAAATTGCTGCAGCCAAGCCAGAGAACCCCAAAGATCGGTTTACACTGCTGCAGGACTGTAAAACATTCAGTATGAGTGGGAACACGGAAAAGCATATGGGAACTTGTCCATCCATGGATATGTGAAGGTGTCCCCAGCCTGTCCGGTTGAAGGAATCTGCTTGCGAATGCAGGTCACTTCGAGTTGTCCTTGGTGGCAAAGAGGTCTATGTCAGTCCCCAATGTCTGAAATATGTGTAGACTTGTGGCAGGAACGGAGTTGAATGGAGTTGTGGATACCGGGCAGGTGGAATGGAGATAGGAACATCCCATGCGAAATGTCTCACTTCCAGAGGGATAGTGCATTGGCGGACAGGATAGTTGATTTAGTGCCGCCCTATTTCCAAATATGAAACATTGTGGTTGTGTTGTCCTTGAATACACAAACCACCTTCCCTTGCAGGTGAGAAAGGAAGAACTTACTGCCTGTGGTTCCAGGACGTTGATGTGTGGGGACATTTCCTCCAACTACCAGATGCTCCTAGCATGAAGGCTTTCAGTGTGGGCTCTCCAACCCTTCATGGAGGCATCTGGTGTCACTGTCACTTGGCGAGTATGGATGAACGGATGGCCTTCCGTAAAATGGCTGATGTCCAACCACCAACGTAGAGCATTGCAAAATGAACATTTGAGAAATATTTTTCTCAATGGCCGGAAATCTGTTGCCAGCCGGCATCCAAGAACTCATGGATAGGAAGCTGATAATGCTGTCAAACAAAACAGTAATATCATGTTACTACTAGGTTTTACATTTGCAATACAAATAAAAAGAGAAAAAATAAGTACTGTGGTCATTTCATAAAAATATAGCATTAAACAGGAGACTCTTCTATTATTAAAAGAGTACGCAAAATGGTTGAGAACTTTAATATATTGGCTAAAGGCTTTCATTGAAAATAAAAGGGTTGGGAAAAGGCCTCTCTGACCCTGCTCTTAGAGGACTTCCCTGCCTAAAACCAAAACTAAAGATCTGTCTGTGTCAGGATGTCAAAATCAAAACTGTCCTTGTGTCCAAAAGTTCTATTCTAACCCTCACACTATAGTTCTCTAAGGTCGAAGAGCCGTGGTTCCAGAGGGTGGATCCCTCCCCTGGATTCTGTCTCGATGTAAATGATTCTTCAACACAAATGTTCTCCAGGGTCAAAAAGCCTTGGCTCAAGAGGGTTGTTCCCTTCCCCTGGATTCTGTCTCAATGCAGATGGTTCTTTATTTAACTGCTGTCTGTGTCTTTCTTGACCCACAACACTACTGTTATTTACAAATCTGCTTAGCCTGGTAGTTCCACTTCTTTCAAAAGTTCCTTCTTGTTTAGCAAACACAGTTCTATGGCCCTAATTACGAGTATGGCTCAGAATCGGCGGTAATTCCTCCTCTGCAGAATTAGCGGTACTGCTTAGTTGTGTAGTGGAATTTCTGCAGTATCACAGCATGGGGGGCGCACGCACACACCATTGGCCTTAACGTTAATTCCGTCCAGCGGAATTACTGACGAAAACCAAGCTAGCGTTGTAAATCTACCAATAATCAGCTGAATTATCGCTACCGCTGTGAAAATCGGCAGAAATACCGGCGGCAGAAATTCCGCTGGTGGACATTTTTCATTACATGAAAATGAAGCACTGTAGCAGGCATTTTGAAAAACGCAATCTGTTAAAAATCAGGCTGTCGTAGTGCCATCCAGTCCCAGATACACCTCAAAACATGTCATCTAGGAAGGGAAAGTCCAGGGTGCCGGATATGCAGATGCACAAAACGGCATTTAGTGAGCTGGAGCACACTGTACTGGCAAAGCAGGTAGTGGCACACTCCAACGAACTTTATGGGGCCCAACATAGAAAGACCAGCCAGCAGTGGAAAAATGCAATCTCTGCCGAAATACGGGACAAGGTGGTGACTCTGAGGACATGAAAAAATATTGGAATGACCTCAAGTCCCGAGTGGGCAGCCTCATTGTGAACCACTGCAGAAGACAGCTGCCACTGGCGGGGGAACCGTTGAACCCCTACAGCTGACCCCATGGGAGGAGATGGTCAGCAGCATCCATGGTGGGCATAGAGGGTGTAGGCTCGGCTGAGATCAGAGCCAGCAGCCAGGGGGAATCTGGCGACTACCTGAGTGAATGATGGGCCCATTGCTGAACAACCATGATGGCATGTACACATACTTCCATACATCCATGCAATGCCAACACTAGGCCATAACAACATGAGTCATTGAAGCAGTGATACCCCTTGCATGACAACCAAGCAGGATGACGAGGGCATGACATAGTCAAGTCCCACCATTGCACTGCAAATAACAAGGACCAATGCACATCTGCATTGCACATCACAACCAACCCTTGCCCACACACTGGTCATCCATGAATGGACAACACAGCAAGCATGGTACCAAACACGTAGCGCATGTCCAACAAAGAAAACCACTGGATGTGTGTTTCAGCCTAACAACCAGAGCGACTGAAAAGTAGAACCAAAGCCCACTTGGATACAATGACGTCCAGCCTCATGCCAACATCACTCCACCACAACTAGCAGGTCAGCCATCAGACGACCATGGGCGTAGAACATGGGGGGAATGGAGGGGACAAATCCTCCCACAATTTTAAGTGGGGGGGATACAATGGCATGTATCTCCCCCAGTTTCGACCGTGTGTGTGTGTGCAGAGTGATGCATGCAAACTTGACTCAGAAGTTTACTTTGCACGCAGTTCAGCTGCTTCAGCAGCAGTAGCAGGAATGTAAGACTCTTGTAACAAGATTAGAATCTTGTTACAACAACAAGAACTTGTGCGTCCCCCCTACCCGTAATGCATCCAGCATGTATTGAACTTTAAATAGTTTCCAATGTTAAACAGTGCTGGGCTATTAAAGCTTCTTGCCACTCAAAATGTTTCTGTTGAGTGGGGCGGATGGGAGGACATTGAGTAGCAACGGTGTGATGTGAAGAGTCGCACTTGGTACAGCAAACAACGTGCCCTCGCAGTCGGAAATGGCGCCCCCATTCCGGTCTACATTTGTGACAGTTGTTTAAGAATGATATTTTTGACATGTATTTTTTCAGGTACATGCGACTGATGCTGCAATGTTGCTAAAAGCCTTTCTGTTTGACAGTGATGCCAATGCTTCAAGATGACGCATTACCAGAGAAGCTCAGTGAAAAGCACGAAGGGTGGCGGGCGAAGGGCGGGTTTATCTAAAAGTGGGCATGTGCACACTGCATTGGTGCCAGTGAAAATCCATTGGGAAAGCATTTGCGTTGGCGCTAATGAAATTGGACTGGTGATCGCCCCAAATATGAAATGCAAATTGACACTGTTCTTTCTTGTTAGTAGGTAAATGTATGTTTTGTGTTTAAAGAGCACTACATTTACCTGTAGGCTGTTTTCAGTTATTTAGGTATAGGGATCCCTGAGTGCAGGCCGGGCCGCTGCGCTGGCAGGGCACAGCGCGCATCGGGTTGGAATGGGGAGGTGGGAGGTGTTGCTTTCTGGCTAGAGCTCAATTCTGTTTATAATGCGGGCGGGCAGTGGTTGAAAACGGGAGAGCTTCACAGACAGTTCACGTAGAGCGGGACCAGCCGGGTAAAGGGATCGGTGGGGTAAAGCCAGGCACTCAAGTGTGAAATGTCCTAGTGTTGCGAGTATATCACTGGCCCAGGCTTTGATGTCATTAAGTGATTGCAAGAGTTGTGGTCTTGTGGACCCAAAGCCGACTTGCCCACATAAGAGCTTTGTGTGATCCTGGGCAGATCCCATTATTTCTAAATGCCTCAGTACCCTTATCTGCCAAAGATGGTGAGGTCCTATGTTAGTGAGAATTCTCTTATAAGGCTAATTTCCCAAACCTAGTGAGTCCCCCAGCAGCTTTGCTGGATTTTTGGGGTTTGTTTTTTCTCCTGCTAAGAGTGAGACTCTTTTCCTCCCACTCTTAGGCATGATTTGAGGTATGTCTCTGACTTTTTGTGTGCTTATGGGCTATGGGGTCTTTTACTCCATAGGGTATCATCTGTTTCTGTGAATGTGTTACACAGCACCCTCAGTGCAGTAACACAGGGGTGTCATAGTGACCCCCAATCATAGACTCCATACCCTGGGACTGACTACTGTCTCCCAGGGCATGTAAAGTCACCATTGACTTTACTAGAAGTAAATTGTGAACAGAACCAGTACAAACCATCATATTGTGGAAGTACTGGAAAGGGTTAATTCGATTGCCCCTGGGTCTGTTTTCAAGGGGGCACTGTCCAGTCCTCTCTTGTCGAGTTTCTGGCTGGTGGCAGTGGTTACCACGCAAAATATTCCACCGGAATATTTCCTATGGGATTTTCCCATTGATTTTAAACGCACCACTTTTTGGTGCAATGTTAAAGATACCGCTGGTTTATTTATTTAATATTAAATCAACGATTGGGTCTTTTTGCCAGAACTCTTTTCTAAAATGGCGTTCGTGTCCATCTCTGTAACTCTAACCAAGGTCGAGTCCTTTGTTCCACTTTTTGGCGGGCTTCTCCACAGAAGCCCTCCAAATGGTGCCACTCTGTCTGGGTTCCACAGGATGTGTGGGGAGGGGAATTGGCACCCTGGACTGCGTCGCTTTAGCAACTCAAGTCGCACTCTATTCTGATTGGCCCAGTGGTGAGCCGCCCGGCTCACCACTTAGCATGTGTGAGTGACAGCTAGGCTGTTGAATGGGGGTTTTTCTGCATAAAAGCAGGGCCTTTGGGACTGGAACTTCAGAAGTCGCCACAGGACCTAAGAATCCGAAGAAGGAAGAAGCTGAGCCATCTGCAATGACGACACCACCGGTGAAGCCCTGCTGCAACAAACTCACCACTTTCCCAACGACAAGAGAGGATCTTCTGCTGGACGAGTCTTCTTCCTTTGAGCTGGTGGGACCAACCAGTTCACCCCTTTCGCCTTCCAAAGATGTGTCTTGGTCGAATCGCCCGTGCCAAGCACCCCGGCGGCCGGATAGCCACGCTTCACCACTTTGACCGCAAATATAAGGAACGCACCTTTTACCGACGAACTCCGCAGCTGGCTTCATCCCTGTGCAGTGCAACGACTCCACGTTTCCTCCTCAACGAGATCCTCTCTTCCCCTGGTCGAAACAACGAACTGCAACCACTTCCAGGAACAACTGCCACCGCTGGAGCTTCCTCTTTCTTTAAGGTACTGTGTCCTGCCTGGCCTCCCTTTCTTCGGTTTGCCCAAGGTGACCCTTAAATCCTTGGCTTTCCAACTGGGTTGGCCCCAGACCTTCTAACTTTACCTTCTTGAATCACCCCAACCTCTTTTGAACATTCTGCAAAGACTTTTAGTGCATTTTAAACCGTGTGATCCTGGGCACATTTCGCTTTGCTCCATTTAAAGTGGGCCTGGCCTATGAACTTTGGCTCTACAGTGTATACTGCCTTTATCCCCTTGCTGAGAACTCCTAAAAGTGTTGGGACTTGTTTTATTTCTATGCTCTGCCTTTTTCTCTCCCTTTAACTGAACTATTGGAGTGCCATCAGGTTACGCACTCACATCTGTTTTAACAAATCGTGGTGTTTTAACTCTGACTTGTCTAATAGTTATCCAGGGAGGTGTGTATACTTTACCTGACTGTGTTTTAACTTGCGTTTGATTTAGAGTGCTAGTATATTGCCTAAAGTGTGTTTTAAATAAATAATTATATACTTTTTATACAAAGCTCTGGTCAGTGTTTGTTTGCTCTACTGTGTTTTTAGCCCTATTGTGTATACTCTATATACTGCCCTACTCTTCTTGAGAGAAGTCTGCCTGCTCAGTCCCAGCTACCAAGTAAAGCTGGGTGGTGCAGACTGCTACCAATTGGGTTTACTGCTTACTCCTGTAGTCTTAATATTTTTGCAGTGTTCCCCAAGGGAACTGCACAGGATTCTTCCTAACACCTAGAAAGAGGCCTGTAGCTGTTTTAAGCACCAAGTAAAGTTGGGGCATTCGCACAGGTGCCGGGCCAGCCCCCACCCTACCTCTCGCTGCTGGTTGTATGCAGTCAGGTTGGTGTTGTAAACCCAGCTGTAATTCATGACATTAAAGACGATGATTTCGGCGGTGCTGGTACTTCTCGTCCAGTGCCAGAGCGTTTGGCATCAGTAGCAGCAGGTGCCCCCATGCCCTGCACACCATCTTGGCACTCTGTGGTGGGTTTCTGCAAGGATCTCCCTGCCTTACCTCGCCAGAGAGATGCTCCACGGGCTGCCAGGAGATTTTAACTGCAGGCCTGTGACAGCCCTGCCCACAAGTGCTGCCTCTCCCGGCAGATAAGGCGGCATCCGCTGGGATTGATTCATCACTGTTTGAATGAATGGATAACCCGGTCCATCATTGAACCATCCATGTACAAACCTAGAAGAGACAGGACACGTTTACCGACCTCTGATTTCCCTTCCTTTGATGGGGAGGGGCTGAGACAATGAACTTGCTGTGTGTGCTATCGTTCCATTTAGGTAGAGAAAGGGGCCACGCAGATACATGCAGACGGAAATAAATAATTTTCCTTATTGATAATATACAGGAAAAAGTTTGGTAAAGGCACTAGGACAATGGATGCTGCCAGGCCTGGACAGCTAGTGATGGCAAGAGTCCTTCTCCCCCAGCCCTGAGTTAATGCAGCACACTTGGAGGGGGGGTGGGGGGGGTTTGAAGCTGTTTCTGAAATTCACTGACAAATTTCACAGATGTGTTTTCCATGAAAATGGTATCGTCCAACCCTCGGGGGGCAATGGCATGCACTTGACATCCCCGGGGTGAAGATGTACACCCTTTTCAATTTGTATTTTTAGTGCATTATAAAAATCAAAATGGCATCCTGACAAATCACGTTTTAACCAGCCTTTTTGTTTAAATACAAAACCGCTTGAATGGGTTGCCACAATAGGATGCAAAGCATGTGGTTGGTGCAAATCCA
The DNA here is from genome assembly GCF_040938575.1 of Ambystoma mexicanum. Classification (NCBI taxonomy): domain Eukaryota; kingdom Metazoa; phylum Chordata; class Amphibia; order Caudata; family Ambystomatidae; genus Ambystoma; species Ambystoma mexicanum. The sequence continues at coordinate 82,733,498 of NC_090939.1, read as the reverse complement.
CCCAGAGGTGTTTCTGTTTGCTATCAGACAAAGCAAAAATCTCCCATGTAGTTGAATGGAACAACATAATTTTAAACCTTGCAACAAATGGGAAGTGGAACCTTTCACAGTTTCATCAAACCACACTTAGGTTATTAGCCTACCAAAAAGTGTAAGCTTAGCTTCACAGTCACCCATCGCCAACTTACTGTTAGTCACTCCTTTCAGCAACCCTTTGCATACTATCACTTTAAAAATAAATCATCGGTATAACAGAAAAAGTGGAACTGTTGGCCACAGGATCTGATGCAGGAGGGGTGGACTGGCACCCTGGGCCTCTTTTGTGTGGGAACCTAATGATTTTTCTAATTTTCTCATAGGAAAAGGGTTGAGCCTGCTGAAAATGTGTAATATAGCGCCACTTTGAAAATTATTTCCAGGGCCTTTTTTGGTTCCCAGTCCACCCTGATCTGATGCGCTGTTGGGCAGTTCTGGCTGAAGACTGTGGGTGCCGCTAAAATACTCATTTTAGCATTTAATATATTAATCGTTGCTGTCGATTATTTGTTGTTATTGCAAAAGTCATGTATGTGTTTAATCTCACTTGTCAAACGAAACTCCAGTTCATGGTCCAGACTCTGATTGTACCCATTATGTAAACTGTATAACCTAAACGATATGAAATATACTATTCACTCGATCCAGCATCCAACACGTTTTAACTCTTTGCAAGTTTTCCTCCTCTGCTTGTGTCCAATACTCTGTCGAATTATTTTCTTTTGGCGGAGGGGGCATACAGCCTTTTCTTTTCAACATGTGTCAACCTTCAAACACCCTATGTTTTATGACAGTTTATAAACTAATCTATTGCCTAAAGTGGAGGGCCTAAACCAAACATGACTGTGTAGTGTGTAGGATTTCATTTAGTATAAACATACCGACAGTGCCCTGCGTGATGATATAGGTGATTTAATATGTACTGCTATTTTAATTTTGGGAAACGTCGAGTTCTTTGACTAAAAAACAATAAATAAAAAAAGAAAAGTCCCAAGGTGTCCCCTGTTCCCCCCCAGATTGTATGGGGCTCCTACGCCCCTGCAGATGACTGCACTACAGGATAACCAAACAACAACTGTCCTGACCCACATGTGCACACGTGACCCTCTAGGTCATTGATGCAAATGACTGGACGTCCCAAGCGAGGCAGGACCCCCATAGCGACCACATGCACGCACATCAATCAACAAAGACTGCCATACTGCCAGCCACATGAGGCATGTCCCCCCGGAGGCCTAACACCCTGTGACCCTATAGTACAAGCAACAGTACATGTCAATTCACCAAGCACATCACCATCAATGTACTGATGCACATTTTCATGTCCCCCAACAGGCACACAAGACACCCAGGAACCATCAGAAGATGCCATTACCTCCACTACACCAGCACCAACAGGTGCAACAAAGCCCACAGACCATAACAGATCCAGGAGTGGGAGCGTATCCCTCCCCCTGCCCCCAAGAAAAGGCCCCCGGCAACAGTGCCATCCACCTCCATGGCCACTGGCATAAAGGACACAACTGGAAGGCCTACTTAGGCCAATACTGAGACTGCAGCTACACCCGCAACAGGGGCACCCACCACCAATGTTGGGGACACTGGTGAAACACATACATGTCCGAGAGGGGACGACAGCGTGCCATGTGAGCAGCCCACTGCACCCGCTGCAGACGTGCAGTCAGAGTCATTCTCTCCCACCCCAGTCAACCTCATTCACCCATGAGACATTTTTTGCCACAATCCCCCCCCCCTGAGAAGCCTCTCACCCTTACCATCCCGCCATGCACTACAATTCCAGAACGACTCCTGATCAGGGAGAGCAACCTTGCTGTGCATCCCACAATGTTGCTTTGGGCCCACGACAGTACCCACAGCCAGTGCCGGGCCCCCCATTGCAGGCCAGCTGGGAGCACCTTGAGAGGATGGAGTAACGTCAGGCAGAAATGTGTGCAATTGCCCAAGAGAAATTGGGCCATTCACAAGCCATGCACCAACGTCATCCAGGGGGCCGCAAGGCGCGTGTCCCCATCCATTGATCAGCTGTGCCGGAGCAATGCCAGCAACAGCCGCATCAGCCAGACGGTGAGGGAGCTAGCAGAACAGATATCGTTCTCACATGAAACCATGGCCATGGGAACTAATCTGGCAATGGAACACCTCAGGGGCAGTGCGCAAGGCAGTTTAGTGTCCGCTACCCCGCCTGAGGTGTCGTTGGCCAGCACACGGCCCAGGCACTCACAGCTCTGCATGTGCCGTGCTCCCCTGCCTGCGAACTAAGGGGACAAAAGGAAGTGCCATGAGTGTACAGCTCATGGGACAGTCTGATGGTGTGAGGTGGGTGATAGTGTTGGGGGTCAGGGTGTCGGGTGGATGATTGTGTTGGGGTCAGGGTGTGGGGTGGGTGATACTGTTGAGGTCAGGGTGTGAGGTGGGTGATTGTGTTGGGGTCAGGGTTAGGTGATCGGAAAATAACACTGTTGAATTGTGATCATGTGTACAGTGTTTATTCCATGGTGTCGATACATGTGCATTCAGTGAATGTACAGTGACGTCTGAGGTGCAAATGTGCCAAGTCAGAAGAAATTGTCCATGAGGTCCTGGTGGACCATTCATCCTTTCCTTACCTCCCCACGCATGTCTTGAGGTGCCCTATATTCACCTGCAATGTCTTCCTCATCTGTGCCATGGGGGGATTGGTCCACATCTGGAGGCATTTCTATGTTCCTTCATATGCAGAAGTTGCGCAACATTGCGCATATGACTACAATTTTGCCCACTTTCTCAGGGCTGTAAATGAGGGCACCACCTGTGTGGTGTAGGCACCTGAATCTGGATTTCAGCCATCCGAATGTGTGCTCAATGCATGACCTGGTCCTCCTCTGGGCCTCATTATAGACTATCTCCTGTGGTGACCAGGGTTCCTCACAGTTGTCATCAGCCATGGTGACTGAGGATAGCCTGCGTCACTTATGAAACGTAAGTGGACAGTGTGAGACATGGCAGTTTGTGGGTCAGGGTACATGTATATGGGCCTGATGTGATGTTGGCTAATGTGTGCACATCTGTGCACGTGGATGGCGCACATTGCTTACAATGCAGTGGATGGCCATTGGCCTACAGGGTATACTTGCAGTCATTCACAGTGTACGAGATGCCATTCATTGTGTATTGGTCTGTGTGCTGACATCACCAATTCAGTTGTAGCTCTTGATGTGGCAGTAGGCCATGTACCACCCTACGACCATGCCTTGTCAGGGAATGGGTTTGAAGGGTGCCCTGATTGTGTTCTGCTACATTGCATGCCAGGATGTGCTATGTAGCCTTCTGAGTTCAGTATGTGTACTGGAGTTGTCACATTATCCTCTGTGTGTATCTATGTACGCTTGTAGGGTGCTGTTCCTCGGTATCATGGCATCATGTGTGGCTCCAGGGTATCAGGCGCAGCAGTGGCTGATTGTCAGGTCTGCATCACATATCAAATGGACAGTCATGGAATGGTACTGTTTCCTGTTCCAGTATGCCTGCTCCATTACCTGGGGGGCATCAATGCCCCATGTGTACATCCAGTGCAGCTATGGTGTTGGGGAAAAGGGCAATGATGTAGAAACGTGCCTTTGCCGCTTGCACCTATGCATGGGTGATGGGCATGGAGATGTGCTGAGGGGCATGCCTCATGAGTGTATCCAGGACTTGGTCCAGCACCTCTGAGAAAGTGGGCTGGGACCAGTGGGGTAGCACAACATTCGGGGCCCCCAAGCTCCTTGAAGTAGCACAGGCTGTGTCAGACTCCGGGACAGCCTAGAATACCATGCATGCACAATGTTCAAGATGATCATGCTGCTGTAGGAGCGCGCCAAGCACTGCACCTGGTCAAAGATGTAGCTTAGCTTTTACATATAGAGTAGCAACAAGGGGGCAGTGTCGATCCCCTGGGCACCCAAACGTACTAGCACCCACTGTGCACACCCAGTAACAGTATTATGGGCATGCCACTGGTGGGAGGTTGTCCAGCTCCTAAGGAGGTACTGGCATTGTATATGATTCAAGGTCAGTTGCAGCAGGTGAATATTTAAGTGGAGGGGCATTAACATATCCAACAAATTAACGCAGACTAGGTTTTTGTCCCCCAAGAAAATATTTACAATAATGTTGTTGAAAGGTGCGTTGCCATTCCATCAACAGTACACAGGAGAAGTTTACATTTTCACGATGCCTACATCGCTTTCAAGAAGCTGCATCCACATTGTATGTCAGAGCTTCCTACTGACTTGCGATTCGTTGATCTGGCCCTTGATTATTATAAACGTGCGAGAGTCGCAGAAAAATCTTTCACAACGCAGGCTTTGTTGCACACAACACTGAAATGGAGCCTAGCTCCTCTGAATGCTGTGCTCCTGCTGCAGACAACCCTTGCTTGCACATTGTGCTGACCCCTACCCTGGCAGTGGCTCGATGCTGAAGCATCATGGCTGACCGACTTGACCCCGATTTTAAATCAGATGGTCTAACACTGGAGCCCAGCTGAGTACATATGTCACCCTGAACCAGTCTCTGGCCCAGTGCTATGTGGAAACTTCAAGTAAGCAATGTTAATGCAAATATTCATTTAAATCAAGGTGAAATGTGTTTGAGGTTTAGAGGCAGTAATCCAGTATTGGGAAATGTGAGAACAATAGATTTCATATGATGTTTAATTTCAAGTGTAAAGATTACGCCTTGGGTATCTCTGGGGCTGCTCTTGAATGGCTCCGTTCCTACCTTTCCCTACGGTCCTATTCTGTAACCTGGGCTGGGCACTATTCTCCTTCACTCCTTCTTCTATATGGGGCCTCATTACAAGTTTGCCGGCCCGGTAACAACGGTACCGGTAAGCTTGCCGGTACCATTGTTACCGGACTGGCAAACTGCGAGTTCTGCTCGCGGGTGCCTTCCTGCCCGCCAGGTCTGACCTGGCAGGCGTACCGGCAAAGGGGAATTACCGGCAACCGGCAAAGGGGAATTACTGGGTCTGCTGGAATGCCCTGGTAGATCCCCATTGCCGAGTGCCAGTAATTTCATGACTCCGGAGGCAGCTGTACCGGTAATTACTGGCACGGCTACCGCCAGAGTCGGAATGAGGCCCAATGTCTTGTCATTTTCTACATCTCAATCCCTCTAAAAGAGACATCCTGTTCTTTCCTGCCTCTACTATTTCTCCCATCCTCCCTTCCTCTCTCTTCTTTCCTCCATCTTCTCTTCCTTTCTCGCCATTTGTGCGCATCCTGGGCGTTATCTTAAATCCTTCTCTCTCATTTTCTCTTCATATTTCCCCTATTGCCCACTCTTATCGTTATACACTTTTTAACATCCATTGTGCTCTCTCCTATCTCTCCTTTGATGCCACAAAATGTGTTCTCTCTTGTCTTTTCCCGTATTGACTATTGCGCAGCTCTATTGCTTGGTCTTTCTGCTTCCCATCTTCTTCCTCTTTGTTCTGTTTATAATTCCTCCATTCATCTCCTCTTCTCTTTACCCCCTCAGTCTTCCATTACACCCTCCCTACTTTCGATTTCATGACTCCCATTTGAATCTCGTCTTCTTGACCACTTTTTCTCGATTGTTTTCAAATGTACTCATGGTCTGACTCTGTTAGGGAGAATTCTCTGTAAAGGCTAATTTCCCAAACCTAGTGAGTCCCCCAGCAGCTTTGCTGGATTTTTTGGGGTTTATTTCTTTCTCCTGCTAAGAGTGAGACTCTTTTACTCCCACTCTTAGACATGATTTGAGGTGTTCCTTTATCTTTCCATGTGTTTTATGGGCTATGGGGTCTTTTACTCCATAGGGTCTCATGTGTTTTTGATGTGGGTTACACAGCACCCTCCGTGCCGTAACCCAGGGGTGTCGTAGCGACCCCCCAACATAGACTCCATACCCTGGGACTGACTACTGTCTCCCAGGGCATGTAAAGTCACCATTGGCTTTACTAGTCCAAATTATGAACAGAAACCAGTACAAACCATCATATTGTGGACGTACTGGTCGGGGCAATTCGATTGCCCCGGGGTCTGTTGTTCGAGGGGGCACGTCTCCATCCCCCCGATCGAGTTTTGGCTGGTGGCAGTGGATACTACTTTTTATATTCGACCGCGAATATATCTCTATGGGATTTTCCCATTGTTCGAGGCTACCAACTTTAATTATTTAATTCTTATAGCCTCGAACATACCGCCGGTTTATTTATTTAATATTAATTCACCATTTTTTGCCAGAACTCGATTCTAAAATGGCGTTTGTGTTCTTTTCTGTGACTCCAACCCAAGTCGAGCCCTTTGTTCCACTTTTTGGCGGGCTTCTCCACAGAAGCCTCCAAAAGTGGTGCCACTCTGTCTGGGTACCACAGGGGGCGTGGGAGGGGGTTTAGGCACCTTGGACTGAGTTACCTTGGTAACTCAAGTCACACTCTTGTGTGATTGGCCCAAGTGGTGAGCCGGCCGGCTCACCACTTAGCATGTTTGATTGACAGCTAGGTTGAATGAATGGGGGTTTGCTGCATAAAAGCAGGGCTTTGGGGACTGGAACTTCAGAAGTCGCCACAGGACCTGAGAATCCGAGGAGGGAGAAGCTGAGCCGACCTGCAACGACGACACCACCGGTGGAGCCCTGCTGAACCGTCTCACCACTTTTCCCGACGACAGAGGAGATCTCCAGTCCGGAGAGTCTTCTTCCTTTGACTGGTGGGGATAACCAGTTTTGCCTTCTTTTCACCTTCCTGGAGCATCTCGTGGCTGCCTTGCCCGTGCCAAGCACCCCGGCAAACGGAATACCACGGTTTACCACTACCGCGAAGAGAAGGGTAGTACCTTTTCACCGAAGAACTCCGCGGCTGGTTTCTTCCCTGGCAGTGCAACAACCTTCATCTTTCCTCCACGGCGAGACCTCCTCTTACTCTGGACGAAACACCGACTTGCACCCGCTGCCAGGAACAACTGCCCCCGCTGGAGCTTCCTTCACACTTAAGGTAATGTGTCCCGCCTGGCTTCCCTTGCGACAGATCGTTCGGGGTGACAGTAAAGCCTCAACTTTCTAACCTGTGCCTGGACTAGCCTGGGACAACCTAGCTAACTTTTTCTGACTTTAATTTCATCCTTTTTGTGCGAACTATCTACAAGACTCTTTGGGCATAACCCCACTGTGTGAACCTGGACCCCTTCTGCTTGCTCTCTCCAAGAGTGGGCCTTGCAATTGACTTCCTTGCTCTCCAGTAGAACTCTGCCTATCCTGCCTTACTGTGGTTCTTGTAAAAGTATTGAAACTTGTGTGCTTCCATAATTCTGCCTTTTTCCCTCCCTTTTTTATAACTTATTAGAGTGCCATCTTATGTTAAGCGCTCACATCTGTCTGAAAATAAGTGGTGTTTCTCACTAAGACTTGTCTAATAAGTAACTAGGGTTGTATGTATATATGATAGTGACTGTGTGCTGAATTTACTCACCTCTTTTTGCTAGTGTAAATTACAAGTGTGCCTTTAAATAAATAATTATATACTTTTACACCAAAGCTCTGGTCAGTGTTTGCTTGTGCTACTGTGTCTCTGTACCTATTGTGTATACTCTATATACTGCCTAACTTTTCTTGAGGGAAGTCTGACTGCTCAGCCACAGCTACCAAGTGAATCTGTGTGGTACAGACTGCTACTAAGTGGGTTTACTGCCAAACACCTGTAGTCTTAAATCTTTTGCAGTGGTCCCCAAGGGAACTGCACAGGTTTCTGCCTAACAGACTCCCTTTATCGATCCGCTTTACTCTCGTTCTATGTCCCTTTGCGCCCCCTAATATCACAGAATATATTTCTTCTAACTGTTCCTAAACGTCCCTGTGCTGCTTCTCGTTTCCGTTCTTTTACTCTCCTGCTCCCAAACACTGGAGCTGCCTTCCCCTTTGACTTCGTTCTGCCTCAACTCTTGGTATGTTTCAGTCAAACCTCAAAACCCATCTCTTATCTTCTGTTTTCTCTCAACTCCCTTGGCCTCTCCCTCTTCTGATATTACTTTTTACTTAGGTTGATATATGCTTTTGGTATATTTCTGTTCAGTGCCTTTGGTGAAAGGCGCTCTATAAATTCAATAAAATGAAAATGAAATGAAATTATCTTGCCATGATTCTGCCGTTGTTTAGGTGTGTCTAATATTCCCTTTTAGGGTGATGGGTGGAGCTCTGCAAAATTCCCAAATATGCACATTTTTGGAGTGGATCAATGGGGGAGCCTAACACAAGTGCCCTTTAATCCCACTGAGAAAAGTTGGCATTTATGCTATCTAAGTAAAGATCCCTGTAAATCACTTTCATGAAGCTGCAATCACAATCAATTCCCCTTTAATTTGCCATTGCTGGGCAGTAGCTACTTTTGGCTCCCCAGGCAAACCACTTGCTGAACAAACACAAATATGTGAATGTAACTCTGAGTTTGGCACAATCTATTAAATAAACATTAGGAGCCCTCTATCTGTCAATTAAAGTATAAGTGCTCATAAACAATAGACAAAATTACAGGTTTCCCTCTGATGTGGAAGTTAGATTTGTGGGAATGCTATGTACTAGCCCCACATCCCGTCATGGTAGCTCTCCTGGTCACAAGTTAATGGTGGATACTGTGAGAAACCTGAAGGTGTCTCACGCGCTCGTCCCCAGGGATCTGTCATCCAGGTGGCCAGGACACGGCCATCTGATTTGAATCCAGTTCCTGAGGGAGGACCAGTGCGGGAGGATCACCTGGATGAGGGGGTCTTTGGGGAGTGGGAGTGGGACACCGGATGGTGAGACACAGTGTCCTCTTACATGTAACACCTTTTCCCCATCCTACCAGGTAGAATACTTAGGAGCACAACTCCCCCCCCTTTCCTGACACAAACACTTTCTCACGAACAGCCCACCGCGAGCGAAAACAGACTAACACCAGAGCCGTAAACCTGGCATCTCCCAATACACTGCTGGTCAGGCAAGGCCAGGCAATTACTGATCATTACACACACCTGACTTCCATCACGCTTCCTCACACGTATAAAAGGCGGAGCACGAAATCGCACTCTGAGCAAGGCAAAGCACACGAGGAAGCAGCAGTTCCAAGATGGCAGTTTAATACCAGAAGAAACACGGCAAGACCAGAAAGGGTTGCAAGTAAGGAAGTGCCCTTGACCTTTTCAGACTGTTACTTTTGTGAACCTTGGAAAATAAGAAGCCTAGGACCTGGGACTAAAGCTGAAGAAACCTGCATTGTGTGTCGATAACCAAGGCAGGGAGGAGCATTTACTGCTTTGGTACTGTCCTTGGCTCCTACAAAAAAGCAGCGCCAGTAAAGACAGCACAGCCGGTGAGTCGGAGAGACTGATACCAGACCAGCCTGTGTTAGACCCAAGGTGGCAAGTGGCAACATTGTATGAAGAAATCTAAAGAGAACAGTGTGTGTAACGTATGTGACGAGCGACACAAATATAATTGAAAACCAGGAGTAACTGAACTTTGGAGGCCAAGAGGCATACCGTAGATGGAGTGGTTAGGCGCCATGTGGAGAAGGTCTTTGTTAGGTATCCAACTGGTTGGCAACTGGGAAAAGGGGATTTTTAGATCAAAGTGGTCCTGCAACGGTTCAAGCAAAACCCTGTGCACATTCGAAAGTCTACGATAGTTTACTGCGAACTGAAATTGGTCCGAGCTCGGCTGAGGGAGACTAATTGTGTAAACAGAGAGGATCTGAGCCCTGCCGAGGGGGATCCGGGGTGAACCGTGAGTCACCCGAGAATGAATATTCTCTGAACATTGTAAAAAGGGGGATCTGAGCCCGGAAGAGAAGGATCCACAGTAACAATCGTGATACAAAAGGGATCTGAGCCCGGCTGAGGGGGATCCAGAGTGAATCACTGGAATTGACTACTTATAAGAGGAAAGGAACTTTGTGTTTTGTTTGGTACATCAGGCCCTCTGAATCAAGAGACTTTGATAAGTACAGAGACTTGGGCACCGAAGGACCTGATGCTGGTAATGGAACTTTATCCTTGTGCCGAAGAAGCCAGAGTGTGTGCTTTGCTCGAGTGAACCACCTTTTCCCGTGCTGAAAACATGGTGAAGGGAGGCCAATGCATCGAACCTCCTGGCATTTCATTTTGTGAACACTTTTTTTTTCTTTTTCATCAACACTATCCCACACTATTTGTATTTAGCGGTAAGGATTGGCAATAGGTTTTCTAGTATAGGCCCTTTTATTTTGACGAGTCTCCACTAGGACTGCGTTATTATTATTTGATGGTCCTAGCTTGCTCCCATCTGTAGATATTGAAGTTCAATAAACATCCTTGACCTGTGGTCACTCGTGTCTGTCTTTCTGTTACGGCAATGTCTTCCTTACAATACCCAAGAGATGCTTTTCCCTTCTGCTCATCCAATTTTAAATGTGTCCCCTGTAGTGCACGTAACGGTTATATGGGCAAAACGGATGAGCTGCAGCTTTGCAAAGTGTGCATGTATTTATCCACTCACATGCATGATCTCAAGATCAGATAATGAAAGATCAGTTATCACATGAACCAAGTTATTACTTGGATTGCATTTGAATGACTTCACCTTACCCTGACGAAATCCAATCAAAAGCATTTGAAAAAAGTATTTCCAGAGGAGCAGAAGTCCACGTCCACATGCAATTTAGATGGCTCTATTTATTTCTTGTTTTGGTTTAAGCAGCAGGCAGAAAGTAGTATTGTTCTTCTGTTTTGATAGTGGTCGAAAGATAACATAAAAATACCCACAACCTCCTTATAGCTCTCTATTTCACACAGAGGCATCCGCGCCCTGTATTAAGAGATTACTGTATTAAATGTACTCAACATATGTACTAGAGATGGATGCAGGCTTAGTTAGCTATATCTGGGTTCAAACCTGTGATCTGAAGGCTATGTAGCAATCTCTGTGCCATGTGCAAGAGTCCACTTCCCTCTAAACATTTAATTGGAACCTGTGATTTGCATATCGCTTGCAGATCTTCAAAGCAGGGACATTAACCTGTTAAGATGTTTTAGCTTAGAACATGTACCCAACAGCCTACAAACAGAACATAGCTCTCTGCAGTGGGAAAAATAACCCCTTGAGCTATTCAGTGCAACTGGAGCCTTTGTGTGGCCTGCTGGTTTCATTCAGCTCTCCAGAACGAGCCCTACCTCTCTGTGGTATTAATATGTTTGGAAGCATAGGTGCCAAGTACATCAGCGCACTTGCCCTCGTTCTTCTAGAACAACAGAGGCAGAAGTGTCATTTTGCCCCCTTGTTGATTCTGCAACCATTAACCTAGAAATAAATATGATGAATGAATTCAGTGACCAGCTCTTCTAAGTCACTCGGGGATGGCAGGGCTTCCAGCTTCTCTCTAATGGGGCTCAGGTTTTGCAATGTTTTAGTATGCACCTTGGCAAATGTTTTGGTGCTGCTCGCCTCAAAGTGGGACGTCCGCTTCATTGTCACCTCAGCTTTGGTTGGGGTGGGAGGAAGCCCAGAACTGTTTGCGGAAATGGGAGGAGAAAGGAATCCCAAAGCGGAATGCTGCAGAGGCAGCTCAGAAGGTTAGGCGACTGTTGCTGAGATGTCTGATGTTTAGACCAGTTAGTAAATGCTTTGTCTTTTTTCTAATTCCTTGTGCTAAAGGTGATGTATAATGTGTGCTTTGGCCCTGGGTATGGATACAACTCTGTTGATTCTTGTGAAAATATCTACAATGTCGTGAAAATCCAAATTTGGTTCTAAATCAAACTTTGCCACCCATGATCGGAAGCTATGATGTTTGATGCTGATTGCCAACAATAGGATGCTTTTGTTTTTTTTTACCCTACCCCTTGCCTCTCAGGTTTTTATCTAGTCAAGAACAGAGTGCCAATGTTGATATGACAATTGATGCTGAAAACACCAGAGAGGGATTGATCCAGTGAGGGGTGCTCAGACAGCAAGTTTATTTAAAAGAAAACAAATATTTTGCTGTTGATCATTGGTCTAAACCTAAATAAGTAGAATCTTTAACTGCACAAAAGTCAGCCTGACTTGTGCACTGTAATAAAACATAGTATCATGGTCCGCACCGACCCCCTCAGTAATTGTGCGCTATCAAGGGCTTCTACCAGCAATGGACATGCACACAAACATATATAACTTGAACACGGGGGTTCACCGAAGCTAAAATTCAGGTGTGGGGAGCTCACTTCAGAGACTGTGCAGGAGGGGAAAACTTACTTGTATGGGGGCATCGAACTTATTTACACTTCTAACAAGACTATTCTGGTACTGCTTCAATTTAACATGCTTTTAACTCTCTCCTTCACGTCTGAAACCACACACTTAGGAACTTCTGTGAGAATGTGCAGTCTCCAGTCCCTCCACCCTTCCAATCACTCCCCTGACATGCAGGTAATAACACCCTATTATGATTTCACTACCCTTCCAATCACAATTTCAATTGCCTAAAAATGTATTCATACAAATGCAGGTGCTAACAATGAAATGCTTTACGTTATGCAGCATTATTGCCAGGCCTTTAACAGCGCAGCACAGATAGCATTTAATGTCTCTGCCCTGTTCTGTCCTGCCAGGCTCTTTAGGTTTGCCAGGTCAAGTCAACATTGCCCAAAATGTTGATTTGGGGGCTAAAGCCTGTTCTTCCCAATGGTCGTCACACCACTGCTTGCTGTAAGGAAGGCATGGTATCAACAGTAAGACAGACACAAGTGACCACAGTTCAAGGGTGTTTATTGAACTTCAAAAAGGGTTTGAAAATGCCTATCTAATCCTAAATCTAAAGATGGGAGCAAACTACTACCATCAAATAATAATAACGCAGTCCTAGTGGTGTCTTGTCAAAACAAAAGGGTGTCTACTAAGATACCTATTGCCAATCCTTACCTTTAAATACAAATTGTGTGGGAAACAAAGTTATGTAAAAGAAGAAAAGAAGTGTTCAAGAAATTATGTGTCAGGATAGTGAGCCATTTGCCTCCCTTCCCCACGTTTTCAGCACAGGACAACACTGCATTATAAGGAATTCATGGTGGCAACAGTAAATATAGACACAAGTGAGCACAGTTCAAGGGTGTTTATTGAACCTTATAATGGGTGAGAGAAACGCCTAATCTAAACCTAAATCTAAGATGGGAGCAAGCCACAACCATGAAACAATAATAAGGCAGTCCATGTGGCGTCTTGTCAAATAAAAAGGGCCTATACTAAAAAAAACTATTGCCAATCCTTACTACTAGTTACAAAAAGAGTGTGGGATAATGTTCACCAGAAAAGAAAGAAGTGTTCACAAAAAGATCAGTCAGTATGGTTTGGCTGGGTCCCCATTCCCCACATTTTAAGCACGGGACAAGGCGTGACTTCTGAGCACAGCACACTCCTGGGCCTTGTCACCATGAGGTTCACAGTTCAGTTCAACAATATCAAAAACCTTCAGAGGCTAAGTCTCTTTCCTGCAAAAGTCTCTTGCATTGGAAGGCTTGCTGATTCAAAGTTACAAACAAACGAATAAAGATTCTTCTCTTGTAGCCTTGCACTTGATTGCTCTTCGCCCCTAGGATCTACTTCCGCCGGGCTCGGATCCTCCTTACAACTCGGCCCTCCCTCCGTCGGGCTCACTACGGCCTTTCTTTAACAAGGTTCATGTATTTCTAACACAGTTCATTAATTGCTCAGTTCATCAGAAATCAGGGTTTTCCTTCTGCAAACATTCTTTCGCCATCCCTCTGTCGGGTTCACACTTGCCTTTCTTAAATGTTCACAACCTTACCAGAAAGCAGGATTCCCTTCCCCTAGCTTTCTCCTTGCAATGGGTCAGAGACGTTCGATTGTACAAGGGTTTTGACGTGACCCTTGTAGGACCACTCTGACGCTTCACGCCACCCTTTCCTGGGGCCTTCTGGTCATTGCACTTTCAACAAACAAAACTAAAGGGACCAGCAAGAGTCCTTCGAATGAGCACTCCTACGGCGCCTGACCACTCTGCAGATGGCCCGTGTCTGAGCTTTCTTAACAGTTCAAACATACGCACAAGTTCTTTCATCTTGCATTCACAATGTTGCTACTCGCAACCTTGGACTCAACATAGTTTGGTTTGCTATCAGCTTCCTCCGAATCACCGGCTGTGGTGAACCCATTGGCTTCTCTGATCTCAGGAGTCAAGGATTGTGCCACAGTAGCCAGCTTGCCTCCCCACCTGCTTTATCAATGTCACGATCTCTGCTTCCAAAAGGTCAGGGTTTTCCCAACTCCCTTGGAAGCAGATCCATAACCCAGGTTCCGAGTGCCAACCAGTCCCAATTGGGACCTTTTGGACCCAGTCCTGGCGCCAGTGGCACCAGGCTCATAAATATGCCCAGTCCCAGCGCTGGAAGCGCCGGGCTCATAATGCTTGGGTGGACTTACCTGCAGCAGACCATGCTGCTTACTTGCCTGCCAGTTGAGCCTCTGATCCTCTTCTGTTTGGAACTACTTTTCCTGTTGGGTGGGGCAGGAGCCACTCCCTAGGTTCAGAACACTGGAACTCTTCTGGAAAGCAGGAACTCTTTTCTTACCTAGGCGTGGCTGTGGAAGGAGACACCTAAGCACTACAGGAGGCTATTTAAACCACACCCGATGGATGAATCTTGCTTTGCGTTATTCTGCATCCTCTGCAGCAGAACGCTCATCGTGTCTTCTGCATCTGATCCTGGGCCTAAGGAAAAAGGCTTACCATCCTGAATCCAGTCTTCAGCAACACCTATAAAGACAAGAAAGAACAAGTTAGCATTACGGTCTTCAGTGACAGCGCTTCACTTACCTGGTCCATCGGCTGTCACCAACGCCTCGCACTGCATTCCGGCATCTGAAAGACAAAAGCTTACCAACTCTTCGCACGCTCCGGAGGCCTTCGGCGCTGCATCCCGCATCTGAAAGACAAAACAAGGTGCGTTTAAAGACATTGAGGAACTTTAATACTCACGTGCCATTACTCCTTTCCACATCTAACCTAGAGGGTATTCCGGCACCCTGCAGCCGCTCCGAACCTGTACCTGCAAAATAAAAAGACAGTTAGAGCGCATCGTGAAGCAGGCAACAAGCGCTTACTTACGTGCTTCCAGGCGCTTCTATTCATCACACGGGCTCCATCTTCAACTCACTTCAGCCCGTCATCCGCCATCGCCGGAACCCTGCAAAACAAGAGACATCATTACTAAAGACTTTTAAAGACATTAGAATTACTCGAAACTTACCGTTCGTGCAGTAAACGACGGACAGCAGTCCTCTGAAGTCAAGAGGCCTGCTCCCCTTATCCAGTGAAGAAACTGGTTACAGCACCCTGCCCCGAGGCAGATGGAGAGCACGGCATTCACTTACCTAAGGTGAGAGCATTAACCTTTGGGGTTCTACAGGAGAAGAAAAAGGGAAGAAGAGAGAGACATTCAATAACCCAGTTCATTAATCCCATATTTTCTATCTGCAGACATCTTACCCTTCGAGTCAGACATACAGTGCACAGAGGTCCAGCCCAAAGAGCCAGCCGTGTGTTAGACATCACCTTTGAAGATACGGTATACGCCCAGTCAAGACCGGCGCCTCTACGGGAATCAGGTGAGCGTTACAGAACGCAAAGCCTACCGCAAAACTCCCGTCCAGGCGCTATGGAAACCTCGGATACCGACCAGCTAGCCCAGTTACTTGGGGAACTAAGGGCAGAAGTGCATGCAGCCCGTCAGGAAACGAACGCTCTAAGAAGGGAACTGATTATTTCCAAGGAGCGAACAGATGATCTCGCTAGACAATTGCTACAGTCACAAGCCGGACAGACCCCGTTACCCGCATCTGGGGGAAATCTTCCTTCTACATCCTCTATGAATCCAGTGCAGATCAACCTACCTGGGAATGTACCTCTGGCTCCGCCCGAACGATTTTCTGGTGACCCAAAGAGGTTTGCAGTATTTATCAATCAGTGCCGGTTGCATTTCTTAGGCCGGCCAGCAGCCTTTCCAACTGATCAAGCTAAAGTAGCTTTCGTGCTTTCGTACCTTAGTGGCAATGCCGCAGACTGGTCGATCCCTCTAGTAAATCAAGATGATCCGGTCCTCCATGATTTTCAAGCTTTTCAGCTCAGTATGGAAAAACTGTTCGCAAGACATTCACAGGGGCAGGCCTTGGACAATGAGCTTCTTTCGTTGCGACAAGGTAATCAAGACCTTTTGGCTTATATTGCGTCTTTCAACAGACTGATAGTGGAAACTCAATGGCCTGAGGACAAAAGGATTACGCTGTTTTATAGAGGTCTACGTGGAGAGCTCAAAGATGTGTTAGCCCAAGTAGTGAATCCCCCACAAGATTGTTCGGACTATATAGACTTAGTCGTTCAAATAGATCACAGACTGCAGAACAGGAAGGCCGATCGTTCCAAGTTTGATGCTCGAGTATTTTCCAAACCGCCGACTCCTTCCAAAGGAGTAGACTCCGGGGAACCCATGCAAATAGGGGGCCTGAAAGGTCCTCTAACACAAAAGGAGCGGGAAAGGAGAAAACAGTTGCAATTATGCCTCTATTGCGGAAACTCAGGGCACTTTCTTCGAGACTGTCCGGTGAAACCTGCCAAGAAGGCAGTAGGAGCTGCAGTTACCAAAGTTACAAACTCTGAGCAGGGAAACGACCTCGCCCGACAACAATAGAGGTCCTCTTGCCGAGCGTGAAAACCAGTTCTTTGACCTCGCATTTCGTGATACCTATGGTCCTCATTAGCCCTGATAATCCGGATCGATTACATGCAATTGAAGCTTACGTCGACAGCGGTGCCATCGGCAATTATGTGGATCATGAAATGGTTTTGAGGATGAATCTAACTCTTTGTCCCAAGGGTGTAAAGGACGTCATTACTACGGTGGATGGAACGGAGATAGCCTCCGGACCAGTAACGCATACCACTCAAGAAGTGACGCTACTAAGTCAAGATGGACACCATGAGAAGATCGTGTTCGATGTGATCAAGGCTCCTCAGTTTCAGATTATTCTAGGAATACCTTGGTTAGAGAAACACAATCCTCTGATCGATTGGCGAGCAAGAACGGTCCAGTTTCCAGAATGTGTCTCTACTTGTCACCCTCCACCTGGTGTTGCACTGGCAGCAATTTCTTCAGAGACTCCCCAGTTACCTCCCGAATACCTAGAATACCAAGATGTTTTCCGGAAGGATCAGGCTAACTCTCTACCTCCTCATAGGTCTTATGACTGCCAGATAGACCTGATACCTGGATCTACTCCTCCTTGTAGTAGAATTTATGCCCTCACCGAGCCTGAGAACCTTCACCTTCGACAATACCTGTCATGATGCCTACCTCCAAGGAGCCAGGCCCAGCCCAGCAACCCCAGAGGCAGACATCATTTTCCCCAAGGACGTCTCAGCAGGCCCAAGTTGGGGCCTTTTGGACGCAGTCCTGGCGCCTTTGGCGCCAGGCTCATTCTGGACCCCAGTCCTGGCGCCTTAGGCGCCAGGCTCATAAAGCAAGACATGTGTGTAAGTGTTTTAATGTGCACTTACCTGAAGCAGACCGTGCTGCTACATCCAGGCCCTCTTGAGGACTGAATGGGACTACTTTATCTTTTGGACTACTTTATCACTCGGGTGTGGTCTGAGGAAGAATACATATCTGAGTGGAAGGATACATACCTGGAACTACTTTACAGGCTATTTAAACCACACCCGAAGAGCAGCACATGCTTCGCGTTGTTCTGCATCTAGCAGCTGGACGCTCACCGTGTTTGCTCCTGCATTCGGACTTCTGCCACGCCTGCCAGCATCCTGATCACCTACAAAGGAAGAGAAAGAGAGAATAGGAGAAGGAAAAGACTTTACCTGCAAGATCCGCATTCCGGAGTCAGCTCGCCGACGATTCTGCAAAGGAAGACACTTAATTTAAAAGCACATCGCATCAACCGCCGCAGCGCCGCATTCCACTCACCTTCACAGGGCGCCTCCATGTTCAGCAGCGATCACCCGGATTCGCAGCCACGCTTCCACGCCTAGGGAGAAAAAGACAAGAGCAAAGGTGAGAGAGAGAAGGGAATGAGGCAATCTAAACCTCCATGTTAAGACTTACCTGTTGGGTCATTCCCTTTTCATTTCGGGTCCGCGCCTCATCCAGGCGTTTCCGGACCCCGGCCCCTATGGGGAAAAAGACATTAGCGTCAATGAGCGAATGAAAAGACATTACCCAAAAACGCTCATCAAGACTTACCTGATTTCTACAGGGATTGCACCTCGCATCTCGGGTCGGTGCCTTTTCCCCGGCATTCCGTACCCCGGCCCCTATGGGGAAAAAGACATTGACATTAGCATATTGATGCAAGGACAAAAGGGGAACCTTTCAAGGAACTTACCTGGAAGCCAAGCAAGTTTGGTTCTCATAAAACCAAGAATCCAGTGAAGTAACTGGATACCAACGCGCCCCTGCATCAGAAGCAGGAAGGAGAGCTCGCCCTTCAAGACCCTAAGGTGAGACGCCACGGGAAGCACAGAAGGGTTTCGAGGAGGGTGAGAGGGGAAAGGGGGAGGCTGGTAGCATTCCCCGCAGACAGTTAATCCCTTATTCTCGCCTACAGAAGGATACTTTTGCAAGCCGGACAAGCAGGAGTTGGGAGTCCGGTCCAGTCCATCTTCTGAGCCCCGCGCAACACCTTAGAAGAGGTCACAGCAGCACGATCCTGGCCAGCGCCTCCGTGGCAGTCAGGTGAGCGTAACAGAACGCGAAGCCTACCCACAATTTCCCACCCGGGCGCTATGGAGACTTCTGAGACAGACCAGCTGGCCCAGCTGTTGGGGGAATTAATGGCAGAGGTACACTCAGCTCGCCAAGAGACTAATGCCCTCAAAAGAGAACTCATTCTCTCCAAGGAACAAACTGATGACCTGGCCAAACGATTGCTACAGAGTCAGGCTGGACAAATTCCTTTACCTAGTCCCGGGGGAATTTCCACTTCGTTGGGTTCGAGTAACCCTGTTCAGATCAATCTGCCGGGATCCATGCCTTTAGCACCGCCTGAACGTTTTGCGGGGGACCCAAAGAAATATGCCATTTTTATGAACCAATGTCGCTTACATTTTATATGCAGACCAGGAGCCTTCCCTGATGATAGGACCAAAGTGGCCTTCGTGTTATCGTACCTAAGTGGCTGTGCTGCCGATTGGTCTGTTCCCTTGGTGAACCAGAACGATCCAATTCTCCAGGGCTTTCAGGCCAGCATGGAAAGGTTGTTCGCTCGACACTCGCAGGGACAGGCTCTTGACAACGAACTGCTATCTCTACGACAAGGTAGTCAAGATCTTTTGTCTTATATAGCCTCCTTTAACAGACTGGTGGTGGAAACCGGATGGCCTGAAAATAAAAGGATCACTTTATTTCACCGGGGTCTGCGCGGAGAGCTAAAAGACATTCTGGCCCAAGTAGTGAATCCACCCCAGGGCTGCGCAGAATATATTGACTTTGTGGTACAACTGGATCACAGACTTCAGAATAGGAAAGCAGATCGGTCCAAGTTTGAAACCCGAGTACCGATCAGAAACCTCGTAAACCCCAGGAATACCGAAGCTTCGGAACCTATGCAAATAGGGGGAGTTAAGGGGCCATTAACTCAGAAGGAACGCGAGAGAAGGCGACAAAAGCAACTATGCCTCTATTGCAGGGCTTCCGGTCACTTTCTTCGTGATTGTCCGGTAAAACCACCTAGGAAGGTGGTTGGTGCCTCTGACAACAACTTAATGGAACCTGTTTCGGGAAACGACCTGGCTCGACAAGCGTAGAGGTCCGCTTGCCGAGCTTGAAAACGAACTCTCTGATCTCGCATTTTGTCTTGCCAATGGTGCTCGTGGATCCAAAAAAGCCCCAACGGTTGCATGCCATCAAAGCATACGTCGACAGCGGAGCTATCGGAAACTACGTGGACCGCGAATTGGCCTCCAGGATGAACCTTCCTCTGCATCCAAAAATAAACCAGGATGTCATTACTACGGTTGATGGTACCGAAATAGCCTCTGGGCCGGTAACGCATTCCACCACAGAAGTGACACTTGTGTGTCAGGATGGACATCGGGAAGCAATAGTGTTTGATATAATCAAGGCTCCACAATTTCAAGTAATCCTCGGAATTCCTTGGTTAGAAACACACAATCCTCGAATAGACTGGCGAGCAAAGAGAATATCTTTTCCAGATTGTGGTCCCACTTGTTATCCTAGAAATCCAGCTATTGGTTTAGCCACAGTAACCCCCGCCACTGTTCAACTACCGGCAGAATACCTTGAATACTAGGACGTTTTTCAGAAAGAACAGGCTAACACGCTACCCCCTCATCGTTCTTACGATTGCCAGATCGATCTAGTTCCCAATGCTCAACCGCCGTGTAGTAGGATTTATGCTCTCACTGAACCTGAAAACCAGCATTTGCGTCAGTATTTGGATCAGTACCTTGCCAATGGCTTTATTCGCCCATCAAAGTCCCCGGTCTCTTCCGCTTTGTTCTTCGTGCCTAAAAAAGAAGGAGACCTTAGAACTTGTATTGACTACCGCGCTTTAAATCAGATAACGATAAAGAATCGTTATCCCCTGCCTCTGATCCCTGAACTTCTTGATCAAGTAAAAGATGCTCGTATATACACCAAGTTAGATCTCCGGGGAGCTTATCACCTAGTGCAAATAAAAGAAGGTGACGAGTGGAAGACAGCTTTCCGCACCAAATACGGGCTCTTCGAATATCAGGTTATGCCCTTCGGTTTGTGCAACGCGCCTGCAGCTTTTCAATTCTTCATGAACGATGTTCTGCGAGAACTTATCGATGTTTGTG
This sequence comes from Ambystoma mexicanum, assembly GCF_040938575.1. Lineage (NCBI taxonomy): Eukaryota > Metazoa > Chordata > Amphibia > Caudata > Ambystomatidae > Ambystoma > Ambystoma mexicanum. Next base: position 82,712,605 of record NC_090939.1, on the reverse strand, counting down.
TCATCGTATACATCGACGACATCCTGGTGTACTCATCTTCTGAGTCAGATCATCGAAAACATGTTCGAGCAGTTCTAGAGAAATTGCGCCAGCACAAACTATTTGCCAAGCTGGAAAAGTGTGTCTTTGATACCACTGAGGTTGAATTCCTCGGATTTGTTCTGACTCCTAAAGGAATTCGAATGGATTCACGAAAGGTGGACGCCATCCTCAAATGGCCATCTCCCGGTTCAGTGAAAGGGGTTCAGAGTATGCTTGGCTTTGCCAACTTCTATCGAAGATTCATCCCGGAGTTTTCACGAATAGTCCAACCCATTACTGCTCTTTGACGTAAGAATAAACATTTTGAATGGACTCCAGAGGCCGAACAAGCCTTTCAAGACCTAAAGACCAAATTCACTTCCGCACCTGTGTTGAAGCACCCGCGTCCTGATCTCCCGTATATTGTTGAAACTGACGCATCCAGTTTAGCCATGGGAGCTGTCCTGTCGCAAAGGGATCCGAAAACTAACCAGCTACACCCTGTAGCCTTTTGGTCCAGGAAATTCTCAGCTCCTGAAATTAATTACGCAATTACCGACAAAGAGTTACTGGCCATTAAATCTGCTTTTAAGGCTTGGCGTCATTACCTCCTCGGTGCAAGACACACCATCACTGTAATTACGGATCACAGAAATTTGCAGTATTTAAAGACGGCCAAAGCCCAATCTTCACGACAACTCCGATGGGCTTTATTCTTTGCAGAATTTGATTTTATAATTACCTATCGCCCTGGCTGCAAGAATGGCAAAGCGGACGCCTTATCCCGGATTGGCATGGAAGAACCCAATTCGTGTTTAGAACCTGTGCCGATAATACCTGAACAAAGAATCTTAGGTTTGACTTCATTGCAAACCATCGAGGACGTTGAAACTCGAGTCAAACTACTTTTTGACCCTTCAGCCTTACTGGAATGGACTCAAAAGGGTCCCCACTTCACCGTTAAGGATAACTTACCGTATTTCCAAGAGCGGTTATTTCTGCCAAGTAAGGAATTGCAAGAACTAGTTATTGCTCATTATCATGAATCGTTAATGGAAGGACACCCTGGTATCGCTAAAACGGAAGAAAAGATCAAACGCCAATTCTGGTGGCCTTCTTGGAGAAAAGACATAAAGTCTTTTGTGATGTCTTGCGGAGTTTGCGCCCAAAATAAAGGTCAAAGGAACAGGCCAGCCGGCCTACTTCAACCCTTGGAGATTCCACCGGCACCTTGGCACACCTTGTCTATGGACTTCATTACGGACCTGCCTCCGTGTGGTGGTTACAACACTATCCTAGTAATCGTGGATCTGTTCTCCAAAATGGCCCACTTTATCCCTCTAAAAGGATTGCCTTCAGCTTCCATCCTGGCCAAGGAATTCCTGGAGAATATAGTTCGAATACATGGTTTCCCTTCCGTACTAGTCTCAGATCGTGGAAGTCAATTCATTTCCCATTTTTGGAGGAAGTGTTGCCAACTAGCACAAATAGATGTGCGATTATCCACCAGCCACCACCCCCAGACCGACGGACAAACCGAGAGGACAAATCAGACTCTCGAGCAATATCTTCGGTGCATGTTGCACCAATCCGAGTACAATTGGAAAGACATTCTTTGGATCGCAGAATATGCATACAACAATTCTATGCATTCCGGAACCGGTCAAACTCCTTTTTATACTTTGTATGGTCACCATCCTCGAACCTCTGACCTAGATCCACCTCTGACCCTGGAAATGCCCGCAGTAAATCATCTGCATTCCACAATAACCCGAGCCTTCAAAGAAGCTACAACTCATTTACAGCAAGCCAAGAAAAAGTACAAAGAAAACGCTGATTTGCACCGAAGTAAAGCACCTCCTTACCAAGTAGGAGACCAGGTTTGGCTAGCAACTAGACATTTATCTCTCAAGGGCCCACGGACTTTCAATCCCAGATTCATTGGGCCTTACCCCATCAAAGCCATAATCAACCCAGTGGCCTTTAAACTGGATTTGCCTTCCAACATGCGTATTCATGCCGTTTTTCCCGCATCACTTTTGAAACCGGTACAACCAGGAACCCGACTGTCCAAGCCTCCAGATCCTATTCAAATTGATGGGGAATTAGAATTCGAAGTGAAAGACATTTTAGACTCCAAAATGTTAAAGTCAAAACTCTTCTATCTTGTTGACTGGAAGGGTTATGGACCTCATGAGAGATCGTGGGAGCCTAGTAACCATATTCACGCACCTCGATTAATACGAAGGTTCCACCGTAGATTCCCGAACAAGCCAAAACCCCCGGAGGAAACAACCTTGGGAGGGGCCTTGTGGGGGGGTACTGTCATGATGCCTACCTCCAAGGAGCCAGGCCCAGCCCAGCAACCCCAGAGGCAGACATCATTTTCCCCAAGGACGTCTCAGCAGGCCCAAGTTGGGGCCTTTTGGACGCAGTCCTGGCGCCTTTGGCGCCAGGCTCATTCTGGACCCCAATCCTGGCGCCTTAGGCGCCAGGCTCATAAAGCAAGACATGTGTGTAAGTGTTTTAATGTGCACTTACCTGAAGCAGACCGTGCTGCTACATCCAGGCCCTCTTGAGGACTGAATGGGACTACTTTATCTTTTGGACTACTTTATCACTCGGGTGTGGTCTGAGGAAGAATACATATCTGAGTGGAAGGATACATACCTGGAACTACTTTACAGGCTATTTAAACCACACCCGAAGAGCAGCACATGCTTCGCGTTGTTCTGCATCTAGCAGCTGGACGCTCACCGTGTTTGCTCCTGCATTCGGACTTCTGCCAGCATCCTGATCACCTACAAAGGAAGAGAAAGAGAGAATAGGAGAAGGAAAAGACTTTACCTGCAAGATCCGCATTCCGGAGTCAGCTCGCCGACGATTCTGCAAAGGAAGACACTTAATTTAAAAGCACATCGCATCGACCGCCGCAGCGCCGCATTCCACTCACCTTCACAGGGCGCCTCCATGTTCAGCAGCGATCACCCGGATTCGCAGCCACGCTTCCACGCCTAGGGAGAAAAAGACAAGAGCAAAGGTGAGAGAGAGAAGGGAATGAGGCAATCTAAACCTCCATGTTAAGACTTACCTGTTGGGTCATTCCCTTTTCATTTCGGGTCCGCGCCGCATCCAGGCGTTTCCGGACCCCGGCCCCTATGGGGAAAAAGACATTAGCGTCAATGAGCGAATGAAAAGACATTACCCAAAAACGCTCATCAAGACTTACCTGATTTCTACAGGGATTGCACCTCGCATCTCGGGTCGGTGCCTTTTCCCCGGCATTCCGTACCCCGGCCCCTATGGGGAAAAAGACATTGACATTAGCATATTGATGCAAGGACAAAAGGGGAACCTTTCAAGGAACTTACCTGGAAGCCAAGCAAGTTTGGTTCTCATAAAACCAAGAATCCAGTGAAGTAACTGGATACCAACGCGCCCCTGCATCAGAAGCAGGAAGGAGAGCTCGCCCTTCAAGACCCTAAGGTGAGACGCCACGGGAAGCACAGAAGGGTTTCGAGGAGGGTGAGAGGGGAAAGGGGGAGGCTGGTAGCATTCCCCGCAGACAGTTAATCCCTTATTCTCGCCTACAGAAGGATACTTTTGCAAGCCGGACAAGCAGGAGTTGGGAGTCCGGTCCAGTCCATCTTCTAAACCCGCGCAACACCTTAGAAGAGGTCACAGCAGCACGATCCTGGCCAGCGCCTCCGTGGGAGTCAGGTGAGCGTAACAGTACCTGGATCAATACCTGGCAAATGGGTTTATTCGTCCTTCCAAGTCCCCTGCTTCTTCAGCTTTGTTCTTCGTTCCAAAAAAGGAAGGAGACCTTAGAACTTGTATAGATTATCGCTCCCTGAACCAGATCACCGTCAAGAATAGATATCCGTTACCTTTGATCCCTGAACTCCTGGACCAAGTCAGAAAAGCATGCATATATACAAAGCTGGATCTTAGAGGAGCCTACCACTTGGTACGAGTAAAAGAGGGCGATGAATGGAAGACGGCCTTCTGCACCAAATATGGGCTATTTGAATATCAGGTCATGCCCTTCGGACTTTGCAATGCCCCGGCCGCCTTTCAATATTTTATGAACGATGTCCTCAGAGAGCTCATAGATGTGTGTGTTGTTGTTTACATTGACGGCATCCTCGTTTATTCTTCATTGGAATCTGAACATTGGAAACACGTGAAAATGGTCCTCGAAAGATTGCGTCAACACAAACTTTTCGCTAAGTTGGAAAAATGTGTTTTCAACGTGACTGAAGTTGAATTCTTGGGATTCATATTATCACCTAGCGGAGTGCGTATGGATTCAAAGAAGGTCGATGCAGTTCTCAAATGGCCATCATCATCCTCCGTAAAAGGTGTGCAAAGCATGTTAGGCTTCGCTAACTTTTACCGCAGGTTTATCCCCGAATTTTCTCGAATAGTCCAGCCCATCACTGCCTTGTTAAAGAAAAACAAACGTTTTGAATGGTCTACCGAGGCGGAACAAGCTTTCCAGGATTTGAAGACTAAATTCATCTCTGCACCAATCTTAAAACACCCTCGCCCCGAACTCCCCTACATCGTGGAAACTGATGCTTCAAGCCTTGCCATGGGGGCAGTTCTATCACAAAAGGACCCGGTAACCAATCAGTTGCATCCCGTGGCATTTTGGTCCCGCAAATTCTCGCCTCCTGAAATCAATTACACGATTACTGACAAGGAACTTCTGGCTATCAAGTCTGCCTTTAAGGCTTGGCGGCATTATCTGCTGGGGGCCCGACACACCGTTACTGTGATTACGGATCACCGAAACCTGAAATATTTGAAAACCGCAAAAGCCCAATCCTCTAGACAACTCAGTTGGGCATTATTCTTTGCCGAGTTTGACTTCATAATTACCTATCGACCTGGTACAAAAAACGGTAAAGCTGATGCCCTTTCTCGGATGGGAGTGGAAGAGCACTTGATCAACCCTAAACCTGTACCAATCATTCCCGAACAAAGAATTCTGGGTGTAATCGCCACACAATCCATAGAGGAAGTTAAGGATAAAGCCAGGCAACTTGTAACTCCAGCAGACATACAGAATTGGCATCTGCAGGGAAAGGACTTTGCAGTAAAGGACAACTTATTGTATTTCCAAAAACGATTATACCTGCCCAGCACAGATTTACAGAAAAAAGTAATCTCTTGTTATCACGATTCTTTAATGGAAGGACATCCCGGTATGGCCAAGACCTCAGAAAAGATCAAGCGCTACTTCTGGTGGCCGTCTTGGAAAAAAGATATCAGAGACTTTATAATGTCCTGTGGAGTATGCGCCCAAAACAAGAGTCAAAAGAAAAGACCAGCAGGCCTCTTACGCCCTATTGACATCCCACCTCGCCCTTAGCATACGCTTTCTATGGACTTCATCACCGATCTACCTCCATGCTCCGGATACAATACGATTCTAGTAATCGTGGACTTATTCTCCAAGATGGCGCATTTCTTCCGCTCAAAGGCTTGCCAACAGCAGCAACTCTGGCCCGAGAATTTCTCGAAAACATCGTCCGACTGCACGGTTTTCCTTCGGTTCTAATTTCGGATCGAGGTAGTCAATTTATTTCTCATTTTTGGCGAAGTTGCTGTCGGTCGGCTCAAATTGATGTGAGACTATCGACCAGTCACCACCCTCAGACCGACGGACAAACCGAGAGGACCAATCAAACTCTGGAACAGTATTTACGCTGCATGCTGCAACAAACTGAAAAAACTTGGAAAGACATCCTTTGAATAGCCGAATATGCCTACAATAACTCTGTCCATTCGGGAACTGGGAAAACCCCGTTTTTTCTTTTATACGGCAGTCACCCTCGAACCTCGGAGTTGGATCCCCTCCAAGATCTTGAAACACCAGCAGTAGACTACCTGCATTCTACAATCACCCAAGCCTTTAAGGAAGCTGTTTCTCACCTTCAAAGGGCTAAAGAACAATACAAGAAAGGAGCAGATCAACATCGGAAGGAAGCCCCTCAATATCAAGTAGGGGATCAAGTCTGGTTATCCACCAAATATCTACCTCTAAAAGGGCCACGCACATTCAACCCAAGATACCTTGGTCCCTATTCCATCACTACCATAGTAAACCCAGTAGCGGTCAAGTTGGACTTGCCCCCGCACATGAAGATACATCCGGTCTTCCACGTCTCTCTATTAAAACCCGTGCAACCTCAAACCCGACTAACTAAATCTCCAAAACCCATCCTAGTTGATGGAGAACTCGAGTTTGAAGTCAAAAGCATTCTGGACTCCAAGATCTCCAAATCTAAACTATTTTACCTAATTGACTGGAAAGGCTACGGCCCCCAAGAGAGATCCTGTGAACCTGCTGAATATGTCCACGCTCCTCGCCTAATCAAAAGATTTCACCGAACATTTCCTGACAAGCCAAAACCCCCGGAGAAGCCCGGTTTGGGAGGGGCCTTGAGGGGGGGTACTGTCATGATCTCTGCTTCCAAAAGGTCAGGGTTTTCCCAACTCCCTTGGAAGCAGATCCATAACCCAGGTTCCGAGTGCCAACCAGTCCCAATTGGGACCTTTTGGACCCAGTCCTGGCGCCAGTGGCACCAGGCTCATAAATATGCCCAGTCCCAGCGCTGGAAGCGCCGGGCTCATAATGCTTGGGTGGACTTACCTGCAGCAGACCATGCTGCTTACTTGCCTGCCAGTTGAGCCTCTGATCCTCTTCTGTTTGGAACTACTTTTCCTGTTGGGTGGGGCAGGAGCCACTCCCTAGGTTCAGAACACTGGAACTCTTCTGGAAAGCAGGAACTCTTTTCTTACCTAGGCGTGGCTGTGGAAGGAGACACCTAAGCACTACAGGAGGCTATTTAAACCACACCCGATGGATGAATCTTGCTTTGCGTTATTCTGCATCCTCTGCAGCAGAACGCTCATCGTGTCTTCTGCATCTGATCCTGGGCCTAAGGAAAAAGGCTTACCATCCTGAATCCAGTCTTCAGCAACACCTATAAAGACAAGAAAGAACAGGTTAGCATTACGGTCTTCAGTGACAGCGCTTCACTTACCTGGTCCGTCGGCTGTCACCAACGCCTCGCGCTGCATTCCGGCATCTGAAAGACAAAGGCTTACCTACTCTTCGTGCGCTCCGGAGGTCTTCGCACTGCATTCCGGCATCTGAAAGACAAAAGCTTACCAACTCTTCGCACGCTCCGGAGGCCTTCGGCGCTGCATCCCGCATCTGAAAGACAAAACAAGGTGCGTTTAAAGACATTGGGGAACTTTAATACTCACGTGCCATTACTCCTTTCCACATCTAACCCAGTGGGTATTCCGGCACCCTGCAGCCGCTCCGAACTTGTACCTGCAAAATAAAAAGACAGTTAGAGCGCATCGTGAAGCAGGCAACAAGCGCTTACTTACGTGCTTCCAGGCGCTTCTATTCATCACACGGGCTCCATCTTCAACTCACTTCAGCTCGTCATCCGCCATCGCCGGAACCCTGCAAAACAAGAGACATCATTACTAAAGACTTTTAAAGACATTAGAATTACTCGAAACTTACCGTTCGTGCAGTAAACGACGGACAGCAGTCCTCTGAAGTCAAGAGGCCTGCTCCCCTCATCCAGTGAAGAAACTGGTTACAGCACCCTGCCCCGAGGCAGATGGAGAGCACGGCGTTCACTTACCTAAGGTGAGAGCGTTAACCTTTGGGGTTCTACAGGAGAAGAAAAAGGGAAGAAGAGAGAGACATTCAATAACCCAGTTCATTAATCCCATATTTTCTATCTGCAGACATCTTACCCTTCGAGTCAGACATACAGTGCACAGAGGTCCAGCCCAAAGAGCCAGCCGTGTGTTACACATCACCTTTGAAGATACGGTATACGCCCAGTCAAGACCGGCGCCTCTACGGGAATCAGGTGAGCGTTACAATCAATGTGGGAGGCCCTCCGTGCACCAGTGACATCTGCTGCTCTGCACGCCAGCTGTAACTCCCGGTTTTATTTCCTTTTTGGAGGCTTTGCAGGTCTGAGTTGAAAAGGGCAAGGGCAGTTTCCCTTTCGTCGTCCTTCTAGGTCTCTCTGCCTTTCTCCTCCGTTTGAACTGCCGGTTTTGTGTAGCTGTGTCCTTGTACGTTTGGCCTTGCTCGAAGCTTGCTTTCATGCTCTGCCTTGTATCCCTGTGGGAAAGGTAAAGGGCCGTCAAGTGTGCCTTGTTATTGTCAAATGCCTGACTCTGCCTGACCCATGTGTTGGGACATGTCAGGTAAACGGCTCTGGTGTTAGTCTGTTGTCTGTTACAGTGTAAAAGTGTTTGTGTTGGAAAAGGGGGGGGGGGTAGTGCTTCTAAATATCCTACAGGGTAGTAAAGGGGAAAGGTGTTACAAGGAAGGGGATACCGTGTCTCAACCCTCAGTGTCCCACTTCCACTCCCCGAACACACCTCACCCAGGTGATCCCCACTGGTCCACCCCCAGGAACTGGATCCAATAGCGATGGGTGTGTCCTGGCCACCTGGACGACAGATCCCTGGGGACCATCGGGTGAGACACCTTCAGATTTCTCACAGCACACTCAAGCTTAGCACAGTCTCTGGCTTCTCTAGCACAAGGGTGCAGTTCAAACATTAGCATCAGGGCCTTTTGTGCCCAAGTCTCTTTGCCTTTCAAAGTCTCTTCTTTCAGAGGGCCTGATGTGACAAACAAACAATAAGTTCCTTTCCTCTTTAGGATTTCACACATACTCAATTTCTCAGGTGATTCACTATTCATCTCGGATCCCCCTCAGCTGGGCTCAGATTCCCTTTAACACAATGCTCGTAGGGTTTCTATGTATCCAATTTCTCGGGTGATTCTGTCATGATTCCAGTCAGTGGACATAATACTCATTCAGGCTTTCAGGCTAGGCAGGGAACATTACATAAACCAGCAGGTTAAAGGTGGGTGTTAGCCTGGCACACATGGCATTTACATCATTCTCAGCATACACTTCCATAGACTTTTGTGATGTTTTACAGTAAATTCCATTCACTTAAGATGGCCGCCGCAAGATTCATTCATAAATTGCAGCACATTCTATTCATATTGCAGAGGGAGCTATTTAAGCCCAGCCTCCCCTGGAACGTGCGCTTCCCGTCTGATGTGCTGACAGCGGGTAATGATACTGTCGTTTCTCCTCACAATTTACAGAGTTCAATAGTTAATAGAAAAGACTTACATGACCAAGGTTATCTCTGAAGCGATTATCTTCCGTCAGACGTTTTACTCTCAGCCGCATTATCTTCTGTCAGCAGTGTCCGCTCGTAGTCGCAGCATCTTCCGTCAGAGGTTTCACTCACCGCCTCAGCAAATTCAGTCAGCAGTTTTCGTTCGTAGTAGCAGCATCTTCAGTCAGAAGTTTCTTCCACAGCCACTGCATCTTCCGAAGGTATTTTTCCTCAGCTTTCCGAAAACCTGCAGACAAAACAAGAGGTATTTAATTAACAATAAACAAACTTAATAGTTAAAAGAAGACGTTTAATAAGCATTACGTACCTGAAGGTTCTTCAAGTTTTCACCTCACAGTTGTTCCCGCGCTCATCCCTGAAGGCTGCAGTTACTGCGTATAGGCAAACTCACATTTTAAAAACGTTTTCTAATTTTGGGTAACTCCGCAGCCCTCCTCAGCCATAAGCCTTTTTCCTAAATTCCGAGAACCTGCAAGAGAAAGAGTAAAATAGCAAGTTATTAGAGAGATCTCTCCAACGGAGGAATCTAATTTAAGCCCTAAATGATTACAGTATTTTCACCAGCTACTTACCCCAAGACTCATTCTTAAAAGTAAAGAATTTTTTTTGACAAGAAGCTATAGAGTACAACAGCTACCCAAGTTACCGTTGTTTCTTCTCCTCAACGCGCCCCTGTAAAAAAGCAGGATGGAGAGCTCCCCAGAAAATAAGCACAGGTGAGAAGGGAGGGATTAAAGGAGCACACATGTCTTGCAGTAGTATTTAGTTAATAGATGTTATAGTGTTCTATTGTTGTTATTGTTGTTTAAACAGAAAGAGAATCCAAAAGGTGTCAAGTACCAGGTCCACAGGTTGAGAAGGCATTACTCTCCTGAGGAGTCCAGGTAAGCGTTACAGATTCACAGTTCACCCCGAATCCCCCTCAACCGGGTTCAGATCAGTTTCAACACAATGTTCAATCAGTCTCCCTCCACCGGGCTCAGACAAATGTTAATTCACTTTAACACAAACTTGATCTCCCTCGATCGGGCTCGGACCAACTTTTATCTAGTTTTCACCAACTTTCTTGGCAGTATCAACATCGAAGACTTTAGATTGTGCACAGGATTTTGCTGAACCGCTTGCAGGAGCACTTCGATTCACAATCCTTTGCCACTCTTTCACTTTTACCACCTCTCCGTTGCATTCCTCACAGAGACCTTCGAATGAGCACACACACAGTGCCGGACCACTCTGTCAAAGGTATTGTATCTTGGTTTCAAAGTTCAATTACTTTGTTGCTTTAATTTTACTTGCGTTGGTTATCACAGTGCATTTCATACACTGTTCGATTCAGTGCTCATAATACAATGTTGCCGCTTGCAACCTAGGCTTCAACACAGACCAGTCTGGTATCGGTTTCCCCAACTCACCAGCTGTATTGATTTCACTGGCACTGCTTTGTTGTAGGAGCCAAAGACAGTACACCGGCAGCAGGCGATTCTCCCTGCCTTGATTATCGACGCGAGAGGGCCTTCGGTACCTCCAACACACAATGCAGGATTCTTCAGCCTGGTTTCCTGGTCTTATGCTTCTATTCTCAAGGTTTCGTGCAAGTAACGGTTCCTTGTCAAAAAGGTCAAGGGAACTTGTCTTTCTTCTCATGTTAAACTGATATCTTGGAACTGCTGTTTCCTCGTGTGTTTTGCCTCGCAGCTTCAATGCCTTCTTTCTCCTCCTTCGCATCCCCCTATCTTTATACATCTGGTCATGTTAAAAAGCTGCAAGTGTGCATGATGGTCAGTATTTGCCTGACCATGCCTGACCATTGTATTGTGACATGTCAGGTATATGGCTCGGGTGTAAGTCTGTTTTCTCTGATAGGGAGCTGTCCGTGAGAAAGTGTTTGTGTTGTGAAAGGGGGGGCGGGGAGTTGAGTTCCTAAGTACCCTACCTGGTAGGATGGGGTAAAGGTGTTACAGGGAAGAGGAGACCGCGTCTCGCCATCCGGTGTCCCACTCCCACTCCCACTCCCCGAAACCCCTTGCCCAGGTGATGCTCCCGCAATGGTCCACCCCCAGGAACTGGATCCAAAAGCGAAGGCCGTGTCCTGGCCACCTGGATGACAGATACCCGGGGACTAACGGATGAGACACCTTCAGGTTTCTCACATTGCACACCCACAAGCACGCACACAATACTTAAGTTCTTGCAACACATTCAAACATATATACGATGCACACCTACACAGACATTGCAAGTCTTAGAACACACTGAAACACTGTCAAACATAAACGCAGGCTGTTGGGCGAGATTGTATGCAGTAGCCTGTGGAAGACTGTACCAGCCTTGTCCTCTTGGCAAGAGTTAACCCAACCTTTGGCATAAGCATGTACTGCACAAGTTGGCAGAGTAACTGAGCAGCTAGGCTTATCTAAAGAGGGGTCAATGTGAGCTTAGGGTTGTAACAGAGTTTCACAGTAAAAAGTATTCAAATAAACACTTACACTCAAGGTTTCTTGATTAAACAATTATTTATTAATTTAACAGTCAGTTGAATAAGCCTTCTTTAGAAGGGAGCAAATATGTAACACTTTAAAATATAATTCAAAAATACACACTCTGTTTCAATAAATCAATAGATACCCATTTGGGATGGCACATAGACACTTCCTACACCTGAAGGTGACTTAAATAACTAGGACACTGATTGATATATCACTGGTACATTTAGAGCAATACTGAGTTTGGTGTCCAAAAGGAAAATGTTGAGGAAATAAAACAATGGTTAAAAAATATTCTTAAGCAGGTAAGTACTTTTGAAACCACCAATACAATGTAGATTAACCCTTTCCCAGCTACACAAGTTATAGAATGTGTGACTTTTTGGAGGGATATTTAAAGCACAAAGGCAGAGGTTAAAAGAGTTTTCAGAGAGCCAGTACAGCCAATGTCAATTGAGCAAAAGTCTACGGGAGCTGAAGCACTTCTTGAAAGTAAGTAAAAAGTCTTGCACAATGTTTTAGAAATCTTTGTAGAGAATGAAATCACTGTTGAGCCACAAGCTGGGAGGCTTGTGAGGGGCAATGCGACAAGCAACTCTGCAATGGCAACCAAGACAAGTCTCAACTGAGAGCTAGCAAGGCTGCACGACAAGAAGTAAGTGCCCCTTAGTTACAGTACCTTAGGTCTGAAGAAATTGGTTCCAGCTGGCTTCTGTTCCAGTTGTAGTATGGCAGATCCTATTGTTCCTGGGCCTCAGTCGTGGGGACAAGACGGAAGACGTCTGGGGACTCCTGCACTACGAATTGAAGGTCGGCAGCAGAAATGGGCAAACTTCAGATCAGCGGCACTCCGCGGCTTCAGCTTTTCGCGAATAGCACCACTAAGGTTCTCGGATACCTTATGGACTTTCCTCGCATCTGGGGTCCAGCATTCTGTTGAGGTGGCTCAGGGGGTCGATTGGTCCACCAACCCAAGGGGAGAAGTCGTCCTTTGCAAGGCTTCTCTAGTCGAGGTGAATTCGGACTGCAACAGGGCTTCACCGGGCAAACCAACAGTCCAGGAGTTGCAGCAGGCGTCTCTTCCAAGTTCTTCTTCGGATTCCTTCATCCAGTGGTCGACTCAGCCTTCCAAGCAAAAGACCTCGCCTTTTAGGCAGGCTTCTCCAATTCATTCGCAGCGTAGCTGTCACTCACACAGCAGGGTGGCTGTCCTCCAAGGATAGCCAGCCAGCCAGTCACTTTTGGGTGCATTCCTGTAACCTAGGGGATTAAGCACAGGGCGTTTCGGGCACCTCCATCACTTCCTGCCCTGCCAGACACGCTGGAGCCAGAGGCAGGCTTCATGGCCCGCAGTATAAACACAATGATACACCACTGCCACCAGCCATTAAATGTATAAAGGGTAACATAACAATGTTACATGAGAAAGTAGACAAAGGGATACCAAGCAACCCCTCCAGCACCCTATTGTAAGATAGTGTGTGCTGGGTCTAGAAAGTTATAAATGTAAGCAATTTCACTTCACTGTTCTTGTAAACGGTAGTTTAACCTAGAGAAGGGATTTAAACATTGGGGAAATCTGGAAGACTTCCCTGTGCCACTGCACTGAAAGTGCTGTGTGACACAATGTAAAAAGATGATGCCTATGGAGTTTGTCAGACTCCAAAACCAAAAGAAACACAGTGTTCAAATCAATGAAAATTACATGTGAGAGTGGGAAAAAGGTCTCACTCTCTCCAGGATAAAAATGAAAAGTCCGAAAGTCCAGCAAAAAGAGCTGGGGGTCTCTAAGGTAGAAGGGAATTAGCACATTTCTGAGAATTCTCCCCAACACAGGCATATACAAAAGTTTTTTTGTTTTACCTTTCCTCAGTTCCTTTGGTACTACTATCCGGACAGGCAACTTCAGCTGCATGTTTTCTGTTTTCTGTTCCTGACAGTGCGCAGGGCGAGGTCTTGGTTGCCTAGCAGCCGTATGAAATATGTAGCAAGGCTGCGCTGACTCTGAAGTCAGAGTTTTCAATGAAAGACCAGACAGTGCTTAGGCAGGGGGGGCCCAGCGGAGCTACATCTTTTTCTGGCTGGGACATCCCATTCAGTGCCCCAACAGTGTGGCGAATCTGCCTGTGACACAGAAGTGTAGGATGGACATAAGCTTCAGCAGGGTGCGTGGGGGTTAGTAGTTCTGATTGCGATGGAACTTTGGAGTTCAGCCTGGATCCGGGTGAGTAGGTCTGTGGACTGTCCAAATGATAGAGGCTGACTAATTGGCTGTCCGTCAGTGTCCAAGGGTTTGGGCGGATGTGTGGTATGGGTGCCCTCTGCATCACATATCTCCTGTGCCTTTGTTATGCCAACTCTCTGAGGAATTACCGGTGGAGGTAATTCTGCCAAAGGTAATTCCACCGGCAGAATTAACGCCACTTTTTGTGTGACTCGTGATTCAGCGTAGTGGTAAAGTTGGCGGTAATGGATTTGCTGCCAATTTTATCACTTACTACCATACTTGTAATGAGGCCCTATATCTTTTCTTGTAGCTTTGCAACTGCCTGGTATACTTCCCTGCCAGGATGTCTTATGCACTTCTTGTTTAGCAACAACAGTTTTATATCCTTTCTTGTGACTTTGCAACTGCCTGGTATACTCCCCTGCAAGGACTTCTTATGTGCTTCTTCTTGTTTAGCACACAGATGTATAGCCTTTCTTGTGACTTCCTTTAGATTTGCAATTGCCTGGTATACTCCCCTGCCAGGACTACTTATGCACTTTTGATTGCCTGGTATATCCTCCTGCCAGGGCTTTTGAGATTCACGCACACTTGTAACTACCTGGTTTACTCGCCTGCCAGGACTTCTCAATTTCACTGGTGGTTCCTCTTTCACTTCCAAAATTAAATGTACCTCTTTTGTACCTCTTTTGGTATCTTACATCTCCTTGATACAACATTCCTATCAGGTTCTCCCCATATTTGCATTCCATGCACTCATATATGGCTGAGGTTCTCGTCTACAATATGCCTTCTGGATTTTCAATCAGTCTCTTTATTATATCGGTTTCTGCAGATTTACTTGTTATACTTTGTAATTGGCATGCTTGCCAAAATGCCCCCGGGTCACCACTATGGCTGGGTTGACTCACGGGCTGTGTGGGGTGTCTTCGGTCCCGTTCGTGCTTACGCGGCACAGGTTTGCCACCTGCGTTCCACTCTGGACTGTTCTTGTTCCGGTCTCTCTTGCGGCTTGGCTTCTGCACGCCTGTCATGCTCCAGGTCCTGGTAGGTGAAACACTGCTTTCTTCGGTTGCCGAATGCCCAGGAGTTTTCCACTGGCTACTGGCATGTCTGCGTCACGTCCTCTCTTTGCAGCGTTTCTCTGCTTCCTCGCTGACAAGCTGTTCGGCTCCGCCACACCGGTTTGTGCTTTCAAGCTCCACAAGCCTTGTGCATAGGTGGGATGTCGTCTCCCAAACAGCAGCCTCTTAGAGTTTGTCTTTGAGCTTTAAATGTCCCGGGCACAGGTACATCCCGAAAACAACTAGACCACATTACTGAACTTGAGACTCCTTCTGCTCTGCATTGTTCCTTTTTTCTTCCTCATTGCAGTATTAGAGTGATTGTGGGAAAAGGAGTCAATTGATATTGATTGATAAAGATTATTTGGAAAATCACTTTTAACTGTTTTGAATGATGAACCAGTTCTATTTGATAGGTAATTAGAACTGGAAAGAGTAGTCTTGGAGCTTTTACATTTTAGACCAGGGAAGGAAGTTTGGTCTACTGGGTTTTGGGAAAAGGTTTCTTTTTCCTTAAAGGGGGGTCTAGCTGTGCATGGCAATGAGCCGTTAGGGTATTGCGTATTAAGGGGTCTTTTTCATGTTGAGTGGGGGATACCATGTTCCATCCAATAAAGTTATGACATCTCCCCGGAGGCCGTCGCCTCCCTTGTGATCCTCCCTCATGTAGCCGCTCTCTGGGGCCAGGATCAGGTACTGGCTGCAGTCTTCTGGTCACATGGGTGGAGGTTACCACTCCATTGGATTCATCACAGTTAGCAATAGTTCTTTCTTTCTCCCCTGAAACTTGTAACAACTGTGGTTCCACGTCTCCGGGTGCAGTATAATTCTCGCTTTTTGTTTTTCATGGGAACTTTGACTTCAAGTTCCAGGATTCAATGAATCGCCTTCTATTCTCTTTTTTAGGTGTAGTTAGGAACTATGGGGCATCCTAACTTGTCCCAAAACAAGATGCACTTTATCCAAAAAGAGGGTCCTATGCGAATATTCCACTCCCCCTTTTCACACCTTATGTGCATTTTCTTATGTAAGGGGGTGGTTCTACGAATTTCAAATGTCATCCTGAATTCACAATAACAAGCAAAGTCCCTGGGCATGGTATGAACATATGCAGTGCGTGTGAAATGCATAACTGGATCCTTTCTGACCCCCTGATGCATTTAATTTTTAAGTGAACATTTTTAAGTGAAACACCAACGTGGTGAACTGCTGCTGTGCCACTTGCATTTCTATTGCCTAAACAGGAATAGACATGTTTTTTTATTTTTACAACATTTCACTAAAACGGCCCCTTTAAGGCACTGCACTGTCCTGCATGCTTCTGACGGTATCCCTGCAAAATATCCCCACCAAAAATATCGCATGCATATGGCCGTTTGTCTCGCCATAGGTGATATTTTTGCGAAGGATATTTTGTGAGAGCGGTGGTTGCTGGGGTGTCCCCCCCCACATTTTAAAATAATGCGGTGGTTGCAGGGGTGTCCCCCGCAGGGTCCATGGGTCAATATCGCCGCAAAAATATGGCGATATTTTTGTATCACAATATATTTGCGGGGATATTACGCTTCTGACAGTGTTTGTATGGGGGCTGGCTAGCACATCATTTCCACTGGCCCCAAATCCCTAGAAAAGCGCTGCTCACGTTTGTGAATAAGGTGCCTAGACATTTCTCAAACTAACACAAATACAAAGGTGCATCCTCATTTTTTATTTACATTAGTTTAAGAATGTGGCTCTCTGAATTCATATTCCAGGATTCAATTTCTTTTCTCTGTGTCCTTTTCAGTCATAGCTAGGAACTTTGACTTCAGTCTCTTTCTTGATTGTCGGTAGCAAGTTTCCCTCATGGGTCCCATGATGCATCGTTTATCCTTTTAATCGCTTTCTCATTTGGCTCCGGAAGTATTGCCTCCATGTTCCAAGCAGCAGCTTTTCTCTTTTCAGTCACTTTCGCCATTGGCTTCAGGAACTTTCCCTCAAACTGGAGACGCATTGCAATTAAAATCATAGTATACATCTGTAATCAAGTAGTGAAAACATTGTTTTTCTTTTTCTTCTACTGTAGAATGAGTCTTAATTAGTCGTTATCCGGCTAGCTATGACGAAGGGCCCAATAGGAGCTAGGTTCTTGCTAGTGGATAAGAGTTGAGAACCTTTAAGTATTGTCGCGCAGTACAACAAATAGGGACACAAGACAAGCAATTAGAAAAACCCAAGTGTTCTATTAATTAACCAAAGAATAATGTGGATCTGGTAGGTGAGGGTGAGAAAAATAACTATAACTCATAAAGTGGGGAATATGCAACTAAACGTATGCTTGAGTCCAGCTGAGTAAATGATCTTTTAGAGTTCAAAACCTCAGACTCGAAAAAAGGGAAGACACACCAATCGGGAGGTGCAAAAACTCAAAAGGCGTGACAAAGAAAATGTTTTTCCCATAAGTCCCAAAGTACCATGCAGAACGTGAAATCTACAATAATAAATCATGACCAAAGAAAATATTTCTTCCAAAGTTCCTACGCGGGGGTCATCCTGGCCCACTGACGTGTCTAATGGAACACCCTGGCATTTATCTTTGGACTGTGGGTTTTCTGAGTTCCTGAAAACACCTTCAAGGGAGTCCTTGGTAAGGGTTGTCAGAGGCTAAGTCATGGGCTTTGTTGAGTCATAAGTCCTCTTCCATCAGGCTAATACAGAGGTGGATCTTTTTCCAAACCAGGCTGCTATTCCAGAGTTTCAGGGACTGGCTTGGTGAGTTCTCGGTCTCCTGACCGTCTTCCCGTACTAGGGCTCTGGTTGCTGGGACACCCCCAATCTTTGATACTCCTGTCATAGCCTCTCTGTTTCCCTCTAAGATTGCACCATTTCGTACCTCTTTCCACCTCTTTAGTATACCCTAGATCAGTCTGGTCTGCTTGGAACCTCCCTGGTCTCATTGTCAAGTTAAGAGGGCAGTTGCCCTCTCCTCAGTTCTTGCAACTCTATCTTCCCCTTTAGCTTTTCTCTGTCCTCCTCCCAAGATGGTAGTGGTTCTTTCCTTTTCCGGCAACCTCAATGACTCCACTCCAGCTAACACTGTCTAACCAACTCTCTCCACCCAGCTCACCTCTGAGTAGGCTCCTAGCTGTACAGTCCCCTCTGAATAGTGCACCCTACACTCTGGCTGAGCAAGATGGCTATTATTAACTGGTCTCTCCTCCTCTTGGGTGGTGCCTATGAACATCAATTGAACCTGAGTAGTGTGGGCTGGGCAGGTCTGTAATTGGGCCATGTGCCTTTGGTCATATGGGTTTGAAGGGGGTTGGCATGAGCTTCTATTAGGACCTGCCACCAATCCTGACATGCGGGGCTCCTCTTTGGAGTCCTGTTGACATGCCTGCTCTGAGCTAGCTCCTCAGCATGTAAATGAAAAGTCAGAAAAACGTTTGGTAAGCAAGGTGAGCTGTTTGGTGTGAATGTAATGCCTTCATTGTGTGGAAATGGCAGACTTTGTAATCTCTGTGATGCTGCCTGGAACAGTGTTAATTTGTTTAGTCGCTCGCATGGATAATGCATGTAAGCTTCATTTCCTGTTTGTTTGTCCAGCACAACTTTGTTTCCATGGGAGTCTCACATTCTGCACTAGTCTTCCTCATTCTCTTGAATGCTTCCTTTAGCAGCCATGCCAAAGAAAGAAATGTATTTGCACACGTGCTGGTCAATTCAGAATGTTGCCACTGCGTCCCCTTAAGGTGAACAACATTCATTAAAACACTGGTTGCTCGTGGCAGTTAGGGTGTGTGTGTGTGATAGTTGTCTAGAAGAACCAGAACTGTGATTAAGGTTATCCTTAAGCGGTTTCTACCTGTCCCACTTGGTTGTCATTGGTGTTTGTGGGTGTGGGAACACTCCTGTGAATTACCCCTGCCTAAGTGCAGGGTCCCAGTGCGGGCTGGCCTGAGCATCACCCATATTCCTCCTCTGGAGCCAGCATACACTAGCTTGGGGCAGCCCCTTTGACTGCCCCACTTTGAATCCCCAATTTTTGGCAGGAGAGATTGTCACAGTATGTTAGTAACATATTCCAGTCGCACAAAGAGAAGCAATTCTATGATGCATAGAGTTTCTTCAGAGTAATTGGTGTCTTTGGACTGGGCCGGTGGAGGGTCACTGAAGATTGTATTGAACAGGAGTATGGCTGATGT
This sequence comes from Ambystoma mexicanum, assembly GCF_040938575.1. Taxonomy (NCBI): domain Eukaryota; kingdom Metazoa; phylum Chordata; class Amphibia; order Caudata; family Ambystomatidae; genus Ambystoma; species Ambystoma mexicanum. The sequence continues at coordinate 82,693,407 of NC_090939.1, read as the reverse complement.
CTGGACAGGTCCAGATGAGGAACAGATGCACTTCCTCTGGTGTGTCATGTCCCATTACCGGTAATAGCTATATCACGCCCATGGCATATCTTGCCAAGCCTCGTGAGTGTCAAATACCAATAAAACAACATAATAGAAGTGTTTTCCTAGGTCTGAATACTATACGAGAACAGTCCCACTTTGTGCAAACGTTTGCTCCATTTCACAGCGCTATTCCGTTTCCCAAACGAATATGTTTACATTCTGATCCATTTTGGCATGGTCATTTGTCTAGTATTCGATTTTTTCAATGTGATTTGCAATCATTCCACTTCAGCCAAGGCAACGTCTGTGGCTTTACACAGGCGTGTATAGGTAAGAAAGCTAAATGCGGACTCCTATTGCCTTTTGAAGACCTTGCTGCTTGAATAATTCTTTCAAAGGTAGCACAGCTTTTTTGCGAAATATTACTTAGCATTTAACTTGATTTCCCCTCTTTAATATGCTGGTATCGCCTCCTAGTTTAACTATTAGAGACATGTATTGCAACAAGCTGGTAAAGTGGGAAGGGCAAACAAGGGAAATCACACCCCCACAGCTATTCCCATTTAGCATTGAGGGTGGATGTGTTGGTGATGTGCAGGTGAAATCATGGTCTGGCACACAGATGTTGTGGGTTTATTTTAAGCCTAGCATTGTGGATTCTCTCACATACTTCTTATGCAATATTCCTTGACATCATCATCTGTTTTAATTCTCATTAATACAATTGCATTTTATGACACTGATACTGTTTAAAAAATAAAGACTTACATGTCTGTATATGTTCAGTCCTTAGAACTACGACTGCAATACGAAGTGGAGGACATCATCACTCCTGACCCCGACACGGGTTCACCCTTTCCTGACCCATCGTGCCAACCTCTTCCTTTAAAGAATCAGAACCTATCAGGGAGCGCTAACACAGTATCCTCAGAAGCCCTAACAAAAGACAGCATGCCATGCCTCAAGTAAGAATGTGTGTCTACTTATAGATTTGAGAATTTTGTATTTCATCTTCTGTAAAGTGCTAGTACAACTCAGATTTTAAGGTATTTTACTAAAAAGGAGTAAACCGAAGTGTTGTCATTTGCATTGATTTGGTCTGCAGGCTCCTTGATCATGCATTATTCCTAAAGTCTATAAGCAGCCATCATGTTCAAGACATGCGGCTTACACTTGATAGTGGATGCTGTATAGGTACTTTGCTTCTATCACATTTTAGTATACGATGTATTTGGAGGTGTGCTTTTTTCTCTCTACTGGATTAACAATGTTTTCTAGAGAAACTAACTTATTTGTTTATATGTCTCTGAACCATTTAAAACCAAAAGATCCAGAGTGAACTGATTCTCTTCCTTTTTTAGGATGCTCCAACAAACAATGGCGTAATCTTTTTGCAAAGCAAGCTTTACTTCTTTCCAAGTCACTATTGAAAAATGCACATTTAATTTTGAAAGCAATTTCAAGGCTGTCCAGCTTGTGTCGTGTAAAGTAGACAAGGGGTTTTATGTTTTACGCATATTAAGAGGTCAGAATCGCTTGTAATAGGCTTGTTGGCAAACTCACAATGCTTTCTTTTTCTCTAAAAAAAAAAAGGAAATCTTTAATAAAAGTAAAATAAAAAGCAATTCCAATACAGACCTCTTGTAAATAATGTCGTCTCTCCTGAATTAATTACCATTATACATCTGCATCAGAGTTAAAACAGCACCAAGTACTAGACTGTAATTTTAAATATCAATTTGCCATCAAGAACACCATGACTGCTTCTCGTGTTCTCCAATCAATGACAGAGGGGAGGAAATGGGACATGAGGGTGATGCCCAAGCAGAGGGCAGCCATCTAAAAATGTGTTTTTCTGTAACACATTCCCATTTACCTTGGCCTTCATAGTTTCCTCTGACCCAATATATGGCTCAGATAGATGTAACACACACAACAATTTATAACTCCATCCCACATTGTAGATACGTTCACTCTTGAACCCCTCAATAAAATGCCTTGCTGCTTCCCCATAGATAAACATATGGACCCTCTCCTTGCATTTGACTCTTAGTTGTGCAGGATTCCAACACCACGACTATGATCAACTTCAACTGAAACTTCACTATGACTTGGAAGCTCCCGTGATGCACAAGTGCCTATGAGCACATCTCTGCGAAGAAAGCAAGCCTCTTCCCTTGTGACGTAATACCCTTTCCCTAACTGCCATATTAAAAACGGCCTTCTTGAGTGGCCAGGGCTATGCCAGGGCTATGCCAGGTCCTTTGTACTTGGCCCAGCATTTCAAACTACACGGGCTTTTGAAAGGTAAATTATGTATTTAAGCAATTATTAACCTGCTTCTGTCAGGTAAACAAGTCCGATAAAAAGTTAATTGCTAACTTTATTTTTATCACACAAAAGGGATTAGAGTCGAACTGAACCCATGGGGATCTGAGCCAGTGATGGTACAACCAGCACTCTGTGTCGCCAAAATTCTTCCTAGGACCGTGGTCCTCCGCCCTTCCCTCTCTATTAGTTCAGGACCGGCTCCTCAGGGGTCCAAACAGTAACTCAAAGCCTCTGGGGCTTATTGGGTCCCAACAACTGTTTCATTGGCTGTGTCTTTCCTGATTAATGCAGAAGTTGTTAGTGTCACGCAGTTATCCTTCTGGACGCTTCTATAAGGTATCTTGACCCAATACGATCAGGTCTTCTGAAAGAGATTGGGCGCCAGACAATGCAGATAGTTTTACCACAGGATATTTTCAACTTTCCCCATTCTGTTTGGACTAAAAACTAGTCTCTCAAACTGGTCTGGGTGAGGCTTGTGTTTGACCTTTTGACAAGGCTCCTATCTTTGACCCTTACTATGGTCTCTCCTCCACCACTTTAAGAGCCCTGTTCTGTCCCAGCTCTTAAAGGTTGTCACTCCATCTAGTTATCTTCCTACTCCTTCCTCTTCTTTCTCGAACCCCTCATTTAATTGGAAAATATTATAATATTAGGAATATTAGAATATCCGCTCCCATTGAATCCCTATACGCCACATCCTCCATCATGTGAACATTTAAGCAAAGCCTTTGCCTCTACTTTCTCTGCCCCTTCTATTCCTGCTGCTGGCTCACACCCTGACACATCCCTCTCTAACCTGCATCTTTCTATTTCCAACACTCTGGACATCCTTGCCCCTGTCATCAGTATCCGCCTGAAGCCTGTCTCCAAGTGCAACTCTTTGTATGACTTTGACCTCACCACCCTGAAACGCAAGTGCAGGTTGGCTGATAGGAAGTAAAGGGCTTCGGGTGCATCATCTGACAAACTGGCCTGCTGCCAGGGTCGTCATTTCATCAAAATGCCTGGGGTAGCGGAAGTGACATAAAACAACCCTTCACCCCCTCACCCCCATGACAACCCAGCGAGTGATGTAATTTGACCCCACCCCAAGTGACATCACAGGAAGTGATGGAAAGCGATCTTCAGAATTTTTAGATGCATCTAGCACCCGTGTTTCCAGGTGCTCTCATTTCAGCCAGATATAAGAACCGAGGCACAGAGGGAGGCATGATTTGTCCACAATTACACATTTGGGGAAGGCCATTTTCCAGATTCGACGTGGGGTCTATATGTAAAACATACATAATGCAATATTTCTAAGGTGGTCAACGAAATCTGTAACGCAGGCTACAGCTAGTGTATGAAACATCTATAGATCAATGGACACAGAAGTACGTGTTATCTGTGGCGTTGCTGTGTTAAACGAGCCAAAAAAGCACTGACCCGGGGAGGCGTGCACTGCTGTTTAACAAGGAGAAAAATGCTGCATGAGCAAGGCCTGAAAATTAAATCATTTACCAGGATTTAATATCACCAAATGCATATATGATTCAGCTACCACTACGATAGAAGAAACCTGGACTGGTCTGCATGCACAGAGGGGAGTGCACCTGATAATGTTATCTTTGCTGGAGTATAATACCTGGGAAAGTTTCTTTCAATATGCCCAAGACCCCCCCACCCACATAGTTTTTATTATCTAAGCGTAATACTGGGTGCCAGAGGACTTTTTTTTAAAAAACACCATTTAATGTAATATCGTTGCTGCACACATAAATTCATAGCACCACACAGTCATTTAAAATTGAAAACACCCACAAGTGCTTCTCACCCTGGGAATCACTAGCAGCCTTCAAGGCGCACCCTGCACACTACCCCTTTGTCATACCCAGTGGTGCCCAATGGTGTAGCACACAATTTGGCAGCACCGTTGCGAGCCACGCTGCCCCCCCTGCATCCCCCCTTAAGCTCCGTAACAAAGCACAGGGCACGCCACACCCCGGGCCGGACCACCATGTGTGCAGAATGTCCATGATGATTATGCCGTTGCAGGGGCATGCACTTCTGCAAGTGAATGAAGTAAATATGTTTTTCAATCAAAGCTTAAATCTTTAACATAACATAGAGAGAAAAGGGTGGTGCCTGATCCACAAATATACCAGCCACCAGTGGTGGCTGGTGAGTTGTGTTTTTGGAGGGTGTAAATATTTGCCACAAGTATGTGATTGCGACTGAGCATAGCGAGGGAGCCCGAAATAACGCAAAATGGTTTGGGGGCTGGGGGCGGGTGGATTCTTCTACCTCCCCAGAGTAAATGTTTTGAATAATGGGTTAAAATGGTGCATTATTAAGCACAGCGATTTGGTGTAAAGCGCTATATAAACTCAATAAACATAAACACACTTTCTGGGACAATTTGGGTAAAAGGCCAACAATCGGTTTTGAAGGGTGTAGGGTAAATCATGAAAAAAAGTACAATAGATACAAGTCACCAAAAGTGCACAGGGCATTTCCCAATGCCTTATCATGCCAGTCCCTGCAATACACGCCAGTATAAAAAACATTTGTATGCTGGCTGTGCCCATACATTTCCATGCTGGCTCCACCAACATATGCTAGTAGTCCCATATAAAACCATACTTATGTTCACTTTAAGACGTTTTTCTGTAGTATCATTACTGGCACTGGGCACAAAACTGGCTCTGACTATATATGCCAATACTCTTATGTAAGTACATACTCCCATTGGTTTGGCCATTAAAAGTGACATGTCAAAATAGGAAAACCTGTCCAAACTGGTTCCAAGTAAGCCAGTCTAGACCCATAAGCACACTTATCGTGTTTGATTCATCATAGATGCTCAGTTAATAAAAAGCCATGCTACAGTGATGAATATTCAGGCCGCTACACCAAAACATCAGTCTAGCGAGGTAACACTACTTATCATGCTTGCTTTTTTAGAGATGCCGAGTAATAAATGTAATGCCACAGTAAGCAATGGCTAGATTGACTGCACCAAAATGCCAGTCTAGTCAGGGAATGGTACACATGAACTTGCTTTTGCCCAAAAATACCAGTAAAACCTGCAAAGTCAATAAAGGATGTGGAAAACATGCTCCAGTGATCCCCAGTCTCCCAGGGCCTTACACACACATGGATCCCCTTTCACCCATACATCTCATCTCGCACCAGCTCACACTGGATTCACCACACAGGCACACACCCAACCCCACCCAGAGACATTCAAGCACACACTACCACATGTATGCTCATTCGCCCACCAGTCACTCACACCTTCTCTTACATGCACCCATTGCATTCTCTACACAAGCATACATCCACCCACCCAGAACATTCAAAAACACGCCATCACATTCATACTTATTCACCCACCAGTCACTCACTCATGCACCTTTTCTTACCTTCACCCATTGCATTTTCTACACAGTTGCCGCACACACCCACCCACCCAGAACATTCAAAAACACACCATCACATTCATACTCATTCACCCACCAGTCACTCAGACACACATTCTCTTACATCCACTCATTGCATTATCTACATAGGCACACGCCCATCCACCCAGAACATTCAAAAACACACATCACATCACTTCCCATTCATCCACCAGTCACTCACACCTTCTCTTACATCCACTCATTGCATTCTCTACACAGGCACACACCCACCCACCCAGAACACTCACAAACACACCTCACATTACTTCTCATTCACCCACCCACCAGTCACTCACACCTTCTCTTAAATCCACTCATTTCATTGTCTACACAGGCACACACCTACCCACCAACGACATTCAAAAACATACATCACATCACTTCTCATTCACCCACCATTCACCTACATACATCTGACACTCACTTTACACATGCAAAACACATATCATGTTATCAAAGAAAATTCTTTTTACCTTTTTCTTGCAGCTTCAGTCCGTCCTTCCAGGCCCCCTCGGCTTCTCCGTGCTGCTCACAAACAGGAACCAGGAAGGAAGCTGTGAGAGCTTCCTGGTTTCTGTATGTGAGCTGCAAGGAAGCTGAGGGAGAAGGGGTTGGAGCTGAACGTGACGTGCCACATGTCACGGTCAGCTCCAACGCCTGCTGAGTGCCTCCCCGGCCCAGCCCTCACCCTCAAGGGTGAGGGCTGGGCCGGGGACCCACCAAACCTGGTGTGGCGCCCCCCCATCACTCCTTTCCTGGGCAAACTCCTGGATTATCTGCCCATCTCCCAGCACACTAAATCTGTTGGTTGTCTCCATGACCATCAGTCGGGCCTCAGAGCAGCCAGAGGCACTGAAACTGCTCTCCTGAGCACCCATGAAGATCTGCTCTCTAATCTTGATTCCTGCTCTCCCTCTATCCTCATCCTCCTCGTCCTTTCCTCTGCTTTCGACACAGTCAATCACGCCACCCTGATCAATCCACTCCGTGAGAACCTGGGCTTCACGGATCTGTCCTTGGCGTGGCTGACCTCCTCCCTCCTGGACCGTGCCTCTGAGGTCCAACTTGGGTCCTTTCTCTCCACGTCCTTTCTCCCTCCGCATGTGGAGTCCCCCAGGCCTCTGTCCTCTCACCCTGGCTTATCAATGTATATCTGGCCCTTTTGGCCCACTTGATCTCCACCTTCTCTTCTAACTTTTAGTGTTATGCGGATGACACCCAGCTGACCGCATCCACCTCATTTCCCTCGTTCATTCCTGTCTATCCGTGATCCAGGATGGGTGTGCCTCCAACGATCTCTGCCTTAATGGCAGTAAGACGGAGATCCTTCTCATTGGGACCCCTGCTCTCGCTTTCCCACTCTCACTCTGGCCGTTCTCCTTAGGCCCTCCACTCTCGCGTTCCTGTGAGGCAAAAAAACATTGGTGTCATCTACGTCTCCACTCTCTCCTCTTCTCACATCACAGACCTTGTTCAAAGGCCCACTTTCAGCTGCACCTCCTCAGAGGTATTCTAACTTTCCTCACTTTCCCCCAGAAGCTCACTGTTTCCAGAGCCCTGTTTCCCACCAGGCTGGACTACTGCAACAGCCTCTTTCTCAATCTTCCTGCCTCAACTCTCTGCCCTCTGCAACTAATCCAGAACAGGACTGTGAGACTTATCCTTGTTATCAAGCCCAGGGACCGTATTTCTCCAGCACTGAAATCTCTCCACTGGCTCCCGGTGGCTGCAAGGATCAAGTTCAAGACCCTCTACATTGTCCACAAGGCTTTCTGGGGCCGGGGCCCACACTACATCCAATTTGCTCTGCCGAAAAACCTTCCTTCTAGAGCCCTTCGCTCTGCTATCTCCAACTCCCTGAGGGTCAGACACTTCTCTAGATAGAGAGTGAGGGGTATATCCCTCTCCTTTGCAGGTGCCTCCCTCTGGAACTACCTCCCTGGCCCTCTCAGACTTGAGCCTGATCAACTAGAAATTCCGGATGCAGCTCAAGACCTTCCTTTTTGCCTCTGCCTTCTCACTCCTGCTTCTATGCTAACGCTCCCATCTGCTGCATTGACTGGTTGCCTGGTACCCCAGAGTCTCAGTTAGGGCCAGGATCCTCCTTGGCCAGTCTTCCTTGCACTGCCCCTTGGCATACCTCAGGCTTAGAGGTTGTACGCTGTAATCCCCCTGGCACCTGCCTCCTAGCACTTACCTAGAGCTGTGCTGCCCTGGCTGCACTTCCCTTTCTCTCTCCTTTGCACTTCCCCCTCTCCCTTCCCCTTGCACTTCTCGTTGTCGCACTTGCACAATCCAAATGACACAAGGCTTAGTGTGATTGTTCCTCTCGTCTTCCCTCCCTTGTCTTGTGGTGCTGTGAGAAACCCAAGTTGACAACAAGTAAGACAGACTGTTAGGCAAGATTGTATGCAGTACCCTTTGGGAGACTGCACCAGCCTTGTCCTCTTGGCAATAGTTAAGCCAACCTTTGGTATAAGCATATACTACACAAGTTGGTAGAGTGACTGAGCAGCCAGGCTTATCTAAAGAGAGGTCAATTCATTATGAGCTGTAGGGTTGCAACATAGAGTTTCACAGTGAAAAGTATTCAAATTAACACTTACACTTAAGGTTTCTTGATTAAACAATTATTTATTGATTTAACAGTCAGTTGAATAAGCCTTCTTTAGAAGGGAGCAAATATGTAACACTTTAAAATATACTTCAGAAATGCACACTCTCAGTTTCAATAAATCAGTAGATACCCATTTCGGATGGCACACAGGCACTTACTACACTCTGGGGTGACTTAAATAACTAGGACACTGTGGACATTAATATATCACTGGTACATTTAGAGCAATACTGAGTTTGGTGTCAAAAGGAAAAGTTTTAGGGAATAAAACAATGGTTAACAAATATATTCTTAAGCAGGTAAGTACTTTTGAGCACCAATGCAAAGTAAATTAACCCTTTCCCAGCTACACAAGTTATAGAATGTGTGACTTTTTGGAGGGATAGTTAAAGCACAAAGTCGGAGGTTAGAAGAGTCTTTCAGGGAGCCAGGACAGCCAATGTCAATTGAGCAAAAGTCTAGGTGAGCAGAAGCACTTCTTGAGGGTAAGTAAAAAGTCTTGCACAATGTTTTAGAAGTCTTTGTAGAAAATGAAATCACTGTTGGGCCACAAGCTGGCAGGCTTGTGAGGGGCAAAACTGCAAGCTACTCTGCAATGGCAGCCAACAACAAGACCCCTTAGTTTGACAGTACCTTAGGTCTGAAGAACTTGGTTCCAGCTGGCTTATGTTCCAGTTGTAGTATGGCAGATCCTGTTGTTCCTGGGCCTCAGTCGTGGGGACAAGAGGGAGAGCGTCTGGGGACTCCTGCACTACGAATTGGAGGTCAGCGGCAGCAATGAGAAAACCTCAGATCAGCAGCACTTCAGCTTTTTGTGAATATCACCACCACGGTACTCAGATACCTTATAGGCTTTCCTCGCACCTGGGGTCCAGCACTCTGTTGAGGTGGCTCAGGCTCGGTCAGTCCTGCTTCATGGGAGTCCAGAGGATCTTCCTGGAGCTCGGGTACGACACACTCAATTCTGGTATTCCTCTCCCTGGCAATCGGTTCCTGCAGCAGCAATGGAATTACAGCCAGCTCCGAGAGGATTTCCAGATGAGTTTGTCTTGGGGTCGATTGGTCCCACCAACCCAAGGGGAGGAGTCGTCCTTTGCAGGGCTTCTCTAGTCGAGGCGAATTCAGAGCTTCAGCACTGCAGCACTGCAACAAGGCTTCACCGGGCAAACCAACAGTCCAGGAGTTGCAGCAGACGACTCTTCCAAGTTCTTCTTCGGATTCCTTCATCCAGTGGTCGACTCAGCCTTCCAAGAAAAAGACCTCGGCTTTTAGGCAGGTTTCTCCCATTCATTCGCAGCCTAGCTGTCACTCACACAGCAGGGTGGCTGTCCTCCAAGGACAGCCAGCCAGCCAGTCACCTTTGGGTGCATTCCTGTAACCAAGGGGATTAAGCACAGGGAGTTTCGGGCACCTCCCTCACTTCCTGCCCTGCCAGAAACGCTGGAGCCAGAGGCAGGCTTCACGCCCCGCGGTATAAACACACAATGATACACCACTGCCACCAGCCATTAATTGTAGAAAGGGTAAAATAAAAATGTTACATGAGAAAGTAGACAAAGGGATACCAAGTAACCCCTCCGCACCCTATTGTAAGTTAGTGTGTGCTGGGTCTAGAAAGTTATAAATGTAAGCAATTTCACTTCACTGCTCTTGGAAACGGTAGTTTAACCTAGAGAAGGGATTTAAACATTGGGGAAATCTAGAAGACTTCCCTGTGCCACTGCGCTGAAAGTGCTGTGTGACACAATGTAAAAAGATGATGCCTATGGAGTTTGTAAGACTCCAAAACCTAAAGAAACACAGTGTTGAAATCAATGAAAATTACATGTGAGAGTGGGAAAAAGGTCTCACTCTCTCCAGGATAAAAATTAAAAGTCCTAAAGTCCAGCAAAAAGAACTGGGGGTCTCTAAGGTAGAAGGGAATTAGCACATTTCTGAGAATTCTCCCTAACACTGACACAAGAAATCCCAGTTCAAGGGTGTTTATTGAACAATGAAATGCTGTATGCGGGTTGGAAAAACACCTAATCTAAACCTAAATCTAAGATGGAAGCAAACGTCAACCATCAAATGAAGAATAAGGTAGTCCTAGTAGTTTCGTGTCAAAACAAAAGGGGCCTAAACTAAGAAACCTATTGCCAAACCTCACAACTAATACAAAAAAGGGGTGTGGGATAGTTCTCAAGAAAAGAAAAAGTGTTCTTAAATAATATGTCAGGATGCGGTAGTTTGGGTCTCCCTTCCCCACGTTTTTGAACACGGGATAAGATGGGAGCTTGGAGCACAGTACGGTCTTGGGCCTTTGCAGCACGAGACGACAGTTTAGCTTTAACCCAAGTCTAGTTTCACTTGAAAGTCTCTTACTTTCGAGCATCTGAAGTATTCAAACAACAAAACAAAAGTTCCTTTAACAAATGAAAGTTCTTTCACTGGTTGACGATTCACCCCTGGGTCCCCCTCTTCCGGGCTGACCCTTTTCAATTGTATTCCATAGTTCGAAATAGGGTAATGGTTTTACCCCTGGATCCCCCTCTTCTGGGCTGACCCTTCATGTATCGTTTTGCACATAAGGTTTTGATGAAAGCTTCGCCCTTGGATCTCCCCCGGCAGAGCTCGGACCTCTCTTGACGATCAGTACTCGGGTGACGATTTCACCCCTGAATGTCCCTCTGTCGGGCTCGGACCTCTCTTAACTGCTAGTACTTGGGTGATAGCTTCATCTATTCCTCAATATTATTTCTTGGCATCTCTTATTCTTTTTCTCATTAAACTTTGAGTGATAGCTTACCTCCTTGGATCTCCCTTGTCCGGGCTCGGACCCTTCTCTTTTGCTTTCCAATGGTTTCAAATGATTGCAGGAATCGTGTCCCTTTTCTTATTTGCCATACAGGATTCACTTTCCTTGCTTTCATGCCAATTCACGAATCAAAGTCTTTCGAATGTACGGGGCTTTTGCTCGACCCTCACGTATGACCACTTTTAGTTCCTTTGGCGGCATTCCTGTGGCCTTCTGGTTTCTGTAGTTTCTCAATATGTGGCTCGACCAGAGTCATTCAAATTAGCACCCACGTCGTGCCGCATTCCCTCTGCAGCTGGTCTCCCCTCCGCACTTTTAACAGTTCATTCAAAGTTCACTAGCTTTGGTTTCAACTTGCCACTTTGCGGTTCTCACACATCACAGCCCGGTTCTCAGAGGACCTTTTTGCACCAACCAGAGCCAGTAACATTTATGCACACCCATCTGCATCATGGTTCACCCCCAAGCTAAGGGCTTTGAAGCAAGCCTGCCACCGGAGTGAACACAAATGGCGTGTGGATTAAAGCACTTTATCCAAGTTGATCTTTAAGCAGGCAGTTCTCCAACAAAACAAATCTATTCAAGTAGCCAAATATCAATTTCATGCTAACCGTATTCTTACAGCCGCCTGCTCACCTCAATAGCTTTTTAAAGTAGTAAAAGAACTCTCAACGGTGGTTCCCCTCACTGATCCACTACTCACACAGGAACAATGTGACCTAATTAGTGTCTTTTTTTATGAGAAAATTCAGATCATTCACCAATCCATCTTGGGAAGTGAAACATCTGGTGTCGAAGATGTGCACATAGGGCAGTCTCTGACAAGAACAAAGCTCCCAGATAGGTTCCAGTTTGAGCTCTTTACGGATGAAGTGGTTATGAGGTCTTTGCACAAACTCAAATCAGCATCCCCTGCCGATTCTATACTCTTTGGGTCTGTCAGTCGTTACCATCTATATTTATTCCACTGCTCACAGCAACTCTTTTTTTTTTATAAAGTAAAAGTAAAGGTTATCGCGCCCCCTCTGAAGCATGCACTCAGTGCTCCAGATTAGATTTTGAATTGAGAGTATTTTCCTCCCAATTTTTTAGGAGTACAATTTTTTTTAGGAAGTTAAAAAGTAAGTCCCATTCCGAATGAGAGTATTTCATAAGCGAATCAAATTTTTTAACTGTAAAAAAAAAACATTCTAATACATATTTCTTTGCACTGCACATAGGTATTCATGTACACTAAAAGATTCATTTTCATCTCCTCTGAATAATAGTAGTTTCTTCCTGTAGTACTATGTGTACTACCAACTGGCCCAAACATATTCATGGAGATGTTTGGGTGAAAGCAGGACGACAAGCTCCTATGTATCGGTTTCCTATTTTCTTTTGCAAGTATTTTTACTCCCTTATTTTTTGGGAGTATTTTTCTATTTTTAGGGAGTAAACGTGGCTGATACACCCCTTATCTGTGGTGCTGCATGCACTAATGCCCCACATATTGTAAAAGCCTCACCTTGACACATCTCAGCCAGAAGACTATAGATTTATTTCACTACTTCCACCCATTATGAAGTTATTGGAAATTATAGTCACTCCCCAGCTCTCTTCTTTTTTGGAATCACAGTTCTTGCTTCATCCCTTTCAATCTGGTTTCCGGCCTTCCAGGGATATGGAATCAGTTATGACATTGGTTCTGGATGACCTTGCTTTGCTTCAGGAAAGTGGAGAGGTCGGAGTTTTGATTCTCCTTGACCTCTCTGCTGCGTTTGATAACATATATCACCAGATCCTACTGCATCGCCTGGAAGATGCAGGAATTTCCAGTGTACCCCTGTCTTGGTTCACATCTTTCCTTTTAGACCGCACTCAAAAGCTATCTCTTGCTCCTTTTTTCTCTTCTCCTGTTGCTCTCTCCTGTGGCGTTCCTCAGGGGTCTTCCCTATCCCTGCTTCTTTTTAATCTTTATCTCTGGCCGCTGGCTGTTGACATGGATTTCTGAACTCTGACCTGGTAGGCAGAGGTTCAGAAGGCCAGCCTAGTTTTTTGGAACAGGGTAACCTCTGGACAAGCCAGACCAATCAAGGTAGCATTGGCAGTCTCAGGAGGGGTGAGGGTGATCGAAAGCCCACAATGAGCACACACAGTAAACAACACCACAAATTACTCTATCAGGTGTATATATCAAAAATACATATACATTTATTAAAGGCATTTTAAATCAAACACCAAGCAAATATCAGCAGTAATAACTGAACCAACACTACTATGACATACATATACAGTTACCAATGGCCTAAAGGAATAGTGCACAGTAAGGGTCCACAACCTCTGAAGGAAGGGAGAAAACAGTGCAAATATTATTGAGGCAGTCCTTCACCTTTCAAACCCTAACTCATAGGCAGTCCAGCCCCTACGATGAGTGGAACCTTGTGCTCAAAAGTACTTTTGGTGCTGATGCACGCGATCGTGCGGTTGAACCAAAACGGTGTCCCTTGCAGGGGCTGTAGCAGCACAGGAAGGCGGGTGAGGCAGTGAAGAATAGGTTCCCATGTGGGATGTATTTACCCATGCATCCAAGCCCTACCTCAAAACTGTGCAGTACTGACATGGAAAACATCATGATGGCCAGAGCTTCCCAGAAAATGCCCAGGAAAATGCATGAAGAATAGGCTGCCACCCATTTTGCCGATGTTATGGGCACAGAAGGACACTGCCTAAAACCACCATTGGACTACCCACACAGTAGTCTGAAACCATTGGGAATGGCAATGCTGATTGCCAAAAGCAAACCCATAACTGTTGGGAATTCATTTTCTTAAATCCCAAAAAGGGGTGCAGTACCAGTACTCACCACTATCAAAAAGCCGGCGTTTTAAAACAACACCAGATTTTACTTTTTTGTGTAAAACTGAATAAATGAACCCAAAGCAAGCCAAGGAAAGACTTACTGAGAGGTGGATCCAGTGTAAAGTTATATTCTGAAGTGACTTGAAGGTGTATAACAAGACTGGCTGAGCTGTGGATTTCAGCAGTTTAAGTAAATGTGGACTGAAAGACACTAAAAATCTAAATGTTTAAAAGAAATGAGTGACCTACTTTTGAGTGTCACATAGGTTGCAATTGTTTAAATGTCATAGTTTTAAACTTAGAATCAGCATCCTAGCTGCATATGTAAAAACATTTCTTGACTTAAACTGGGGAACAGAAATGACATGTAGCTAAAAACTGGCTTAAAGAGATTCCAATTTTGCCTGGCAACTACCCCCCATCAGGAGTGAAACTTGAGTCACAGCTGTGTTCCCAGGCCTATCTGCCTTTTGCTGGCCACACTAAGGATATGCCATCGCTCTGATAATTGAATTAAGGGGAGCCCCCACAGAATACAGGAGCTCTGAACAAAGCCCTGTCCTGACCCAGGCAGATGGTTTATTGCAGATGTCGTAAATGTAGCTTCCTCCTGGAAGGACAAAGGAGGGGCACTGCCTGTGAGAGCAAGCTGGCTTGGCAGAACTGGAAAAACCAGAAATTCAACCTTGTGCTGGGGGGAAACCACACCCCTTTGGGGCCAGAACATAACTCTAAAAAGATGAATAACTCATAGTACGGACTTGTGAAAATTATTTAAATGACACCATAATTCTTGTGATTTTTCTGCCCACATTTTAAGACGTGCTAGGACCCGGTGGTATGTTCAGGGGGGTTTTAGCGGAAAAGAGGATATTACTCAAAATGTGTGCATGTGAAAAATCTGACACTTCATCAACTAATGTCCATACTCCTTGCGCACATGTGTGTAAATTTGGGTTAATGTCCGGAATTGCAAAATCAGTTAAAAAGTGAAATATGTGCCATTTCTGAATGCAAGCCCCCAGGAAGAGCAGAGTTTGAACAGGGGATACCTCCTGTGATATGTGAGGGGTGCGTGTAATTTTAAAACAATATGTACCTCTGCAAATATGTATTTGGTTCAAATCTAGATTTGTGTGCAAGTTGACAGGAGGAGTGTCCTCTCTGCAAGCCATAAAATGACATCACGCTGACACACAGTTCCTTCCCCAATCAGGGGAGAAATGAAAGCTTGGCCAATGATAAATGGAGAGGGGTAGAGCCTAGTGATGCTGCTCACACACACCCATTTCAAAACACATAAAAGCAGAGAGACAGGACAGATAGGGACCTTCAAATCCATTTGCAGCTGGAAGCTCTGCCGGGAAAATCCATACTTTATCTCCATCAACCTTCAGAGAGCAGACATAGAGACTTCAAATCTATCAAATTTCCAGAACCAGAGAGAGAGCAGAGCTGACCCAGATCACTGTTAGCAGAACCAGAGAGAGCTGACCCAGATCACTGTGAAGTGCAGAGACCAGAGTCCAGTCTAAAACCTGACCAGATCCATGGCGAGGCCCATTTAATTCAAGAATATAGTGTGAGTACCTAGCAAAACTGTGCAGAACCAATCTCTTAGGTAAAATAATATAATTCAAGCTATTTAATCTAAGTAGAACTGCCTCCTAACTGTCACCTGTCATTTTCTAGTTGCAAGCTGCACTTGTCTTTTTGAACTTTAAAATTTCAAATCTGAAAAATGACCTTTATTTAATCGCTCATATCTCCGCGACCGTTTGTCCTAGAGACTTGCAGTAACTTTCCTCAGAAAGCTTAGAATCGTGGCTTTCCTACGAACCTAGAACCGCATTCCTACCCCCTATAGTTGTGCCGTAATCGTGAATTTTGCCGCGATTTGCAAATTTCTCCACGTGTGAAAACAGAAGCTTCTTGCCTTCATTTGCCAAAAATTAGTTTAACCTACCAATTACTCCTAGATCCTTGCTAAAGTGAGCCTGGACTAATATTAACTTGATTTCACTCACCCTGAACCTCCTAGAGGGAATTAAAAGCATTTTAGCATATTTTTTTCTACATTGCCAGCACCTTTAAAAGCATTTGGGCCTGTGTTTTCAACGTCTGTAGTCTAAGTTGCTGGGTGAACTGAATTACATTTGAATTGCATTTCTGAGAATTGTGTGCCTTCCTTCCATTTCTTTGCATTGCATAAAAGGGGGGGGTAAACTGTCCAAGAAAGTGATTACATTGTCTTTTGCTGAAATCCTATCAAGTGATTTTCTGTACTGCATTTCATTCAACATTGCATCCATTTGAACTCTATGAAGCATTCTCTATCACATTATTCTTCTGTCCCTATTTACCAGTGTTGCTATCTTATCCATTTCATGTCAACTCCTTAGTGATTATCAAGAAGTGTGCTAGTGCCAGATTCTCCGTTGTTAATCTTTATCATATCAGATTAAGTGTGCTATTCAATTATTAATTTATTCTAAAGTGTGATATATATACCTATTGTTGAAACTATCAATTAAACCTTTTAACTTGCAAAACAGAACTACTTCTTGGCTCAGTGGGGTCAGGAGGATTCCAAGAGAGGGGTGTTATATAGGGGTAGTCATCCAGAACGCATGAACTGGACATAAAGATATATCAATAAGGGTTTTCATTCAGTATTCTAGACTAGGCGTTGACTTGGCTGTAGTGCTGAATTGAATCCTCTTACAAATTGGGGGCTCGTCCGGGATGTTTGGGTTAGATCTATCACTTGTGCAGATTAATACAGTGTGCCAGCTGACCAGATACACATATCCGGTCGGATCACCACGCTGTGTTACGCTGTAAAGCACTCCTCAAAGCAACGCTCTAAGGAAAAGGTCTGTTTTGCAAAAATAAAATACAAACTTCTGTAAGTCAGGACAGAGACCAATCTCTAGAATGACGACCTTAGTAGACATGAAAATAGCCAGAGAGCACCTCTTACATAAGCTATTTGTGAGAGGTGAATGGACCGAACAGGGCCAGGAGGCGTGGTTGCAGGCAATCACACAACAGGTCACTGAAACAGGGTCAGATATATATAGAGATCAGGGTCCCTTACATGTGGCCCTGAGTGAACTATATATGTCCTCTAAGGCCAAGGATGAGCACAACAAGATTGCCAGGGTAGCGGCATATTTATATTTACATATGGGAGCCATGCAGGACAGATGTGCTGAAGGCCAAGATTTGGCGAGTAGGCAACTGCTGGCATTACAGAAGGCCCAATCTGATCTGGACTCTTCTGAGCAGAGGCTGCAGAGGAGCCAGGAGTCAGAAAATGAGAGTAGACAGCACATCATTAAAATAAAGAAGGACATGGACATCCAGCAACAGGAAAAGGCTGACCAGGATACTAGATTTCTGGCCCTGCAAAAGGAGCACCAAGACAGTTTGGACTTCTTACTGCAGAGCCAGAAAAAGCTGGAGCAACAGATCAATTTCAACAGGGCATGCGCGGAGCAGGTAGTCACCCTGCAAAGCCAGCTAGATAGAGAGAAAGAGGAGAGCAATAAACTGATTCTGAAAGACCTGGATACCCAGGCAGAGTTTGATGAGGAGCGCCAAAAAGCTGGTGCCTTTCAACGACAGAGGGACGACCTGGCAGCACAGATGCAGGCTCTCAGTCAGGAAAGAGACACTTTAGGCCAGGAAGTCTGCCACTTAAAAAAGGAAATTGAAGAAAATCACCTGGCCCTCCAGGGGCTGGGTGACCTCCAAAAAGAAAACCAGAACTTGGTAGAGCACACCAGAAGGGTGGAAGATGCTCTGGCAAGAAAGGAGCAGGCCAGTAGGGATGGGACTCGGGAGGTAAACCTCCTGCAGCAAAGACTGGCCCAGTTCTCCAGGACCAACCAGGAAGCACAGAGGGAAAATGAGGCCCTCTGTCAACACAATGATAGGCTCCAACAACAGGTAGCGATGCAGGAGAGACTGATAGAGTCTAGTAAGGCCTTGACTGAGGAACTGAAAGCACAAATGCAGGCTCTTGCATCGCAACAGGGAGCAGGGGCGGATAGAGATGAGGTCCGCTGGGAAAGAGAGACTCCTGACCATAACCTCAGGAGCCCTAACACCAGGGGCCTTCATCTCTCCCAGTCCCTGGACTCTACCACCCCCATGACCTCTGGCACACATGAGCACAGGGCCACAGGGATGGCAGATTACTATCCAGCTAAAAGTATGGGGCTCATAGGCCAGTACCACTCAGGAATGGAGGGGTGGGCATCCGGGTATGGGCACCCAAGTACAGTACAGTTCAGTGGGGAACCCCAGGAGAGTAGGCCCCTTAAGGGCATCCTGAAAACCTCTGCCCAGTTAGGTCAGTGGGGGGGGTACCCAGCAAATCCTGGCAGCAAGGAGGGATCTGAGGACTCCTCTGAGCACCACAGGAAACAGGAGACCAGGTCCCCACATTCTGCCAGCCATTCCCAGGCTCGCAGAATCCGGGAAAACCTGGAAGAACAGACAGGAACCTCTGGGAGCAGTGCCTCTGAGTCAGAGGATGAATGGACAAGGGTTACCCGAACCAAAAAGGCCAATAAGGCAAAAAGGGCCTTGCTTAAGGACCCCTTAAAGCAGATTAAGGCGATCAGGAGCGTCATCACGCCTTACCATAAGAACGCTAAGTATTCTGTTTGGGAGCACTTAGAGTTGTTTGAGCAAATGATGGAGACTTTCCATTTGAAGGACAGCCAAAGCTGTATTCAATATGTAAAGTGGACCTTCTCCCCGGAATACTCCAGTTTCTTTGCGGGGCTGGAGGACCAAAATCATTTAAGATGGTCCACCTATAAGGCGGCCATCTTGAAACATTTTTCCATTCATAGAAATCCTCAAGAGGCTCGCAAGGCAGCCTACAATTTGCAATGTGGGGAGGATCAGGCCCCACAAGAATTTGTGCAAGAACTGAAACGTGCTTTTGCGCAGACCACCAGAAGGGTGCGCACAGACAGTAGAGAATTCATTAATACATTTTTTCATGCCTTGCCCAAATACATAATGACCCAGCTCGTGAGGGATTTTCACGAGAAAAGATCTTTAGACTGGGTCATTGAACAGGCTACCCGGATCTATGAGGTGCAGAAACCGGTAGATAGCAAAAATAATGCCCAGAAAAACCCCAAAGCCAACAGCACCCCTGCTGCTGCCAAGGTGGCAGAGGTAAAGGTCACCCCCGTTTTAGAGTTGGAGATGGGGGGGCCTAAAAACCTACCTGCACCTAATAATGCTAGGCCCAGAAGGTCCACGGGCCAGTCACAGACAGGGAGCCAGGGAGGCAGCCCCACAAATGGGGTCCCTCGCTCTCCTGATTATGTAAGTCCCCGTTACAAGGGAAATCGACCCATCCTGGGTTATGTGTGGACTCCTCCAGCCAAGCACCTAACCCAGGGAACTTCCCTCCTAACTTCCCACAGGAGGGCAGAAATTCTCCAAACCCTGGGCAGAACTTTTTCCCCAGGTATCCATCCAATTTCCAGCCCCAAAATCCTCCACCCTTCTTTCCCCAATTCCCTGAGCCCAGACAACCTAATCCGGGAGAGGGGAGGCCAAGGGTGGAGGGGTACCCAAATCTTCCCAACCCGGGGTATTACCAGAGGAGGGACAGCTACCCTTCCCGGGATCAGCCCAGGGGAGAAAACAGGGCCCCGTATCAGCCTGAGCGGGTTTCCCAGTTAGAGCGCCAGGTTCAAAACATGGCGCGGGATCTGGGTCACATACTGAGGGCGCAGCAGAACCCTCAGAACGGCATGCCGGCGCAGAACGCACCCAACTCTGGACCTGGTGCCCCAGAACAATGACGGGGGCAGCACCCCGATAACTCACCGGTTCCCAGGGAGGAGGCACAAGGGGAAGGGGGGTGTAAAGCCTTGGAGGAAGCTTCCTTCCTCACTTGTAAAAACAGCCCCTGGAAACCCAGGAACCGGAAACAAAATCTCCTGCCCCTGAAAGTCTGCCTCCTAAGGAGCAGAGGGGGGGTAGGAGAAACAAAAGACCCAAACAGACTCAGTTTGAGGAGGAGGTACAGATCTTCCAATTTGAGGGAGAGGGATCCTCAGAGGATCCTGGGAAAATGATCTTCTCCTTCAGAGAGGGGGGAACTCCTCACAAAGAAAAATGGGTCCCTAGGGATGCAAATCCAGACTGGGGAGATGTGGAGACTGAGCTACCGCCGCCCACCATCTCATCCCAGAACCAACAGCAAGAAAATCCCCTGGTTCAAACCCATCCTGGTGACTGCCTCCAAAAAGGGGGGGGGCGGCCCAGAACCAGAGCCAGGGGAACCCACAATGGCTCTGATCTCCAGTTGCCAAATTTTTCTTTCAGATTCCCAAGGCTCTCCACAGAATTCTGCCCAAATTTCTTCTCTTGCAATGTCCAAAACCAGAAAATTAGCCCACCAGTTGTCCAAAAATGTACATTATCTGTGCCCCCTTGACGAGAAGGAGGGAAGATATTATGCCCCGGTACAAGTACAGGGCCAGGGTACAATTTTGGCACTGGTGGACACTGGATCTCAAGCTACCCTTCTGTCCAGAAGGGCCTTTGACGAACTGAATGCAGGAAGGGGAGAGAATTATCGTATTCCTCTCACCTCTCTTCCTGGACAACTCCAGAACTTCGACGGGAAGGAAATTCCCGTTGAGGGGACGGCAGATTTGGACATAAAAATTGGGCGACATAAGTTGAAACACCCGGTCATAGTTGTGACCCCAGAGGGCACCCCTTGTTTACTAGGGAATGACCTCCTGAGAAGGTTGTCACCCCTAATAGATTGTGTAAACAAGGTCCTCTGGACCCAGACTAGCCGACCAATAAAATTAAAACAGAGTGTCAACCATGTTAGTTTAAACGGCACCTGCCACATGGTTGAACAAAAACCTGACCAAGTAGAATTTCACTTCCAGAATAGCCAAATTCCAGACGTGACAGTAATAGCAGTAGGACAACAGACTGGTGATGGGGGGTCCTCTCTATTTCTGAAAATCAACCTTCCTTCCAGTCTAAAGTGGTACTCCACGCTGGAAGGAAACACTCTGAGATTCTATACTAATCCACAATCAGAAACTCCCACTCCTATAGTCCAGAAAGATGTGAAATCAGCTCAGAGCCTGGCTGATATTCAGCAAATTGGAGAGCAGTTGTTCATCCCTGTCCAGTTAAATGATGGGAAGGACTCTGTTCTCGCTCGAGTGCGTGTGAACAACGGTAAGAGCTTCATCAGCAAAGCCATGTTCTGCCAACTCCCAAAAGATCCAGCCATTCCCACATTCAAACTGATAGACAAATGGGAAATGGACCTGGAAGCGCCTAATTCCAAACATCTCCTGCCAAGCAGGTGTATGCTCAAAATCTCCATTGGCAACAAGAGCATAGTCCACAATTGTTGGGTCGTGCGAGACGTCCCTGCCGCCTTTTACTTAGGCAGTGACATTCTCAATCGCTTTGCCATTAGTTTGGACCTAATAAACTTCAAAGCTTGGTCCCGATTAGCAGATAATCCCATGGGCTTTGATGATCCAGAAAAAGCATTTAGGTCAGCTCAATTGCTACCTTATGCAGTTAAAATTCAGATCAAAGAGGAAGTCACCATTCCAGAAAGGACCCGACAATTCTCCCTGGAAGTGAAAGTTAAAAGAGGACAACATTTGAAAAACCCTGATGCTTACATACATCTAAACTCTTCTCTCCAACAGCAAGGGTTAGGGGTAAACCCAACTCCATTAGTCAACATAGAACATGACACCATTCCAATAGAGGTGGATAACAGCGACTTAAAGAGTATTACTCTAGCCGCAGGCACCATTATTGGAATGGCGGTTGATGACCGACATTTTTCCATAGACTTAGGTAATGAACTGTTAGGGCCAATCCCCAAGGACTGCTTTGACATTGACAGTGATGACAATACAACACCAGACAGGATTTTTACCCGGCATGGGGGGAACTTCCTGGTGTACACTTCTTGCCCTTATGGTAAGGAAGATGTGACTTGTGACTTCAGGAGGGATGAGGTGATTTTCCAGGTCCATGAGGGCTGCCTTTCCCACCTGAAGCCTCCAGCCCAAATCAGCACTCTGACCAGGGACATCTCCACCCAGCTGGAGGAGGCCGCTGAGATAGCCAAACCAGAAGTCTTTCCAGGCTTCAGGCAGATGGTGGAAGAGAGAGTCAACCTAGCTGATGCCTGTGTGACTCTGGAACAAAAGCAAAAGTTGAAACAAGTTTTCTTGGATTTCCAAGATCTCTTTGCGGTAGACTCATATGACTGTGGTCGCACCGACATCCACACAACAACAATCCCCACGGACCCTGGCATGACTCCAGTGTTTGTGAAGCAATATCGCTTGCCCCTCGCATCAATGGAGTCCCTTACTGAAATAATTAAGAACCTTGAGTCCCGGGGAATAATCCGTCCCATCCACAGCACCTTCAATAATCCGGTGCTGGGAATATTAAAGCCAAACGGCCAGTGGAGACTCTGTGCCGACCTCAGGGAGCTCAACAAACGGGTCCATACTTCCCGATGGCCTCTTCCCTACATTGACCAAGGGCTGGCCCAGATTCAGGGGTCACAGGTATTCACTGCAATAGACCTGACCAATGGATACTGGACCGTGCCTGTCAGCAGGGAGGACCAATACAAACTGGCTTTTACCTTTGGGGGCCAGCAGTACACATGGACCCGGACTCCCTTCGGATACCTCAACTCCGGCAATGAATTCAACATTTTTCTACACAAGGCCATGCCCGACTTGGGTGCGAGGGGTAACCTGGCTTATGTAGATGATGTCCTCATCAAAAGTTCAACTGTGGAGGAACACATAGCGGAGATCCGTTATGTTCTGACACAGTTGAGGGCCGCCGGAGCCAAACTTTCCTTTCAGAAAGCACAGTGGTGTAGAACCCGTGTTAATTTCTTGGGGCATGAGATTACTCCTCAGGGTCTCTGTCCCCAGGAAAAGAAAGTGGAAGCACTTCAGAAACTGAAAGACCCCACAACTCTGCGGGAACTAAGGAGCCTCCTTGGACTGACTAATTACAGCAGAAAGTTCATTGAGGGCTACGCAGAGATCACCAGTCCCCTGATTCATCTCCTGAAGGGGGGGATCAAGTGGGAATGGGGTCCAGAACAAGCCGAGGCGGTAAAACAACTCAAAAGAAGCCTCTCACAAGCGCCTTGCCTAGCTTACCCTGTCAGAAACAAGGAGTTCTTCCTGGAGACAGGGTTCTCTAATACGTGCTTGACGGCAGTATTATACCAAAAGCATGACAAGGTCAATAAAGTAATCTCCTATGCGAGCAAAACTTTATCCTCTGTGGAGGAAAAATTCAACGATTGTGAGAAGGCACTCCTGGCAACGGTGTGGGCATTGAAGAATTACCGCCCGTTTATCCAGGGGGAACACATCATAGTGGAGACTCCACACCAGCCTCTGCAATACCTCCAAAGTGACAGAATCCGGGCCGGAAATGTGAGTAATTCCCGAATTACTTCCTGGATTCTGTCAATGCAAGGCTTTCCTGTGGAGGTCCGATATGGCCAAAACAAGAAGAGTCCCCTCGCGCAAGGTCTGGCTGACTTGCATGATTGTGCCAGAGAAAACTGTCTCGAGGACGAAAGTCTAAAAATAAAGGACAACACGGAGGCATACCTTAATTCCCCCCACAAAGTCTTTGAAGAGGACAAGTGTGAGGGAATGCCCACTGTCTATGTGGATGGATGCTCTTACCATGTTGACAACAACGGGGAGAAAGAACTGGTGGCTGGCGTAGGGAATGCATGGGTGAAGGAGTTCCCAGAACCCTCCGCTGGATACAAAATTGGTCCCCGAAGTAGTCAGGTGGCAGAATTGATGGCTGTGCATCAGGCCATCCTCACTGCTGTCCAGCATCAACTCCGCGAACTGGTCATAATCACAGATTCGGATTATGTACGGAACGGGTTCGTGGAGCACCTGGTTAATTGGAAAACCAGAGGCATGTTATGTGCTAACAACAAACCCTTGAAACATGGGAAGTTGATCCAAAACATTGATGATCTGGTCACCTCGAATGAGATGACCATCTATTGGAAAAAGATCAAGGGTCATTCCAAAGTAGAGGGACCAGACAAAACTGGAAATGACTTAGCTGATCAGCTGGCCAAAACCGGGGCCATCCAAGGGGATCTAATTGAGATTGAGTCCCTGTTGGGGGAAATCCAGGTCACTGCTATCACTAGGTCCCAGACAAATGCTCACAACGACCTTTCAACTGCACAATGGAGTAAGGAGACCCCTGATGCTGATTTAATTACAGCTCAGAAGGGGGATCCAATAATTGGTAAATTTTACCAACACCTTGAGGACCCTGAGAACTTTCCCCTGACGGATACCGATTACATTGGGAAAGAGAACCTAAGAGTGTTGATGAAATGTCCAAAAATGTTCCGAATCCAAGACGGTTTGCTGGTAAGGAAATCCAAAGCTGGCCACGATCAGTGGGTGGTTCCTACCTCATTCCGAAGCCTGATGTTAAGTCACGCCCATGATGCGGCCACCGCCGGTCATAGGGGGTTTCACACAACATTGGAAATCTTAAGAGAGGTTGCCTACTGGCCACACATGGGGCAGGACCTTGACCAATACTTGAAGGGGTGTCTTGTGTGTGCACAATTTCAGCCATCATCCCTCACGCACCGTGCGCCTCTCCAAAAGAGGGGGATGACACTGCCATGGTCAGATTTACAAATCGACTTTGTAGGCCCTGTGATTCGCTCTGCTAGGGGGAATAAGTACATGTTGACTGTGACATGCTTGTTTACCAAGTGGGTGGAATGTCTCCCAGCCCCAAATTGCAAGGCAGAAACTGCAGCTGCCCTGATGATTAACCACATCTTTTCCCGTTTTGGTCTACCTCAAAGGATTGAGTCAGACAGAGGTAGCCACTTCACCAGTGAAGTAATGACAAAGATGTGGGAGATACTGGGGGTCAAAAGGAAGTTGCATATTGCTTACAGGCCAGCTTCTTCTGGAGCAGTGGAACGCTACAACCGGACAATTGTGAGCATCTTAAAAAAGTTTGTGGCAGATTCTGGGCCAAGTTGGGATATCCGATTACCTCTGGTCCTAATGGCCATCAGATCTACCCCTTCATCTGCAACCAAAATGTCACCATTTGAGTTGATGACTGGGCGCAAGATGGTGCTTCCGCAGCATTTGCTCTACAGGACCCAAGAGCAGACACTGATAAATGCCTCCACTACTCATGAGTATGTGGAGAATTTAAGGAAACACCTCCAACATGCTTTTGCTTACGCTCAGCGGAATCTAGAAAGATCGGCTGATAGCATGAAGACCCACTATGACCTGAAAACTTCCAGGAAGGAATATCAGGTGGGGGACCGGGTCTATCTATACAACTTCCAAAGGAACCAGGCCAAGCAGCGCAAATTTTTGCCTACATGGAAGGGACCCTTTGAGATCATCGACAAGATCTCCCCTGTGGCCTACAAAATCCACATCCCCAAAGGCGGTTTGGCAGAGGGGGAAGACAAGTGGGTCCACATAAACCAGTTGAAATGTTGCCATCCCAGGCACACTCTGCAACAACTGGAGGAATCCTCTGGAATCCTAGCGGGTACTGTCTCAGACTAATTCAGTTCCAACCATAAAACATACCACATCTAGTCTCTAAAATATTGTGATTTGCATGAAACGATCTCTTAGTTATACTGTTTTTTTTCAAAATAAGAATGTAATGTTTCGTTATGATGAAATGCACATGCTGCCCCACTATCTCAACAGTGGTGGAAAAACGTCTATGAGTAGGTATTGCCGCTCTTCCTTTGTCGTCCTAGGAGAAAGAAAACCTGGAGACGGGACAAGGAGGACGATCCGGAGACCGGTAGCGGAGACGCAACGGGCCCAGAGTACCGCCCAATATTCCCATCTGGACCGGCGAGGAGAACCGATCGATGAGTACCGGATGGAGGAAAAGATGCTGAACTGTGCCATCTATTGGAAGAAGATGAGGAAACATCCCAGGTCTTGCGAGTCCCATTAGTGAAACCGAATGGCCATCGCAAGAGGGGGGCTTGTGGGATGTATTTACCCATGCATCCGAGCCCTACCTCAAAACTGTGCAGTACTGACATGGAAAACATCATGATGGCCAGAGCTTCCCAGAAAATGCCCAGGGAAATGCATGAAGAATAGGCTGCCACCCATTTTGCCGATGTTATGGGCACAGAAGGACACTGCCTAAAACCACCATTGGACTACCCACACAGTAGTCTGAAACCATTGGGAATGGCAATGCTGATTGCCAAAAGCAAACCCATAACTGTTGGGAATTCATTTTCTTAAATCCCAAAAAGGGGTGCAGTACCAGTACTCACCACTATCAAAAAGCCGGCGTTTTAAAACAACACCAGATTTTGCTTTTTTGTGTAAAACTGAATAAATGAACCCAAAGCAAGCCAAGGAAAGACTTACTGAGAGGTGGATCCAATGTAAAGTTATATTCTGAAGTGACTTGAAGGTGTATAACAAGACTGGCTGAGCTGTGGATTTCAGCAGTTTAAGTAAATGTGGACTGAAAGACACTAAAAATCTAAATGTTTAAAAGAAATGAGTGACCTACTTTTGAGTGTCACATAGGTGCAATTGTTTAAATGTCATAGTTTTAAACTTAGAATCAGCAGCCTAGCTGCATATGTAAAAAAATGTCTTGACTTAAACTGGGGAACAGAAATGACATGTAGCTAAAAACTGGCTTAAAGAGATTCCAATTTTGCCTGGCAACTACCCCCCATCAGGAGTGAAACTTGAGTCACAGCTGTGTTCCCAGGCCTATCTGCCTTTTGCTGGCCACACTAAGGATATGCCATCTCTCTGATAATTGAATTAAGGGGAGCCCCCACAGAATACAGGAGCTCTGAACAAAGCCCTGTCCTGACCCAGGCAGATGGTTTATTGCAGATGTCGTAAATGTAGCTTCCTCCTGGAAGGACAAAGGAGGGGCACTGCCTGTGAGAGCAAGCTGGCTTGGCAGAACTGGAAAAACCAGAAATTCAACCTTGTGCTGGGGGGAAACCACACCCCTTTGGGGCCAGAACATAACTCTAAAAAGATGAATAACTCATAGTACGGACTTGTGAAAATTATTTAAATGACACCATAATTCTTGTGATTTTTCTGCCCACATTTTAAGACGTGCTAGGACCCGGTGGTATGTTCAGGGGGGTTTTAGCGGAAAAGAGGATATTACTCAAAATGTGTGCATGTGAAAAATCTGACACTTCATCAACTAATGTCCATACTCCTTGCGCACATGTGTGTAAATTTGGGTTAATGTCCGGAATTGCAAAATCAGTTAAAAAGTGAAATATGTGCCATTTCTGAATGCAAGCCCCCAGGAAGAGCAGAGTTTGAACAGGGGATACCTCCTGTGATATGTGAGGGGTGCGTGTAATTTTAAAACAATATGTACCTCTGCAAATATGTATTTGGTTCAAATCTAGATTTGTGTGCAAGTTGACAGGAGGAGTGTCCTCTCTGCAAGCCATAAAATGACATCACGCTGACACACAGTTCCTTCCCCAATCAGGGGAGAAATGAAAGCTTGGCCAATGATAAATGGAGAGGGGTAGAGCCTAGTGATGCTGCTCACACACACCCATTTCAAAACACATAAAAGCAGAGAGACAGGACAGATAGGGACCTTCAAATCCATTTGCAGCTGGAAGCTCTGCCAGGAAAATCCATACTTTATCTCCATCAACCTTCAGAGAGCAGACATAGAGACTTCAAATCTATCAAATTTCCAGAACCAGAGAGAGAGCAGAGCTGACCCAGATCACTGTTAGCAGAACCAGAGAGAGCTGACCCAGATCACTGTGAAGTGCAGAGACCAGAGTCCAGTCTAAAACCTGACCAGATCCATGGCGAGGCCCATTTAATTCAAGAATATAGTGTGAGTACCTAGCAAAACTGTGCAGAACCAATCTCTTAGTTAAAATAATATAATTCAAGCTATTTAATCTAAGTAGAACTGCCTCCTAACTGTCACCTGTCATTTTCTAGTTGCAAGCTGCACTTGTCTTTTTGAACTTTAAAATTTCAAATCTGAAAAATGACCTTTATTTAATCGCTCATATCTCCGCGACCGTTTGTCCTAGAGACTTGCAGTAACTTTCCTCAGAAAGCTTAGAATCGTGGAATCGAACCTAGAACCGCATTCCTACCCCCTATAGTTGTGCCGTAATCGTGAAAAACGCACTCGCAAATTTTGCCGCGATTTGCAAATTTCTCCACGTGTGAAAACAGAAGCTTCTTGCCTTCATTTGCCAAAAATTCGTTTAACCTACCAATTACTCCTAGATCCTTGCTAAAGTGAGCCTGGACTAATATTAACTTGATTTCACTCACCCTGAACCTCCTAGAGGGAATTAAAAGCATTTTAGCATATTTTTTTCTACATTGCCAGCACCTTTAAAAGCATTTGGGCCTGTGTTTTCAACGTCTGTAGTCTAAGTTGCTGGGTGAACTGAATTACATTTGAATTGCATTTCTGAGAATTGTGTGCCTTCCTTCCATTTCCTTGCATTGCATAAAAGGGGGGGGTAAACTGTCCAAGAAAGTGATTACATTGTCTTTTGCTGAAATCCTATCAAGTGATTTTCTGTACTGCATTTCATTCAACATTGCATCCATTTGAACTCTATGAAGCATTCTCTATCACATTATTCTTCTGTCCCTATTTACCAGTGTTGCTATCTTATCCATTTCATGTCAACTCCTTAGTGATTATCAAGAAGTGTGCTAGTGCCAGATTCTCCGTTGTTAATCTTTATCATATCAGATTAAGTGTGCTATTCAATTATTAATTTATTCTAAAGTGTGATATATATACCTATTGTTGAAACTATCAATTAAACCTTTTAACTTGCAAAACAGAACTACTTCTTGGCTCAGTGGGGTCAGGAGGATTCCAAGAGAGGGGTGTTATATAGGGGTAGTCATCCAGAACGCATGAACTGGACATAAAGATATATCAATAAGGGTTTTCATTCAGTATTCTAGACTAGGCGTTGACTTGGCTGTAGTGCTGAATTGAATCCTCTTACACCCACTATTTGAGGAGAGTCTCCCCAAGCGGGCAGAACAGGATCCAAGAGTTGGGAATAGCTCGGTAGCACAGGCTACGTCGATAAAGGAGAGTGGCCCTCAGGGGACACTCGTGTGTAAAAATGGTCGGATGCGCCAGGGGCTACCAGTAAGGGTTGCAAGTACTCACCGACGCACGGCGCACTCCGGACAAAACTTTGGCAGTCGAGTCCACTTTGGTTACGGGTTCAAATCCTGCAGTTGTGCGGTTCCGGGGTAGAGAAGTAGGATTATGGAACGGCAAGCAGCGCTCCCCTGAAGAAATTCCTCAGAAAATGTTATAAAGAAAGAATAGAAGGAATGAAAGATGTTGGGACAACTGTAGATTAGAATGTATGATAGTCTGGAAGAGTGAGTGAATGGAACAGTATTTTCACTATCGAATATATATTTTTGAAATACTCAGAAAACCTTTTGCACTGTTTACTATAAATCCACTTAGTGGATTTTGCACTGTTATAGGCACTTTTTACGAACAGAATCAAATTAAATTTAATACATAAAAAAAATAGAAATTGCTTATTCATTTGCAAGTTTATCTTTCGAATGGTATTAGCATCAAATGAAAATCACATAATGTAAGGTGAGATAAGGCTAATTGTGAATCCTGTACGACTTAGACCGTAGAGCACGTTAGTTATATTAGAACTCCATCCCATGCCAGCTGCGCCAAATTGTGGATCATCTTGGATTCCGAAAAGCTTTGTTCTGAGCTTTTTTTGTTTTTGTCCTTTCTTTTGCTGTGCAGTAGGTTAGTTCGTCTTCAGTCTGTCTCTCTCCTCTCTCTCGCCTTAAGGCAATAATTTTGCGCTTTATTACAAATAGTAACATTCATCAGGGTTATTTTCTTCATTTCATTCAACACCCTCCAGACATGCTCCTCCCAACATTGCCATGCCTGTGGACCACCTCCTTTTGGAGCAAGTCCATCAGCTTCTGACAAAGAATGCAATCAAAGTGGTGGCACGCACAGAACAAGGCAAAGGTTGGTACTCCACTTTCTGGTTCCAAAGGAGGTCGGGGACTTGGCATCCATCTTGTATCGGAGACTTATGAATCTGTACCTGTGTAAAAACAAAATCAAGATGGTCGCTTTAGCTCAGATCATGCAAGCCCTGTCTTGAAGAACTGGTTGGTTTCTCTGAATCTCCAGGATGCCTACTTCCATGTGAAGCACAGGAGGCACCTTAGATTCGTTGTGTGCCAGTTTTCATACAGCCGTTGGCAGTCAGTTGTCTCGCATCAGAAGGGAAGGCATTCATGTCTTTCCCTACCTGGATGACTGACTTGTCTGATCTCTCTTTCCAGCTCATGCATCGGAGTACCTTCTCCACACGTGCAGCCTATTGCACAGTGTGGGCTTTGCGGTCCCAGTCCATCCAATTCATCAGACATTCTTAGAGACTAGCCTGGGCAAAGCCTTTCCACTGAAGGACCAAGTGGCAAGCATCTCTCGGATGTTCCATATCTTCCAATCCCAGGACCATGTATCAGCCTTACCCATCCTGCGTCTGCTGGGTCCCACAGCCTCCAGCATTCTGGTGGTTCCAGAAGCCTGGTTGCACATGAGGTCTCTTCAGACACTCCTCATTTGCCAGTGGTCTCAGTTCCAAGGGAACATGACAGACACTCTGCAGTTATCAAGTTGAGTTTCTCGAGACCGTGCATGGTGGTCCCTATGAGACAATGTTTTAAAGAATGCATTTCTTGGGCAACGTGGCTCAAGTAATGGTGGTCACTAATGCATCCCTTAGTGGTTGGGGGTGCTCATATGTCAGATCTAATGGTGAGCAGACTATGGTCTCCTTTGGAGCCTCAGGAACACATGAAGTTGAGGGTTATCAGGCTGGCCCTGGTTCCCTTCCTACACTCAGTAAAGGACAAGTCTGTGCTGGTCCTGATGGACAACACAGTGGCCATGACTCAACACATGAGGTGGTGTGGAATCCTTGCCACTATGTAGAGAAGCAATATTCCTGTGGTTCTGGGCTCGATATATCTCTGACAGTGGTTCACCTTGAAAGAAAGGAGAATGTCACAGCAGATGCCTTGAGCAGGCAAACTCCAGCCTTATATGTGTGGGAGCTCTGCCAGGAAGCCCTGGAGGAGATGTCTACCTAATAGATGATTCCTCAAGTAGACCTCTTTGCTTCCACTGTGAAGTTGTTCATATCCATGGAATTTCCTCAGCGTGGAACTGGGGGGGTTGGGGGGGTGGAGCATTGACAGTAAACTGGACATTTAACCTTCACTATGCTTTCCTGCCGATTCCTGTCATATCGCTGATTCTCTGAGCCCTGTCCGGAGATATTAGGATCAATGTGGACCCGAACAGGCATCTGTTCAGGTCCACATTGATCCTAATAGTTCTGAACGCTATCTCGGTTTTTAAAAGGACCCCTGAGCATAGCTCTTTTATCACAATTCCCACTGTTATGCAATGTTTGCAGTACCCCTACGTCCCCGTCCTGTCCTCAATAATGTATGGGCGTCCCTTGCTAGTGACGGGAAACTGAACCTTTTTCACCAGAAAAATAGTCCTTCCGTTTAAATTTAAATGCGCGTGGGGGCGTGACCCCGGGAGCATGCGCTCCCCTGTCTCTGCCCACTGGAGCCACTCCTCAGTCCTCTTTTCTGTGTCGACGGGAGCAGAACTCTTTCACTGGCTGTGGTTGAGGTCCTTGTTTTTTGCTTTTAATTCCACGCTACTTCTTCCCCAGGGATATTTGTTCCCCTTTTTATTCCATATGCCAAATTTCTTCAGAGTCATAAGTACTCTGTCCTCCGGTGCCACACTCCTCCCCGATGCTTGTTGACTGCGGCATGCTTCAGCAGGTGTCCAGCCTGCGAAGCTTCCTTCCCGCATCGGGTCCACATGCGCTGTGCCTCCAGTGCCTTGGCAAAGACTACGGCTGGGACAGCTGATCCGACGTGCAACACGCCCACCACGCGCTCGCTGAAGAACCGCTTGGCCAGGTGGAGGGAGCTGTTCTCAAGATCACCACCAGAGCACATCAAACAGTATGTCTAGAGGAAGCCAAAGGTAGGTGCCCTTTTCTCCACTTCACCCCGCAAAGGCGACTCCTTCCGTAGGAAGCACTCAAGCGCGAAGGGCCTTCCAGACCTTACTACCAGCAAGGGGACCAAGGCTCTACGAGGTACCAGCCACACAGCTGAGGGGCCCCAAGGCTCTTGTACCAGGGATC
The DNA here is from genome assembly GCF_040938575.1 of Ambystoma mexicanum. Lineage (NCBI taxonomy): Eukaryota > Metazoa > Chordata > Amphibia > Caudata > Ambystomatidae > Ambystoma > Ambystoma mexicanum. The sequence goes on along the minus strand of NC_090939.1, from coordinate 82,660,954 downwards.
TCCCGAGGGCCTTAACTCTGATACCAGGCACAAGCCTGAGGGGGCACCTGAACGCAGTACCACGTGCACTACTGGCAACATGGCCAAGGGCAATCTGCCTCTCAGGCCCTCACCTGCGGGCAGTGACGGTCCCAGTCATCGCAGTCAAGCAAGCAGGCGGAGACTGGTCCCAGTACGACGGTCATCACGCAGCAAGCACGTGGTGCAGTAATAGACAAAATGGCCACCCGGCCAGACAAAATGGAGGCGCACCCTGAGTCTCACCATTCCAGTGCACAGAGATCGGACCGTGCGCCAAGGTGGGTTTTGGTCACCGCCGGTCACCTGGTGCACCTCATACACTACTACATCTATACATGGGCGATGCACAGACCCCAGCTACCTGAGGCAAGGTGCGGGGAGAGCACAGCAGCATGTACAGGTCCAAGGACCCCCAACCACATAGAAACGTGCCTCATCTGGCATGCAAGGACCGTCTCTTTAAGAAATTCCTAACGCTCATGAGGTCGCCTCAAATGGGGACCATACTCAGGGGGGGTCATCCAAGACATGCTCCCTCCGACACCCATGAAACGTCCTGCCACAAAGGTAACACAGACGAAGACGAGGATCGAGACACCTCTCGCCAGCTAGGGCCTTCTATGAAAGGCTGGCTGGCGTGGCGGAGTACTTTGGGATCCTACACCCGAAGGTTGAGCAACTGGAGGCAGGGGGTTTTGGCAGAGGTGCTTACCATCTGGTCAACCACCAAATCTGATATCCTGTTGCAAAAGGATGTTGAATCCCTGGCAAAAAAGGGCTGGGTCCAACCCCACTCTACGCAGTCTACAAACAAGCACCTAGATGCCAAATATATGCCGGGGGAGCAGGACTCTTTTGTCCTATCTGTGCACCCGCAGCCTCACTCTTCGGTCATAGCAGTGGCCTCGATTTATGCAGAGGCACAAACCTCCACGTCTACACCTACTTCAACCCTACTAGGTAAGAAGAAAAAACTCCTAGAGGCATGCAGGAAAAAGATCTATTTGAAAGCTAATCTCCACCTGTGGCAGGCTAATGTGGACACCATGCTAGCAGTCGTCAACCAGAAAATATGGCACGAGATAGCAGAATTTGTTCCTGAGCTGCCAGCCCACAGTCAAGCTCGATTCAAAGCAGGTCTGGCAGAGGTGAAGATAGTGGCCCAGGACATCATGGAGACGACAGTGGCACATATATACACCACAGGCAGGGCTGTATGTGTGCAGGGACGTCATTTCACCAAAATGCCAGGGGTAGCGGAAGTGACATCACACGACCCTTGGCCCCTGGTGACATCACAGGAAGTGATGTAATTTGACCCCACCCCGAAGTGATATCACTGGATACGATGGAACGTGACCTTTCACCCGTTGACAAAACAGGAAGTGCTATCACATAGCATTGTACACTACAAAAAATATGGTTACTATATCGCTATAATGTGATGTACATTTCATACAATCGCCATATGTATCGTTAAGATCAGTGTATATAGGCCCATATTACCAAATTACTGTGAATGCAAGCAGACGTCCATGACCAAATGATAATGATGTGTTATTATATAGCACTTACGCTTAAGCGCTTTATATAGAAAAAATATACACCCAATATCACCCAACCTGTGTTGGTACTCATTTATCGACCTCAGGAGGATGAAAGGCTGAGTTGAGGCGTTTAAGAACAGACTAAATCAGTGACTCACCTCCTGAAGTGTGCCTGAAATAAACCTTTAATGACTCTAGCAATTATTGTATAGAAATCCAGAAAGACACATTATTTGGTATTCCTAATCTTTCTTATTTAGGGTCAGTGCTGAAAGTATTAGACTTGTGTCACTCCTTTTCTTCTTTTTCTTCTTTTTTTAAGGGGCTTTAACAAGAAAGCCAGTCACTCCAGAACTAACGAGCCACATGGTGCTGGCCACAGCCCAGGAGCTTGCATTACAAAACAAACAAAAAAAAAAAACTTTTTTTTTTCTCTTGTTTTTCTAGAGGTCGCAAGGGTGACCACAGAGGTCGCAAGGGAAACCTCAGAGGTCGCAGTTGCGACCTCTGGCGACCCCCAAATGACGTCCCTGTATGTGTGGCCACCAACATGAGGAGGACTGCATGGCTTAAGGCAACCAAGTTTAACCCTGATATGCAGGAACGCATTCTCGACCTGCCATTAGAGGGCGGGGACTTGTTCATTCATCTATAGATGAGGAGCTTCACAAAAAGAAAAAAAGCTCCCAAACAGTGAAGTCTCTTGCAATATATACTAAGCCTTCAGGTAAGAGTTTTAGCCAGGGTCATCCATGCTCTGACAGAGGTTGTACCTTGGGCGGTTTTGGGAGTTTCCAGGAATGCTGTACTAGGCAGCCTGACGGGTCCCCCAGCCAGCACCGACGGAAGCTGCACAAGTCGTCACATAAGGGGTTCTTCCAGTCCCTCTCCCAGGCACCAGGCTCAGATTGAAAGAAACAGTGATGGTGCCATGCAGATTCACAGTTCTCCGGTGGGGGGCAGGTTTGCCCTTCACATTCACTCCTGGCAGACAAGGTTCACGGACCCATGGATTCTCTGTGTGGTTTCCTCGGGCTTCCATCTACCAATACCTCCATCTCCTCTTCCACCCCCACAGATTGGGACGGCAACTCTTCTGGCGGAGATCCGCTCGCTCATATTGAGCCTGGCAGTGGAGGAGGTCCCACCCTCACCGGGAGGCATGGGTTTCTACTCCGCCATCTTTGCCATACAGAAAAAGAACCAGGCTGGCCTGAGAGTTGTCCTGGACCTTTCAACACTGAACCTTTCCCTACCCCTCCAAATGTTCAGGATGGTTACGCCGGCGCTGATAGTGGATACACTGTGTGGGGGAGACTGGATGTGCTCCCTGGATCTGAAGGATGCTTATCTACACCTCCCGATTTGGGAACCCCATTGTTCCTTCCTACGCTTCAGGATAATGGGCTTCCATTTCCAATACAAGGTCCTCCCATTTAGTCTCAATTTGGCCTTGCGAGTCTTTACTTGCGAGGCTGAATTGAGAATAAACACCTTTAGCCATACCTCAATGACTGGCTTGTACGAGCAGAGTCTCCTGAGGGAGTCTAATGCACACGCTATACGAATTGGGGTTCTCTATCAACCTCAAGAAGTCAGTTACATCCCACTCAGTCCTTGACATTCTTGGGGCTGATTTGGTATAGGAGCGCAGAGAGGATCTTCTTCTCCGAGGACAAGGTCACAGCAATTGGGGCTGCCACAGGGCATTTCCTAAGCAGATCAGTAACTTCGGCATGGTGGTGCCAGCACCTGCTGGGAATAATGGCAGAATGACTCCTAGTGGTGCCACACGCAAGGCTCAAAATTAGGAGGCTCCAGCTACATTTCCCAGACTCTTGGAATCAGGATACGGGCTACCAAGCGGCTCTTCTCAGCATACCACAGCACCTGCACCAGGACCTCACGTGGTGGAGTGCAGAGGCCAACCTCTTAGTGGGCCGGCCGTTCCGGCAGCCACTACCGGTGTTCACCATTACCACGGACTCGCCTCTGGAAGGATGGGGGGGCCACCCTGGACAAGCCCAGTGTCCATGAACTCTGGTTGAAGCAGGAACAACTACAGCACATAAATTGGCTCGAGATGATGGCCATCGGCCTTGCTCTCAATACTTTCCTCCCTATTATCAGCAACAAACTGGTCTGCATTCAGACACAGCTCCACATGCATGCACTACATCAACAAGCAGGGGGGGTACCAGGTCTCCTCCCCTCTGCAGGCTGTCCATCAACATATGGGAATGGGCACTGTCAAACATCATTTATCTATCTGCTGTCTACCTCCTGGGGGAGGCGAATTTGGAGGTGGACAGACTCAGCAGGCTGGGTGTCGACAACTACGAGTGACAGATGAACGAGAGTTCGTCAGCAGGTGGGGCCACCCTCAGGTAGATCTATTCATCACCGTGAGCAACAGATGTCGTCACCAGTTTGCGCCTTGAATAGGACAGGCCAGATGCTTACTCGGGAATGCATTGCAGAGTCAATGGAACAACATTTGTGCATGCGCTTTTCCTCTGACCCCGTTGATTCACAGGATTCATCTGCAAATTCAAGGAAGTGCTGAGGCTTCGCCTCATCTTGATAGCGCTGCAGTGGCCAGCCAGACCTTGGATTTCAGAGCTCCTCTGACTATCGGGTCAACCTCCAGGCCCCCTTGCAGAGGGACCGGCCCCCCTATTATCCAAGCAGGGAGCTACGGTGGTACACCCCTCTCAGGACAGGTTAGCCCTAGCAACTTGGTTCCTGAGCACATCACCCTGAAACATCTACACTTGTCACAGGACAATTTGGACATCATTCAAGGGGCAACAAGCAGCTCCACCAGGAGTCCACACAGAGGCAAATGGACCAGGTTCTGTCACTAGGCCAAGGCAAACAAGATAGAACCTCTGTATTTGTATTGAGTATTTTATTAGAGCTTATATAGCGTGTTTGGCCAAAGCGGTGCACAGAATATTAAAACAACAGTACAGAAAATATGAGAAGATAAAGGAGGTTAAAAAATCAAATCTGAAAGCAAACAGTCATGGACAGTGGAGAAAATGATTTTTCAAGGAGACCTGAAAAAGAGAATAGACAGCGATATATTGTAGAGATAGAGGAGGAGTGTTCCAGTGAAAAGGAGCAAGAAGCTGGAAAGAATGAAAGCAAGACTGAGCTCAGGGTGGATGAGGAACAGTCAACTTAAAAAGACACTCGGAACGAAGAGATCGAGAAGCAGTATAGAAGGACGGGAGAGCACCAAGATAATCTGGGGCTAACCCATAGAGAGATTTGAAGACTAAGCAGAGAAAATTGAATTTAAGTTGAGAGTAAAAAAGTAACCAACCAAGAGATACAAGTGATGCTGAGATAGAATCGTGATAGGAGAGAAGACAGAGTAAACGAACAGAGGAGTGGTATATAGATTTCAAAGGAGCCAGATGAGATGAGGGGTGACCAAAAAGCGTAACAGAGCAATAGAAAAGTCGAGAAAAAAATGAGTGAAGAAATAAGCAGTTTAGTTGCATGAAAGGTAAGAAAGAAGCAAACTTTGCGGATGTTATACAGATGAAAACGGCAATACCGGGATGTGAGAGAAATATGAGTAAAAGAAAGATGAAATGAAATGAGTCCAAATGAAGACCTAGATTAAGGGAAATAGAAAGGGTATAGGGTGGGAAGGAAATAGATGGTGGAGGAGAAAAAGAGTTAGCAGGGAAAAATAGAACCTCCGTTTTCCCAGCGTTCAAAGTAAGAAAGTGCAATGGCATCCAAGATTTAATAGCGGAGAGACAAAAGGAGAGAGTGTGGAGAATTTCAGGTGTGAAGGATGAGAAAGATAGGAAAAGTTGTGGGTCATCAGCATAAAGATGATAAGAGATTCCAAAAGAAATAATCACAGGAGCAAGTAATGAAGTATAGATTGAGAATAGAAATGGACCCAGGACAGAACCTTGGGGAACACCGTGGTCGAAGGGAAGAGGTGACAAAAGTTTCTACCCCACGAAACAGAACAAGTTCTGTTAGAAAGATAAGAGGAGAACCAGGAAAGAACAGAACCCCCGAAACCAAAAGAGGAAAGAGAATCAAGGAGCAAAGAGTGATCAACGGTGTCGAAAGCAGCTGATAAATCAAGAAGAATGAGAAAAGAGGAGTGTTTAGAGTGGCAAGCAGACAGAAGGGGTTCCATCTAATAATGTCCCCTCAAAAATAACGCCATGCCAACCAAAAAAAAAAAAAAAGAAATCGCTGAAAAATTGCAGTTTTTTGCGAGGACATTATTAGATGAAAAATGCTGGGGGCACCCCTGCAACCTCCAAACCCTTTTTTTTTTAAAGGCTACGGAAGGACACCCCTGCAACACCTGCTCCCCCTGATAGATATATGGTCACCTATATAATGTTGCCACTACATTTTCCCAGTGACATTATATATGGCGACCATATATATAGGGATATTATTTCCTGATACCACAGAAGGGAGTTAAGAACGCACATTAACACAGTCTGGGTGGAATAGCCGGGACGAAATCCGGACTGAAAATGAGGGAGAAGAGATAATTCATTAACAAAAGAAGAGATCTGGGAATAGGCCAGGCGCTCCAGGAGCTAGATAAGTAGGGAAGAAGAGAAATAGAGCGGAAATTACAGACAACAAGAGGATTGACTGAGGTTCTTTTTTAGAATAGGAATGATAGCATGTTTGAAAGCAGTAGGAAAAGTGGATGTGAAGAGACAACTATTAAAGAATGAAACAAGAAAAGGTACAAAAGAAGGATAGATTAAAGGAATGAGAGCAGATGGGATAGGGTCCCTAGGGGCTGCTGTTGGGTAGACTTTGGCCAACAAAAGTGTTACATCAGAGTTGGACACGGGAACAAATTCCAACAGGAAAGTTAGAGGTTTGGGTGGAGGAGGAAATGCAATGGAAGAGGAGGTTGAATAAATAATATCCTGACTGAGAGAGTGAACCTTAGAGGAAAAGAAAGAAGCAAAATCAAAAGCAGAAAGAGTGGAGTTAATGGAAGAATCAGGAGAAGGAGGAGAGAGAAGACGGGTTAAAGTTTGGATCAGATGCCTAGGATGAGCAGATTGAGAATGAAGATGATCAGCGAAATACATACATTTAGCAGATTTTAAGCAGTGGTCATAAAGAGCGTGATAAGAGAAATAAGCATAATGATTAGAGGGAGAACGAGACTTAAGCCAGCATCTTTCCAGCCAACATAAAAGTCGCTGCATAAAGCAAAGATGGGAGGAAAGCCAAGGTTGGGCAGGTTTGCGGGTAGGCTGGAAAGCAGAAAGAGGATATAGTTGATCAAGACATGACAGAAAAGTAATGAGAGAGTGGAAGAGGCCGCATTAGCAGAAAGTGAGCTAAAGTGAGAAAGCAAAGGAAGACTATTGGTACAAGTGTTGTGATAAAGTGAAGAATTGAAATTGCATAAATTGCGGCGGTAAAATGTGTTGGGCAAGAGAGGAGTAGGAGAAATAAGAGAAATGGGAGGAAGAAGTGATATAGAGAGAAGCGAGTGGTCTGATAGGTAAACAGGTAAGGTTGACACAGAAGAGGCAGTAAAAGATGAGAGAAAGATTAGCTCAAGTAAGGAACCAGAGTCATGAGTGGAGGGAGTAGGAAGTGGAGCAAGTAAATGAGAATCAAGAATAGAAAGAAAGGGAGAGGAAGAGTGTGTTGAAGAAATATGTAGATTAGAGTTGTCTAATAAAGCAAGCAGGGGTTGGGCTAGGATGAATGTGATGGAGAAGGTGGTCGAAGTCGACGCAGAATGGGCCAAGGTGGGCGATAGATGAGAAGATTAGAAACAGCATGAGGAGCAGTAAAAATCTTATAAATAAATTCAAAAAAAGCATACATGGGCGTATCAACAGGAGAGGGAACAGAGATATAGGAGGGGCAAACGAGAATACCAACACCACCTCCGCGGCTAGTGGAATGAGGGACATGTGAAAAAGAAGACAAGGAAGTAGTGAGAGAAGCGACAACAATGGAATTGTGATGTAGAATCCAAGTTTCAGAAATGCAAAGGAAATGAAAACGTAATCTTAAGAAAATGACCAAAACTGCAGATGACTTGTTACATAGGTTTCGGACAAAATGTCTGAATAAACATTAACGACCCCACCAACCGACATAAAACACACCCCACGAAAAGTTCTAATTACCAAAAGTTCGAACACTATACTAAACAGTATAGTGAGCGGGGTATCGCAGAGTAAACCCCCGCAGTTTAGCAGAGCAAAAAACCCCTGCGACACCCTGCTCACTATACTGTACAGTATAGTGAGCGGGGTTTGCGGTGGACACCCCTGCAGCTGCCCAAAAAAAAGAACATTTGTAGTGCGTACATTTCCCATGCGAACATTTCCATCGCAGACTTTTCCATAACGGAAATATCACGCAGATCTGTTACATAAGGACCTTGCAGTCCAAAGGCCCAGATCAATGTCAGCAGAGGTGTCAGTAAGTGGTGGAAAAATGAGGTTAGGATTCACACATGTATTGCTGATTGTATTGTCTGATTGTAGGCTGTCAGATGATAGGTGATTGGCTATTGAAATAGTCATGAGAAAGTAAAACAGTACCTTGATGTTAGTCCAAGAACCGGGCAATGATTTGTCCTACGGCACTGGAGTAAGCAGGAGAGTGGAAGGCAACGTGGCTACAAGGCCATGGGCCCCATCTCACTAAGCCCCACTTTGCCGCGGCTTTGCCTGAGGGTGGGTTTTTCAAGCCTCTGGAATGCACGGTAGAGCAGGTGCTGTCTTTTTCCACGCATCTGGCTCATTCCAGTGGCAGGTCGACGCCTGTTGTACTTATGTGGCGGCCCTAGGGGCTTATAAAAACTCTGGCGATAACCTCTTCTCGTCCTCCAATCCGGTGGTCAAGAAACATTTGGTGGGTCTGACCAGATTGTATCCCCCAGTCAAGCGACCACACCCAGGGACCTCAATGTGGTGTTGGGCGCCCTGGCCCACCAGCTGTTTGAGCCCATGGCATCAGTGGACAACAGGCTGGTTACCATTAAGACTGGTCTCCTGTTTGGCTTTACCTCAGCGCGCAGGATCAGTGAGATCCAGGCTCTAGTGGCATCAGGGCCATATACCACATTTCACTGGGATAAGGTGGTACTCGGGACGCACCCTGCATTACTCCCAAAGGTTGTGATATGATATGGCATTTATAATGCGCCTATACACAAGTGTTTCAAGGCATGATGAGGCAAGGGAGGAGGAACAGAGGGAAGACAGAGACAATCATCTTACTAGGCCAGGAGACATTGAACTCACGCAAGTGCAGGGGAAGGGGTAAGGGGGAAAATGCAGGGAGCAGAGGGGGGCAGTGCAGTACATGGGAATGACAAGAAAAATAAATAGAATAAATAAAACGACTCCCCTTGTTAATTTGGTTACCATTAAGACTGGTCTCCTGTTTGGCTTTACCTCAGCGCGCAGGATCAGTGAGATCCAGGCTCTAGTGGCATCAGAGCCATATACCACATTTCACTGGGATAAGGTGGTACTCGGGACGCACCCTGCATTACTCCCAAAGGTTGTGATATGATATGGCATTTATAATGCGCCTATACACAAGTGTTTCAAGGCATGACGAGGCAAGGGAGGAGGAACAGAGGGAAGACAGAGACAATCATCTTACTAGGCCAGGAGACATTGAACTCACGCAAGTGCAGGGGAAGGGGTAAGGGGAAAATGCAGGGAGCAGAGGGGGCAGTGCAGTACATGGGAATGACAAGAAAAATAAATAGAATAAATAAAAGCAATAAGTAAAAAGTGCGGCCATTGGTGGCAAGTGCAAGGGTAAGTGCAGAAATCGTGTGTGAAGTGCTGGTGGGGGCTGTAGGGATACAAAAAACTGTCCCCAAGTGTGGGGGATGCCAGGGAGGCAGTGCAGGGGTGCAACTGGTGGGGGAGGGGACCAGGGCCCGAGGTCAGAGGGTGACCAGGTGACAAGTGCAGTTTCGGTCAGGAGTTCAGCAGGGGAGAGGAGGAGAGAAAGCAGAAGCAAAGAGGAAGGTTTTGGAGTGCTTCCGGAACCGGAGATGGTTCTCCTCAAGTTTCAGGGAGGCTGTTCCAGAGGGAGACCCCAGCCGAAGAGAGAGATCTACCACCAACTCTTTGCTTGGAGAAGCAACTGACTCTGAAGGAGTTGGAGGTAGATGAGCGAAGAGCTCAAGAAGGAAGATATTTAGGAAGAGAGAGTTGAAGGTATTGAGGCCCTAGGTCCCAGAAGGCCTTGTGGACAATGCAGAGGTTTTTGAACTTAATCCTCCCAGCCACTGGGAGCCAGTGCAGAGATTTCATTCCTGGAGAGAAACGATCCCTGGGCTTGAGGCCAAGGCCAAGTCTTGCAGTCCTGTTCTGGGTGAGTTGCAGAGAGTAGAAGCAGGCAGACTTAGAAAGAGGCTGTTGCAGTAGTCCAGCCTAGAGAGAATCGGAGCTCTGGAGACAGTGAGCTTCTGGGGGAAGGAGAGGAAAGGAAGAATACCTAGGAGGGGACTATGGATTAGGAGTACGTTAGTCACTACGGTGAGTAACATAATTTATTGTGCACTCAGTTTCCCTAACTCCAGTTTGTGGTTCCTGTGGACTTTGGTTTTTAAATTTCTTATGGGCTCTTTGTCTGAGCCCCTACATTCATGTTCTACAAGATTGCTCACCTTTAAGGTGATTTTTCTGGTTGCCATCACTTGCACGAGACGGGTGAGTGGGCTTCATGAGTTGTCTGCAAAACCACACTATTTGTTTTTTTTTCCAAAGAGAAGGAGGTGTTGAGAGTAAGGCCATCCTTTCTTCTTAAGGGATCTCAGATTTTCATCTCTCAAAACCTTTCCTGTGTTTCTTTCTCCTCTTATCTCCAAGGCAGAGAAAGTATTCAATCGGCTGGACCCGGTGCTGGCTCTCAGCTACTATATCTCTCAGACGAGGGACATCAGGAATGATGACCAGCTTATTGTTGATTATGCTGGTGCCTGTGCTGCAAGGATATCACCCAACAGACCCTGTCAAGGTGGATCATTCTCGGCATCTCTGGGAATGCTGGGCAAAGTTACAACACTGCTGTCTGCAGCTATGTGCCCTGTTTGGCATCTCCACTGTGGAGGTGAAGCCCCACCCCTGAATGCGTGATTCATCTGCTGTGGGGCCTGGTTTGCGAGAATGGGGTGTGTTCCATCCTGCTTCATACACCGTGCCTGGACATCACCCCTGAGGCCCTCCAATCAGCCTCAGCCTATTTGACATTTCATGGGTGAAGCTGGTCAAAGTCGGGATGCTGCTGTCTGCAGCTACACACCCCGTTTGACATCTCCACTTCGCAAAATACTATTTACTATAACCTAAACATATTACATATTACATAGTATCCTCAAATAAGTCTCGTTTTGGCAGGGCTGTCCTCCAACAAGTGGTGACATGATTACCATGGAGTTTGCTCATTCCCTCCTCCATCTATCTAAGATGAGGAATCCGTGGGAGGACACAATCCATTAGAAGAACAAATTACTTAACCCTTGTAATGTTCTTTCTCCTGGATGTTGGTCCCACAGATTCCTCATCGCCCTCCAAGCCTACCCCACGGTCAAGGAGCTCTCTAATGCAATTATACATTGACTCTCCTTTAATGCTAAAGGACTATTCTAATCCATAACGCGGCTGTCCAAGGGGAAGAAAGGACAACGGAGGTCAGGGGGCACCAATGACGCTATTTGTACCTGCCTCCAAAGACATAGTTACAACAAGGCCCAGGCCTGGGTCTGCAGATTGCCAGAAGAGCCGCATTTGAATGGAGTTTATTTTCAATTTACTGTTTGTCAATTTTTAAATATAAAGTAAATTTTGTTTCTCAAAGTCTGTCTGATCCACAACACTGTGAGCCATTTTTAGCTGTTACTAGTCATTCCACTCTGACAGCAGTTTTTGAGCATTACTTGCCAAGCAGCTGAATTCACTGGAGTTGAACTCCACTTCCGGCTATCACCCGCGGCGCGCATTGTGGTGGCGTTATTGTGACGTGTTGTGATGGTATTGTGACACGCCACAGGCTTTAACTGTCCCGCATAAGCGCAAATCGCTGATGTTAAGCCTGTTTAGGCCGTGATTTTGAACACAGATTGGATATTTTGTCTTTCAGGTGGGTCTTCTTATTCAGTATAGTGGCAACTATAACATTAGTCATAGGAGGCCACATCTATAAAGGACCTACCCTAAGGGCACTGGACAATAATATGGTGGCTTTTACATTGAGACCTTTAAATAAAATTAGAGATCTAGGTATCTTCCGCTCTAATGAGATGATCCTTAGTAGAAACAACCACTTGAGTATCAAGGCAGCATTCATTAATGCTAGATCCGCATGTGCTCACACAACAGAAGTGGTCAATCTGATTGAGGAGCACAGTTTAGATGTCCTCCTAATTACAGAAACATGGTTTTCAGACAATTCACAGGCCTTATTTCATGACCTAGTACCAGAAAACTTTCAGGTACAATACATCAACCGTGTTGGTAAACGTGGCAGGGTATTGCAGTTATTTATAAGAATTCACTGCAAATCTCTCATTTAAATATCCTTGAGTGGGATCATGACTCACAAGTGGGACAATTGACCATTGGATTGTCTTCAAACTCAGCCGTTCATATGGTGTTGGGATACAGACCCCAATGACCCCATCAAACATTCTTAGAAAACCTAGATCTATTTTTAACCACTTCAGGTAGCAAATACAGAGAGATTCTTCTGGTGGGAGACTAGAACATCTGGCTCGATGACCCTAAACACCCAGGCTCCAAAGAACTTTGGGACATTTTAGAAAACCATAATCTTCGTCCATTGGGAAATTCACCTACCCATACTAAAGGCCATTGTTTGGAAGTACTTATGGTGAGAGGTAATCATACCTCCCTTATAGACAACATACCTGTACATTGGTCAGACCATTTTGTCGAGCTATTTACCCTGGCTGCCTCCTTGAGGAACCATCCAGGCTTCATAGATAACCCTGGCATGTTAATACGGAAACGTAAAGATTTAGATAAAATATCTGCATTAGAGGTCAGGGAACTGCTAGCCTAAGTCGACATTACCTTACCCAGTGAGGAATTCCTCACTTTTGAGACTGAGTTTATGGATACCGTATGCACTAACTTTGCACCTATGAAACCCAAGAGGAGGACGGTCTGAAAGCCCTGGTTTACACAGAACTTAATACCTCTATGTAAATTAGTCAGTTCTACAAAACGTAAATGGCAAAAGAACCAATCCTCGGAAAATACTGACGGAGCTAAAAAGGCATTAATTAACTACAAAAAAGAGATTTTTGTAGCCAAAAGAGAATTACTTCATTAAAAAATGATGGATGCCAGTAATCAACCAAGAGAACTTTTTCCTTTGTATCCAAATGTTGTCATCCTATTAGTAAGGGTTATTTTATGTCACCATCACTACTACAAGCTAAAGCCTTCAACATATTATTTTGGGAGAAAATTGAATGCATTAAGAGTAACATTGCAGCCAAAGGTCAGACTTCAGCCCATAATTTTTCGGGACAGACAATCAATCAACCCCTTTTGGAACAGCAGCAGCTCAGGGGTTTTGATACTTGGAAGCAGTTCGATTTTCATCCTGTATCACAGGATCATATATGCTCATCGGTCAAAGCTTTGAAATCCACCAATCATTCCCTATTTCCACTGCCCGCTTTGGTAGCAAAGCACATGGCTGAGGAAATATCCCTTTTCTTGACAGCATTTGTTAATACATTCTTAAATCGGGGCTCATTGCCTCAGACTCTGAAATACACAATGCTAACCCCATTGTTAAAAAAATCTAATTTGGACCCTTTGGTGCTCCAGAATTATCGACCTATTGCAGGACTTCCCTGGTCCGGGAAAGTCCTGGAGAAAGTGGTCACCCAGCAGTTGCAGGCCTTTGTGGAAGATGAGTCACTTCTTGATTACCTTCCAATCTGGGTTTCGCCCAATGTTTGGCACTGAAACAGCTCTGCTGGTAGTTCAATATGATCTTTTGAAGGTTGCTGATCAAGGTGAACTTTCACTTCTGGTAATGCTAGACCTGTCTACCGCCTTCGACACGGTCAACCATTCCACCTTGCTTGATTGGTTGAAGTTGGTTGGCAGAATATCGGAGCATGCCATTCATTGGTTTAAATAATTCCTGGAGAACCGCCAACAATGTGTCAGACTTGGAGGTTTTACCTCAGACCCCGTTACTATGTGATGTGGTGTCCCGTAGGGGTCCTCTCTGTCGCCTCTCCTTTTAAATTTATACCTCCAGCCAGTTATGGAAATCCTGAGACGTCACAGGTTGAGTTATCAGTCCTAAGCCAATGACACTCAGGTCTTCATCAAAATTGGAATTTTTGAAGAAACTTTTGCCAGGGTTAGTCAGTGCCTTCAAGAGATCAGTGAATGGATGTCCATTAACCAACTTCAATTGAATGCCTCTAAAACAGAGTTTATCTTGTTTGGGCTTGAACATCTACTCCCAGTTCTAAAAAAACAGCCAATCCCCAACCTTTTGAGTGTAGAGCTGTACTTTGCCTCTAAAGTTAAGAACCTGGGCTGCATCTGGCAGGACAACCTGGGCTGTGAAAGCCAGGTTGGGGCCAATGTAAAAGCAATTTTTTTACTCGTTGAGACTTCTTCGCCAGGTTCTTCCTTTTATCCCAGAAGAGGATCGTGCTATGGTGGTGGGGGCCCTATCTAATGCCCATCTGGACTACTGTAATAGTCTGATGATGGGCATTCCAGCAAAACAACTCCACAGGCTTCAGAGGGCTCAGAATGCGGCAGTTAGACTGGTCTGTGGGCTGAGTAAAACGGCCCATGTATCTCCCTCCTGCCGAGCACTCCACTGGATGGCCGCAGAAGAACATATTAAGTTCAAAGTGGCATGTCTTGTATTTAGATGTCTGAATGAACTAGCTCCTGATTATCTGAGGGATAAGATCAGCTTTACCAGCCTATGTTAACAGGATCAATTACTCTTGAGTATCCCCTCATCCACTTTGTATCAAGGTGGGATAGGTTTGCTGTTTTCGGCCCCAAGGCTCTGGAATAGCATTCCTAGAGAGATTAGGACTCTAGACTACTTTTATCAATTTTGTAGGGCATTAAAAACATTTCTGTTTAGATAACTGCTCATAAATGAACTGCTCATAAATATGTCAATGTTATAAAGCCTGTTTGGTTTTTGAGGGTTGCTACAATATGTTTGTCTAATCTTTTTTCTTAATTACAGCTGTTGCCACTATATGGTTTGGTCTGTCCTGAGTGCTATATAAATTATCAAAATCAAAGTCAACGGGAAAAGTATTTGATGGCCAAAATTGTATATGTGCTTGATATTTACAAAAGCTTTATTGCTACTGTTTTTTTTTTAAAGGAAACACGTACCAAACCCATCATGCTTTATGTATTTAGTGATTCAGTGATACAATTCTTAACGGATATATATGACAGATATAATACTCTTTGGTCATATATTGCTCTTTGGACATTTGTATCTTCCCAAAATACTCTTTAATATTCAAAACAACCAAACCCTCCTTGGTTCTTGTTGGTGCCACGTCACATTATCTTTGGAGTTCTTTCTAATCAATACACACATACACTGTGTTAAGCAAACACTTTTATATTGAAATACGCGACATGCATTTTTTAAACCATTGCAACAATGAGGGTTTTCCCTTCAGAAAAGTAAAGGTTCAAAATGATGCATCATTTTACAATATTAAATGCATGCCTATGTTTAAGTCAAGCACAGTTCCCACAGATGGCATGAAAATGATGTTCAGGAGCAAGCACTAATTAATTTCCCTCCCTGGCCCCACATTTCAGAGGTCTGTGGCCACCCACAAGGTATAGCATGAACTAGATCACAGAGAAGTTAAAATGGCGAAGAGTAAACCTGAATGCGCAAGTGCATCAAGAAAGCCGTAAAAGTGTACCCAAACCCATAAAAGGATGAGAACAAAGTCTATGTGTCAAAGGTACACACTGTTTCGCAGCTGTAAAGGTGTCCCGTAAGGATTTCCATTCAGCCATCTTTACAGAAGCTGCTCACTGCTAAGCAGGAAAATGGCATCCCTGCTGGGTTTATCACGTGTCTTTGATGACATTCTGCTGCACACTCGGTACTACCAGGAGAACCAACTGCAAAGTATGTCATAATTGTGACATTTATAATCTTTACATTTATTATATTTTAAATACATTGTAGGACTTTTACTGTGAAACAGTACTTCAAACGACAGCAGGATATCAATATCTATACCCACACATTTCAACATTGCCCATATATTGTACAGTCCAACCAACTCTACAGAGTTAACAAACATTTAAAATTACCTTAACCGCAAGACCCATAGCCTAAACCACACCGACAAAGGTAATATTGTACTGGAACACCCGATTCGTTGCTCAGTTTTACTCTTGAAGTGTTGGGTATTTTGAACAATTGCACAAACAGCAATGATGTAAACAGTATGTAGCACTTAATTTGTTAGAAAATGTGCCTGCATTGTGCAGCAACGAGGAATACTGTTGCTTCCCACATGCTTCCCACATATGAATGTTCAGATTCACACTTATCCATTACTACACCGTGAGAATGCACAGCCAAAGGTTCCAAGAACCTACTGCAACTGTCTTTACTCTACAGAGGTGTCTATGCCCAGGCAGAGTTTACAAACTTCGCTTGTGAATTTGCCATATTTTAATTGATTTCCAGCCCAGTTTAGTTATGCTGTATTAATATTAAAGACCACTGTAGGTGCTTCTTATAGAGTGGCAGCAGACAATTTGTGAGAGAAGCCAGATATTAGCATTGAAACCAAAATTCTGCATTCCAACCTTCACTCACTTGTGTCCAGTTGGCAGACCGGTTATGTTCTTATCGCTTCCTCTAAAAGATAGTTTTCGGACGTAACCTAAAGTAGACAAATAGCCGTAACAATTACTTCTAGTGTACTCAACTGTAGAACACACTGCCTTCTCCAAATCTGGGTCAGCACAGTTCGGAAAACACCCTTTCAACTAGCATAACTTAGAAGATGGCTTGAATTAATAGAGACGAAGCAATAACCTTCTAATCCCTACAACCTACAAAAAAAGGCCTTATAATGTCATGGAGCCAAAATGGGGGACAAAATGGGAGTGAAGGGGCATAGTTTGGATAACGCGGAAAGCGTGTGTTAAAGGGGCGGAAACTGGTGAAGGTGCAGAGTCTGGCAGAAGTAGAGTAAAGTTGGGGGGGAGATGCATGCACTTATTTGGGCCTGGGGCAGCAGAAAGCCGAAATACGCCACTGCCCGTATCAGCGTCACATCCGGTCACAAAGACGACTCGATGACCATCGACACCAGAGCGCATTGCGCCCCCTGGTGGGAAAAGGTTTTCAGAGAGCTGCGAGACAGAGACTATATATCTAAGATGAGGAATCTGTGGGAGAAACATCCAGTAGAAAGAACATTACCAGGGGTAAGTAACTTGTTCTTCCTGGAGATCTTTTGATTGTCTCCCTAGACATCTTATAAGGTCAAGCTGGATCCAGTAAATGGATACTCATCAATGCTCTTCAGATTTTCTTTGCGCTTCCTGTCCTGCATTCCAGCATTCAGCCATTTTGTACTTTGTGGTTTTGGATCGCTATATTTATTTGATGGCCCAAAGAGCCAGTAATTAGTTTTTAAACAAGATGCTGTTCTCTTCTTTTTACGTCTGGCTGTAGAAAGCTTTATTTTCTAACCAACTATTACATACACATAATCAAGATTTGTGGAGCATTTTTATTTATTTTATTGCATATTTATGGCGCTTATGCACAATGTGTTTCCAGGCGCAACAAGACAGAAAGGTGGGGGGGGTGGAGGTGGGGCAGAGGAGCGGGGGGATGCAGGAGGGCCCAGGGATGGGCTAGTGCAATTTTGTGCCTAGGGGGCAAGTATTGTGCAGAGACCAGGAGGGCAAGTGCTATGGGGAGCCCGGAGGGCAAATGCCATGGGATGAAGGGGATACATCTGCTAGTGCAGGGAAGGGGGTGGTAGACTGAACTCATGGGGGGGATGCCAACCATACAGGCTGGTCGGGGAGGGGACCAGGAGAGGAAGTGCTAGGTAGGGCGGGTGCTGAAACAGAGTGGACTAGGGGGGCCTGGTGTCCTGTAAAACTCATAAGGGACCAGGCCGTCAGTCACAGCAGACAGAGGGGGATTTAGCAAGGGAAGGTGAGAGGGAAGGAGGAGGAGAAGAGCAGCGTCTTCAGCCTCTTCCGGAACTTGAAGAGATCCAGCTCAAGTCCGAGAGAGGCTGGGAGGCCATTCGAGAGGGAGGCTGCGGCCGAAGATGGAGATCTATCCCCCACTCTCTGCTTGGAGAAACAACAAATCTGCAAAGTGTCATAGCTGGAGGACCGATGTGCTCTAGCCGGGAGGTATTTAGGGAGGGAGAGTTGGATGTAGTGTGGTCCCATGCGCCAGAAAGCCTTGTGGATGATGCAGAGGGCCTTGAATTTGATCCTTACAGTAACTGGGAGGCCCACACACATACAGCCGCCTACACTGCTGGCACCATCCAATCCTCTCACTGGCTCCCAAGCAGCCATCAGTTCTGACCTTGTATTTTATAGAACCGCTGAACAAAGATTCGTTGTCAAGTAAAGCTGAGGACGACATTTCTCATTCAGCTAAGGCTTTCCAGGATAGGCTTCTCGGACTGTCCGAATTTCTAGGAGTTCCCTCTCCCGAGGAGACACAACAAGCTCTTGGCCCGCAGATCTTCCCACAGATCTGGATTACAGATCCAGAAGGATGTTTTTGTCGAAGCTAACAAGATCTGGCAAAAACTCCACACAGTGCAAGCCACCAAAAGCACTGCTTCTACATCACTAAACGCTAAGCCTTTTACTTCAAGCAGCTTACTCCTCCCCAAATTATTGAATAAGGAAGACAAAACAATGTATACACCAACGCCTCCTTGCACTTCAGACAGACCAGTGCAGATGCACCCCTGGCTGCTGCTAACTGGAAGGTTTGGAGGGGCATCTGTAGTTTTGAGGCTTTCCTTCCCACTGACAAGCAGCAAACCATTATGTTGAGCATGATAGAGGCCTATGTGAGGGGTCAGTAATGCGAGGAAGACAATTGCTTGTAGATTTCTCAAAATAGGCAATTTTATCAAAGAAAATATAATGAAATAATATCCTGCTTGCCCTACTTTACAGTGGAATTCCCTACCTAGTCTAAAGACTAACAGCACATTCTCTAGCATGGCTAAACAGGCCCTCACTCTAAACAACCAATATACAAAGAAAAGTATATAGCAACACAATATAATAAACAAAATAAAAACAAGATCTTTATGGCCTTCTCCTGTATTGGGTAAACTCCCTTTCCCAGGCTTCAAAGTCACTTACACATGTTCAATAAAAGGAAAGAAAGGTTTCAAACCAGTTCTTGAAAAGTTCAAAGTTAAAACAAAGTTCACCAAATAAAAATCCACTGGTAGCCACTCTTTCCCCTTGTATGGAAAGATCATCTTCCAACTTTCAGGAAGAAGAAATAGCACCAATGGTAATCCTGGTTATGATGATCGCAGGTCTCTACTTTAGGTTAATTGCCACAGTTCAAAGATAGTGTGATATTCTTCAAATCTCCATAATATACACTTCTTGACAATGTCTTCTGTTACAGCTTTACAGCTGGTATATTTGTCAGGATGTTCTGCTACTTCAGAAAAAAATAAAAGGTATCTGATCTAGTTTCAATCTCACAGGTTCAAAATATACATATAGCAAAAAAGTGAACGAGACCTATTATGTATGACAGACCACCTGATTAAAAATTCTACAGTCACATCAACATTGTATAATCTACCAATCGCCTGACGCCCAGTGGAGAGAAAGAGAGAGAGAGAGAGAGAGAGAGACAGGAGAAGCGCTGCAGGCTGAGTAGTTGCCGGAGAGTTACAGGAATACTTGCTGAAGAGCAGTCTGGAAGAGAGATGAATAATATCTATTTGGGATCATTGTAGGTCTCAAAGTGGAAATTAGGCTTTCCACGTAAAATAAACTGTGGTGACGTTACTCTTTATACATGTTAGGAGAACACAACGATGTGTACTAGAGAGCCACATGGGAACACAAGAATATAAAAGGAGTGGTGCACTAACAGGCCCCGCCATGTCCTGATGAAGGCCGGATCAAATAGGAGCAGTACAACGGCTCATTAAAACCATCTGAAACACGTGTCTATCTAATGATTTAAAAGAATGTGTACATCGTAAAAAGATATAGGTGTGGATTGATGTTTGAAGCCTAAATAGATATATTAAGCGATTGGTACATTGTTCTGGTTTTCTAATATGTGAATGGTCACTGTATATATGAATATAATCTTGTGTTCTAGAGAGAATGAAATTGTAACTGACGTGTAGCATTGTGTTGTATGATATAGTAGTATCATAAAACACAATTTTTGGTGTCTAGTTTGTATTAGGATAGAAAAAGTATACGGCTGGTAATATAAGAAGCCAGTGTTTTTAAGAATCAAATTGTCTATTTTTTAAATAAAATGTGTTTATTTTTCTAAATAATGTTGATGTGATTGTAGAATTTTATACAGGACGTTTGTCATACATAATGGGTCCTGTTCACTTTTTTTGCTGTATATATGTTCTGCTGCTTCTACTTCCAACCACCACACTCTTATTGTTAGTACTATGAGAACAGTCGCCTTGCGTTCATAGCACAATACCACTTCAATGTGACATCTACTGACAATTTGTATACACCACCACAGTTCAAGTGTACTACTCCAGTATTGATGACCTTTAGGTAGATTTCAACCAAACGCTCAACCTCCCCAGGTAGGCAAGGCGCTCGCCCTTTTAATAACTCTCTTAAAGGGGCAGCCTCTTTACCTCTTTCGTCGATATCACTACCAAAGGAACAACCTGCTTCTGCTCACATGAATCTTCCCTTCTAGCTTCAGCAGTCTGTTGCACCATAAGTTGTTCTTACTTCAGGGTATATTTCACTAGCATTAGTTTCCCCTTCCCCAATTTTGCACACACTTTTCCACTTGGTATTTACCCAAATGGTTATTAAATACTTCTGTGTTCTCAGCTTTAGGTAATCTAGGGGTACTTGCTTCTTATGCCACTTTTACACAGTTAGTTGGTTCTGGAATGCTTGGCAAAACAAGTTCCACTCTGAAAAGGGGAGATCCACTGGCTTGGGCAATGCTTGTTATTCTCAAGGTTTTTAGCCTCTTTAATCCGTAAAAACGTTTGAATGTCAATTCTGGCTACAATTCTTACTTCACAGTGAAAACATAATAAGGCACACGCAACCTATATTTTAGGCAGTTTTCAAGGTTTAAAGTTGACACAGAGCCTAACAAAATCCAGTTCAAGCTTCTATAGAGAGTAATAATTAGGCACACGCGATTTCCCTTTATAATAGTACTCACTCTGCTACTTTTAACTCGTGTATAGCCACAGTTCGGTATTCAGTAAGGTTTGGAAAGCATTCTCTTAACTTAATCAGTGACATGCAACCGCTTCTTTGTACAGCAAACAGTCTTGGATACGTCAACAATGGGTTAGCTTCTCACGCAAACAAGACTCTTCAATGTTATACGTGAGTGCTGTAACTTCATTGATGAGAAGACTTTCAAGACAACAAAGAGTTACAGCTACTAGCAAGGCTTGTGCATTGCACCTGAACGCTGTGCTTCACTCACCGGCTTCAGTGTCACTGGTCCTGCGGGTCGCACTGCTACCCAGACTTTCTCCACTTCTTCTGCTACTTCTAGCCTGCGGGGGACCACGCCTCTCTCCAGCATGGGTGTCTTTGGTCCGGCCACTGGCTTTGGGAGATTCCTTTTCTCCCAAGACCCTCTGCTCACATTCTGCTTTAGTCTCCTGCAGCACTTCCACTTCTCTGTAACCGGCAATGTGGCTCACATGGGGAAAACTCAGCCTTCTGGCCGTCTTCCGACACGCATATTATATTTTCCAGAGGAAGATGGCATAGAGAAGACAACATTTCCATAGTCCTTTATCTTGCACCATTCGGAATGAGGAGTGTATTTAGTTTGGGACATCAATAAGGGTGTTGCTTTTGATATAATGTGCTCTGAATTTATAAGGTTAGATTTCACAACCTTCGATCTTATATCAGAGTGAGAGACATTACAATGACAATAAGCCATGACCTCCTTTGGTGCAGTGGTAAGAATCTCTTTATGAGGAGTAATACCATGTCTCATCCCACGGAATACCCTCACCGCCCTGGGCCCTGTCTCCTCCCAGGTGATCCTCCTGCATTACATCACCCCCAGGGTTGGGATCAGGAAGCTTCTGTCTTCCCCTGGCCACCAGAGAGGAGACTTTAAATAGGGATTCAGCAAGGGATCCGTAGGATTCTTCACACCTAGCTCACACTCGGGACCGCCTCAAGGCCTCAGTCCACCACATTGATACCTCCAGGTAGGTATGGCTTTGGGCACTGACATTTACAGAGTGTTGTAGATGTATGCCACCCAGTTCTCACACACGGTTCAGGACAGAAGATTGGATTTGCCCTTCAACAGTCAGGATCTATTTCATCTATCCACAAATGAAGAACTTAACAAAAGAAAAACCTCTAACCAGAACCCCAAGTCTCTAGCGATCCTCTCCAAGCCAACTCATAAGCGTTTTCACCAGTTGGTTTTCTCCAAAGATGTCAAACAGAGGTCATGTGGTGGGTTTCATGGCTATCTTGACGAGAATATGCAAACTGAGGCCACACTAAGCTCCTAATGTGGACAATTGTTGCACATTGCCCACATATGTACCTTCAAGCTAGGAAACAAGAAAGATATTCTCTTTTTTGGCATAGTAGCCTTATTTAATTGGATTTCAAAGCATATAAAGTATTGCACATAATATAACATTCTTTGAGAATTCAATTAAAACATTTTTAACATAATGATTTTTACCAATCAAACAGAGCACAAGACAGGTTTGTTTTTAGTGATGACCAGCAGAATGTTTCTGCTTTTCAAGCTATGGCAACTTTTCTTCTGGAAATGAAAACATAGTAGTCCGCAACCGCAATCCAAAAATGTCATGACTCTTCGCATCATCCAGTCTGTGTCTTCCATCAAACTGACTTTCCTGAAGAAGAGTCGTCATAACTCAAAACACTTTGAAAAGCAAAAACATTCTGCTGGTCATCACTGAGAGCAAACTTCATATGCTTTTTCTCCAATCCATCTTTTCTCCATGGTCCTGGAGAGATTCTCCATCAGCCTGCGCTCCGCTCTCATCCTGACAGCCCCCAGTGGCCAGCCCGCTTCTGGTTCTCCCATCTGGTGCAAGCCCAGAGGGAGGGTCCGATTTCTCCTTATGGCAACACATGTTCTCCTCCATCAAAAGCATGGGAGAGTACTCCACCCCTCCCCTCGATTGCTCAATTTAGCAGCATGGTTCCTGAGCTGCTGACCCTAGACCCTCTCAGGTTATCTTCTGAGAATATGAAAATAATCCAGGCAGCCAAGAAGGCATCTAACAAGGCCCAGTACCAGGGCAAGTGGACCAGGTTCTGTTATTGACCTCTGGACAAGCATGTTAATCCATTGACCTGCCCTCTGAACGAGACCCTCTCCTTTATCTCACATATTGCGGCCCTCAGTATCTCAGTTGACTCATGACAATCGCATCTTTCAGCTACTGGTGCATACTGCATACCACACCACCCAGGACATGTCTTTTTCCATCTCAAACCCAGTTGTGCACAGACACCCTAAGGGTGTCACCGGGCTCTATTCCGCAGTAAAGAGACCTCATCATGTTTTTGATTTGAATGTTGTCTTATCATTGGCGCCTCAACCTTTTGAACCCATGGTTCCCACTGAGTTGAATTTTCTGTCCTGGAAGGTGGCACTTTTGGTCTGCCTGTCGAGTCAGCGAGATCCAGGCTTTATCGGCTAACGATCCTTACACTATTTTCCATAAGGACAAGATGTTTTTTATGCACTCACCCAGCCTTTCTACCTAAGGTGGTTCCACATCAAGGAGGAGGTGGAATTGCTCACCTTTTTTCAAAACTCACAGAGTCTGACTTACGCTGCTCTTCACTCTCTTGATGTCAGGAGAGCCCTGACATTCTACCTGGACTGAACTGAACAGTTCAGGAAATCAGACGCCCTTTGGTCAGCACCCCGGATGACCTCTAAGGCCACTATCGCCAGTCTGCTAGCATAAGGCATCAGACACTGTTATTCCATGCAGAAGGGTGAGCCTCCTAACGACATTCATGCTCATGCCATCTAGGCCAAAGCCACAGCTGTTGCTTTTCAGCACAATGTGCATTGGGACGTTACTAGCAGGGCCACCACATGGTCTTCACCATCTGCTTTCTGTAAGCATTATTGACTGGATACCAGTGCCAGGGCTGATGCCAGTTTCTGACAAGTTGTCCATTGCAACCTCTTCTTGCCCCTCCACAGAAAACTATTTCTTGATGTGAAACCTCCCATCAGTATGGAGGAAAGGGGATTGGGCGTGGGAGTAAGAAACAGTTACTTACCATAGTGACTGCTACACTCCTAGTACATAATCCCCTTTTCTCCATGCGACCCACCCTCTGGGCCCTGTAAATCGGTAAGATAATAGTAGCTGACAAGCGGTCAAGGACCGATGTCTAAGGCCAGTGGAAGGACTCTGCATGGGCAGGCGCTCTCGGGCATGCTCATGCGTGTAACAAATTTAAATGGGAAGTTGTTTTTTGCTAACTGCCATCAGCATGGAGAAAAAAGGACTATGGACTAAGAGTACAGTAGTCACTGTGGTCAGCAACTGTTTCTTTACGCCAAATGCGATTTCTTTTGTTTGTGAGGAGGAGATATATGTCTTTGATGTAGCTGATGTACTATTTGGGCTCATAAAAAGCAACGGACATGGACACAATAACGCCATGTTGCATTACAATGGATCGCAGAACCTGTGGATCCTGACTCCAAATGTCACAACTGATCGCATTGTTGAGGAAGAGGAACACTAGACTGCAGACGCCCAGCCATCTAGAATCACTGAATGAGCTGTGGGCACCTCCAAGCATTGCTTTCATGCTTGCATGCTCTCCCATTGACAACATCTTCCTCTGCTTCCATGGCTGGTATTCCTACGTCCTGTCCCCTTTCCTCCATCCCGTATGAGGCGTCCCTTGTAAGGGACAAGAACTGAACCTTTTTCACCAGAAATAAATTATTTCCCTTTAAATTTAGTTGTGTGCAGGGATGTAGTCTCAGGAGCATGCGCTCCCTTGACCCCGCACACCGGAACCACACCTCAGTCCGCTTTTCCAGGACGATGGGAGTGGACCGACTTCACCAGCGCTCGTGGTTGAGTCCCTACGACACGCATGCGTTTTTTTTCCCTTTTTCCATAACTTTTTTTATAGTCTAATAACTTCTAATTCTTACAGGACACCGTCCACGGGTGCCCCGCCTCTCCCCGGTGCATGCCGGCCGCGGTGGGCTTCAGCAGGTTCCATTCTTGCGATGGTTCATTTCCCAAATCGGACCTGCATGCCCTCTGCCTCCGGTGCCTTGGCGAGGACCACGGATGGGACAGCTGCTCGGCATGCAGCGCACTTACTCCCCGGTTTTCCAGGTCTCCACCAAAACATATAAAGGAGTACATGAGAAGGAAAACCAAGAAGGCAAGTATATTATTCTCTAAAGCACCCCGCAAGGGTGACTCCTTCCCAGAGAAGCCCACCAGCGGGAGGGGCCTATCAGGCTCTTCTGCAGGTGAGAAGGGTATTGAGGCTCAGGTAGCTACTGTCGTAACGGCTGAGGGATCTAAAGATCCTCCTGGTCCCATTTTTAAGGAGCCAAGCAGCTTAAACACTACTATATTACCAGGCCTAGACGCCTATGCGCACCGCAGACAGAATTACCAGCTGCATGGCCCAGGGCCAACAGCCTACCAGGCCTCCGCCTGAGGTGCGGGAAGGGGCCAAGTCTATGCATCCAAGCAAGCAGGCTGAACCCAGGGCCCAGTACAGTCACAGAAGTACGTGGAGCGGGGTTGAACAAGGTTGCGGCCCACGCGGACAAAATGGCACACAGACTAGATGCGCCCATCCAATGAATCCCAAAGGTACGAAACCACCACCAGAGCGGAATGGCCTCAAGTATCCACGCCACAGCTCACATGGTGTACCACTTATCCGACCACAGCCAGACAACTGCGGTACACAGAGGCTTCGTACACATATGACAGGCACATCGGGGGTAGACAACAAGCATACTTGAATCTGCATATCTAACTGCTGCTGTAGGAACTCGCTCAACCAGCCTGTGAAGAGCGTTTCTTCGATAACTTCCTAACACTAATGCGGTCCCCATAAATGGGAAGCATCCTTAAGGGTATCATCCAGCTCATAATCGCTCCCATGCTCCCCCCGCAACCAGCACCAGCACAGCCACAAGCTCCAAGCGGAAGCGCATCGCTCCTGCAAGGGGCTCCACCGACCACACCGGTTGGCTCTGCATTGCATCCGCCTCCAGTCATTACTCCTCTCTCCCTGCCAGCGGACCCCAGACCCTCCAGACACTTGGGATCAACAAGACACTGACAAAGAGGAATTAGACATGCCTTCCTCAGCGAGAGCCTTTCAAAACAGGATTACCGGCCTGGCTGAGTACCTGGGCATTCCCCAGCCTCCGAAGGAGCAGCCGGAAGCAGAGGTTTTAGCCGAGGTCCTCACCATCCACGCAGACGGTAGATCCAGTATACCCCTGCAAAAGGACGTAGAGACCCATGCTAAAAAGGGATGGACGGGGGTGCTGTTGCGCACAACGAAGATGGCCGCCTGATCGAAGAGATCCGATCCCACGAACATCCTGCAACCAAAATAATCCTTTTTGGAACCACTGCAAGTGCTAATGCTCCATTCGGTAGGTGTACTAACACCCACACCCCCACGGTGGGCAAACCCGGAAAGAAACCGCAAAGACAGAGGTGAGTTTTAGCCACGCGTAGTAGCAGCGGGTGGCCCAGCAAGCTCTGCGCCGATTCCTGAACCAGAGAGCAGCGGTGCTACGCCGCGGTTCCAGTACTAACGCAAGGCCACTTGGCCTGAGAGGACCTGCGCCCTCGAGCAGACACGGGAGCCGAAGGCGGCCTGCATGTAATCCCCTGCGGTGTATCGGGGCACTGGAATACCGTAAACTCATCCGAATGCCGAGGTGTGCTCCCCACCAAAACAAATGAAGCCCAGCAGAGGGGAACCTCCGGACGCCGGACCACAGGCGTAAGAGCGGGAGTCCTGTGTGGGCAACCCGCGAGTGAAGACCTGACCGAACAGAGAACCACGAGCCGGCCGACTACATCTAAGCCAACAACGAAGAAGTACGCATCCATATAACGGGCGAGGGCTGGCACTGCCTAGACACCACCCCACATTCCCAGAATACATTGGAGGAGACAGTCCATCCGGTGAAGAGGCCAGAGTGCCGGCACCTTGATGGGTCCCTGTACCGAGGCTGGGCTGGAAACTTGGGCAGGTCTGATCGAGGGCACCAGAGGCCGTGATAGAACGGGACAAGAAACGTGGTGTCTGGGCACAACACTCCCTGAGCCCAGAGGCTCAACTGGAACAGGCCTCAACTACTGCAGCAAATTCATCCCCGCATACCACACAGTGCCCATCCGATACCGCGGGTGGGAACGTGAGCCTCCCCTGAAAAAAACAAACGGGACTTGGTGCAATCCTCCACTGCTGGCAACTACCGAAAACAGGGGAACATGCAGCACATCACCCTAATTGCCAAAGCTGTAACTGGATACGGGCCTACACGAGGTGAGAGTCTTCCCGAGACACTTTAAAGAACCATTTTAAGGCTGTAATTAAACAGTAGTTGGGAGCAAGGGACAACCAGCTACACAATAAGGCCCTGCCCACTGCGGAGAGAACCCGATTGCATACATGCCAACATTCTGTGACCAAAAATCTGTAAGGTAATGATAGGAATAGGCGCGTCAGCAGCCCATTGTCATTGAATGAGCCCGCCGCCGCGGGTGCATTCAATGACAATGAGGCGCCTGCCACGCCTTCTGCCACCACGCCAGCTCGGGGGAGCCCTTGAAAGACTCCCCCGAGCAGGCATGGTGGGGGGCTAATGGCGCCTGTTGTCAAAGGCACCCGCAGCGGAGGGGCGCATTTAGCCCACCACCGTGGGCGCCCTTAACATCAACAGCCTGCATGCCGTACCTTCTCCCACTACGCCAACTCGGGGGAGCCCTTGAAAGGCTTCCCCGAGCTGGCGTGGTGGGGGGCTAATGGCGCCTTTTGTCAAAGGCACCCGTGGCGGAGGGGCGCATTTAGCCCACCGCCGTGGGCACTTTTTACATCAACAGCCTGCATGCTGCGCCTTCTCCCGCTACGCCAGCTCGGGGGAAGTCCTTGAAAGACTCCCAAGAGCTGGCGTGGTGGGGGGCTAATTGCGCCTTTTGTCAAAGGCACCCATGGCGGAGGGGCGCATTTAGCCCACCGCCGTGGGTGACTTTTACATCAAAAGCCTTCATGCGGCGCCTTCTCCCGCTACGCCAGCTCAGGGAAGTCCTTGAAAGACTCCCCCGAGCTGACGTAGGCAAAAAAAATAATGTAAAAAAAAAATCGATATTTGGTGCCAATAAATCGGTAGGCGGTAGGACTGCTTAAAAAGCGGTATCCTACCGCCTAAATCGGTAGGGTTGGCAAGTATGCGATTGGGACACATAAACATAAAACACTAAGCAACTATGAGGGGGAAACCCACAAGACCCAACAATGCCAGAACCTACAGAGGTAGGCCGGGCAGGCGAGACACCCGACGGGCCCAGCCAACCATACCAAAACAACCCCCCACACAACTGTGTGCCGTGGGAGAACACAAGCCATCCTAGATTGATATTACATATGGACCGCCACGAGAAGAAAGGCACAGCTGCCAGAAAGACCGGCCCAATGGACTCCTTCGCCAGTTCCCAAACACACGGGTCAGCCGCAAACACGGCGCCAGCGACGGACAGCCAGGCTGACAACTCAGCCGACGCGTGAGAAGACAGGCTAATGACGATGGTACAAAACGGCTTGCTTGCAGTAAATGTCAAATTAGATGACATTTTGGCAACAATCAGCTCCCTGAAGGCTAGGGTCGACAAGGAGAGCGCCAACTCTTCAGAGTAATGGGATAGACCCAAAGGCGAAAGCGGCCATAGCGGCGCTGGACTCCGAGAAGTCCTTTGATTACGTTTCCTGGTCGTACCTGTTCTTGGTGCTCAAGAGATTTGGATTAGGCCAATATTTTGTAAGATGTGTCCGGTTACTCTATACCAACCCGGGTGCTCGAGTACTGACTAACCACACTATGTCACCCCTGTTCCTATTAAATAGAGGTACCAGACAGGGATGCCCTTTCTCCCCCATACTGTTTGCACTCACAATAGAACCTATGGCCGAGTATGTTCGGCAACATCACTCACACAGGGGTCTCAGAATGACCGGAACCCCACAAATAATCTCCCTCTACGCAGACGATACACTGCTATACATCCGAAACCCGAAAGAAAACCTGGGCCCCATTATGGCAGACATTGCGACGTTCTCCGAATACTCAGGATACAAAATCAATATCACCAAATCCGAGCTGTTCCCACTAACTTCCAATGTCTGGGGTATGTTTGATATACAGGGGTTTAGGTGGTCCCCCATACACGTCCGGTATCTTGGAATTATGGTTTCCAGGGATAAAAATACACTAGACGCGGTGAACCATGGGGAATTGTTGCAATCCCTATCTATAAAACTACAACTCTGGCCCAAACACCCTATCTCGTTATACGGACGAGTAGCACTGCTCAAGATGGTGATGCTCCCCAAACTACTGTACTATTTCTGCAACATCCCGATCTGGCCAGGATGACCATTCTTCACAAAACCTAAGTCTTTAACTTCCTCCTTTGTATGGGGAGGCAAAACAGCCAGGTTGAAATATTCCAAAATGGCAGAGCCTTTCTCAAAAGGGGGGATCTCAGCACCCTATTTCGAGCTATACTACTTAGTATCTCAGGCACATTTTGCAGGACAGCCACGCACATTCCTCTGGAAAAATATGCAGCATCCCGACTGAATTGCGATCTGTAATGTTTGACCCTAACCGCAAAGATTCCTGCGAATATGACCCCGTAAGCACCACCACACGAGCGTGGTTCAAGATATATAAGTGGATAGGGCTCACAACCCCATACGACCCAGAAATACCACTATGGAACTTTCCTGGCATAACGCCCACATTTGACAAGGCAATACAGAAGGCATGGGACCCAAATAAACAGTTTAAGATGAGAGATATGTTTCCAGATGGCAAGTTCTGTGAACTGGGGGACTTCACCGAGGCAGTGGGGGGGGGGGGGGGCACACCTTAAACAATTTCGATTCTATAGAATGAAAACCGCTTTCAGCGCCAATTGGCCCACTTTCCCGACGGAACCTCCCAGCCATGAATGCATTAGCGCAATAACAGGGTCAAGCGGACTCAGGAAGGGAGTCTCCGTACTCTATAATCTGGTCCAAACACACTCGAAAACAAGCAATAACATCAAGGAAGCCTGGGAGAGGGATTTGCGAGTAGAACTGGGCAAAAAACGTCTCCATGAACTCTAGGCTGAGACTGATCCAATTTAAGGTACTCAATCAACTTCATTACACCCCCGCCAAACTAGCTAAGTTTGTGGAAGGCCACACAGGCAAATGCCCCAAATGTGACACCCTCAAGGCAGATGCGTACCATATGTATTGGACTTGCCCACCTGTTGCGAGATTCTTGGGGGGAAGTGGCGGAAATCCTAGAAGATATCACCATGATCCCAGCCACACCCTCCCCGCTGAAATACCTCTTTGGGGATATTGGCAAGACAGCCAAGACCACCAGACGACTGTTTAATGTAGCATGTGTCGTTGCAAAACAAAATATTCTGAAATGTTGGAAGTCCATGGAGGCCCCCAAAAGGGAAGACTTCTTGAAAGACTTATCGATGATAAACAAATGCGAGGAACAATTTATTATTGCCGTGCCGACCTAAGGACATTTGGCCACTCTTCCAACTCCATTTGTGCAGTATGCTACCTGAAGAAGACAGCAACACGCTGTCTCCACCCTGATTGTCTGTGCACAAAATTGAACGTATAAATTGATGCAAGTGTATAAATTGTTAATGTAAATTACCATCTGCCTGAAGCAATGATCTGATGATCTAAAAAAAAAAAAAGGGGATGGACAAAGCCACACTCCACGCAACCAATCAACAAGAAGCTGGCAAGTGGAGGGTGACCCACTATTCTTGTCCGTGCCCCCTCAGCCTCTGTCATCTGTTATAGTGGCGGCGTCCATGTATGCCAAACCCCAGACATCTTCAACCAACACATCCACATCGGCCCTGTTGGGCAAGGAGGAGAAGGTTCTAGAAGCATACAGCAAAAGGAATTCTCTGACACTGGCCTTCACCTCAGGCAGGCCAATGCTGATGCCATTTTGGCTGCAGCAAATCAAAGCTATGGTGAGAAATCACCAACTTCTTCCCAGACCTTCCACCACACAAGAAAGCCTCATTTAAGGCTGGCTTCGCGGAGGCCAAAAGAGTGGCACAAGACATCATGGAAGCCACTGTCGCACTGATCCATACAGTAGGGAGAGCCATATTCGTGGCAACGGACATGAGACGAACGTCTTGTCCTCGAGTCTCCAGATTCAATTCCGATGTCCAGGAACAAATTCTCGATCTTCCATTTGAAGCGGGTAACTTGTTTCATTCCATCACAGATGAGGAGCAGGACAAAAAGAAAACCAACTCCCAGACTGCCAAATCACTGGCTATTCATGCCACCAGCCAAAAGCTTTGGGCAGGGGCAGGCCCGAACAGATAGGTGTCGAACTTTTGGCGGCTTCCGGGGTTTCCTGGACAGCAGAACTAGGCAACAAGACCGATCTCCCAGGCAGCATCAGCAGAAGCAACATAACGCATCACCTAAGGGGTTCTTTAAGTCCCCCTCCCAAGCCCCAGCTTCTGAGCCAAAGAAACAATGATGGGTTGCGTCTGATCCACAGCATCCCAGTGTGAGGCAGGTTAGCCCTCCACAGTCAGTCCTGGCGGACTCTGTTTGCAGACCCGTGGGTGGTATCAGTAGTCTCACAGGGCTTCCGTCTTCCCATTCCGTCCCCTCCCCTGTTCTACCCCCCCAACCCGCAGATTGGGACACAATCGTTCCTAGCAGAGATATGCTCACTTATCGCGAGTGATTTGGTGGAGGAAGTCCCAATCACGCAACAAGGGATGGGATTTTATTGCTGCATATTCGCTATTCAAAACAAGAACCAGGCAGGCCTGCGAGTGGTTTTAGACCTATCCTTCTTAAACATGTACCTACCCTTGCAGAGGTTCAGAATGGTTATGCCAGCTCTGATAGTGAAGTCGCTGTGTGGGGGAGACTGGGCATGCTCCCTGGATCTGAAGGACGTTTACTTACATTTCCCGATTTGCCAGAGTCATCATTCCTTCCCTCAGATTTTGGATCATGGGACTGCACTTTAGATACAAAGTACAACTGTTTGACCTCAACTCAGCAACAAGGGTTTTCACGAGGCTTATGAACGCGGTGGCTGCGCTGCTCAGGGCAGACGGCCACCATGTATATCCATACCTCGACAACTGTCTAGTCAGAGCACAGTCACCAGAACAGGCCAGGCACACAACCTCCAAACTAATGAGCACACTGTACGACCTAGCCTTCTCGTTCAACTTCCAAAAGTCACATCTGCAGCCTTCACAGACCTTAGTGTTTTTGGACTCTCGTGGGACATGCAGAGACAGAGGATATTCCCCACATGGGAAAAAGTAGCTGCAATCAAGGCTGCAACTGGATACTTCCTCAGCAGAACGGTAACCACAGCATGGTGGTATCAGCACCTGTTAGGGATAATGATTGTGAGGAACCACCAAGAGACACACACCAGGCTAAAAATAAGGAGGCTCCAGCTAAATTTTTTGACCTCATGGAGCCAAGAAACCGGAATTCAATCGGAAGCTGTCACCATACCGGCTCACCTCCACCAGGATCTTGGGTGGTGGAGGCAGGAGACCAACCTCATGGCAGGCAGACTGTTCAGGCAGCCCGTGTCGGAATATACCATTACAACAGTCTCCTCCCTCCAGGGGTGGGGAGCCACTCTGGGCAGCCACATGGTGCATGGTCTTTGGTCCAAGGAGGAACAGCAGAAAGCTGTTAGTAAACGTGCTGCATCTCTCACCACATTGCAGACAGGGTGAGGATCCTCAGCTAGGAAGGAGCTGCAGGGAATGGTCTGCTGTGGTAAGCCGTCCAAAGACACTCTGTGAGAGACAAGCTATCCTCCTTGTAGAAATGTCATGGTGGAAGAGGTGTTTGCAAGTCATAAACTGATCCTCACACGTCCTGTGGTGATTTATTGAATAGGAGACTAGGTTCCGGATGTGGTGGGTGTTGGATGGGGCAAACTGTGGCCTGGTTTGGAGGCCGCTGGTGCAGGGTGTCTATCGCTGCTGCTGCTCTCCCCTTGTTCCTCTACAGACACGGTCTGCAGGGGGGTGTCCTCCCTGTGTCCTCCCTAACAGTGTGGACTCCGACAGTGGTTTCCTCAGTTGAAATTGTCCTGCTCCTGGCAGGCTGAGTTGCTGGTGTCGGTCTGACTTTGCGGCGGCGGGGTGTGATGGTGTGCGTCTTGTGCCTAGGGGTAGATTGTCATCACCTATGTTGGTTCTGATGGTGGCATGGGAGAGCACACGTGTAGATGGCCCCGCAGCATCCTCATCCTCTGAGGCCATTGGAGATGCTTGTGTGCCTGTAGGGGACATAGGGGCTGGCGTTAGGACACAATCTTTCTCATGTTTTTGCATGCACAACAGTGAATACATGGTGGCGGGTCTGGCCCCGGTCTGTGGGACTGATCCACAGGCCTGGTCTGGTTGTGTTTCATATTGGGTTGACAATGATGGCTAAACGTGCTGGAAGAGGGGACACATTGGGGGACTGCATTTGGCTGTGGTGGCATGGCAGGGGTACATTGCTGGTCTAACTGTTGCTTCACTTCCATGCATCTGATCCCCATGACCAACTTCACAGTTACACGGGATGATGGGGCGGAGGGGTCTGGTACTTGTCACTGCTAGGTCCCAATGGGGCACTGCTGTGCCCCCACCATGGCTGTGTGGTGCATGGCGCTTGGATGTGTCCCTTGGCTGCCCTTCCCACTGTCACAACTGCTCTGGCTCACAGGGGTGGCACTAGTGCACTGGCACATGGGTGCTGCGGTAGGTGCCTGTAGTGGCTCCCACGCACTGCCCCCAGTCGCAGTGCCCGGCTCAGGGGTTGTTCTCCTGGGGGATGCTACTAGGCTGTTGTAGTTACATGCAAATGGGTGGGAGTTGACTCAACATGGCGCATTTCCCGCCGGCAGCAATAGCATGCGCTAATAGTGCCGGCAGCAGTAGTGCTA
This sequence comes from Ambystoma mexicanum, assembly GCF_040938575.1. NCBI lineage: Eukaryota > Metazoa > Chordata > Amphibia > Caudata > Ambystomatidae > Ambystoma > Ambystoma mexicanum. The sequence continues at coordinate 82,626,779 of NC_090939.1, read as the reverse complement.
TTGACAATGGGTTTTTGGGCAGTAGCCTGCTTTCCGGCGCTGTTTCCACCAGGCGCAATTACCGTTACTGCCAGGGCCGTGTGCGTGTGTGATAGGGCTCTATTTGCGCCATGGGTCCTGGCTGTAACGCTAGTTCAGCTCAGCGGAAAAAGCACCCGTTTACCACCCAACTCGCGATGCGGCCCTTTGTCTGTGACTGTTGATTCAGCCGAAACTCATATCTCACATGGCGTGGAAGGAAGAACAAACACTTCATCTGTTTTTTTCCCCACGTCTTGTAAGGTGAAAAGTAATTGCTCCCAGCCATTAGTACCTAGATGTCCTGAGAATAATTTTATCGGCTCACAGAGTAATGACATTCGCTTGAGAAAGGCCTATTATATGACTGAGATTGCAGACCCATACCTAGAGGGGCTGGTTGCTGATATAAGGAATATGGTTATTGTCAATGTAAGCAATGCGATGAGTTCTGAGCCGAGAGAGGCCCTTCAGAATAAAGTGCTTGCGTGGTTCCAGTGTAAAACTGGTGAGAGCTATATCATTCAGAACTCAGAGCTGAGATTTCTGGGTAGGGTTCAAATCAAGGAATGGTCTCCTAATTACGGCCCTGATGGCATTGTCATCAGATGTGACCGTAGCAATCTACCTGCCTTTCTCATTTGTTGTAATTCGCTAGCAAAGTCGGCTCTTACCACAAGTCTTACAATTATAATTGATTGACTTCCTGCCAATCTCTGCTGTTTTTTTTTGTTTGTTGTATTATACTTTTTCTATGATAAATGTTTTATTTGTATTTTGTTTTTTGTTTTTATGTGCGACTGTAATCCTCCGTGCCTTTTGGTTGCGTGTTATAAATAAAATAAAGTAAAGTAGTGCTGATGGCCTGCTCAATGGCGCCTTAATCTGAACCTCACCCTCTATTTCTGGCATTGCTACTCCTGAGGAGACCACGACTACTCACATTGCTCATCATGCCTGCTAACTGTGGCACAGAATTAGGTTTGGGATATAGCGCCCTAGTGTGACGTCCACTGTACCCATGATCCCTTACGCGTGTAGGACCCTCAGATTGTTTTTTTCCGCCATACCAGTCAGACGCGTATTGCGGAGTTCCCTTGGCATTTGCCAATTATACTAAGATTTTTGTTAAAAATTCCCTCTTCTTTCCACCCTACACCGACGATCGACGCCGGTGAAGATCGAGGACACCAGCTGTCGAAACTCCATGACAGACTTTGGGCCTCGGAAGGCATTTGGCCTCAGCCCGGGCCTTGGAGGGCCTCTGTCCTCGGCCCTAAACAAGTAGGGAGAGTGGGGGGTGGTCATACAGGGTCCCACATTTATTTCCTACAAATACTCGCCCGCTGCCAAATTAATACATATGAAGAGTACTCCTTTCGAATTCTACCCGAAGTGTAATAGGAGGTTCCCCTGGGTAGATGAGCACAATACGTGCAATTTGTGTCTCCTACGAGACCATCCCAAGGCTACCTGTCGAGCTTGTAAGCTCTTCAAGCCGAAAACACTTAAAGACCGCTCCACTAAACGCTGGGCCCACTACGTTAGGCAACGAGAGTCCATGGATGCCGAATGGGCCTTTAGCGATGGCAGCAACGCCGACGTATCTGACGGTGAGGGCAGAAGGGTGACTTCAGACACCCACGCGCAAGCCCCCGACCTCGGAGGACTGGTCAGCGGTCCAGTTATGGGGACAACACCTGGCGGCAAAAGTGCAACCCACACCACTCCCACTAAACACATCAGCCCCAGCCGTGCCTCAACACGCGTGTCAAGCGATCAGCAATGGAAGGCACCGAGAGAGCGGTCTAACGATTCTGTGTCCTCTGGGCGTTCCCGTTCACGATCGCCACATGACAAAGACCAACCGTCCACGGTTGGAAAAGGTGCTGCACTACCAATAGTTGTAGAGGCTCTGTCGTCAGAAGACGATTCTGACCTCTATGCTCCCAAGTCTAAACGTGTAGTGTCTATTCCCGAGATACAACACTCTCCTTCTACCACCTCCGAATCTCAACGCGAAGCATCAAAGACCACCTCCGAACCTCGATGCGATGCGTCGAAACCCCTAAAACCTCAGGAAAACATTCCTCTAGTCACGGGAAGGGAGATAAACAGTACAAGAGACCTTCAGAACACCATAAGGAAAAACAGAAGGCCCCTAAAGTGACACTACTCGTAAGGGTAAAATTGTCCCTCCCACTCCTCAGGATATGGGCATGGATGAGGAACCAGAGCAAGAGAGGTTTATTCCCAGTTACAAGGAATGGAACTCAGCCGATTTTGATAGGGAAATGAGAAGGATATCTTTTTTTGTAGACTTCTACGAGAAAGACCCTAATTATTTCCATAGCTATGCAAACACACCAGCTACCTCTGCCCCTTTGGGATCCAAGGACTCTCAACCCCCTAATAAAAGGCTCCGCTCTGATGCTCCGGCACAGGGATTGGTTTCAGACCCTTTGCTAATTGAACCTTACCATCCAGTGTCATACGGTGAGGAGACAGATAAAGATAAGCGGAAGCCTACAATCTTGACTCCCCTATTCCTAAGGATCCCCCGGTGCATGACTCACCGATTGATAATCAGCCACTCCTCAATGAGGTGCTGGCTAAAGCAGCAGCTCATTTCCAAATAGACACACAGGGTGTCCAAGAAGATAGGGATTTTGCAGAAGAAATCCTAGGGGACAAAAGAACCATTAACTAAGCCATCCCAATATTAAAATCAATCCAGCGTAGAATTGATCCCTCGCTGGTAACCCCAAATCTTACTCGTGCAGTGAATACACGAGTGGAAAAATTACTACGCGCCGCACCCTCCGATCCCATTTACATAAGGGGTCAATTAAAACCCAACTCCCTGATAGTAACAACCACCAGAAAGAGGGCAGGCACACCACTAGCTTCTTCAGAAGCACCTCCCGATAAGGAGAGCAAAAGGATATATGCTCTGGGTAGGAAAGCTGCCTCCACTTCAGCCTATCGGGCATGTATTGCTAACAGTATCACTCTTTAGCAAGCTATAACTTCCACCAATGGGAACAAGTAGCTGCTCTAGTAGCCTTTGCACCTGAACCACTAAAAGGCTAGATGGCCCAAATTGCAGCAGAAGGAAGGTCTGTGTCTGGATGCATCCTTAAAACAATTTTTATGCAGCAGATAATGCAGGAAGATTAATAGCTGTAGGCACACTAATAAAGTGTTACTCTTGGCTAAGGTAGTCGAGGTTTAAACCTGAGACTCAAGCCACGCTTATAGACATGCCGGTAGAGCCGAACGTTCTATTCGGCAAGGCAGTGAAAGAGGCACTAACGACAGCTAAAGAGGAGTACGAGACACTAAAATCTCTCGAACAACTCACAAATAAACCCCCAGGTCAAAGGGGAAATAATAGTTTTTGTCGCTTTCACAACCAAAGCTCCCAGAGGGGTTCCAACTGCTACCAAATTCAAGGAACCTCATGGGGCAGTTCCAAACATCACAGGGATTCACAAGAGGCCAGCGCAGGAGCCGCACTAGGGGTAGAGGCAGATCCGCCTGAGGTGGCTCGCCACCTAGTAAACAGTGGCGTTCCGCTTCGAGTCCCCTCCCATGCATCCCCAGTAGGGGGGCGCATTTCCACCTTCACCGACGCATGAGAGGGGATCACTTCAGACTGATGGGTGCTGTCCACAGTGTCCGCAGGATACTATACAGAACTATTAGCACGCCCGACAACCATCCTCAAAGACAGAAGGTACACTCGTCGGAGCACCAGAAAATCCTTCGAGGAAATCGCCACTCTACTTGCAAAGGACGCCATAGAACTCGTCCCGGGAAACCAGGTAAACAGGGGTATTTATTCAACCTACTTCCTTGTGTCAAAGAGCGATCTAACAATGCGCCCAGCATTAGATATGCGCCCTGCAAATAAGTATGTCAAGCCACAAAAATTCCGCATAACTACACTGCAAGAGGTAATCCCCCTATTAAAAAAGGGGATTACATGGCAACATTTGATATGAAAGATGCCTATTTTCATATTTCAATGTTCCCAGCACACAGAAGATTCTTGCGTTTCAAAATAGACAACCAGCACTACCAGTTCAGGGTGCTGCCCTTCAGTATAGCCTCTGCTCCAGGGATATTCACTAAGGTACTGGCTGTGGTGGCGGTGCACCCACGCAGGGAGGCAATCCCAGTGTATCCTTACCTGGATGACTGGGTCATCACACGGGCAACCCCCGTAATTTGCAGGTTAAACATTCAAAGAACAATCAACCTGCTCTTCCAATTGGGCTTCTCTATCAACGAGAAAAAATCAAGCCTGGTGCCAAGCACCTCAAAACAGTTCATAGGAGCTGTCAGGGGAGTTGCTAGGTCTGGAAAAGATCCGGGGCTAAGCTAATGTCCAGGCTGTCAGGACTCGGGGCTAGCTAGTCTTTTGGCTGTAGCTCCTGAGCTTCTATCCGGGGCTACAGCCAAAAGATCCGGGGCTATAGCCCCCTGAGCCCCCCCCTAGCAACGCCCCTGGGAGCTGTCCTAAACACCCAAGAGGGGTTGGCCTTTCCATCAGAGGAAAGAATTCGAAATCTGTTGCTGCATATTCCTCAATATCAGTCCGGTTGCCAAATAAGGGTGCGCAAAGCAATGTGTTTGCTAGGCATGATGGCATCTTGCATTTACCTGGTTTGCCATGCGCGCCTGCGACACATACAGGAATGGTTGGCAAAACAGTGGTCGCAAGCAAGTGGTCAGTGGGACGATATAGTGGTCGTTTCGCCAACACTAGTACAAAGTCTTCGCTGGTGGACAAGAGAGAATCTTACGAAGGGGAAACCCTTCTATGATCCAGACATACAGGCTGTCATCACAACAGATGCCTCCCTGGCAGGGTGGGGAGCTCACTACCTTCACCACACAGCTCAGGGTCTTTGGTCTAACACAGTGGCTCAGAACCACATCAATCTGCTAGAGCTTCTGGCAGTCTTCAGAGCGCTTCGGGCATTCAAACTCCTCCTATTCAACCTGTCAGTGCAGATCCTAACAGACAGCACAACGGCAATGTTTTACTTAAACAAAAAAGGGGGCACTTGTTTGCCAAATCTGTCCAAGCTTGCCCAGAAAATTTGGAGATGGGCACTCAAATGGAAGATTTACTTGTCATCCCAACATGTTCCAGGGGATCTCAACCCGCTAGCAGATGCTCTGAGCAGGGATCCCCTTACAGAAGAACACGAGTGGACGCTACATGAAGAAGTCGTAGGAGACCTCTTCTCTCAGTGGGGTTTCCCCACTATAGACCTATTCGCCACAAGCAAAAACAGGCAATTCCCAGACTTCGCATCCAGATTCCCCCAGCCAGGCTCCAAGGGGAATGCCTTATGGATGAATTGGTCAGTGATGTTTGCCTACGCTTTTCCACCAACCCCTCTGATGAGGAAGGTGGTCAACAAGATCCACAGGGAACCGATGACGCTCATCCTAGTTTCTATGTGGGCGAGACAACCGTGGTATCCACACCTATGCAAATTGGCAGTGTGTGACCCCATCAAACTCCCGTGCTGGTACAACCTACTCTCCCAGCACGCGGGACTAACAGTGCATCCTCAGCCCAACTCAATGAACTTGGCAGCATGGCTCCTGAAGTCATAGAGTTCGGACATCTCAATTTACCCCAGAGATGTATGGATATCTTGAGAGTCAAGAAAACCTAACACAAGGCACTGTTACTATGACAAATGGAAACAATTTGTTATTTGGTGCCAGAATAAGCAAATCACCTATATGCTCCACCTATTGGATGCAAGGTTAGTGTTTCACGAACTTAAAGTACACCTGGCAGCTTTACCAGCTTTATCAGCCTACACCACTTCCTATAACAAGGTGTCATGGTGTAAAGTGCCAGTTGTCAAAGCATTTATGGAAGGGGTAAAGAGACTCCACCCTCCAATTTCTAACCCACCACCAGGTTGGGACCTTAATGTGGTACTTGCTAAGCTCATGGGACCCCCCTTTGAGCCCATGCACACATCTAGTCTCAAACACTTGAACTATAAAACTGCCTTCTTAATAGCCATCTCATCCATAAGAAGGGTAAGTGAAATTCAAGCTCTGTCAGTGCAGGATCCTTTCTTTACTGTTCATAAGGATAAACTGGTTTTACGCATGCACCTAAATTAATTTCCAAATTCCATATTAACCTGTCTATTGAGCTACCAGCCTTCTTCCAGGAACCCAAAAGCTCTGTTGAGGTGAAACTCCACACACTAGATGTGAGGAGGGCTGTCCTCTACTATGTAGACAAGACCAAGCCGCTAAGAAAGACAGATCAACTGTTTGTCTCCATAGCTCCTGGCAGAGAGGGAGATCGCGTCTCTAAGAATGCCATCTCTAGATGGATAGTCAGATGTATCCAACTGTGCTATTCCCTTTCAGATAAAACACTGCCTTTTACACCGAGAGCCCACTCTACAAGAGGTACTGGAGCCACTCTGGCTTTCATTGCAAATGTACCCCTTGATACCATTTGCAAAGCAGCTACATGGAGCTCTTTCCACACCTTTACTCAGCACTACTGCATTGACACTCATTCCAAGACAGATACTCAAGTGGGACAAGCGGTTCTAAGACATGTGTTCGCTCATGACCCTTCTCACATCCCACCTCCTTCTTCTAACACTGCTTGCTAATCTATGCACAGCATGTGATCTAAGCAGATTCCACAAGCCTCAGAAGGGGTACATTACTCACTGTAAATGTATTTCTGATGCTTGTATCTGCTTAGATTCACATGCGCCCGCCCTTCCTCCCCTCTGAGAGAAGGCGCAAGGATGCTTGCAGTCTTATCTATCTTATCTGCTTGTATACTCTGTACACACGCTACTCCTCATGCTATCTCATGTCAGAAAAAATACAATCTGAGGGTCCTACACGCGTGAAGGATCATGGGTACAGTGGACGTCACACAATAGGGATAGTATTACTGGCATGCCCTAGTTCGCGTTTCGAAAAACAAACTAATACTCTGCAGCGTCCACTAGATGTCGGCCTATGCACAGCATGTGAATCTAAGCAGATACAAGCATCAGAAATACGATTACGGTGAGTAATGTATCATATATATATATATATATATATATATATATACTGACCAAAAACGTTGTTAAAGGGACGTTATGGTTGAGTTGCCCTAAGAAAAACCTATTCAATTCATTGCAACAACTATTTCAAAGGGACATTATAATTACTTTGCACTAATAACAACCTATAACGTTCCTTTACCATAGTTTTTTCTGTAAAGGTGCTAGGTTTTTTCAATGAATTTGATACGTTTTTAGGAACGCAACTTTACCATAGGAGGCTTTAACAACGTTTATTCACAGAATCTTTGGTTGTCCTCATGATGAACTTGTTGGAAGCCCAAATTGCCCTGTGTATGTATCCATGTGTGCTACCCCTTCCCTTTCCTAATAGTGTCTGTGGCCCTCATTACGACCCTGGCGGAAATCGAAAAACGATGGCGGAAATGCAATACCGCCATCGAATAGCGCTCGGTGCGACTATGACCCGTCACCGCAAAGTACGATGCCATTAGCGACACCGTAGTGAACGCCAACGCTAACTGCACTAAGTACGCGCGTGCGCGCCATGCCAAACCGTAAATACCACCATGGCGCAAGGGTACGCGAATTCCGACCCTAGCGGACATGTACCTAACGCCATCAAGCACGGCGGAAAGTACCATTCCGCCATGGTGAGAAGTACGGCATCGCGAATCAACCGTAAACGGCCCCACTGAGTGCCTGTACACCGCTCCCTGGCCACATAGTACAACTCCCCGTAGGTGCAATGAAGTCACAATGCAACCAGTGAAATGTACAAGTCACCCATGCATGCCAACGAACAAAAGAATCTCAAGAGGGGCCAATGGGAGCTGCAGGGCACAGATGGCACGAATACAGAAGCCATTCCAATGGACATGACCTCAGTCCCCCACCAAGAAACGCACGCAAACACAGGCACCTGTGACCAGCAATATTCCGAAAATCACATCATTCCACCAGTCCACCTGGCTGACCGGCATCTGTTACACAAAACCTAATCCCCCGCCCCTGAGCATGACATCATTCAAACAGTCATATTGGCAGCCCTCATCCCTGACCTCACTGGGCTTCGTAGGCAAACGCGCCCAGCACAGTACCACGCAACTATACTCCGAAGCTGGAACCCAATGCAGATCTCCTCACAATACATCGCTCCCCAAATAGGAATATGCCACATCACTTGCAAAGAAGAACGCTACACGGCCCATATCAGAATAGAAATTTAATGCACAACAAATTCACCAAGCCCATACAGCCATTAGGCCATGAACTCCAAAACACATTTCACCATTGTGGGCTGCATCCGCAAGAAATGACCAGCTACTTCTCGTGTGACGCCCTGTTCCTTCATGGTACACAGAGCCACATTCTCGTACGAAAAGGCAACATGGAAGCGCACAGAACCGCAGGGCCGTCCCAATGGGGAGGCACTAGTCCAGCTGAAAGGCCGAAATGTTGCTCCGAGCCACTAGTACTGCGTAAGGGCATGTGGCCCATTGGCGATCGTCCCATAAGATCGTAATGCTGCTCCACTGATTAACACGAAGCAGCAGGTGTCGGGAGTAAAAGCCATCTGCAGGAGTGGCATACAGATGGCAGTGGCAAAAGGGGAGGAGATACCTGTCAACCAAAAGAAAAGAAAAAGAACAGAATGGCCATCAGAACTACATTCGAACAACTCACTTCAATGATCACACTAAATCCACAGCCATATGCATGCTAGCCCACTCCAAAGGATCATCACCACCCCAAAACCACTTGCGACTCATAACTATCTATATCGAGGTGTAAACACCATCACAAACGAGTGTACCTGTGCATGCGTCTGTGAAAACAGAATCCATCAGATGGGATTGGTAACGTGCATGGACACAAGTGTCTGAGGGCGCGTCGAGACAGGGAGGGCTCAACAAGGCCAGATAGACGATGGTCCCACTATGGCAGCCCTGCATCACATAGCGCAGGGGAGGCGGACAGATTCCAAGAAGCCCTGTACATGGCAAACACTGTATCAAATCATCTGCCCATGCATCCATTCATCATTCCCTCATCCCGTAATGATAACGCCTGTTTCCATACTCACATAACATGTGAGAATTCCATTGAGTCTGTGCGTTATGCAGCCTGCAAAATCCACTGTGCCCCAGCCCGTAATTCCAGTGTTGTGAAGTAACATGTATTTGGGAACGTCCGGCCTCACCGTCCACTTCGCTATTGCGCATCCCAAACTATTCATATCAATCATTGCATCCTCGCCATGGCCCCTGTCCCAAGGACATTGAACAATAGAACGTTATATTTGCACTCAGACCTGTGGGCATCTCCTCGCCGCTAGCTGATAACCAAAAGCGCCGCCCTTCGAATTCCTCATTTGCAACATCACGTCGAAAAGGCATCTGTGGCCGCTTAAAATCACAAATTAATCCATCTAGTGCGGCTGTGTGTGAAAATGGCAACTGCCTTCACTCACAAATGGGACGCCCCGCCCGTCGTTGCAACTCGGTACAGTGATGCATGAGGGTCCACCGTTACTCGAGTACTACGTTCCACTGACCCTTCACAAGTCTGTTCGCGACTGCAAAGATTGTATGTGAAACAATGGGACCATAGCCGAATGAACGTATCAACCAATGTTACACGGCCATCGGGTACAAATACATGATTGCAATAGCAAGATGCCATTCCTCGAATTGCAGCGTTGTGTGCGGGACGTGCTCGGCCAAAGGGGAGAGCAGCTTGCACAGGTGGAATGAATCACCACAGGTGGAGGCCATACAGCCTGAAAACACATAAATTGCACACCCAGTCTCCTCCCACAACCACACCCACTCCGAAATGCTACCGGCAGGACTCGCGATGTTGGCCCTGGGGGACCTGATAGCACTGCAAGTACTCCAACTCCAAGAAGAAGACGAACACCAACTACAACCGGCCGCACGGAGGAGACGCAGGAGGAGGAGGAGGGCAAGGCAGGGCCAGCAAGGGCCGCCAGCACAGCCACTACCACCACGCAGGCAGCCCGCAATCCCACGCCTCCGAGCACATCCGTTCAACCTCACTGATGAGCAGATCCACACCCTCTACCGTTTGGACCGGGACACCATAGCCGCCATTGTGGACATGACACAGGCTGACCTTGTCAGCATGATAGATAGCCCAACCGCCATCCCACCCCTACTGAAGGTGGTGTCTGTACTCCACTTCCTGGCCACAGGCACCTACCAGCACACAGTCGGACAGTTGCATGGCATTTCTCAGCCACTGTTCTCACGGACACTATTGCAAGTGCTCGATGCCCTCCTGCAGCACGCAGACGACTACATCTCTCTACCACGCTCGGAGCAGGAAATTACCAACACAAAAGTGGGATTCCATGCACTTGGCGGCATACCGGGTTGCCTTGGTGCCATCGACTGCACCCATGTGGAATTGGTCGTCCCACATGCCATGGAGGCCCAGTACCGCAACCGAAAACAATTTCATTCTCTGAATGTACAAATGGTGTGTGACTCCAACAGGATCATTACACATTGTTGTGCCCGATTCCCTGGATCAACCCATGATTCTATGGTCTTGAGGAACTCAACAATACCACGCTACATGGAGCGACACGCAGGGTACAGATCCTGGCTACTCGGTGAGTCTCATTTCATGCATGATGATGTGGGGTATGTGATGCGGCAATGACCTGGCAGGAAGGGGGGGGGGGTGCGTATGTAGCAATGGCATTCCACATAATTCGTTTATCGTCCACATACAGGTGATGCTGGATATCCACTGAAGAGGTGGCTCCTCACACCAGTCCGGAACCCACGGGACCAGCATGAGGAGGACTACAACCATGCCCACTCACGTACCCGTGTAGTCATTGAACAGGCATTCGGCCTACTGAAGACTCGTTTCCGGTGCCTCAGCAGGTCTGGCGGGGCACTCCTGTACCGCCATGAGAAGGTTGCAAAGATGGTGATGGCATGTGTCATGCTACCGAACATGTGCGTACGTAGAAATGTGCCCATGCCCCCTGACGCAGAACTGCAAGCACCTGAAGATGGTCATGATGAGGGTGGGGATGTGGCAGCACCTCAAGGAGTCCGCGAGGCACAGGAGGGCCGTGACATTCGTCAGCATCTCATTGATGCATGCTTCTAGCACTCACGCCTGGTGGCTGATACCTGGACACGGGACTCGTGGCACTGTGTGTGTCTGGTACATGCACAATATGGACTGTACGCCTATGATGGCCTAGTACACAAAGATCATTGTCCACACATCTCATTGGTTGATCGTGCATTGTTTATGGCATATGTGATATCATGTTGAACACCCTATCGACCCGCCACCCAAGTGAGCCCAACACACCCCCTCCACCCTCCTACCTCCCCCCCGAACACCAGTGTCCAAAGATGCTCATTGTCAGTGGGCAGTCGCTATTGCAAGCCCCCTCTGCGGGTATCAGGGGCACCCCTGCCTGTGGAGCGCAGGTTCCTCCCAGATCTACGTTGGGGGCTGCCCTGGACGGAACTTGCAACGGATGATGTCTCTGCCTGCTCACGTCCATGCATGTCCCTAAGGGTTTGTGAGAGCTCAGTGAGCACACGGCGCACTGCGGCAAGTTCGGCACATACGTCTTTGGACGTCGCATGCAGTTCCCCCCTCAGGCTCTCGGTGCTTCTCTCCATTTGGACTCTCAGGCTCTCGGTGCTACTCTCCATTTGGACTCTCAGGCTCTCGGTGCTACTCTCCATTTGTACTCTCAGGCACTCGGTGCTACTCTCCATTTGTGCCCTTAGTGTCTCTGTACTTCTCTCCATTTCTGCCCTAAGTGTCTCAGTTGATGTTTCTATGTCTGCCTTAGTGCCCCCACATTCATCGGCATGGTCCTTGAGGAGCGTGGCCAGTTGCTGCTGTTGCACGATTAACTGGTCGAGGGACTGTTGCCTCTGCTGGGCCATGGCCATTTGCGGTGGTGTCACAGAGTGGCTGTTCGCCTCATGTTGCCCTGCCACAGGGCTTGTGGGGGATGGCCAGTCGTCGTCTTGTGGGTGCCCCTGCGTGGTATCCTCATGGTGTACGGGATGGGACAGACAGGGGGATTGGGACAGGTCATGGATGGATCTGACTTCGACATCCCCGTCTTCTGTGTTGGAGCATGCTGCCATTAATGGGGTGTCACCTATGGTGCTGCTGCCACCAGAGGCAGTGCCTTCTGTGGCATCCATTGGGGGGACCTGTGGTGCTGCTGTTGTGGGCATGCTGGCTGCTGGGGTGCCTGTTGATGTTCCCTCCTCTGTGCTGCCACCTGATTTGTGCTGCTGCCGTGTCTTGATGCGTGCAGGTGAGGTGGAGGGTCTTTGGCCGTTGGTCTTGGCCCTCTTTGCAGGTGTGCTGGTAGGGGTGTCCTGAAGCTCGTCGTTTGGATCGGACCCTGTGGTGGAGTAAAGGAGGGTGAGCGTTATTAATGGGTCTGTGGGAATTGGAATGGCAATGTATCACATGCATTGGGGTGGTACCTGAGGGTGATTTGGGTCGGGGCCTTGGAGGTGGTTTCATTTGTGTGTGGAGTGAGGGTGCAGTTGTTTGGCAGCCTGCAGTTAGGGTGTGCCTGCTGCACGTGTAGTGGGTGTTTTTGGGGTTTTTAATTATTTATGTATTTATTGTGAGTTTTAAAGTGCGCTATCAGGCCAATGTGTGTGGACGTTCTCCTGGCCATGTGTTGCTGTTGCGCTATGTGGACACATGTGATTCACATGATTGGACATTGTGGATTTGGCATGGTTTTATTTGGGCCACCTACCGGATTCTCCGGATGTCTGCACTCCTTTCTCCATCCCTCCGACTCCCTCTATGCTCTCCATTCCAATGGTGGAGGCACAGATTTCTTCCCAGGGGGTCAACTTGATGGGTGATTCCGATCCTCCCCCGGTGGCTGTGGCAATGTTGCGGTTGGCAGAAAGTATGCTACGGACGCGTATCCGCAGGTCGTCCCATCGCTTTCTGCATTGCTGTGGGTTGCGGGGTGCGGTCCCCACCGCACTTACCCGCTGTGCCACCAGGGCCCATATGGCCTTCTTGTTCGCAAGTGCCGTCCTGGTCATTTGCGTGGAGAAGACGGCGGCGGCATTCTCCTTGAGGGTCTCTGTAAGCACGGTGAGTTCCTCACGGGAGAAGTGGACCTGCCGCTTGCGGTCGCACGCTTTCTTCGCTACTTTTCCCATTTTTCTTGGTTTCGCTAGGGTGGATGACGGGTTGGGATGTGTCTCAGGGTAGTGTTTTTAGTGGTTGTGTGGATTTTGTGGTTTTATAGGTGTACGGCGTGTTGTTTCCCGTTCCGGGCCCATGTTTTTACTTCCGTTTCCGTATATTTACGGTCACCGTACTTTCCGGTTGGCGCTCACTGCGGTGTCCGCTAAGATGGGTGGCGGTATTGCACCTAGGGCGCCGTACGGCGGCGGTGTGGGCCGTTTTGGGGTCATTTCCGCCATCGCGGACTTTGCACTTCCGCCATGCCGTGGTGCTCGTGCCCGATGGGTCAGAATGGGCCGCACTTTGCTCCATCGTGCAATGGCGGACACGCTATTTACGCTGTGGCGGTCCGGTCAGTCACTTTCCGCCAGAGTCGTAATGAGGGCCAGTGTATCTTATAGAAATTAGATGTGTACATGTTAAGTGTTGGTGAGTGTATGAGTGGTTTTTCTTTTTGTGTTAATATTGCATGGTGAGTCTGTGGCACACAGTACTGTCTGAGATGGCTGCAGGTAAGCCATATGGAGGTTTCCTAGGCAGACTGCACCTGGCCGGCATATGTGCAATCACAATGCAGGTATCCGTAGGACTCCAGTACTAGCCACATGGCCGCATCTTCTCATGCACTTTTAATTCGTTGTGGGAGCACACATCTGTCCGTTCCCCAGCTATGCGCAGGCATAGGGCATACTCTGTGTGCTGGTAACACCGCCCTTGTCGTCAACCCTACGGATTCATACTTTAGGCTACCGCATTTCAAGCAGTCCTACTGCCTATGTATTTTGCTGTGCAAACCTACCAATTTATGGCTCCAGCCGGCCTGGCTCCCAGTGCAAACAAGGAACACCATCCTCCAGTGTACGTTGGGTGTGTTAAATGCCCCATTAATTTGATTGATGAGCTGCTTGCCTTTCCATGACCCGTCAAACAGACTTACCGTCTCTGCACTGAGCACCGTGACAGAAAGTGTCAAGGGTTTGCCTGCGTGTCATAGAGTTAGAGAAAAGATTTAACTGTAGGTGTGACAGTCTCTAGTGAGTCTGCAAAATGACAAAGCTGGTGCTGCTTAGTTACTCACATACAAGTAAATTTAAAGACAACTAAGTGACCAGCAGATTCTTTGGATCGTAAAGAATATTAGTGGTGGTTTAAAAAGTAATGTGGCCGCATGGGGCTGGCTCAATAATTATGTTCTTGCTCCACGTAATGAAGCTGCGTTTCTCCTTGTTGAAAGCATTCTTGTATTTCAGAATTTACTCATCTCTGTGAATGATGGTCCTGCAGCTAATGCTGTACCATGAAGTGTCCGTACTCCATGTGACGACACCTGAAATCGAAACACAAGGCACCAGTGGGCAGGATACTGCCCTTCCAACAATGCAGTAGGTTACTTTATTCGACAGCATTCTCCACATCAACTCCTGCCAATAACAGGGACACTCCTGTAGGGCAGCGGATCCCGTAAAAATCCTTGCAGACCATATGCTGCGCAGCAGACCCTTACCTGGCAAAGGGCATTGCATTGTGCATGCACTGCGATGCGCTACGCTGCAGGGGGGAGCAACTTCGAAGTGCTTGGGAAGGGTTGGTTCGGGAGCATGACAATGACTGCCGCCTACTTAAGTGAGGGCCACCCAACATGTTCCTCTCTCTGCATGTGCACCATATTATCCCTGTAGGTGGTGCCCCTTCCGTACCAGCCCTTCCCTTCTGAGTCGTGGGTTAGAAGATGAACATAAATACAAACCAATGGAAAAAGGGAAAATGTAAAAATAAAACTCAGTTCAGAGTTGAAAAATGGAATTGCCAGTGAATGGATGTATGCCGCCGTGCAGCGTATGCGCTCCACAGATTGCGCGGTAAATAATGGGAGGCGTGCCTCTGTGGAAAACATTGCAGTCGAATCAGGTAGAAAGGGCTGGCTATAAAAAGAGGGTTTTTTTCATGTTGCTTTGCGAAGTTTTGAAGTGCACAACACCTAGTACAAAAATGCTTGCTGTACTTCCAAGAAGCGCAGCAAGGCATTTTGGATACATCGTACAAAAATCAGAATGGCAGGATCAGTAAGAAGGATGCCATTTGTGGGAACAAATGTTCATGCTGTGAAACGTAATATTTCCATTTCGGAATTACGACATGGCCACATGTCGTAAAAAGGCACAAACAGACTTCTTCACAATGCACCTCGCTTTCTCCATTTGCGGGACAAATAACAAATAACGCAGCCACATCTGTGTCTGTGTAATGCGATAAAAAATTATGCCGGTGTTCGAAAACATACGCATGACCTGGGCAAGTGCCTCCTTCATCGCAAGCGGCACAGAAATTCCTGGAACATGTTGTAAACTTGTCCCTCCACAATGAAGAATAATAATGTCTGCATGATCGCTGTCAAGACCGGTGGGGGGGTCTGTACTTCCGCTCTCTATATGGTAGAGGAGAGGCACAGAAGACCCCAGCCAAGATTCTCGATTACGGTAGCGATGGACGAGCAATCAAGGCCTAGCTTCTCAGGAGGTGATGCAGGCTGGTTCTTAAGTACAGTGTATCCCCAAGCCCCCACAAAGGAATGTCCACACACTGTATTACTGAAAACACAGTCTTTATATAATTAATATTCAAGGGTTATGTACACTTATCACAATAACGCACTTTGTGCTCAGGAAAATCAGCAATGGTAAATATCTACAATTCTAAAGTGGTACCACTAATATTAGACCTCATTAAAGTGCATTCACAATACTGTTAAAATGGCACACAGATCAATAAGAAGGAAACCAGCAATAGAGAGAGGAGAGATAACAGAGGGTTGAAACAATAGGCAGAATACTGGCCCCTACCACTGGACACAGTTCTGTGTGGAGATCCCCCCACCTGGGCAACCTGTAAAATAAAGGGATATGACACAAGCCCAGTCCATATATTGTTCAACAGTCTTATTCTCTCCTACAATGTTTTTACCCCCCCAATGTACCTGGTGGAGTCGAGTTCTTCGAAGAGGCGTCGACAGATCCTTCTCGAATGACCCCCTTTTAAGCAGGAGTCACGGATCGTCGAGAGGCGTAGAGAAACGTCGAAGACCTCGGGGTTCGGCGACGGGGAATCGACGGCCCTTCTTGAATGCCTTCCCTTTCAAGCGGGAGGCACGGGGCGTCGAACGTCCGTCGACGAACGAGGTAGAACGATGTCGAAGAGGCGGCAGCTTCGTCCGAGCGGTGCTCGTCGGCGTCGGGGCGTCGGCGTCCTGCACGGCGGAGGTGTGCGGGGCACCTCGATGACAATAGTTCTGGACCGCAAAGATTGTAGAGACGGGAGCCCAGCAAGGGCGTCGAGTCGCTCGAGTCTTTGGGATCGTGAGGTGGCGGGAAACCCACCGGCGGATTCTCCTCGGCGCGTTGGTCGTCCTCGACTTTCTCCGGCGGGACAAAGCGGCCGACGATGCGGACGAGGGAGTCCTTCAAGGCAAATGTTCTTAGGCAAGGAGCGGACGGCTCCGGTCGTCGGCGGCACGGCGTCAAGTGGTTCCCACGGCTGGGCAACACAACTTCGACGGGCCTCCAGCGGTTACACAGACCTGCGAACCCTGGTCGACGGCAATGGACTTCGACAGCGTCGATGTCCGGGTGCTTCACTTCGATCTCCTCGGCGGTCCCGTCTCGGGTCGGCAGCCTTTCGAGGGTCTGACTTCCAGGGCGCTTCGGCGAAGATTCAGCGGTGCTCGATGGTCCCTCGGAGCACGGGAAGAGGGCGCCTTACCAGGTCCTCTCTCGGGTCAGTCCTCGACGATTTCGACAACCTTCAGTTCCGTCGAAGCAAATGCCACAGCAAGTCTTCTTCTTCCAGCTGGACGTCGAGGATCAGCAAATCCAGTTACTCTTGAGTGGAGACTCAGCTTCTGAATGCTTCTGAACAATTTCCAGTGGTGAGAGGTCCCCAGATATACTATTCTGTCTCTCATCCACACTGCTGGCACACACACAGCAGCCAATCACACAGAAGGGCATTCATGCAGTCAGTCAGCCAATCAGGCACACAGTGCATTCAGGCCACACTCCTCCCTTTCAGACACTCACAACAAGGAATGTGGATTGGGACAAGTACCCAGCCATTCAACACTACACACTGCATTCAGGCCAGTTTCGGGCAGGGCTGTCTCAGTCTTTGTCTCTCATGCCAGAAACCAGACAACCACAACAAGGAGTGTATATTGGTCACACACTCCATTCACCCAGGTCCCACCCACAGGAGGTACCCATAACATACAGTCACTGGGAAGGCTCCAGTCAGTCTAGCTGGGCCTTTACACCAACACCATATATGGAACTTCCACCCAACAGCCAGTCAGGGGGAAGGGACAGAGTCAGGGCTTCCCAGGACTTTGGGAAAAACAAGATAACAGGCAATAGAAAGCAAGAGGCCACAGGGGCCATCTTGTTTCCTATCAGGAATCAACTGATTCCAATGGCAGGGCCTGGGTATCCCAAAATGGAGGACACCCAGAGCACCTGTCAAATTCAGCATGGAGCTGCCACCAGCCCATACCCTGCTCTGTGGGCCACCCACAGGTGCCCAAAAACATACACTAGGGGCACAGGGTTGTACCCCTACCCATGGGTGCCATAAGGGTATCCCATGGGTCTGTTCACCAAACCAAAAGAGAGCTGCACTGCCAGGAGTCCCTCATGGACTCCTGGGCAGAAAACATGACAGAACACACGGTAAAAACAGAAAAAGGACAAGGATTCAGAGGCCCTGTCCCTCAGATGCATTTCCGGCATCACAGTCGCCCCCCCCAGACTGAGGTGGAGGGTGCCTAATCTCCCACGGGATAGACACCCTCATCCAGACGGTCAACATACCTTCTGGAAAGGCCATCTGCATTATCGTGACTCTTCCCTGGTCTGTGCTCTATGGTGAAGTCTAGCCCTTGTAGGCTAATCGACCACCTGAGCAATTTCGGATTCTCACCCTTCATCTGCATAAGCCACTTCAGGGGCTTATGATCTGTTTGGACCTTGAAGGTGGACCCCGTAAGGTAGGGCCTAAAACGCCTAAGGCTCCAAACTATACTAAAACATTCCTTTTCAACAGTAGCCCACCTAAGTTCTCTACCCTTGAGTTGTCTACTGATGAATATGATAGGATGTTCTCTCCCTTTGTCATCTAACTGGGACAAGACAGCTCCAATTCCGGTGTCGCAGGCATCCGTCTGGACGATAAAGGGTCGGCTGTAGTCAGGCGCACTCAACACAGGTGCCCTACACAGACTTTCTTTCAAGCCATCAAAGGCCCTCTGACAGTCTTCAGTCCAATTAACCTTCCTAGGCTGTTTGGGTGAAGTTAGAGCTGTCAGGGGTGCAGCTATGGTTCCATAGTCTGCCATGAAATTGCGATAGTACCCAGTGAGGCCCAAAAAGGCTCTCACCTGGGTTTGAGTAGTGGGAGTCTCCCAGTTCTGTACGTCCTGTACTTTACTGGAGAGAGGTTGGATTTGACCCCCTCCTACCTCATGACCAAGATAGGTAACTTTCCCCTGAGCTATCTGGCACTTGGTGGCCTTGATAGTGAGGTTAGCCCTTTTCAAGGCCTGCAACACCTTATCCAGATGTGTCAAATGCTCTTCCCAGGTGGAACTGTAGACGGCAATGTCGTCTAAGTAAGCCACACAAAAGGCTTCCAGCCCACTGAGCGCATGGTTGACCAATCTCTGGAAGGTGGCAGGGGCATTCTTCAACCCAAAGGGCATGACCCTAAACTGGTAGAGTCCCTCAGGTGTGGAGAATGCCGTCTTTTCCTTGGCATGGTCCGTCAGAGCTATTTGCCAATAGCCTGAGGTAAGGTCAAAGGTGCTCACAAATTTGGCAGCACCTATAGTGTCCACGAGCTCATCAGCCCTGGGCAATGGGTGCGCGTCAGTTTTGGTGACGGCATTGACTCCTCGGTAGTCCACACAGAACCTCCAATCCTTGGTACCCGCCGGGGAACTTGCCTTGGGGACAAGGACCACTGGACTGGACCAGGGACTGGTGGAGGGTTCAATAACACCCAGATCCAACATCTTGGCGACCTCAGCCTGGATGTGGTTTTTGACGGTATCTGACATACGATAGCTCCTGCTTTTGACAGGCACACTGTCACCAGTGTCAATTTCGTGCTTACACCACGGTGTAAGGCCCGGTGTCAGTGAAAACAGAGGGGCATACTGCTGGAGCAAAGCCCGGCAGGCCCTCTGCTGCTCTGTTGTCAAATCGGGAGAGAGTTGTACTCCCTCCACTGAGCCATCCTGAGGGTTGCTATGCAGCAAATCAGGAAGGGGCTCACTCTCATCCTCTTCTTGCCCTGAAGCTAGCAAGAGACATGAGACCTCTGCTCGCCTGTGGAAAGGCTTGAGCCTGTTGACATGGAATACCTGGGGGGCTACCCCAGAGGCTCCCATGTCCACCAGATAATTGACTTCGCCCATCTTGGAGATGATCCTGAAGGGTCCAGTCCACTTGTCTGCCAAAGCTCTAGGCTTGGTAGGCTCCATCACAAGGATTTCCTGTCCCGGAGTCCAATCCACTTGCGAAGCTTTCAGGTCATGCCAGTACTTATTCAATTCCTGGCTGGCCTTGAGATTTGCTGTTGCCTGACCCATCATTTGTGTCATCCTCCGCCTGAGGCCTAACACATAGTCCCCCACTTGCTTGGCGGGACCTGGAGGGGTGGCTTCCAAGCCTTCTCGGATCAAGGCGAGGGGCCCCCTCACGGGATGTCCAAAGAGTAACTCAAAGGGGCTGAAACCAACACCCTCTTGAGGTACCTCTCTGTAAGCAAACAGCAGGCATGGCAGGAGGAGATCCCATTTCCTCCTTAGGGGCTCTTCCAAAGCACCTAGCATGCCCTTGAGAGTTTTGTTAAATCTCTCAACCAGACCATTGGTCTGGGGGTGGTAAGAGGTGGAGAACTTGTAGGTTACCCCGCACTCTTTCCACATGGTTTTCATGTAACTAGACATGAAGTTGGATCCTCGGTCAGAGACAACCTCCTTGGGGAATCCAACACGGGTGAAAATGCCCAGGAGAGCCCTGGCAACCACCTTGGCAGTAACAGTCCGAAGGGGTATTGCCTCAGGGTACCTGGTGGCATGATCTACCAAGACCAGGATGAACCGATGTCCACCTGAAGTGGGAGGGTCAAGGGGACCGACGATGTCGATGCCCACCCTCTCAAATGGTGTGCCAACCACTGGTAATGGCTGCAGTGGGGCAATGACCCTGCCTCCAGTCTTGCCAGACAACTGACAAGTTGGGCAGGTCCTGCAGTGGGACTCCACCTCTACTCCCATCCGTGGCCAGTAGAAATGGGCAGAGAGCCTCTGCTTAGTCTTCTTGGTCCCAAGATGACCAGCCAAGGGCACCTCATGCGCCAACTGCAGTAGGAAGGGCCTGTAAACCTGGGGTACCACCAACCTCTTGCGGGCACCAGGTTCGGGCTTAGTGGGCTCACTAACAAGGAGCTCACCCTCCCAATAAATCTTGAATGTCCTAGGCACTTCACCTTGTGCCTGGGACAGGGCCTGTTTCCTCAGGCCCTCGAGAGAGTGGCACTCTCTCTGTCCCTTACAGAAGTCTGCCCGGGAGGGTCCCCCTTCAGCTAACAAGCATTGAAGGTCGGGATGATCCTCCGGGTTGAGAACCTCTCCCACAGGAGAGTCTTCTGTCTCTTCTCCCACAGGAGTTGAGTTTGGGTTTTCCGCTGGACCCAGCCCGTCCGGAGCATGGATCCCATTGGGTGCTGTCGGAACAGCAGGAAGAGAAGGTGTTCCCTCCACAGAGGTGGCCTTCTTGGTCTTCCTTCTTCTTGCCTTAGGCCTCGCCTTTGGCTCGGATACCTGACTCACAGCCAGACCCGGTGTCACCTGTGACCTAGTGACTGCAGCAGCAGTCATGGGAAGACCATCCGAGATCAACCCCAACTCTACTAGATCATTTCCTAACAGAATGTTAGCAGGGACATTGTCCTGAACCAGGACAGGAAGCTTTGCTGTCTTGTCTCCAATCATGAGTGTGACTAGGGCTACAGGCGATAATTTGGGAGGCCCACCAGCTAACCTGGTGGTTTGCAGAGGAGCACCTTCATAGTCCTCTGGCTTGAGCAGGGTCCTGTCCACCACTGTCATGCTTGCCCCAGTGTCTCTCAAACCAGTAGAAGGCTGGCCATTCAAGAGGACACTTCTCAAAAATCTACGGGTGTTCTGTGGGATAGTCGCCAGTACTTCTGCGTACTGGTCCCAGGCCCCAAGGGACACTAAGGAAATCTCTACCGGAGCACCAAATGTGATTCCTGTAGAGGAGGGGAGGACAGTGGCCTCCACCTCAGCCACGGGGTAAGGGTAGGTCAGGCTGACAGCCTGTACTCCAAGTGCCTTACCTTTACACTTGGGGTCACCCCTTTTGTGATCCAGAGCCCCACAATCCCAACAAGTGCCAGGAGTGCGGGGTACGGTACTGGAACCACTGGGAACCTGCTTTGCAGCAGGTGGACCACTACTCTTATTCCCACCCACAGAGGACTTATCCCCACCAGATTTTTGGGTCTTAGGAGAGGAAGGTTTTGGTTTACCCGACTGTGATTGCTTTTGGGACTCCTCAGCTTTCTGAGAGGTCCCCTTTTCTTTGTCCTTGTCCTTCCCACTGGAGTCCTTAGGGGACACCCGGTGGGAGACCCACTTGTCAGCCAACCTAGCCAGCTTAAAGGGGTCCAAAATGTTCTGGTCAGCCACATACTGACGCAGCTCTGGTGAACAGGCTTCAGAAAAATGCTCAAAAAACAAGAGGTGGGACAACTCAACAAAAGTTTTCACCTTGTATCCATCAATCCACCCCATCATGTTCATGTGCGCAGTACTCACCCAGTCAACCCAAGACACATTCTCTCTTTTCTTAAATTCCCTGAACCTTTTAAGGTATTGGGCAGGTGTCTTGCCAAACTTGGCAATCAAAGCAGACTTCATACACTCATACTGACCCCTTTCTTCCACACTCAGCTTCAGAATACAGTCATATCCAGTTTGAGGCACTCTGCTTAACAAACACTTAGCCCAATCTCTTTTATCTACATCATGAATTGCACAAGCCATTTCAAACGCTTCAATCCATTGGAGGATATCTGAACCCTCCACAAACACACCAACCAAATCTTTCATAAACTTGGTGGCTGGGGACCTGCCACTCTCAATTGGTCTAGCTGAAGTCTCCACTCTAGCTCTCTCTAGCTGGATTCTCTGACATTCAGTGTCCTTGTCTTTGAGCGCAAGATCCCTATTCTTGAGTTCCACTTGCTGTGCCAGCTCCTCTTTCTTAAGCTCAGCTTCTATTTCCAACTTGCGATATTCAAAGGCCAATTTCATCCTTAATAACTCAAGTTCCATGGAATTGCTGGGGTTTGGAACAGAGGCAGCAGGAATGGTGGCATTCCCAGAAACAGATTCAGCGACAACCCCAGGGGCAGAGTCCTCACTGGTTGCATCCCCCCCTTCATCAAGGGTTTCACCATCAGTCTGGTAGTCCACCAGGGCAGCTATCAGCTCAGCCCTAGACTTATCCACAAAGTCCAACTCCCTGGCTTCACAAGCACTCTGGAGAGCCTCTAAGCTCATCCGAGTCAATTTACCATTTGCAATGGACTCCATTGCTTGTAATGCAGTTATTTGGAACACACCCGAACCTTAATCTAACAAAAGTGCGGATATTTTGTAAGTGGCACGGTTATACACTGAGTCTTAAAACCATAAGCATCCCACCGCTGCCACCAGCTTGTCAAGACCGGTGGGGGGGTCTGTACTTCCGCTCTCTATATGGTAGAGGAGAGGCACAGAAGACCCCAGCCAAGATTCTCGATTACGGTAGCGATGGACGAGCAATCAAGGCCTAGCTTCTCAGGAGGTGATGCAGGCTGGTTCTTAAGTACAGTGTATCCCCAAGCCCCCACAAAGGAATGTCCACACACTGTATTACTGAAAACACAGTCTTTATATAATTAATATTCAAGGGTTATGTACACTTATCACAATAACGCACTTTGTGCTCAGGAAAATCAGCAATGGTAAATAT
The DNA here is from genome assembly GCF_040938575.1 of Ambystoma mexicanum. Taxonomy (NCBI): domain Eukaryota; kingdom Metazoa; phylum Chordata; class Amphibia; order Caudata; family Ambystomatidae; genus Ambystoma; species Ambystoma mexicanum. The sequence goes on along the minus strand of NC_090939.1, from coordinate 82,603,336 downwards.
CTACAATTCTAAAGTGGTACCACTAATATTAGACCTCATTAAAGTGCATTCACAATACTGTTAAAATGGCACACAGATCAATAAGAAGGAAACCAGCAATAGAGAGAGGAGAGATAACAGAGGGTTGAAACAATAGGCAGAATACTGGCCCCTACCACTGGACACAGTTCTGTGTGGAGATCCCCCCACCTGGGCAACCTGTAAAATAAAGGGATATGACACAAGCCCAGTCCATATATTGTTCAACAGTCTTATTCTCTCCTACAATGTTTTTACCCCCCCAATGTACCTGGTGGAGTCGAGTTCTTCGAAGAGGCGTCGACAGATCCTTCTCGAATGACCCCCTTTTAAGCAGGAGTCACGGATCGTCGAGAGGCGTAGAGAAACGTCGAAGACCTCGGGGTTCGGCGACGGGGAATCGACGGCCCTTCTTGAATGCCTTCCCTTTCAAGCGGGAGGCACGGGGCGTCGAACGTCCGTCGACGAACGAGGTAGAACGATGTCGAAGAGGCGGCAGCTTCGTCCGAGCGGTGCTCGTCGGCGTCGGGGCGTCGGCGTCCTGCACGGCGGAGGTGTGCGGGGCACCTCGATGACAATAGTTCTGGACCGCAAAGATTGTAGAGACGGGAGCCCAGCAAGGGCGTCGAGTCGCTCGAGTCTTTGGGATCGTGAGGTGGCGGGAAACCCACCGGCGGATTCTCCTCGGCGCGTTGGTCGTCCTCGACTTTCTCCGGCGGGACAAAGCGGCCGACGATGCGGACGAGGGAGTCCTTCAAGGCAAATGTTCTTAGGCAAGGAGCGGACGGCTCCGGTCGTCGGCGGCACGGCGTCAAGTGGTTCCCACGGCTGGGCAACACAACTTCGACGGGCCTCCAGCGGTTACACAGACCTGCGAACCCTGGTCGACGGCAATGGACTTCGACAGCGTCGATGTCCGGGTGCTTCACTTCGATCTCCTCGGCGGTCCCGTCTCGGGTCGGCAGCCTTTCGAGGGTCTGACTTCCAGGGCGCTTCGGCGAAGATTCAGCGGTGCTCGATGGTCCCTCGGAGCACGGGAAGAGGGCGCCTTACCAGGTCCTCTCTCGGGTCAGTCCTCGACGATTTCGACAACCTTCAGTTCCGTCGAAGCAAATGCCACAGCAAGTCTTCTTCTTCCAGCTGGACGTCGAGGATCAGCAAATCCAGTTACTCTTGAGTGGAGACTCAGCTTCTGAATGCTTCTGAACAATTTCCAGTGGTGAGAGGTCCCCAGATATACTATTCTGTCTCTCATCCACACTGCTGGCACACACACAGCAGCCAATCACACAGAAGGGCATTCATGCAGTCAGTCAGCCAATCAGGCACACAGTGCATTCAGGCCACACTCCTCCCTTTCAGACACTCACAACAAGGAATGTGGATTGGGACAAGTACCCAGCCATTCAACACTACACACTGCATTCAGGCCAGTTTCGGGCAGGGCTGTCTCAGTCTTTGTCTCTCATGCCAGAAACCAGACAACCACAACAAGGAGTGTATATTGGTCACACACTCCATTCACCCAGGTCCCACCCACAGGAGGTACCCATAACATACAGTCACTGGGAAGGCTCCAGTCAGTCTAGCTGGGCCTTTACACCAACACCATATATGGAACTTCCACCCAACAGCCAGTCAGGGGGAAGGGACAGAGTCAGGGCTTCCCAGGACTTTGGGAAAAACAAGATAACAGGCAATAGAAAGCAAGAGGCCACAGGGGCCATCTTGTTTCCTATCAGGAATCAACTGATTCCAATGGCAGGGCCTGGGTATCCCAAAATGGAGGACACCCAGAGCACCTGTCAAATTCAGCATGGAGCTGCCACCAGCCCATACCCTGCTCTGTGGGCCACCCACAGGTGCCCAAAAACATACACTAGGGGCACAGGGTTGTACCCCTACCCATGGGTGCCATAAGGGTATCCCATGGGTCTGTTCACCAAACCAAAAGAGAGCTGCACTGCCAGGAGTCCCTCATGGACTCCTGGGCAGAAAACATGACAGAACACACGGTAAAAACAGAAAAAGGACAAGGATTCAGAGGCCCTGTCCCTCAGATGCATTTCCGGCATCACAATCGCGCGTCACCAAAGTGGGACAAAGACGAACCAAAATCAGCCACTTCATTGCATGTACTCCATACGAGTACACATCCACATGATAGAATCCAAAATTAACAGCCACTGCACTGTGTTTTGCATTCACTTTCAATCAATGTATTCAGAACTCCCCCAAAAACCATACACACTGGCTCGTGAAACACACAGGCATAACCATACCTTCTGTATTTCTGTCTACAAATACACTGTGTACCACAGTCTGTGCGTTGAAACCACACCCAGAAACCTTATTGAGCAATCCCTTAGCCTCCACAGTCCCATTTCCATGCCCGCCATCCGCAAAAGCCCCGGATGTGACACGTGCAGTCCTGGAACTATCGTGATGTCCGCAAACTTTTCGGACTGTGTGCGGGAATGGGTGCATACATTTCAACCAGGGTAGGGGATTTCGTTTATAGTGGTGGCTCTGAAAAGAGGCTTTTTTTCTTTTCTGTTTTTACTTGCTTACACAGAACCTTTTTTGTGTTTGCTCTTTATCTGAGTTTCTGTTTTGTTTGTCTCCTTACATTGTTTGTCATGATTCTCTTCAATGCTTTTTTTTTAAGGTGCTTGCAAAGAAATACCTTTTTTTTGGTGTTTGCAGTTTTTTTTTTAGTAGTCCTCCTCACATTATTACAATAACGTCTTCAATGCAGCCTGTAGATTGTAAAACAAAGTAGCATTGCCCCTGGTGGACAAAGAAATGCCATTTGCATTGAAAAGGTGCACATGTTGAGGATCAATGATGTCATTCTCACAGGAGAACATCCTAGCACGACTCAAAAAAAATCCCACATGCTTATGTTGATAAGACACCTTCCGACCTCTGGCTGGCGACAACATTCATTCGGATAGTCCCATACTATTCTTGGTGGTATGCATGAGAAAAGCACCTTCGCAGTGGTAAAAATGTACTTCACTCCTTTTATCACCTTCTTCAGGTGCCGGAACACCCGTGAACAAGGCATGACACCCAAATGCAAAGCTCCATACTTCACCACCACAACATGTACAGTAGCGAAAGTGGCCACATCTCAACAACGTGCAAGCAGACCGCCAAAACTGCACACATCGACACTGCACCACAAAGCCACCACTCCTTCCAAATCTAAACTGCCGTGAAAGCCTCTTTCCACAGCAAAACTGTGCAGACCTACCACAAAGGCATCACCCACGATGAACACTGTGCGTCTCTCCATCTCTACCAGCCTCACTACACAGGGTAATGAAAAAAAAAAATATATCTACCCTTTCCTGTGATGCAAAACCTCAGCACCTGATTGGACAATTCCCACAGTCCCATTCCCATGTCCAGCATGCTAAGAATGGCACTATTTTTTTCCAACACTACTTCATTGGTACTGTTAAACAGTCACACACACATCCGCCAATCAAATCCACGACTCTGCATCTAACACTATCAGTTCTGTACGAGACTCCATATGTACCATTAAACATTCAGAGTGCAAGTCTTGGGTCATTCGCAAGCACCTCCAGTAGAAAGGTCGGTGAAACTATCCAAGACTTCTGCATCCAGATTCATGCATATCACCACAAGTGGGGGAATACATTTCAACCAGGGTATGGGATTTCGTCTTTAGTGGTGGCTCTGAAAAGAGCGCTTTTTTTTATTTGCTTACACAGAACCTTTTTTTGTTTTTGCTCTTTGTCTAAGTTTCTGTTTTGTTTGCCTCCTTACATTGTTACAGGATTCTCTTCAATGCTTTTTGCACAGTGTAAAACAAAACAGCATTGCCAATTGGGTTAAAAAAAAATGCCATTTGCATGGAACCAGTGCAAATTTCGCTCATTAATGATGTCATAGTCGGTGGAGAACATCCCAGCACTGCACATAAATTGACACATGCTTCTGTTTATAAAACACCTTCCAACCTCTGGCTGGGGACAAATTACACCGACATGGTCCCATGCTCCTCTTGGTGGTATGCTTGAGAAAACCACCTTGGCAGTGGGAAAAACTGCATCACTTCTTCCACCAACTTCTTTAGAGGACGGAGCAAACATCCATACGACATGTACCCCAAATGTAGAGCTCCAAAATTCAACACAACAACATCAACAGTACCGACAGAGGCCACACATCTGCAAAGGTCAACCATACCACCGAAACTGCCCTCATAGACAGTGCCCCAGAAAGCCTCCACTCCTTCCAATACAAATTTAGCAGCCATGCCTCTTTGCGCATATTACCTGTACAGATCCTGCACAAAGGTATCACCCATGATTAACACTCTACGTCTCTCCATGTCTGCCACCCTCACTATACAGACTAATGGGGAAAAATAGTACCGGGCCTTCCTGTGAGGCACACCCTCGACACCGGATTGGCTAATCCTCACAATTCCATTTCAATGCACACCATGCTTAAAAGGGCATGATGTGGCACATGCGCATCGCCAGCTACAGCTAGGGCCGCCCCCCAGTAAAGCAGGGACAATCCTCCTTCCCTTTCCACTCCAGCCATACATCCAAGGTGCTAGGTCCTCGCCACACACAACACGCCATAGCACACCTTATGTTCAAATGCTCATGTCATTTGCAATGCACTCCACATCTGCAATTGAGCCTGCCACCTTTCACCCTGGCCACATGTTTGCATGCATGGCTGCACAACGTTGCATTCCGTGTGTTGAACGGTATGTGGGTGGCTGTGTACAGTTTGTGGCCTTTGGCCATGCACCCAAGAGTGTAGGCCTTGCCCACACCCACTGCATCGTAATGTAGCTATGCATGCGAACATGTCACCAGGTACCACAATCTACAAACGTACCACAGGCTCCAGCATTCTTACCCAACCTCGACACCATAATACAACTATGCATGGAAACATGTAAGAGTTAGCAGAATCTACAAACAGAACACAGCTTCCGGCACCTACCCACTTTCTTTCACATACTATGATATTACTGACAACCAAACCACAAACTCTTTGCAACATTGGCCCTGCTCCCACCACTCTATTAAGTGTAAACAATGAATACGTCAAAGTGCAGTACAGTAGTCAGTAATCTGTGCAATGGACACTACCCAAGCAGATAAGAAATCCAGTTCACCCCTATCCACTTCTATGCACACACTATTTCAACACAGCACCCAATGGGCACACTGCATGAGTGTTCATTCCATTATCTCCAGGCATGGACAAACAACTGTAGGATGTGCTAACAATCAGCACACCCATGGAACCAACAATGTATGCAATGCTTCCAAACCACACACAGAATGCAACAATGTCACATAGTTGTCTGTGCAAGGCCTCCAGCCATGAATCCAAGGCGCTACACCCTCAAAACACACAACACACCATAGTACACCCTATGTTTAAATGCTCATGTCATGTGCAATGCACTCCCCATCTGCAATTGAGCCTGCCAGCTTTCACCCTGGCCATATATTTGCATGCGTGGCTGCATGACATTGTGTTGGGTTTGGTGAACGGTATCTACGTGACTGTGTACATTGTCCATATTTTACACGGGTGATGCTGAGTACTTCCTTTCATGGCGCAATATCTTAAAGCACTTCCTAAAGCCAGGGTGTTATAAGGGCTAAACCATAGCAAACGCAAATGGTCACATGTGGCTCCCTAATGTGCACCACGTCCAGTGATCTACACCATATGCAAATGTACGCATAGCAGCTCACTTCTGCTGTTCTTCCAAGTCTACAATGTCCTCCACAACCATTGTGTAAAGGTCACCAACTTCAAATACATGCAGAGTTACAACTGCATGTCTGCATTATGTTGTGGTGTCTGTGGTGAAGGCCTACGCTCTTGGGTGCATGGCCTACGGCCTTTGGCCATGCACCCAACAGTCTAGGCCTTGCCCACACCCACCACAACATAACTGAGCCATGCAGGCGAACATGTAGCCAGGTATCAGAATTCACAACGCAGCATAGGCACCAGCACTTCTACCCAACCGCCGCACCATAGTACAGTGATGCATCCAAACATGTTCCAGTTACCATAATCCACAAACATATCACAGATTTTGGCACAGCTACCTACTTCCATTCACATAGCATTGTATTACTGCCAACCAAACCACAAAATCTTCACAACATTGGTCCTGCTCCCAACACTCTAGTAACTGGATACAAGCAATACTGCATAGTGCAGTACAACACTTGCTAATCTGCGCAATGCAGACTACCCAAGCACATATAACATAGAGTTCAACCATACCCTCTTCTATACGGACAGTCCAACACTGCACCAAGTGGACACGCTGCAGGACTGCTCACTGCAGCATCTCCACCCATGCACCGACAACTGTAGGATGTTCTAACAATCACCACACCCATGGAACCAACAATGTATGCAATGCTGCCAAACCACAACCACAAAGTAACAATGTCAAACCTACTTGCAACCAGTGAACATATTTTTCCATGCAAGTGCTCCAGCCATGCATCGAAGGGGCTACGGACTTACCACACACAACACACCATAGTATACACGCTATGTTTAAATGTTCATGTCATGTGGAATGCATTCCCCTTCTGAAATTCAGCCTGCCACCACTCATCACACAAAGAGATCGCCGCTGGAGCTGTCATGCCACACAAGGTTGTTGCCTGTTGAGGTACCCGCTAATTGGCGTAGTAGGCACACCACCATTTACTTCTAATGAGATATATCAAGTGAAATTAACAGAAGCAGAGGAAGAAGGTAAAGGAGCAAAAGCAATGCAGGGAGAAGGGGGTGGGACAGCAATTGTGTCAGACAAATGAATAGCAAGGCAAATAATACTCAAACTTGATAGAAAGGGTACAGATAATTGTAACGAGTAGGGCGTGGAGAAAAGGATGGAATAAGAAAGAGAAAGGGGGAGAAAACGAGAACCAGAAAGAGAAACAGGAAGAAGAGAGGGAAAGAGAAAGAAAGGAAGAGAGGGGGAAGAGACACCGAAAGGAATTAGATGACATAATCAGCAGACATATGCTGACAGACAGAGAAAAGGGAGAGTTTAAGAGAAGGAACAATGACAGCTCAAGTAGGAGCAGAAGAGACAGCATGAGCAGAAGAGAGAGTTGGGAGAAGTCACTTCAAGGAATGGGTAGGAACGCATTGGAAGAGATAATGAGTGGGACTTATGATTTCGAAGAAGAAGAGGAGGCAGGAGACAGGCAGATAGAATAGGAAGGTGGTGACGAGAGCAGAGGGGAAGAAGCTGCACAAGCTCCTCCCATAGGTGATCTGATAGAGTTAGGGAGGGGAAGAGATAGAGCCCATTAGGTATCCATTGCTCTATAAAAGTATTCAATGAGCCCAGAAAGAAGCCCACCATATGTAAATATATTGAGAGATTTACCATTTCAGAAAAAGGTTTGCATGGCAGCTAGGCCAGCAAGGACAAAGAGTGTGGCTGCCCCCATGCGCAAAAGTTGGTTGACACAATTTCCCCTATTATAGAAGGACAGAGGCTTAACACAGTATATACCCCGCCACAGGCAGACAAAATAACCTAATATATAAACTACCTTCATTTACAGTGGGCTCAGGGAAATGGATTCATGAATTGCAAAGAGAAACCGCAGGTATAACATTAGCAGTAGGAGGCATGATAAGCTAATTTGTTGCTATATTGGGTGAACAATCAGAAGACATCTGGAAGAGGCCAGGCTATCCTTGGGTGACAGAAGGGCACTCAGAATATATTTTCCAGACACATCAGACATGAGCGTGAAAATGACACGAAAGATGGGACAGATGAGGATCCTGCTGCTTACATACAAGATAAACGGTGCTTAGAGAGGAGTAGTGTGACAAATAAACTATTTTTTAATCACATTTTGAATCAGGCACTCCCTGAAGAAGTACAGAGCTAGTGAATGAAAGTTGTGGGGATGGAGAGAACACCCTGGATCGAGATACACGTGAACATAGTTTATCATTGTCCATTGAAACAAAAGAAGGATAGAATGGAAGTTGAGGAAAGAAAAATGGAGGAAGCAAACCTGGTGCAAAGGAAATTGTCAAAATTGACAGTAGAAAGTGCAGTGCTCAAAAGCACCGCAGAGAACAATAATGCGCAAGAACAGCAACATGGCAATTCTGTAGGAAGAGGAGAGCATAATTATTATGCCAGAGGGAGAAGGTTTGTACCAAGAGGAAGAGGAAGGGGGTTTGGGTTCCAAGCGCCACAGCCAGGAGGGTTTTAATGGTGGACAACCACGATTTGGAGCACAGTTTTGGGCATGCATAAAGGTAGGACACATTGCACGAGATTGCAGGAAGAATGCAACAAAACTGGCAGCAATTTGGTCCAAGAGTGGAAACAGCATATTGTAAGGAACGCATGATGGCAACAGTAAAGACAAACACAAGTGATCACAGTTCAAAGGAGTTTATTAAACTGTATAAATGGGTGTAAAAACGCCTAACCCAAACCTACATCTAAAATGGGAGCAATCTATAGCCATTAAATAATAATCAGCAGTCCTAGTGGGGTCTTGTCAAACAAAAAGCGCCTATACTAAAACAAAAACGATTGCCAATCCTTGCTGCTAAGTTACATCATAGTGTGGGATGATGTTCACTAGAAAAGAAAGAAGTGTTCACAAAATGATAAGTCAGGATGGTATAGCAGGGGTCTCCGTTCCCCACGTTTTTCAGCACAGGACAAGGCGGGTCCCATGAGCACAATACAAAACTGGGCTTTTGCAGCACAGGGTTACAGTTCTTTTCAGCGATGTCAGGACCTTCGGTGGTCAAGTCTTTTCTTTACAAAGTCTCTTGCCTCTCAGGGCCTGATGTGTCAGAATAACAACAAAAAAAGTTCCTTTATGTATTATTTTCCGTTGGGTGATGACTCTTCACCCCTGGATCCCCCTCAACTGTGCTCTGATCCTCTCGAATGTTAGCCTCTCTCCGTCGGGTTCACTACGGCCTTTCACTCAGAATAGTTTCACCTGTCGTATTCACGAGTCTCAATGTCATTTTAAACAACCTTTCACTGTGGACCTCCCTCACTCTTGTCAACATAATGTTCACAGGGTCATCGTGCTTCACCCCAACTTGCAGGCATTCCTCCACCGGGGTCACATTTTCAAGTTCACTTTGCATTATCACAATGCAGGATTTACTTCCCTTGGCTTTCCTCTTGGTTATGATAGCCTCCCTCGGTCGGGCTCAGACCATCAATTCACTGTAGACATCTCTCAGTCGGGTTCATGCTTGTCATTCCAGTTCATGATTCTAATATCGCCTCAGAAAATCGGGGGTTCCCTTCCCCCAGCGCTTTCTCGGCATCCCTCCATCAAGTACACACTTGCCACAGTTCACTAGACCCCTCAGGTTCCTTTCTTACCTAAGTCATGGTCCCAGCCCCCAGTCAGGCTTCACATACTTCTATTCACACAGTGTTCTCGAGGGTGTTACTGGTCACCCTATTTCGTAGGCATCCCTCAGTCGGGTTCACATTTGCCCCATTAACACAGCTCACTTTCTTTCTTCAGCGTGTCAAAGACTTCCGACCCTTGTATGACCACTTTGACCTCTTACATCGAGCTCTCCTAGGGCCTTGTGTTATCTGTAGTTTTAACAAAAGGGGACCAACCAGAGTCTTTCGAATAAGCACCTACATGGCGCCAGACCACTCTGCAGCTGTCTTTCCTTGGGTCCTCATTACAACCCCGGCGCTAAACCATGGCATAGCACCATGGTTGGTGCCGGTGTTGTAACGAGTCCGCCATGGTGAAATGGGGAAATACCGCCCCATTCCAAGGTTGGCGGGGCGGTATTTCCCCATTTCACCATGGCCCTTCCCCATTCCCATTTTCGCCCCATAGGGCTCAATGGGACTGGGGAAGGCGCTAAGTACGGTACCGCAAATTGCGGTACCTTAATTAGCACCGAGGTCCCTTTGCAGCACCCTACTTTAACGGCTGGTAAGACCAGCCGTTAAGGTCGGGTCCCGCAAAGGGACCTCATAATCAGGCATTAAGGGTTTAACGGCGCCGACACCTTTTACGGCACTGTTAAACCCTTAACGCCAGGGTCGTAATGACCCCCAAGGTCTTTGTTCTTCAATTCATATCGCTTTAATTCATATCATGTTGCCATTTGTAACCTTCTCTCAACACAGCCCGGTCTTCTATCGGTTTGTCCTCGACTCACCAGCGGTGCTGAACTCCTTGGCGCTTCTTGTCTCTGGAGTCAAGGACGGTACCACGGTAGCAAGCGCCTCTCTCCACCTTGGTTATCAGTGTGGGAGGGCCTTGTGCACCATTGACATCTGTTACACCACACGGTAGCTGTAGTTCCCGTTATTTTTAGTCCTTTTTTGGAGGCTTTGCTGATCTGGGTCAAAAAGTGCAAGGGCACTTCCTTCCTTGTCATCCCTTAAGGTCTTGCCACCTTTCTCCTCCTTTTGAACTGCCGTCCTGGAACAGCTGCCTTTTTGTGCGTTTTGCCTTGCTCATAGTGTGTTCTCGTGCTCCACTTTTTATCCCTGTGGGAATGAAAAGGGCCGTCAGGTGTGTGTAGTTATTGTCAATTGCCTGACTCTGCCTGACCCTTGTGTTGGGACATGTCAGGTAAACGGCTCTGGTGTTAGTCCGTTGTCTTTCATGATGTAAGAAAGTGTTCGTGTTGGAAAGGGAGGGGGGGAAATGAATATCCTACGGGGGAGGATGGGGAAAAAGTGTTATAAGGAAGGGGTACCACGCCTCACCCGTCGGTGTACCACTACCACAGGACCTCTCATCCAGGTGATCCTCCTGCACTGGTCTATCCCCCGGAATGGATCCAATAGCGATGACCGTGTCCTGGCCACCTGGATGATAGATCCACAGGGACTAGCAGGTGAGACACCTTCGGGTTTCTCACAGAGCCGACCTCGTTTGAAATAATGACAATTTGAGGTAGGCACACTGGGTCTGGGGACTACAGCAACTCTTTTGGGTGCCTAGGCTTAAGACTGGCATTCACTTAACTGCTGCCCGCGTATGATGTGTGTCCCTCTTTTCTAGGCACGGTTAGCAGCCTGATCATGGCCAACATGCCACAGATTGTGTGGACAACTATCTCCTCCTACTTTTGTTTTCCAGTGATCGATGTCGATTTTCTTCGACATAATGCTATAGTGTTCTGTCTGTCATTGCAGATTCCTTTTGGCGCTCGTTAACGTTATCCCACTCACATCCATCTTTTGTTCCTAGTCTGAAACACGACGAGATAACTTTGTTCAGGACGCTGTATCTACTCTCTCCCCTCCACCCCATTTTGGCTGCGGGCCCTGGGACTCCGAGACCACACTTGCAGGTGGCTACTTTTGAAACTTGCTCCCGCACCCATCATGACAACCGTACATTTGGACTACTGCCTCCAAACAGTTAGGCAGATTCAAACATCTTGCCTCGGTATTGGTCACCCCGCTTCAATTTTTCGAACAGGTGGTGGCCCTTTACCTGCAGTGATTTGCATGCAGACATGGTTACACCCTCACTCTTTGCAATGGTACACTGTGGGCTGTGAGAAGTTAAGGTTACTGCCTTCCTTCTGGCCTTTTTTTTCTGAAATTCATACCACTATTTGTTGGGTATGGTTTGTGGAAATAATGCTTTTAGGAAATGTGTATAATGGATTATGCCCTTAAGAATGTTTTTTGAATTTTTAGTGTTTTGAATTCCCCTGATGAAGAAATGTTTGAACATCCATATGTTGAAACCGGTTGGGACTGGTTAATTATTGGGTCCTAGAAAAAACATTTGAGGAACCATGACTTCTGGACAAAAGATATGTTTATGAAGTCTGACATTGTGAATGTGTTCTTTTGTGCAATTTTATCATTGATTGTGGATGAGCTTTTTTGATGCGATTGGTATGATTGAATATATGGTTTGTATTAATTGACACATTAGGTCCCTGCTTGATTTTTTAACTTTATTGTGCTAGTGATCGGCAGTACTTTGGGTTTTGATTTTGCTTTTGAAGTAATTGTATGATTCATTTTCTACTTTCATAATTAAACAAGAACCTTGAATAAAAGTTTCTTCAATAAACATGACCTAGAATTTTTCTTCAGTTGTTCCTCAGCATATATTGCAGAATATGTGCAGGAAGGAGATAATGTACATGATTGCAATATCTATACTAATTATTATGATGTGCCCCATGTAAAATAAAACACCCTAGGAGGGGGCATAATTCTCTTCATTGATGGATCGATCAAAGCTCTGGACAAAGGCATAGTGGGACAGCGGTAGTAAAAGTGAAGGAAAATGGACAGTTTGAAGTGATAGAAAGTGCAAACCAGCAGCACATTTTTCAGCACAAGCGGCAGAATTGGTTGCCATGATTTTAGCGTTTGAAGCGCATCAGGATGAGGCGGTAATGGTGTACTGTGACTCCACCTAAATGACGACAACAGTACACTTAGGTCTGTCATGTTGGAGGGGCTTTCAGATGCACTAGTACAACATGCACGATTGTTAGAAAGACTGATATAAGCACTCGAGTGCCCCTCAGCAGTAGCATTTGTGAAGTGCGCCACACATACAAGAGGTGTAAACTTGATTTCCTGCGGAAATGATGCCGGAGATGCAGAAGCCAAAAAGGCAGTGTATTTCCCCGAGATATTAGACACTGCAACTGCCCCAAACAAACGCATGCATGCACGCAACATGGTGATGCAAGGAAGTTACAGGGATGCATGCCCCAAGAAGAGCAGGAATTATGGAAGAAAAGAGGGTGCTCCTTATACCCTGCAGCGCTAATTTGGTAACAGGATAGCACAGGGAAGCCTGTTATGCCTGTAGAATTGCTTTCAGAGGCACTTGAACAACTACATTACCCAGCGCACACCACAAGAGAGTGTCTTGCAGCATCTATTTCAGATGACTTGTTTAGCCCAAATTTGCATGAGCATGTCACTGATTTTATAATTAATTGTATGTTATGTCAAAAATTCACTGCTGGCCACACATCGAGAATGGTGACAGGAGCAGCACCCTGTCCTAATGCACCATTTCACACTTGCATATCGATTATGTGGATATGATCCAAAAATGTAATGGCCGCAAATATGAGTGTAGTAGTGTGCCCCTTGTGTCGATGGATAGAAGCAAGTCCCTGCACACATCCAGATGCCATGTCAGCTGCAAAATTCCTCATACGAGCGGTATTGCATAGATGTGGAGTATGCAAAGTACTCCTTTAACACAACAGACCACATTTTGTAAATAAGGTATTTGAAAATATGACATCCCTATTGGGTATAAGACACACATTATCATATGCCTATCATCCCCAAGTGAACAGCTTTTGCAAGCGCCTCAACTGCCTTTTGAAAGAATGCATTGCCAAACTGAAAGAGACTATAAGTAAAAATGGGTTGCACTGCCTTCCACTGGCTGTGTTTGTCTTATGCAATCAACCAGTCTCTGGCCACCACCTGACTCCTCATTGTTAAGGAGAATTCTCCAGAATGGCTAATTTCCCTTACCTATTGAGTCCCTCGGCAGCTTTGCTGGATTTCTAGGATTAATTTTTTTCACCTGGTAAGAGTGTGACCCTCTTCCCTCTTACATGTGTTTTGCTGTGTGTGTTAACATTTTTGTGTTCATAGACTGTGGAGCCTCACCAACTCCATGGGCATCATCTTTTTACTGTATGTTACACAGCACCTTCAATGCAGTGACACAGGGTTGTCGTTTTCAGACTTCCCACTTTGAACTCCATTTTCTGGGACTGACTAGTGTCTCCCAGAACATGTAAAGTTGCCATTGACTTTATTAGACTTTTTAAATCCACAGACCCAGTACAAATTATCTTACATAGAGTTCTGGAAAGGGGTAATAGTTATCCCTTTTTGACTGTTTCTCATGGAACATTATTTTGTTCCCTTTTCATTAAGATTTGGCTGGTGGCAGTGGTATCTACCCTATTTTTCTTACTGCAGTCTATTTAAATAGCCTTGGTACTGTTTTAGGCTATTTTAGTAGCCTTGAACTTAAACCAGCTAGACCACAATTACTTTTTATTTGGTTCCGGCTGGGTTTATTTACCATTTCTTTTTGTAAAAGTCTTTCTTGTGTTTTACCACGTTTGGTTCCTTGTTCGCCGTCCTTTGGCGGGCTTCTGCACAGAAGCACTCCTTAGGCACCTGAATGTCTGAGGGGGACAGGATGTGAGGGAGGGGTTTGAGACTCCCTGCACAGGGTCTCCTTGGAGACCCATGTCACACTCTGTGTGATTGGCTGTGGTGACTGTCCTGCCTGGACAGCCACCCTGCTGTGTGATTGACAGCTAGGCTGTGTGAATGAGGGAAAACTGCATAAAAAGCAGGTCTCTGGGACTGAGAAGGCAGAGTCGCCATTGGATCGAGAGAACCAAAGAGAAGCTGACAGAAGAGGACCTCTACCATGACTGAACCTCCCGGTGAAGCCCTGCTGAGGGTCCGAATCTCCAAACTTCGACGACAGGGAAGATCTGCAAGGAATCTTCTCCCCTTGAGCTGGTGGGATCAACCAGTTCACCAAACTGCAAGCCAGGCCTCCCTCCTCTGGTCGAATATGCTGTGCACGGCTACAGTGAACCGGATAGCCAGGAGGACCGGACCCTGCTTGGGTTTTAAGGAACGCACCTTTTATTCGTTGATTTGCTCTGCTGCTGGTTTCTTGCCTAGGCAGTTCAGGACCCTCCAGTCTTCCTACTTCGTGTCAGTCTGACAGTCGCTTCAGGAACCGTGAGCCTGTAGGACCTGCCAGGAACGTCCGCCTCAGCTACAGCCTTCTTCTCCTTCTTCTCCTTTAAATGTACTGTTCAAATCTGGTCGTTCGTTCCATCCGACCGCGGTAAAAGTGCTTGAAATCTTTTGCCAATCCAAGGGCTTGTCCTTCTCTATTCTTTAAAGTAACTTTTCGTCCGACCAACTTCGTTCTGAACTCTTGGCAAAGACTTAACCGCAAACTACTCTGAACTGTGTGGTCCTTTGCAAAGACTTTGGTCCATTGACTTTGGCCTAGGCCTCTTGATTTGATTTCCTCACTGAAGTTACTTTTTCTAGATTGCCCTGCTTACTTACTTATTGGTGCTGCTCAACTTTTGTCTAACTTTGTCTTTCCCTCCCTTTTAAACTACTTGAGTGCCATTTTGCTTACACTCCATTTTGAGCTTAACTTGTCCAGCATCGATTGGGTGTGGTGTGGTGTAGTGTATTAAGATTGTGATTTTTCAACTGCTTGATAGTAGTGAAATGTTTTATAACTGATGAGTAAATAAATATATATTCTTTTACTCAGAAACCTTGAGTCAGTGTTTGTTTGAATCATAGTAATTGCTGTCCTTTGTGTAACTATTGTTACTGCTCACTTTACTCTTGAGATAAGTCTGGCTGCTCAGCCATCGCTACCACTTTACTGTGTAGTACAGGCTTGTACCAAAGGTGAATTTGTACTGTCACTTGTAATCTTAATTGTGTGTGGTGTTCCCAAAGGGTACTGCATATGATTCTGCCTAACACTCATGAGCTGGTTACAAGACACAGAATGCAAGCCCCACTCGCTCATCCCACACATGCTCGAACAGATGCTGAGAATTCAGCAACAGTACTTGGTTGTGAAATGCATGATTATTTGATGGCTATGACTGCATTTCTGAAATGTATCCCCAATTAGGTGCAGGCGAGTCAGGGGCGCTCAAGACACACCGAACCAACAAATGAACATTTTGACCCAGTTAGTTTGTTACAGCCCTTCCACTGTACCCTGGGGATTTCGTACTCGATCAAAACTTTACTAGGAAATGGAACACCCCCAGGTTTGAATGACCATATACAGGTGAGATATCTACCCCTAAGCAGTTAAAATAAGGGGGAGGAAGGTGTGGCTCCACTTAGGTGATATCAAATGGTACTGTATTGAGGCCCCCCTGTCACACGACACAGAGCAACCAGAAGAAGCAGTCTTGCAAGGACCCCAGGCGAGAGCGATTAACAGAGCGAATCAGCAGCAAGAAAAAGAGACATAGTTTCTTCCGTTTTAAGAAGGACATCAAATATTCCCTATAGACATTTTGTTTTTCTTGATTTTTTTTCATTTTTCTTGAACACTAATCGTGTTTTGGGAGCCTTGAACATCTGTTTAACTGTGTTATTATTGAACTTAAATCCATACATAATGTTGGAAAGGAGCCGCCTCTTGTTCCAATATAGGTTTTTCCCGTGACCACTTATTTTGCCAAAAACAAAAGAGGTATGCATTTTTTATATATCATCAAATATTTTCTCTTGTTACCCAGACGGGCATATAGAGCTAGATATCTACAGAAAGTAGATTCTTTTGCTATTATTATTTTGGCATTCTTTTTTGCATTTTGTTCGTATTGCCTTTACTGTATGGTGATTAAGGTGTTTTATAACAATGTTATGGCAAGGAGAGTGTTTCAGACAATAACAGTTAAAATGATACCTGAAATGTCCATTGAAGGAAGCACACAAAGTAAAAGATCAAAAGAAGTGTGCAGAATGACCCAAACCACATGATGTATTTTGATGACTACCTCCAATACACTAACAATATGTGGTATAACAGAATGAGAAAGGTGAGAAGGGAGAAGTCTAATCAGAGCTGCTTCGTCTGTTCCCTCATACCATACGCCATGAGTGCCTCTGAGTGTTCGTAGCCTCCGAAGTAGCTACACACAGAGCACACTGCCTGACGCATCTAGCATTATGCACAACAGGAGCACAGTTTCAGGGCAGGTGGGCACTATACAGTGAATGATAAAAGCAGAGTCACATTATGACGACAGTTTCATAAAGCAAACACTACTGATGATCAACGCTACAACAAAAAATAAGGTAATGAAATATGTACTGTCAAGCCGAGATAGGGAAAGCATGAGAATAGAAGACCATAAACTACTAAACTGCAATGATGCCAAAGGGAAAGTAATACCTGGTTGCTGGAACAGGGACATGTTGCACATAATGGGAGATGTATTCACCTCAGGAGGATGGTTTGGTGGAATGATGGGCTGTAAAGCGCACACGCTCTCATAAGACAACCAAAGGAGGTTGTGGAGAATTCTGATAAGGTATACATCCAAGAGTGGGCTAAAGGTTCCAAACTACTTCTGGTTGAAAATTAAACAGGACCAGTATCCTTAGTACCACTAAGTGCAGTCCTGTGCTTCAGAAACAACCGTACAGTAAAAGTAGGAATAAATGGAGGTTGCCAACATGTTTTTGATGTACTGGACCACTATTGGGTGTGTGGTCTGAAGGTCTTTATGCAGCTCCCTCCAAATTGGGGAGTCCTATGTTCCATGGTAGTCATAACTGCACCGTCTCTGGTTGTACCACAACGTGATGTGCAGATTGGATATTTTCCCCTGATGAACGCACATAATAGAATGGAAAGATCTCTTAACCTACATTGTACCTGAAGGTAAAATTACTTTTCAGCAAAATCCTTTGAGGCCTATAATGAAATACCAAAGGATCATACATTTCTCAGCAAAACCGAGATGTTCTTTACTTCCTATCTTTCCCCTGGCTTACAAGCACTAACTAATGCCAGGTTACAAATAATGAGATGGGAACTGTTGAAAGCAAGACATGCTACAGTAAAAGGGTTTAATGTAATTAAGGAAGAGTTGAGAGCAGTGAGATTAATGACTCTCCAAAGCAGGTATGTCCTTGATCTTTATTTGTCAGCTGACCACTCTCTACTAAGAACTTATAGCTGCCCACTCCCTAGCATTTACTTCCTGGTACACCTAGCACTTACCCCCCACACCCACTCCCTCACCCCTTCTCTCTCTCTGCACTTGCACATTATGAATGCTCACAAAGCCCAGTAGGTTTTCTCTATCTTTCATTGTTACATTTTGTGATTTTCATTTCCATGTTCCCTCCCTGTTGTCCTGTGGGTGCTTTGAAACACACATTACTTAATGTATAAGTGCCTTACAAGTGAAGGGGTAGTCCATGATTGGACCAGAGGGGGGAGTGTAGTGTGGCTGATGAATATACAGGTAACACCAATTGCCTCTACTCAGATGAGTATGCAAGTACCACGTCCTGTCCCCGCCCCTCGTAAGTACCGTCCAGGTGAGAAACAATACCAGCTGAGGCAGCCCTGTTACGCTCACCTGGCTCCCACAGGGGCGTCGGTCGGACCCGGACAGCTGCGGTCTCCACCCACGTGATGCGTAGTGCAGCGATGACTGACTGGATCTGCCCTCCTAATCTTGTCTGCTTAACCCGTAGAAATATTCTCCTGCAAGTGGAGAGATGGATTTAGCCACTTGTGGATTCAATTGATGGCACCCCCATAGTCCTCCCCAACTAATCACCTCCGAAATGCCCTCACAGCAATCTCACCTTATATTCTTGAAAGATGAGCTCTCCATCCTGCGTGGATTTGCAGGGGCGCGTCGATTCCAGTTACTTCACTGGTTTGAAGGCTCGGGAGAGTTCGGAGAGTATTGACTCTGAGGTTCCTGGTGAGGACCAGTAAGTATTAAGTTCATAGAGTTCAATATGTCCGATGTTCACTCTTGTTCCCCCCTTCCTTTCTTGTCTTGCAGCTGGCTCGTGAAAAGATGCTCTTGTGGCAGCTGGTGGCGCTCAGGTAATCGTCTGTATTACCCGGCGCTGTCCGGTAAATGTTGCAAGAGGAAAACGTGTTGTTTTGTCTCTCTTTATAGATGCGGCATGTGAAAATATGGAGAGTCACAAAAGGATGCCTCCGGTGGTAAATCAGGTAAGTCTATGGTGGTAAGAATTATATTTGTTGGTTCCCTCGGCTCACCTTGTGGTTTTCTTTTGTCTCCTAGGTGCCGAAGTTCGGCGAAGAAATGATGGAGGCAGCGCCGACCCGAAGCATGCTGTGAAGACTGGTGAGTATGACGCGGCCCTGCAACTGGAGGTGCGGCGCGTGCATAAATTATGTTCTTTACAGGTCCGGAGACAAGATGGATCCAGAATCAGGTGTGGAATAGAAATAAGTTTGTTTTCTAACCTTGTCCTTTCTTTCCTCTTTGTTTTAGGAGCTCCGGATTCGAGGCGGGCGTGGCAGAAGACTGGATGCAGGCTGCAAGCACGGTGAGTGTTACGCTGCTGGATGCAGAATAACGCGAAGCGTGTGTTGCTGGTCGGTGTGGTTTAAATAGCCTCAAAAGTAGTCCTAGGTAAGAAGTCCCTAGAACCACACCCCAGTAAAAAATAGTCCCTGTTGAAAAATAGTCCCTTTCAGGCTTCATGTTGGATTGGAGTCATTTGCAGCATGGTCTGCCTGAGGTAAGTAATGACTATGAGCCTGGCGCCTTAGGCGCCAGGACTGATTCCTACTATGAGCCTGGCGCCTATGGCGCCAGGACTGAACCCAGATATCCCCTAGCCGGGGCTGCTGAGGTTTTATTAAATGTCTAGATGCTGCTCCCGGGGCTGATGGGCTTGGTCCGGATGCCTGGGGGTAGGCATCATGACAGCCCTACCACCCCAAGAGTCTCAGGGTAAAAGATGAAACAAACTAAGAGCATGAAGGTTCTGTTAAGAAAAGAATAAATGGTGTGACAAGTAGGTTAACAGGTAGTATAACCACATATATATTTATAGATCGGAAATGACTACATTGCCACATGCATACACATGAAGTACACGTAGCAGACACAAGTACACGTAGACCTCGTGAAGTACATAGACATGAAGAATACTCGCACATAGACATGAAGGACACGTGCACGCAGACATGAAGAATACTTGCACGCAGACACGGAGAACATCCACACACATCAACATGTAGCAGATGCAAGGCACAGCTTGCAGAGAATGAACCAAGGCGCAGCCATTTTCCTAGCACAGAGACGGCAGTGGACCTAGACATAGTAGGGCCTCAGAAAGATGCAGACCTTACAAAAACATATTTATTTTAGAAGCTGCCCAGAACAGCAGTCACAGCATGCACCAAGGTTGGGCACAGAAGGGAGAAGTGGGCATGCAGAATGAACACAAAGATGAGATAACATTTCCCAGGAGGCGAGCAGTAACTTTCCAAGTTAATTGAATTAATAGAAACAACCAGTCATTGGTGCCCAGGTGCATGAGAATAGTATGCCAAGAGGCTGCATAGAGAATAGGGAAAGGGTATCCCAAGAGCCCACGAGGAATATAACATGTACATTAGAATTAGTAAAAAATCCAATAAATAAGAACAAATTCACTCTCCAACATGGTCCTCTAACATGTGATCAACCCATAAAGAATGCTAGCCATTCGTTATAAGCCAATTTCAGAAAAGGCACCTGCTGAACTCCTTAGAGCACACACAGACACGAGATGATACACAAGGCCAAAATACAAAGGGAACAGATAGGAAACATGGCCTGGGGATGATGAGAAGTTACTTTTAATTGGAAAATGTGCCGACCATGGACTTCTTTTGTCCAACCATATGTCGCAATTATATCTTGACGCCCGGTCAAAGTGTCCAAGGTTGGTGAGCAAGATGCCAACCAATTAGTCCCCCTAGCCATACTGCACATGATGAATGATGCCAGCCAATTAGTGACCAACATAATGCTGTATTAAACATTTTATCAGGAAAGGGGCAGGGCACAGGTGGAGCCATGAGATATCTACTAGCCAATTGTGAGACTAACCCCTATGCAGTCTGTATGTAGTTTGGGATACTAAACAATTAGAACAGTTCATAGGTTTTGTAACTGATATTGAAATATTACGTCAGTAATTATGTGTTTTTTATTTATAAGCTGTTCACTCCCATTGTGTAAACGAGAGATACTTTTATGCTGTCCCGGCCGATTCTGTGTTTTCAATAAAGCTGAGGCTTGCTGTGCACTTTTGAGTACTCCATTATTGAGTATTGTTTTTTTATGCTAGTGCAGCAAATTGGGTCCTCCTTAACACTCCTTTGAACCCACCTCCCCCACAAAGCTAATGGATGCTGGCTGCCTTTTATCGTGTGGATTATAAGCACACTGATGGGTTTCCCCGCTCAAGTCTAAACATTTGATTCCCGAAAGAGCCCTTGCTCCCCACCTCTTCCCCTAGTGGGTAGATTCTCACCCTCCTTATATGTAGGTGAGGGTAGTTGTACTGTTGATGACCGCCCCCTGCACGGGTACACTGTTTTGGGATCATATCAAGGAACTATGATGGCATTCTGTGGCGGCATTCAGCCTACCCAGTTCTTTGAGAATGTGCTCCCTTCTCTCTGATGGTGCTCTTCTGAAGGGAAGGTGTGGTTTGCATTCACACAATCCAGCACAAGTGGCTAATTTCTGTTTCTGCCATAGGTTCTTCTCTGGGGGGCCAGTCTCTGATCTAGGTCCGGACTTGCCCTTTGGATGTGAGCCATACTCTGACTACTGCTCCATGCCTGGATCTGCCGACCACGTTCATGCTGCGCAGCATGTGCTTCCTTTCGTCAACTGTGTGTGTGTGTGTATGCGTATGGATATATATATATATTTCTGAGGCTTGTGGAATCTGCTTAGATCACATGCTGTGCATAGGCCGACATCTAGTGGAAGCTGCGGAGTATTACAGTTTGTTTTTCGAAACTCGAAAATGGGCGTCGACACAGGGCGTGACAGTAATACTATCCTTAGTGTGACATCCACTGTACCCATGATCCCTCACGCGTGTAGGACCCTCAGATTGTTTTTTTCCACCATACTGGTCGGAAGCATTTCACGGAGTTCCCTGGCCTTAGCCATACTTTTGCAAAATATCGTTATATTTTCCCCATTCTCCACCCCAACGTCTAGCCACCGAACTTCCACTTCCACACTCGACGCCGGCCCGGAGAAGAAATCGACCGTCGACAGCTGCACGACGGATTTGGGCTTCGGAAGGCCTCTGGACTCGGCCCGGACTCGGAAGGCCTCTGGCCTTGGCCCTGCAAGTAGGGAGAGTGGGGGGTGGACATACTCTACACTCTTTTGGTATATAGGTACATTCTTATATATTCCTACACTTACAGCCCGCTGCCACAAGGTGCGTATGGAGGGTACCCCTTTCCAATTCTGCCCCAAGTGCAACCGCAAGTACCCTTGGGTTGACAGACACGCCACGTGCAATCTCTGCTTACCGAGGGACCACCCCGAGGCGAACTGCAGAGCGTGTAGTAGGTTTAAACCGAAAACACTTAAGGACCGCTCGATCAAGCGTTGGGCCCACCACGCCAAGCGTCAGGCGGCCATGGCAGCAGAGGGCGCCTTCAGCGATGGCAGCAACGCCGTGCTTTCAGACGGCGAGGGCAACGTGGCGTCAAGGGACAGCCGAGCGCAAGTCCCCGACCTCGGAAGGTCGTCCGGCAGGGCGGCTATGGGGAAGACCCCGGCAACACAAGCGCTACCCACAGCACTTCCACAAAGCACATGAAGTCCAACCGAGACTCGCCGCGCACGTCGAGTTCTCGGAAAGAGGCACATAGAGAGCGTTCTGAATCTGTGCCCTCTGGGCGTTCTCGATCTAGATCGCCGCATGACTCCAGGCAATCATCCACTGTTGCCAAGAGTGCCTCGCTCTCCAAGGTAACGGAAGTTCGATCGTCAGAAGACGAAGCCGACTTCCATCCCCAGACCGCACTCCAGGAGTCGGCGCCCGCAGAACGTGTAAAGGCGGCTCCCGAGTCCCTACCTCCACGTTCTAAAGATAGGGACACTACCCCCGAACCTCGACGCCAGGCGTCGGAAGGCTCCGAAGGGGCGAAAAGGCAGGGAAAAAACTCTTCTGCCCACGGGGAGGGAGGAAAACAACAAAGGAATCAGTCTCAGCCTCCTTACACACCTCTAAAACCTTCCACTCCACATAAACAGACAGACAAGTCCCAGTCTTCTGTTATCCCAAGGACCCCTGCTAAAACCAGTAAGTCTAGTCAGGATAAGGCGGAGAAAGTCCCAGAAAGGGTCATTCCCAGTTCGAGAGAATGGTCTAGTGATGACATAGACAGGGTTATGTCAAGGATGTCATCTTTGGCAGATTTTTACGCAAAAAACCCTGAACACTTTCTTTCCTATACTCCCGACGGGTCAGCACCCTCAGGCTCTAAGGATCCAATACCTCCAAGTAAGAAGTCCCGGTTTGAAGCCCCAACACGGTCTTCGGACCCCTTCTATGTACAGCCCTACTCTCAATATCAAGGGGATACATCATTTTGTGAGGATCCAGATTTGGGCATGTTGGAAGAGCAAACTGGTACGGGCTACTATGGGGATGATGAGGACCAAGAAGAGGAAGAGGAAGACCCTGAGACCTACAGAGTAGATTCCCCGGTAGAGAAGGAACCCCCGATTACCGACTCCCCTGTCGACAATCAACCTCTCCTGAATGAAGTTCTGTCCCGAGCGGCAGAACACTTCCACACTGACACCCAGGGTGCTCAGGAAGAGAGATACTTTGCGGAGGAGTTAGTAGGAGAAAGGAGACCTGTTGCGCAGGCCATCCCTATCCTTAAGTCTATTCGGAGAAGAATAGACCCTTCACTCGTAAATCCCAACCTCACCAGGGCAGTGAACCCAAGGATTTTCAGGGCAGCCCAATCAGACCCACTATACATAAGGGGGCATCTGAAGCCGGACTCCCTGGTAGTTACAAACACCCGTAAGAGGGCGGGAACACCCTTGTCATCGTCCGAAGCTCCTCCCGACAAGGAGAGCAAGAAACTATATGGGTTGGGCAGGAAAGTAGCCTCCACTTCCGCCTACCAGGCAAGGATCGCCAACTCCACCACCCTATTGGCCAGTTACAACTGCCACCAATGGGAAGAAGTTGTGGCACTCATAGACTCCGCCCCAGAACCCTTAAAGAGCCAATTGGCATGAGTTTCCGCGCAGGGAAGAGCCGTGTCTGGTTGCATTTTAAAAGCAACCTTTGATGCCGCGGATAATGCCGGCAGTTTGATAGCAGAAGGGACTGTTATCAAGAGACACGATTGGTTACGGCAGTCTGGATTCAAGGCTGAAACCCAAGCATCATTGTTAGATAAACCAGTGGAGCCGGATCTGTTGTTTGGTAAGGAGGTCGAGGACGCGCTGAAAAATGCCAAGGATGAGTATGAGACACTCAAATCCCTAGGCCAACTAACTAATAAACCCCCTAATCAAAGAGGGAATGGCAATTTTCGTCGCCCACGCGGACTAAATTCCCAGAGAGGATCTAACTATTCCCAGGGGCAGGGTACACCATGGAACAATAACAACCAGCAATCTACCCAGGGTTATGGCAGGGGTAATAAAAGAGGACGTGGTAAAGGTAGAGGCAGCCCCAGTAGAGGCAGCGGCACACCTCCACCAAAACAGTGACGCTCCATTCAGGGTCCCTTCTCATGCAACCCCAGTAGGGGGACGCATTTCCAACTTCACCCAAGCTTGGGAAGGGATCACATCAGACAGATGGGTGCTGTCCACAGTATCCGCAGGGTACTGCATAGAACTGTTAGAGCATCCCCGGAACCATCCTCCACGACAAAGAATACATTCTATGGACCACCAGAAGATCCTCCTCGAGGAGATCGTCAATCTGCTAGCAAAGGACGCGCAGAACTCGTCCCGGGACACCAGGTAAACCAGGGTATTTATTCAACTTACTTCCTTGTGCCAAAAAAAGATTTGACAATGCGCCCAGTATTGGACTTACAGCCTGCAAACAAGTATGTCTAGCCCCAAAAATGTTGCATGACTACTCTTCAAGAGGTAATCCCCCTCCTAAAAAAGGGGATTACATGGCAACATTGGACATGAAAGATGCCTATTTTCATATTTCCATGTTCCCAGCGCACAGAAAGTACTTGCGCTTCAATGTGGACAGTCGGCACTACCAGTTCAAGGTACTGCCCTTCGGGATAGCTTCGGCTCCAAGGGTATTCACCAAGGTACTGGCGGTGGTGGCAGCACACCTACGCAGGGAGGCAATCCCGGTGTACCCTTTCCTGGACGACTGGCTCATCACGGGGGAGAACCCAGTAATTTTCAGAACAAACATTCAAAGGACGATCGATCTCCTTTTCGAATTGGGTTTCTCAATAAATGAGAAGAAGTCAAGTATGGTGCCAAGCACCTCCAAACAATTCCTAGGAGCTATCCTAGACACCCATGAGGGGTTGACCTTTCCATCCGAGGAAAGAATTCGGAATACACTACTGCAAATTCCGCATTATCAGGCCAGTCGCCAGATAACGGTATGCAAAGCAATGTGTTTGCTGGGCATGATGGCGTCATGTATTTACCTGGTCCCCCACGCGCGCCTGCACATGCGTCGCATGCAGGAATGGTTGGCGAAACAGTGGTCTCAGGCAAGTGGTCAGTGGGACGATCTAGTGGTCGTTTTCGCCAACACTTGTACAAAGCCTTCACTGGTGGACAAGAGAAAATCTGTCCAAGGGGAAACCCTTTTACAATCCCGAGATACAGGCGGTAGTCACAACCGATGCATGCCTAACAGGGTGGGGAGCTCACTATCTCCACCACATAGCTCAGGGTCTCTGGTCTCACTCAGTGGCCAGGAATCATATCAACCTACTAGAGCTTCTGGCGGTATTCAGAGCGCTTCAAGCGTTCGAGCCCTACCTGCAGAATCTGTCAGTGCAGATCCGGAAGGACAGCACTACAGCCATGTTCTACCTGAACAAGCAAGGGGGGACTCATTCACCGAATCTGTCCAAGCTTGCCCAGAATATTTGGATATGGGCACTCAGACGGAACATCTTCCTGTCATCTCAACATGTTCCAGGGGACCTCAATTCTCTGGCGGATGCTTTGAGCAGAGACTCCCTTCCAGAGGAACACTAATGGTGTCTACACAGAGAAATCGTAGAAGATATCTTCTCTCAGTGGGGTTCCCCCACTATAGACCTATTCGCCACAAGCGAAAACAGACAATGCCCAGGATTTGCATCCAGGTTCCCCCAACCAGACTCCCAGGGGAACGCCCTGTGGATGAACTGGTCAGGGATGTTTGCGTACGCTTTTCCACCAACTCCCCTCATCAGGAAGGTGGTCAACAAGATGAACAGAGAATCGATGACGCTCGTCCTAGTTGCTCCGATGTGGGCCAGACAACCGTGGTTCCCACACCTACGCAGACTAGCAGTGTGCGAACCCATCCGGCTCCCAGGCTGGTACAACCTACTGTCCCAGCACCAAGGGCACAAGGTGCATCCTCAACCCAACTCATTGAACCTGGCAGCATGGCTCCTGAGGTCATAGAGTTTGGACATCTCAATTTACCACAGAGATGTATGGACATCCTAAAAGAATCTAGGAAGCCAAACACGAGGCACTGCTACTTTCACAAATGGAAAAGATTTGTTATCTGGTGCCAAAATAAGCAAATCAACCAGGTTGATTGCACTCCTTCAACTATTGTTACATACATGCTCCACCTGCTGGATGCAGGACTGGTTTTTAACTCACTAAAGGTACACCTGGCAGCTCTGTCAGCATACACCACCTCCCATAACAAGGTGTCGTGGTGGAAAGTACCAGTAGTTAAAGCCTTCATGGAAGGAGTAAAGAGACTTCACCCTCCTATTTCAAACCCACCACCAGGATGGGGCCTTAATGTGGTGCTATCTAGGATCATAGGCCCCCCTTTCGAGCCCATGCATAAAAGCAGTCTCAAACACCTGACTTATAAAACAGCCTTCTTAGTAGCTATTACATCCATAAGAAGGGTGAGTGAAATTCAGGCTCTGTCAGTGCAAGATCCTTTCTTTACAGTTCATAAAGATAAACTGGTTTTACGCACACACCCTAGGTTCTCACCTAAGTTTATTTCTAAATTCCACGTGAACCAGTCCATCGAGCTTCCGGCTTTCTTCCAAGACCCACAGAGCTTGGCTGAGGTGAAACTACACACCCTAGATGTGCGTAGGGCGGTCCTCTACTATGTAAACATGACCACACCGCTAAGGCAAACAGACCAACGGTTTGTCTCCGTAGCTACAGGCAGAGAGGGGGATCGCGTCTCTAAAGGTGCCATCTCTAAGTGGATTATTAACTGTATCCAGCTGTGTTACTCCCTTTCTGAAAAAACTCTGCCTTTCACGCCAAGAGCCCACTCTACAAGAGGCATCGGGGCCACTCTGGCTTTCATTGCAAATGTACCCCTTGACACTATTTGCAAAGCAGCTACTTGGAGCTCTATTCACACTTTTACTCAGCACTACTGCATTGACACCCATTCCAAGACAGATACCCAAGCGGGACAAGCGGTTCTAAGACATTTATTTGCTCATGACCCTTCTACATCCCACCTCCTTCAGGTACTGCTCGCTAATCTATGCACAGCATGTGATTTTAGCAGATTCCACAAGCCTCAGAAGGGATACATTACTCACCGTAATCGTATTTCTGATGCTTGTATCTGCTTAGATTCACATGCGATCCACCCTTCCTGCCCTTTGAGAGAAGGCGCATGGATGCTTGTAGTCTTACCTTTGTTTCTATCTGCTTGGATTATCTGTACTCACGCTTCTCCTCATGCTACCTCATGTCAGAAAAAATACAATCTGAGGGTCCTACACGCGTGAGGGATCATGGGTACAGTGGACGTCACACTAGGGATAGTATTACTGGCACTCCCTGTGTCGACGCCCATTTTCGAGTTTCGAAAAACAAACACTCCGCAGCTCCACTAGATGTCGGCCTATGCACAGCATGTGAATCTAAGCAGATACAAGCATCAGAAATACGATTACGGTGAGTAATGTAACCCATATATATATATATATATATATATATATATATATATATATATATATCAGCGAGAGGTCTGTCCTGGCTATAGAGTCTTGGCCGCACAGGTGAAGGAGGCACTTGTGGTCTTGAGCTTATCAGTATCAGGAAGTTCTGTGAGCTCTGGGGCATCTCCTATTTACTGCCTTCCAGGGTAGGATCACAGAGCAGAAGCTCCATAGTCCCTTTGCTTCTACTGTGGCCACAGTGACGTGGCCACAGGGGAAACATTTGAAATTGAGTGTTTGTTCATGCATAGTAATGAGACTTGTGCTAGGTATAGCCTGCTGGAAATAGTTCCATGTAATTTCGCTGACAGGCATGTTTACGACTGCCTTTTTAACGTGGACATAATTACGAAAAGACTCTTTGAAGAATGTTTTAAGGGGGGGGAGGTACCGACACCAAGTCCTCCATCCCGACCTATTTTTAACTGTTCCCGACCCTCCAACCCCTTATCTGCCCTTTCCCACCCCCGAACACCAACATTTCGATGACGTTTTCATAATTATGTCCACGTTACAAAGGAAGACGTAAGAATGCCTGTCGATGAAACGACGGTGTACCCAGGGTACCCAGGAAATCTAGCGATTGCCACGTGCAGAGCTCCAGAGAAGAACGCCCACAATCAGAAGGGTGCTGTGTGAGAGCTGAATCTGAAAGGCGGCTGAAAACATGAAGCTGCTTGAATACTGTGTTCCATGGTATTTCTAAACGTTGCACTCTGTGCGCGGATTGTGCAGGCTGGAATCTCATAGTGATTACAGTCTGGCACAGAATTAGGCTTGCGGTTGATGTAGTGTGCATGATTCTTCCCGCCTCCCAGTCTTTTCTCAGACGGCTTCTAATTTGATGTTGTAGGTAAACATTCCAGCTGCGTGTATCACAAAATGAGCAAAACATTACAAACCTCTACCCCAATGAGGGCTAATCATTCCCTTATTTATAGGCAGCTAATGCCATCGATGTGTCTCTCTGCTTCACCTATGCTGCGCTTTCTCTGCCACCGGGAGCGTCTTTTAATTGATGGGCATTTCTCCCTGACGAACGTGGAATCTGGACGGCTAAATCGAAGGACTTGCATCAGCTGGCTAACGCGCTTCCTGGAGGAGGCGGAGCTGGGTTCGGTCCCGTGACCTGGCACGAGACTTTTCGTGGCTAGAAAACAGCAAGGCCACCAGCACAGCGGCGCATTTCTCCCTGACGAACGTGGAATCTGGACGGCTAAATCGAAGGACTTGCATCAGCTGGCTAACGCGCTTCCTGGAGGAGGCGGAGCTGGGTTCGTCACGTGACCTGGCACGTGACTTTTCGTGGCTAGAAAACAGCAAGGCCAATACCCTTGCGGCGCTAAGCCCGTCAGGAGCAAAGGGCGCTGACTGTTCCACGGCTGTTCGACGCGGACGGCGCGACTTGCGATCGGGAGTCCGCTACGGATAGCCACAGAGACACCTTGCACAGCCAAAAGTACAGGGTAAGTAGACACGGCGTAATAATTGTTCACCGTACTAAATTTCCCTCGCCGTGTATGGATGAGAACATGCGCTTGCGAAGCACCAAGCAAGGGGAAGAGTGTCCACTCAAAGAAGACCTAAGGTCTGCAATGAAACATGTCCCACATCCTCATGCACCATGTCGAACCAGCCCACAAGCGATGAGAACGGAGGGCAGTCTTACCACTGCCAACAACTCACAAAAAATCTGCTTACTAAGTGACCTCCCAACGGATTCAGTACGCGCAGTGGCGGTTAAGGACATAATCAGGGAGAAGGAGAAACAGGTCTCAAATGAGACTATACAAATTATAACACCATCTGAGGGAACACACGGCGCAGTGAAACTGGCCGAGTCGCAGTCTTCCGGAGGGGAGACTAGACAAAGCCTTACCTGCGACCCTGTACAAGCCAGGAAGTGTGATAAAGACCCAAGCATTGCACTGGGCCCCAGCAGCAACACGCTTACGAAGGCGAACCGGAGCACAGCGGCCTCATCAATCAGTGCTGATGGCCATAAAGACAACGCTGAGCACAAACAGCAGCAGCAAAATACAGGAAATAAGCACAGTTTAGCTCCAACAAGCAACGTGAAGGCACAAGTACATGCTCCCACTGACGAAGACAGTGCACAAGTCTTGTCAGACCAGACAGGGATACCACCAGAACTACAAATAAACATCTGTGCAGTCAGTAAACTTTCAACGGATCATAATTGCAAAAAGAGATCAAGAGATAAATGCACAAAAAGCATTACGAAAAAGCTATCACCACTTAAAAAACAACAAGCCAGCAGAGGCAGCACGATTAAAAAGCTAACATATACAAGACTGCGGAAAAATCAATCTCTGTGAATTTTGACCGATTTTTTCGAATTTCAGCCACACACAAAAATCAATATGTGTGACGAAATCTCTGACGCGGAAATGCTCGCAGTAGAGACTGATTTGCCACCCCCGGCAAAACAAAGAAAATGCAAGCATATAAGTAAAGACTTCCCTGACTTACCAATAACGCCTGAAGCTCATCATGCAGAAGTAACGGAGCTGCGAACCATGGACAAGTCAGATGGACTTATCAACAGAGAAACAGCCCCGGAAATTCCTGCTCATAGTGGAACTCAACCTATGAGCAATATTCAGGATCAACAAAATACGGAAAAACAAACGAAAGATGAGCAGCAAACAACACAAAGTGAGATTGGGTAAGAAAACACCACACTGAGGAGTGATCTCTCACTCACAAAAGATAACCATACTAGGGCTCCCTCGGTACAAGAATCAACACCAACAAATACACCGTCAGGACAAATGGATGGTGCCCTAAGGAAAGCAAACTTACTCTACTTCCCAGGCATTGATAACAGTGAGAATCCTACAGAAGGTGATCGACAACACCCCATAACCCCTAAGGACTTAACAGAAGCACAGTTCAATTTCTCAACAGATGCACAAGTGCATGAGATCAGAAAAGTGGCCACCGAATTTCTGACAGCTACAGATGGACACGCAACCCAAGAACATTCACTTGTGAATTCAATTACTTCCGCGAAAATAAACAACACCCCTAAAGACAGGAGGGCGTCAGTAGCAAAAGAAATCATATCCAGCATACAAGAATCAAACATACATCGACCATTGGTAAACACCATGACATCCACAAACATAGGGAATGCCAGTCAATCAACACAAACACTAAGTAAGCGGTATTCTGACTCCGGGTCAATACATCACGAAAACATGAGTCCGCAAACAGCACACTCATCACAAGAGATGAACACAAAGAAAACGGATCTTCAAGGCATAATGTCAGTGATAACCATCGCACTGAACCCTTTCTGCAAACTTTATGAAACATTGCATGAAACGGTGAAAGATCAACAGGTGATGTTAGCTATGATCCTCACAAAAGTATTGTACTTAGAGACCTACATAACAACAAAGGAAACTGTTTCAGAGCCAAAAGACAAGCTGGATACACAAGGACCATACTTAAAAAACAAAGGCGCAGCACCATATCTTCATGCTCAAACGCAAACAAGGAAAGAACACACTGCACACGAAATTGGAACACAAACCAACATAGTTATCGACCTTACAGAAGAAAAGCGCGTCAGCGGCATGAGGGCAACGCAAGGTGCAGTGCAAAAGCAAACTGATGAACTCATTCTCAAAGGAAGGTCGCCGCTGCATTCAACATGCCAGGCCTCCAACACATTGTTTGTCTTAAACAAGGCGCCTGTAAGTAATCAGGTTGAAAAAGACAAAAATGAACTTATCTACTCCATTTTTGATATGACCAACGGCAAAGACAAACTGAGTCTGGAAAACCCAATGGTAAATGCAAACCACAATCTTACTACGAAAACAAACATCAAGGCATTACAAATAAGTACATTAAATAACGATAGTCCACACAGTAGACAAGTACAAGAAAAAATATCGACCACTGACAAAAAAACAAGCCAGAAGGCTACTACCACTAACAACACAAAAAACACAAAACTGAACGAAAAATACAAAAAACACAATGATAGAAGTAGTTCAGCGGCAAGAAACTATTCGTCTGACTCCGACCCAGTAGACGCATTATTAGATCTTAGCATCTATCCTGCTGACGACTCTTGCTCAAGTATTACACCTGATCAACCTAAAAACAAGGCAAAATCCTATCATAAAAATCAGCACACCTCTGCAACTCCGGGAGCAATCAATAAATCTAATAAGGAGCGCGACTTCGAAACCCTAGAAGAAAGGCGTATTCGCCTAGAATATCACTTCAAATCTAATGAGGCAGAAAAACGTACGAGGACAACAAACAAGACAACAAAAACATCAGACAAAGAAATAACCCAGAAGAAATTCAAAAGCGATAGCCACAGACAAGAGAGGGACAAGGAACGCAGAAAAGGGACAGAAGAAAGACGTAGGCAAAACAATGAAACTTCAGTAAAAACAAAGAAATCGGAACCGTCGAATCAAGTTGCACGTTCGATCTCCTGTGATGCTCAAAACAAGACAAACAATAGACACACAATGAAAAAGCATCAAGGGAGAGATGCAGACATTAGAATTGATGAAAAAGAAAAACACAGACTAAGTCCCCGTACTCAGGCAAAGCACAGGACTAAGAAACAAACCTCTGGAGATATGCATCACAATTCTAATAAACACACAAAGTACAGACGGATAATAAAGATGTCACAACGACGCTCGAACACAGAAGATCTCATTTTGAACAGGAGAACTGTCATGACCATATTTAACAAAAT
This sequence comes from Ambystoma mexicanum, assembly GCF_040938575.1. Lineage (NCBI taxonomy): Eukaryota > Metazoa > Chordata > Amphibia > Caudata > Ambystomatidae > Ambystoma > Ambystoma mexicanum. Next base: position 82,570,714 of record NC_090939.1, on the reverse strand, counting down.
TGGCAACCTACGCGAAATCCACACGGCAGACATAAAAATCGTGGAGCCATGGCATGACAGGTCGGGAGCAATCACCTTACTCCATGTAAACTCGAACACAGTACACACAAGAATCCTAAACCAAAAACTTGATATATATAGACAGGGATTCCATATTGAGGATGTTTCAGTTCAGCATGGAAGTCTCGAAGCACTATCCCGGAGACGACAAAGTGCCTCAAAAGACAGACATGAGAACCCTGGACAAAAGTCTCCCCTAAATCAAAAGGGGGAAAGAGAACATCAGAAAAAGTAAAATGTCAAAAAAAACCCAGTTAACCGAGAATCACATTTGGGTAAGGACCAAAATAAAACACGCAAGGATGAGCAACAAAACTCGGAACGTAATCTGGAAACCTACTACCCAAGAGAGAGAAGTCGGAACAGAAAAGAACAAAAATCAGATAACAGTCACAAGCTAAGCAATGAAAAGGAACACAATCAAAAATCACACAATTCAAGGGAGGAAAGTCGAGATAGAAAAGAACAGAGACCAGTCAACAGTCAGAAACCTACAAGCACAACGGTTCTAAAAACAGCGGAGCTGCAGAAGAGTGAACAACCAAAGATAGACACATCTCGAAACATCAAAACAGGGCTATGGGCTTGGTTGCCCAAAATGCTCGCAAATCATCGGACTCAATAGCCATCCATGAAAGAAGATCCATCTACATGCGACACACCAAATGAAAGGCCGACACGACTAACACTATGCTCCTGGAACACCAGAGGTCATTCCCACCTAACGATGCCGGGTGGCCCAAACTTAGGGGAATACGACATCATTTGCCTACAGGAAACGTGGCTTCAAACAACCCCAAGATTGGAAGGATATCAAATCATTCTAGTCCCGGCTATCAGAGGAAGTAAGGGGCGTCCAACCTCAGGATTGCTGATAGCATGTCGCAACGGAACTAGAATTCAAATTGAGAAAATCTTACTGACAAATCAATTTCTGTTAGCAATTGTAATTTCCGTGCAGGTTCAGAGCAACCAAAATGCACAATTCAGAAACGTAGTTATAGCTAACGGATACTGGAACCCAGCGGCAATAACAACAAAAAGATTCATTGACTTGTGTGAGAATCTACTTGTAACTGCAATGATTGACTACCCTGCAGCAGATATCATCATGTGTGGCGATTTAAACGCCACTTGTAATGAGACAAAAAAATCAACAACAGTAGCACAACAGGCTTCAGCACACAGAGGAAAAGAATGGCTAAAGTTTTGTGAGCCACATGGTCTTCATAACTTAGACGTTGCATTTCCAGCATCAGATAGACCACCCACGTGGGAGCGTCTACCCGCAATAGCCACTATTGATTACATATTTGTATCTCAGTCGCTATTACCAATCACTGAAGCATTTACGATACATCGCACATCCATGAGCGACCATAATCTACTTGAAACAGCCTGGTCTCTAACTAGCAAAATAAACACGCATTATAACACTCAAATTGAAGCCAATGCGCAAGGCCTAAGACTAAGAATAAAGCCTGCAGAGATTTGCGAGGTAACAAAGAAATACATTGAAAACAAAACTTTAGAGGTCATTAATGGAATAAATTATCAACCATTACTGATTCCATATATGCATCAAAAACGAGGAAACGGATCAGCCTACGAACAAAGTTCCAAACATGTCTTCAATAAGGAATTAGTGGAGACAAGGCGCAACTACAGAAGAGCGTTAAGAGAAACACGTAGGGCACCAAACATAGATACCACGTATGCCATAAATGACATTAAGAAAAGGTACAAGGACTGGGTGAAATTTCATCGACATAAACTATACCAAGCGGATGCAGAGAAGATAACCAAAGCCCTCGTCACCAACAACAGCCGAGAATTCTGGTCTCTAATAAAGGACGCAGACAAAACATCGAATAATCAGATCCTAAATAATATCAATCAAGCAACTTGGGTAACGCACTTTACCAAAGTTTTTCGATCAGCCTTATGCACATCTGATAAAGAGCAACAAGTAGACACAGTACCTTGGGTTGACTTACAACAAGAAGATGACATCATGAATATCATCACCAAACTAAAAAACTCCAGAGCACCAGGCCCAGATGGGATTTCAAACGCAGAGTTAAAAAGCCACCCAAAAGAGTGGGCAAGTCTAATGAGTGTCATATTTCAGCGCTGTACAGAAACTCGGTCCATACCACACTCTTGGACCAAAGCGATAATCATCCCAATTTATAAAAAAGTCAACATGAACAATCCCGACAATTTTCGCCCGATTGCCCTATTGGATGTAATGGGTAAGGTGTATGCCTCACTCCTAATGTCCAAATTTCTAAAATGGGCAGCAGGAACAAAATGCAATGACCCCTTTCAAGCAGGATTCAAGAAAGGCGCAGGCACAACTTGCAACATCCTATTATGCAGCACGCTGAAAGCAAACACACTGCAAAACAAGCAACATCTATATGTTGTATACATTGATTTTACTCAAGCCTTTGACCGAGTGGAAAGACTAACATTATGGGATAAATTAAAAGCGTGGCAATGTCCCAAGGACCTACTTGCTCCAATTCAAGCACTACATCGCGACACCTCAATGAAAGTTCGTTTGAATCGTAATGGACTGCTATCAGACGAAATTTACAGTGAACGAGGTGTAAAACAAGGATGCCCGTTAGCTTCTGCACTCTTCTTGACTTACATTGGAGATATCAACTGCATAAATGAAACAACGAGAGCATTTCCGCCAAAGCTGGGGCAAACGAAGATCGGGCACCTTCTGTACGCCGATGATTTAACCATATTTGATCAGACGGAAATAGGTCTGCAGCGAAAACTTGACGCTCTTCAAACTTACGCCATAAAAACTCACTTGGAAATAAACACGAGTAAAACAAAAGTCATGATTCTTCAAAACAACGGCAACAAAAAAAGAAATCAACAAAGAAATAGCTTTAAATGGCATCTGGGAAAAATCAATCTTGAGACCGTTGCCCAATGCAAATACTTAGGAGTATTAATGGACAGCTCTCAAAAAGAAACAGCCATGCAGGCAGAACTTTATGCAAAGACCAAAAAACTAGCTGCCCAAGCTAAATTTGTGGATGGCAAATTTGGAAAATTCTCCCTAGTACCAACCATCAATTTCTATAAAATAAAAGTGGTACCGACAATCACGTATGGTGCAGAAGCAATGCCCACCTTACCAACAGGTTTGTGGTCCAAGTTGGAAGCGCTGTTTTGGCGCATAGTACTACATCTTCCACCTTCAGTATCAGGGACAGCAATCAGGCGTGAATTGAGTCTACTATCGTTAGATTGCACAGTCCTTTGCAATTCCCTCATGCTGTACAGAAAATGTCTAATTGCACACAACAACGAAGTCTTTAGGCTACTAAAATGCGAAATGGACAGCAGAAAATGCAAAATGCTAAACGACTGGCAAGACAAAAACCAACTAATTCTGAAGAACATCGCATCTGAAGATCAAGAGCTCATAAGCAATCCGTGCAAAATACTAACAAAACTAAAAGACAACGATTGGGCTACGACAATAGATAACGTATCCAAACTAAAACTCGCTTTGCATCTCCCTGGTAACACTCTAAAAAGGAATGAGTTACAAAGATATGTCAACCAATGCCCAAGCAAACACGTACGAAATGCAATCCTGCGCGCACGGCTAAACTTGTATAAAACAAGGGAGATCCTACATATTCGCGGCCAAGATACAACAAATGGATGCCGTTTCTGCGAAAACAACTCTGACCCTCCAAAAGAAACACTAAGGCACTTAATCATGAGCTGCTCAGCCACAGCTAGCATCAGATCACAATATCTTGCCCCGATGGCAGGGTTTGATATTTTGGCAGAAGAGGAGACATGGTGGGCTCGATTAATAGGAGGGGAAAGAACAACATGGCAAATTGCAATGGCGCAAATGGTCCGACACATCGAAGTCAATCTATTAAATGAAAACGATAAGTAACAGATAACGGAACCAGATGAAACGGATGCTGTAATAATTTAGACTAATTTAGACTAACGCTGCGCGAACTTAACAACAAAAGAGAGAAACACCCTGGCAAAGACTCTGATGATAACGATGATGATAGAACTTGAATTTTGTATTGTAAAATCATATTTTTTGATCAAACAATAAAAAATAAAAAAAAAAAAAATAATAAATTGATGGGATTTATTTTGATACTAAAGTCGGAGGTGATATCTGACATTTTAGGGAATCATACTGGAATAGTTTGCGAATTAAACCAATGTGCAGCACTTGTATTCATCTGTTAGGAGCTCGTATTGTCCTCATTGAATCAAAGTAAACCACTAGAAAGAAAGTTGCAGACACTGCTCTCAGTTGCTGGGTTCTAAGACATCTTCCACAGGCTTATGAGCATGCTGGTTAGTTGATGATTTGATTTCCTCTTTTAGTTTGAAAAAAATATATTCTATCCAAATGTAGTACTTAAACGGTTTGCAAGTGCAGCCACCAAGCAATTGAATCTATATGTGTGTGTTATTGAACCAGAGCTTAGATGTGCAGTGCAAAATGGGACCGTGAAGCTTATGCCCAGAGGCACTTACCTGACTGCATCTTGTATGTGTATGGCTGCACACCTTCACACACACTGTTTGTCCTTCTGCTCTGTCTCACGCTCTCTTTGTTAATGCAGCTCCTAACCGCTTTGTTTCTATCCTCCTTGCAGCGTGAAATCGCGGCCTGTGCGGATGCCTCCCGGGTACCAGGCGGAGCTTGTAGTCCAGTTGGTGTGGGTGGACGGGGAGCCGCCGCAGCAAATCACAAGCCTCGCTGTGAGCTCAGCCTATGGCCTGTAAGTAACCACAGATACACTTGTATTGGGTCACTGCCGAACACGTATGTCATAACTGTACATCCTGAAATCCTCTCAAGAGGCACTGAAACTAACATCAGTAATTAAATGTTTCTCAACCCAGATTCACAGCTAATTAAATTACTGCAAAAGGTCAAACAATCTCAATACACAAACGTTTTAGCAATAAAGCCAGCTCTGCGTCTAAGCTGCTGATCAGAAAGAACTTGTTTTCGCTTAATTGCGCTTCAGGAAAATGCACATTGTTTTATTTATTGTAGTTTTTGAGAGGCATCCTAACGTAATGAAGGAAGAAAATATGATTTTTCTAAATGGCACCCGGTAGTGCACTGCAGACAACCACATGGCTTTAAATGTGAGTAGTAACTGGTAGTATTTGACACATTCTGAGCTCTCCCAGCGGCTGTCCACAGTTCATTTGCCATTTCACACCTCACATCGCTCTTTGTTCTTGGCGCTTCACCATCTGAGTTCCTACTGCAGCCTCAAATCCTCTGCCCTGCACTCCCTCTCTGCCCCGCCTGCCTCCATCAAAATGGAACAGGCCTCTGTCTTTTCTGACGCGACGCTCTTCTCCGTTTTCCGAAGTGGCCAATATCGGCTAGTTTCTCTAACATTCTCGACTCGAGACACTAACCACCTGGTGATGATGAGGCTCTTGGTCATACTATGGGTGCGTCAGGGACAAGTATTGAGTTTGGAAATGAGGCAGTGGTCAAACAGGCTGACTAGCTGTGTGCAACAGGGGAAGTATTAATTGGGAATCAAAATAGAAGTGCTGACTGTTTAGTATCATCCGTGATTTGATCAATGCAGACACCTATGAAAAGTATGGGTGAAGTTATATCAGATGCTCTCTGCAGTCTCCTCTAAATGACATGGGGGTGGGTGGTGAGCAAAGTAACCCATGAAGATGGCATCGTGGAGAATATAATTTGTGAGCTCAACCAGTGCACAAATGTAGTGGACCTCTGCTCATGGGTTGACTCTTTGGATAAGAGTTTACTGCAGTTTTGCCCTGACAGGGCTGACAAGTCTTTCCAAACTGATCAGAATGTATGTGCGGTCAAAAAACATGGTCAAACAGACCTGAGTGAATCTAATAATCTGGGAACTGCTAACATGCAATCTTCTGAATATCAGGTTGATTCAGTGTGTCCTGTCTCCCGCCCAGTAGCAGTTTCTCCCCACCATATTATGCCGTTGTCTCAAAAGTCTGCCAAACTCAAGGAAAGCATCCAACTTTTCCAATCAGAGGGACATTCGTAGTAGTTAATCCCAAATGCCAGAGATCTCTGACATGAATTTAAGAGGATTTACCAGGGATCGGAGGAACTTCATAATTTCTAATGTAGAGAAGCCTGGCAAGGCCGAGCCAAAAGATGCCCTCAGGAATAAAGTCCTGGCTACACTCTAGAGTTGGTCGAGGCTGTTTCAGAATGCAGGATTTGAAAATTCTCCAGCATTGGATCTTTCATAGATTCACATGCTTGAATATTCCCTGTCGTCAGACTGGGAATCCTCTGTGATTTAAAAATAATTATATATATATATATATACATTATTTCCAGAGAAAAAAGGCAATGAGTTGCCCATTATGTCCAACAGGACATTCACTTGTGTAGTCCCTCCACCTCACTTTGGTCCTTTATGACCCTAACCAATGAGGTGGCAGGGCTTAAGCTCCACCCCAGGCAGCCATCTTCAGATTTTTCACTGCAGTCTGACAGAGGGAATCTTCCAGCTCTCTGAGCCTATTTGATTTTTACTATCTTTTGCTGGATAAGCTACTTTTCAAATTTTACCTTATCTTGTTCATCTAGTCAAGGACTACTATTTGTGACTTTCTGGGATCAGAAAGCACAAGATTTCAACCCTTTTTCGTCGAGTGAAGGATTACTTCACACCATGGATGATGAAACACCAACTACCAAGAAGCCTTCCCTGTTCAGGGCATGCACCAGATGCAGAAAGAACCTAGTGTACATGAGGGATCCACATGAACAGTGTATCTACCGCTTATACCCTCATGATATCCACCAGTGTGATATTTGTAAAACTTTCACCAACAAGACTTTACAAGACAGGCACAGGAGGCTGCTATTACCTCTAGAGTCCAAGTGCCACTCCTCGAATGAGGAATCTGCCAAGTCAGCCCCTGTTACTTCTCACAAACCCTCTGAGAGACAAACTTCTAAAAGAAGGGCCTCTTCAGTGGAAAGGAGCACATCCGCTACTCACAAGAGCAAGAAAAAGGTAGAGACGAGTTGCCTCACACTTTCCTTGAGCTCTGGGGGTCAGAAAAAACGAAGAAAAAATGAATCTCAAAAGGTAAGGAGATGTCTTCTAAGTCTTCGTCGGGGGGCAATCGTCCATGGAACCGCCATCATAATAAAGGATCGTCGACGGACAGGCCCTTCATGAAAGAAAAGACGTCTACTACCACGCTCCAAACGTCCTCGTCGACGAGCAAATCTTCATCTTCGATATCAAGGAAACACACCATTCATCCACGAAACTCTTGTTGAAGGAACCAAAGTCACAACACTCTTCCACAAAGTCATCGTCGTTATCGACGAAACCATCGACATCAACGTCGACAGGGAAAAGCAAGCCAGAAGACACATCCATGGGCACCCCATCAACGGCAGGAACACCATCCACAGAGAATAACACGAATTAGGCTAAAGACATGACTCCAACCACTCCAGGGGGACAGGAAGAACCTGTGATAATACCACCATCACCAAACAAGGAGATGGTAGAGTTGCCAGATATAATTCTGCAAGAGGAATTTTCTGACATTGAAATCATAGAGGAACAACCCATTTACACCCCTAAAGAGAACAGCCCACCATGGCACCCTACCACTGAGGATGTCACGGACCCATTTGATCCTATGCTGATGGAAGTCAATGCAGAAAATCATTGAGTTCAATAGACGCCAGAGATACCAATCATTGGCACCATCTTCAAGCTTGAGGGGCACAAGATCTCCTCAGAGGGATAAATCACTGGATTAAGGTACACCTAGAGGCCCTCCCACCAGTAGCAGAGCCTGCAAATGCCCATGATCCCCTGAACCTCCTCACAGGCCCAGAGACAGACCACTGTCACGCAGTACTTCACTGACAAGAGTCTCACCACCAAGATTCTCACCTAGACTGAATAGACTCGACGACAAGGGATCCAACCATAGTACCTTCAACGGCGTCAATTTCAGATTGGCAGGTGGACCCGTTCAGAGATTTCACAGACACAGAGGAACCAGAGGAAGGAGAGATTACACACGACTCGGACACACATAGTGAATGGGATGACTATTTAATAGAGAAACCGAGAAAATGTGATTCCCCAGAGGAAACCTCACCACCGGATGACCTGGTATCATTTCACACCATCATTGGCAAGGCAGCAGACATTTTCAAAATTCAGGTAAACTCAGAAGAAAAGAAATCAGTCCTATACGAACACAGGGATAAGCGAAGAAGGACTGTCACTACTATCCCTCTCTTAGACACAGTCTGGGATGCAGGAGTTAAAATAAAGCTAACCAAACACCTACCGGCTGAGCTCCAAGAGGAAACAAGAGCAATAATAACGGATGGTGAAGCCACATCCAATTGCATGATTGATGCTGCGGTGGATGTTGCCGAATCTGGCTTCCGTCAAATGGCCCACGGCACAGTCCTAAGAAGACAGGCTTGGATGAAGGCAACCAATTTCAGACCAGAAGTCCAAGCACAAATTCTAGATATGCCCAAGTGACCTCTTTGGCAAGAAGATCGATGATCATCTTAAGGATATTAAGTCCGACACAGACGCAGCCAGGGCTATCAGCTCGCTGAAGGATAAAGACCAAGACCGCCGTACCTTTCAATCTTTTCGGGGCTCGTCCTCCAGATTCAGAGGCTTTAACCGACCATCCTATGGTCGGAGAATGCAAATCCGTACCTTCCAAGACAATAAATATCACCAATCGACTACCAGATTCAATACTCAAAGAGGCAGACTTGGCTCAAACCACGCCAAAACACAATCTAAACGGAACTGACAATTTATACCTATCCCACCCACAACACACCCCGGTGGGAGGAAGGATAAACCATCATTACCACCACTGGCAAAACATTACATCTGACAAGTGGGTGTTACAAGTAATTCACAAGAGCCACACGATCCAATTTTTAGATCAACCTCCCTCCCTTCCACCACAACCACACGCAAGACACACCTGATGAAACATATGAAAATAGAAATGTGCAAACTGTTCCAAAAAGCAGCCATAGAACCAGTCCCAGTGAACCAAAGGGGAAAAGGCTTCTATTACTGGTTCTTCCTAATCAGGAAAAAGAACAGCCAGTGGAGACCAATATTGGACCTAAGGGCGCTAAACAAATTCGTCAAGTCCATCAAATTCAAAATGACATCTTTACAAAACGTCCTTCCATGGCTAAACAAAAACGGCTTTCTAGCAACTCTGAATTTAGAAGATGCGTACTTCCATATCCACATCCACCGAGCACACAGAATATTTCTCAGATTCTCAGTGGGAGATGCACACTTCCAATTCCGAGTTCTCCCCTTCTGCCTAAGGTCGGCACCAAGAGTCTTCACCAAGTGCCTGGTACCGGTGGCAGCAAACCTCAGACGCTCAGGAACTGAAGTTTTTCCCAATCTAGACGATTGGTTAATAAAGGCATGTTCGTTCAACCTCGCAACCACGGCAGTTGCAAAGACAATGAATCTTCTGAAAGACCTAGGATTCTCCATAAACGAAACCAAATCCTGCCCAATACCTGCCAAGACAGCTCTCTTCCTGGGAGCAGAGCTGAACACCTGCATCCCCAGGGTACGACCCTCATCAGACAGAGTATCGGCGATGCTGCAACAAATCTCATGGTTCCTCGACAGCACAACAACCACAGTACGATCTTTCAAATCGCTCGTGGGCATGATGTCCTCATGTATATATCTCATTCCCAACTGCAGACTACACATGAGACCGATACAAGATACCCTGGACCACCAATGGGCCCAAGCACACGGGTCATAGGAAGATGTCAACCAAATTCCACCAAGCTTCTACAAAGCACTTCAATGGTGGGGCACACCACAAAATCTGTTACAGGGAATGCCATTCCAAGCTCCCACTTTGACATTTCTTCTCAGAACACACGCCTCTCTATCAGGCTGGGGAGCACACCTGGCAGAACTACAGACAAAGGACACGTCGTCAAACCAAGAGTCCCAACTGCACATCAGCGTCCTGCAACTCAGAGCAATCAGCTGGACACTGAAGGTTTTCTTACCTGTACTAGCAGGGCAAGTAGTAGCGATTAAGACGGACAACACAACCTCCATGCATTATACCAACAAGCAGGGTGGCACAAGATCAGATATGCTTCCCAAGGAAGCACAGAAGTTATGGACATGGGCGCTACAGCACAAGGTCCAGCTGAAAGCAGAACACCTGCCAGGAGTAGACAATGTCCTAGCAGACAAGAGATTACACAACCTCCCACAAATGGGAATTAGACAATGAAGAGACTCAACGGATATTTTCGCATGTGGGGACATCCAGAGATCGATCTCTTTGCCACCAATGACAACAAGAACTGTTACCTGTTCGCCTCGAGATACCCAGAGAACTTATCACTAGGGGACGCATTCTCAATAACCTGGACAGGCAAGTTTTTGTATGCCTTTCCACCGATTCCATTGATAGCACGAGTGCTATGCAGAATGAAGGAGCAAACATGCAGGATGATACCCATAGCTCTGAAATGGGCTCGACAAGTGTGGTACCCGACCCATCGACACCACTCCCAAGGGTCATCAATTCACCTCAGAGCGCATCAGAATTTGCTGACACAACAGAACTACAAGGTTCTCCACCATGACCCAGCGAACCTGTCGCTCAAGGCATGATTCCTGAACAGCGGAAATTAGTTAACCTAACGCTTCCTTCAGAATGCTGGGACATAATCAAAGCATCTAGAGCTCGGACCACATATGTTCGGAAGTGAACACGTTTCACTAAATGGTGTGAAACTTCACATATAGATCCACTCACTACATCAATGGAGCAAGTGTTACCATATCTACTACACAGGGCAAGAACGGGTCTCCCCTTGCCCTCCATTAAGGTACATCTATCCGCCATATCGGCCTATACAACAAACCAATCCAGCGATTAAAAATGTTCTCAACGGGTTACTCCGTACCTTTCTGCCAACACTAGAACCGGTGCCTTCCTGGAGCCTAAACACAGCTCTGTTGGCACTCATGGAGTCACCATATGAACCCATCCATAGGTGTGACCTGAAATTTCTGTCCTGGAAAGTTGCCTTCCTAGTATCCATCACATCGGCTAGAAGGATCAGCGAACTATAAGCCCTCTTATCAGAACCACAGTTCACCTTATTCCAGAAAGACTGCGTCATCCTCAGGACACATCCTCAATTTCTAACCAAAGTTGTATCGGAAATGCAACCACACTTCAAACGCAGAAAGAGCACTGCACTCACTAGATGTTGCCCGAGTCTTCAAATTCTACATTCAAAGGACCAATGAGTTCTGTGCTTCCCAAGGTTTTTCGTAGCATTCTCAGGTCGCACAAAGGGACAACATATATCTAAGCAAGGTCTCTCACGCTGGGTGGCAAAAGCCACTGCCATCAGTCGAAAGGTGACCTGCTCACTAGACCTCCCCCACAGCTCATTCCACCAGGGAAAGAGCAGCCTCGTCACCTTCCATGCAGGAGTACCGATAAAAGGCATTTGTAGAGCGGCTACCTGGAGCACGCTGCACACATTTGCCAAGCATTATAGCTTGACAGAAGACACCAACAAAGAATCAGCGGATGGACAGGCGGTCCTCCGCCACCTATTCGTTTAGGGTAGGAGCAGCCTTTTCTCCCACCTTCCCTAGTATTTGTGACTTAAGTTGAGTTGATATACACTAGGCATACTGAAGATTAACCTTCAGGGTGTAACCATTTTGGGTATTCTTAACTGCTTGGTATTCTATTCAAGCATGTGAATCTATGGAAGATCCAATGCTGGAGAAGACTTAGTTACTTACTTGCAAATGTATTTCTCCAGCATTGGCATTTTTCATAGATTCACATGCGGCCACCCGCCTCCCCTGAGAGACTGCTCCAAGACCCGGCAGTCATCATATATGCAGTATCTATACGGCTCAAAATCTGAAGATGGCTGCCTGGGGTGGAGCTTAAGCCCTGCCACCTCATTGGTTAGGGTCATAAAGGACCAAAGTGAGGTGGAGGGACTACACAAGTGAATGTCCCGTTGGACATAATGGCCATCTCATTGCTGTTTTTCTGTGGAAATAATGTATATATATAATTCTTTTCAAAAAAATCACTGAGGATTCCCGATCTGACGATGGGGAATATTCAAGCATGTGAATCAATGAAAGATACCAATGCTGGAGAAATACAGTCACAGGTAAGTAACTAAGACTTCACCATAGGGTGCAGATCAATGAATGGTGCACTGTGAGCAACACGGATTGTATCAGAAAAGGTTGTGGACAGAGTAACCTGCCATTGTTGGCGAGGCTATGTAAAAAACAGAGCACTGTGTTGTTGAATACAGACATGAGCATCATACTAGACTAACTCGGTTAGAATCATTATTTTACAATTTCGTAAGTGAATCTTGTTTCTTACTTTCCCATGTCACATTTTTTTGATATAGAGAAGTTGTTGGTGTGATTCATCTTGTTTTGTTCGTTTACGTGTATTCACTTATTATTATGTGTTGTATGTCTTTTGTCAGCGCACTTTGGGCGAGCTGCGCTATATAAAAAATAAATAATAATAATTCTGAAGTGCATGGTCTGAACGGGCTGAATTTGGAGTCAGCACTCCTTAATAATTTTTGTTGTTTTAGCACCAGAGGACACTTGCCTGGGTGTTAATAACATTTAGAAAGCGCAAACATCTCGCCTTGAAAGGGGCATCATTGTTCCACAAGATCTTTACAAATGTTATTACCTAAGAAATAACGGAAGTCGGAATTATGTAGGAAGCAAGAAAGTTTTCAGTTTCAGGCTAAACTAAATGGTCCTCAAGGGGGTGCATAGATAATGGTAGCATATTTCACAATTTTGCTGCCTGAGCTGCAAAGAGGCATCAACCAAATTTTGATATTGAAACCTGGGGATGACCAATAATCCAGCAGATGCTGATCTGATTGGTCTGTTTGGTGTTTAATGTAAGAAGCGGCTGCTAATGAAAGAAGGTCCTTTCTTGTAATAAGCTTTGTGCATTAAGCACAGGGTTTAGCATTCCACCTGTTCACTACTTGCAGCCAATGAAGTTCTTCAAGAGTCAACTAAATATGACCTCAGTGAATCAGAGCAAGCAACAACCTTGCAGTCACATTCTGAATCTACTACAATTTAGCCGAGACTTCTTGAAGAGAATACCAAGGTAGATAGCATTACAGTAGCATAAACAATTTGCTACAAAAGCATTCAGCAGTTGGACCCTTGCTGGAAAAGTAACATAGCACAAGGATTTTAAGAGTTCTTCACGCAAGACAACTACTGGTTAGTGTAATACCACTTCTGGGCAGTAAAACAGCTACTCCATCTCCATCTGCCCAGCAGGACTATTTTCACACAGTAGAATTTCTGAGCATTAAGCTGCAGGCGATTGGCATTCATCCAATCTACAGGCCTATAATTAGTGCCAAATCGGTGCCCCTAGCCCTTCTTTAGCACCGTGGTATATTTCTGATTTACGTGGTGAGGCATGTACTATACACCGTATTGAGAAATCAAGGTTCAAAACGTATCTCAAGAAAATCCATATTAATTCCATATTAGCAACGGGGAAAGATTACTTAGCCAATCATGTTGCGTGGAATGTGGGTTGAATTGACAGTTAAAGCCTTATTTTTGGAGCCACCCAAGACCTGTGCACCGTCTCACTGCCACCTCTGACTTTCGCTACCCGCTCGCATCCTATCAGAATACCAATTAGCACTTGTGCCGGCCAAACGTGGGTGCAAAATAATCATTTTTCAATAAATATGTAAAACGTACCTTCTGCCATTCTCTGCGCCCTTTCGCTGGTAGTGTGTTAACAGGATTCATTACGGCTTCATAATGGACACTGAAAACGGACAGGAATGCCCTGAGTATGATGGTAAATGGCAAAATATGATAGTAAACACAAGGAGGTTGGGTATTGAGATTAGTCATATGAGAGACCTATTGAAGGTCGGGGGAAAAACAAACAGAATAATTAGGACCGCTTCATATTACAATATCTGGCTGAAACAGGAAGGTGGGCACATTTGTAACTGAAGGATGTAATTGACAATGGTGTGTGTAAATCCTCATTAAAATCCGCAGTCACCCAGGAACATCCTGCAAATAAGAATACTACCTGCCTCCAGATACGGCAAGGGAGAATCCCACATAGCTTCAGCTACCTTTCATACAACTGCATTAGGAGCTGGGATTTTAACCCGCTGGCACTTATGGTCTTAAGAACGTGGTGGGATGACCATGTCAGTAATGGAACCACATTAGTCCACACTAAGCACCCTCCCTTCATTCAAAACCTTAACTGGTCTTGTTGGCTCACTGGGTACCAGTTGCCGAAGTGTCACCCATTGCAGACACCTATTTAAGGTTGGTTAGCCTTTCCCCCCGTCTTTATGCATAACCACTAGCCTGGTTCCTTCTGCCAAATCCTTCAGTCTTTCTTTTGACGCAGATGTTTTTTTTTGTAAACGGTACATAACAGTTGCAGAAAAAGCTCGCCCCACCCTCCCTAACATTGTCACATAAATTAATACAATTCCAGAACTATGCCCCAGACATCAAGTAACTTATTTTTCTTTTGATGCCTGTAAACAACTCTCTCCATCATCGCAGGATTGTCCATTTCATCAATCCACATGCTCTCCTCGGGAAGAACCGCCCACTTCCAGTGTCTCAAGATCAGTTTCTTGGCCATTAGAGAACCTCTATAAAACCGCTTTTTCTGTGCCCCAGTCAAAATGTGAATAAGCTGATCATCTCCCATTATCAAGGTATCACAGTCATAATCAAATGAGGTTCCCAGCACCCTGTTGAATATCAAGGACAACCGTCCCCAGAAGTGCTTCACTTTATTACATTCCCATAGAATGTGTTGACTCATATGTTAACTTTAAGGGTCACATTACCCAGATTGTGAGATGTTATTTTTTCATTTGTCGTTTTTCAAAAAGAGTAAAGCTTTCGTTCCTAGCTCAGACATCCACAAGCACTTGCATATTTCGAATTGAATAGGGGTCTTTTAAGGGGGAGGGGGGCGTTAGCAGGACACTCTCTTTGCGTCCAAGAGGGAGATGTGGCATGAGTCTTAGAGTGTATTTCAGTTGAGATGGACATCCCAGGAGTTTTCAAAGGGTTGATTTGGCATCTGTTATCACTGTTTGGGCCAGTTGCGCTGGTCGGCCTGGATCGCTGCAGGTTTGCCCTGGTCAACGGATGAGGCTGTTTACAGCAGCAGGAAGCAGTTTGTGTTTCTTTGGCCTGTGGTAAGGGCTAAACGGCAATTCGAAATGAGGGGGCAATACTTGTGATGTAGCTTGGAGAACATTTAGCCATACACTAGTGTTGGCGTGTTAAAGATTAGTTCTCTTTTCATTTTCCTGAGATGGACCCAGTTGTAATCAGTGATGCATGTTTCTAGATGCGTGCTTAGAGTATCCATCTTGAAATTCTTCCTGGATCACTTTGAGGCCAGAGACCTAGGTTATTAGGTGGTATAGCAGATGGCCTTAAATAACCTTAAAAGACCTGGCAAAAGAAAAATGAACTCCTATTAGACAACATTGCTTCAGAAGAAGATGAGCTCATTCATAATCCATGCAGAGTTCTGCGCAAAATTAAAGATCTAGATTGGGCAAAAACGACAGAATCAGCCGCAAAAAACAAATTGACGTCACACTTGCCTCACAACACAAAAAAGTTAACTGAACTGCAAATTATATCAAGAAATTCCCCAACAGAGTGGCGATAAACTTGATATTAACAGCGAGACTAAACTTGTTAGAGACCAATGAAATTCTACACATCAGAGGTCGCTCACAAACATCAATCTGCTGCTTTTGCCAAGATACAGCATCTCAGCTGCAAGAAACTATTCAACACCTATTGATGGTATGCAAAGGGACACGAGCGTATAGACGGCGACAGAACTAGTTGGCAAATTGCCACAGCGAAGATCCTGGAACACATCATGAATAATTTGCTTTAACAGAAATCATTGACCGGCTGAAAGTATCACTGCGACAAACAAGTAACAACATGACATAAACGTTGAACTAATCACAGTTTAGTGATTCTTGACTGTAATATTGTAAAAATCTCATGTTGATTAAACAATTAAAAAAATAAATAAATACAAAATTACCTTAATTTATTAACGGTTAGAAGATAATTAAATGGGAGCTCCACCTAAAATGTTTCCAGAAGTCTTTACTAACATTAGATTTAGGGCCTTAAATGAAAAGAAAAGCAAGACAGCATTTTGCATTTTTTGAGGTGCAGCCTGTGCACACTTGATTATTTTTTTATTAAAGACTTGAGTGCCCCTTTATTCTTGCACTTCTGTATAAAGTGGTCAGTGTTTTAGTCTAGATGTTTCTTTGCTAATCATTAATATGGCAGCTTCCACAGCGTCTGGCACATCCTCATTACCAATAAATGTAATTTACATTACTTCTACGTCCCGTCCCATTGTCCCATGGTAATGGCACCGGTACATTTGCACAGCAAAAATGTCCTCCAAATTAAAATTTGGGCGTGGAGCCCTGGCACACGTGGGGTGTAGCCATGGGAATGTAGACTCCGCCCACCAGCAATGCCTGACAATCCCTTATTCCACGTGCACTGGGCGGTTGCACAAGCTTTCCGCATCGTTTCTTATTTCTTCCTCTTGTATTTTGTTGTTTCTTTATGCGTCGTAACTCCTGCTGTTATTCCCCATTTATTTTGGGTAATAAAATATGGGTTTTGTGTTACAGGTTGTGCTTGCGCCACTTTTCATCTGGGACTCACACTGCTTTTGTCTGGACTGCTTGGTCCCCAAGCATCGCTAGGGCGCATGCACAGCCTGTGACTCCATTTCTCACGGGCTCTTATGAAAAGGTTGCACTTTGAAGAGATATTTAACACGCTTCCACCTCAACACCTCAAGCACTTTGAGTCACTCAGCGATAATCTAAGTGAGTTCTCTTTTTCTTCTTCACCGGGAGTTTTAGTTTAAGGCCTTCAAGTTTTGACCTCTTAGGTTGTAACCGGTTTTCGCACTGGGGGTCCCAAGCGATCTTACACAAGTGGCAACACCAAGGCCCCTTCGGGGTCTTTCACCAGAATACCAGCAGAGGGCTGTTCAGAGCCTCTGTCAAGGACTCGCATTGAGGGAGCTTGCCCCGAGGGCCTTTGGCCTGTTACCAGAGCTTGCTCCTAAGTCCATAGTGCTACTATCAGACTTCAGTCTGAGGGTTCGACTGAGCCCTTAGCGAGGGAAGGGTTACATATGTGAAACCAAAGAAGTGCTCTTCTGCATCACAGGCAGCAACTCACAAAATGGTGGCAGATTTTCACTACCTAAGAGTCAGTGTCGTCAATGTACTTGCCGTAAAACTCTGTTAATTCTCCTCTGGAGTCCATTATTGAGGAGTAACCAAGGCCCATCCAGCCCACGATTCCATTGCTACTTACAGTGTCCAGAGATTCATTCACTCCAGTGGTTGAGTGGTCACCTATGACCACAGAGGCCTGGTCCACTCAATATCGGCATACTCATCAGCAATGCAATATTCGGACCCTTTGGTGAAATCACTCGCGCTAGCCATATTTGTACCTGGGTCAGCCAGCTACATGGACTGCAGCCTTCTAGGTGTCCTGGACTGTGACATCAGCATAAATGTATTCCCAGGCAGCAAGTGAGGGTCGATTTTTCAATCATTTTAAGAAGTTGTAGTCCTGGGCCATCATTAAAGATCTGCTGTCATTGCAAGCCCTGGTGCTTCCTCCACAGCCATCTTCACCAGTGTCTCCTATGTGTTGTGCGTTGAGAGTCGTGAAGATATAGGAGACCTCCGTCCCCAAGTGCCGCACAGGGAGAATCACTTATCACTCCCTGTGCAACCCTTGAGGCCACAGGTGGAGAAGATCCGAAGCCGGAACTGAAGTATCAGGAACCCCCAGGTAGCTGTAAGGGAAGGCAATGATTACAATCCAAGCAAGCAGGGCACAACGAGTAATCAAACAGAGAACAATCAGGGTCTTACCGGGGACTTGATAGGAAGGACGTTGAACCTGAAAGGGAGGATGGTTCCAGGACTCACTCAGGCAAGGGACCGGATAGGACCAGATGTAATTCGTCAGTCTCCACCTGAAGAATTTTGTACCGGAATAAAGGGTCCCAACAGTCTGATTACAACCACCACTTGGGAGGCGTGACCCACCGTGCAGCGAGGGGATCTGGAAGATCCAAGAGAAGTCCGTTGAGCAGAAAGATGGGTCTGAAGCCAGGAAGAGCCGTCCGTGGAATAACCAAGAGCAAGATCCAGAGGGAGTCCGTGATTCAGTCCGAGGTCAAGAGCCGTGCTGAACAGAGGAGCCGGTGTCGCCGTAGCCAAACGTGATCCGCAGGAAGTCCAAATAACAAGAGCAAGGTTTCAGGAAGCCGGGTAAGTAATACGAGTAAGTTCGCCGCCAGTCAGGGTCTCCAAGGAAATCAGCTGTGAAGCGTGGAGTACAGGTACTGCCCGGTTTAAATACGTTCACCTCCTGGTCACATGACGAGGATTGGAGTCACGTGACCGTGAACCCGGGGCACATGACCGTATGGACGAGTCACGTGACCGGGTCAACACGGTACGAGGGCTCGAGCGGCTGCCTAATCACCATGGCAACTGCCAATGGAAAAACGGCCGCAGGCGCGACTGAATAGCGTGCGGCGATTGTTTCGCCAGCGCGCGAGCCACACCGGGTTGCCTGTTTGAGCCCTGGGGGACAGGTGGAGGAGAGTGAGTGCTGGATGACGGGACATGGCCGGAGGTACGTACCGAAGACATGACAGAGCCCCCCCCCAAAGGCCCACGACCCCGTGGGCACGAAGGTTGCTCCCGGTGAAACCGAGCAACCAGCCGGGGGGCCTGGACATCCGAGGCAGAGACCCAGGAACGTTCCTCCGGACCATAACCCAACCAATCGACCAGGTATTGCAGGCGACCTCTAAGAAAACGGGACCCTATAATGTTTGAGACCTCGAAAACATCAGGCACCCCCAGGGAAACAGGGGCAGGAGAGGGGCGAAGACGGGTTGAGGAGGGACAGGGCTTGAGGAGGGAGGTATGGAACACAGGATGAACCCGCCAAGAGGAAGGGAGAACCAGGCGATAGGCCACCGGGTTGATGACCCGGGAAACGACATAAGGACCCACGAAACGGGCAACAGCTTGCGACAACCCTTTAATTGGAGATGACGGGAGGACAACCAAACCCGAGAACCAACGGGCTACAAGGGTGCCATGGTACGCCTAGCGTCCGAGGAGGCCTTCATGGAAGCCTGCGCCTCTTGCAGATGAACGAGGACCTGGGCATGGAGGGACGTCATATCTCGAATGCAGGCTGCGGCGGCAGGGTTCTCGGAGGGTGAAATGTCAGGGACAGGGAGGAATCGGGGATGCTGACCATACATGGAATAGAACGGAGAGAAGCCCTTGGAAGAGTGTGTAGCGTTGTTGTAGGCAAACTCAGCATAACGGATGTTCTGTAACCAGGTTGTCTGTTGCTGCAGCATCAAACAACGCAGATACTGCTCCATGGACTGGTTTGTTCTTTCCGTCTGACCATCGGTTTCCGGGTGGTAAGCGGAGGAGAACCGTGCATCGATACCTAGCAGAGCGGTCAGGGCACGCCAGAAACGGGAAGTAAACTGAGAACCACGATCGGACACCAGGACAGAAGGAAGGCCGTACAGGCAGAAAATGGAATCAAAGAACAGTTTGGCCAAGACAGGGGCAGAAGGGATACCATGACAAGGAACGAAACGAGCCATTTTGGTGAAGACATCGACCACTACCCACACGGTGTCATACCCCTGAATCCTGGGTAAATCAGTCACGAAGTCCATGCTCAGGGTGTGCCAGGGCTTTGGCGGCACGGGTAATGGGCGTAATAGTCCCAACGGACGACCCCTACGATGCTTGCCCTGAGCACAGACCGAGCACGAGGCGACGTAACAGCCCACGTCCCGTCTCATGGAGGGCCACCAACACCAGCGTTTTAAGAGATCCAAGGTGCGGGCCTGGCCTGGGTGACCATTGACCGGGGCGTCATGTGACCACTCCAGGGCTAGGTTTCTGGTGTCAGTGGTAGGGAGGACTAGACGGTCCTGTACATACGGTAGACCGTTATGAAAGGAGGGATCCCATTCTGACAAATGATCGGGGTGTTTTTTTACCCAAGAGCGGATCTCCTCGAGTAGAGGTAGAGGAGGAGTACAAGTACAAATAACATGCCCCCGGGGCAAGAGCGTGTCAGGAAATACAGGTAACGAAACCCCCCCAGGGGAGCGAGACAAAGCGTCTGCCTTACTATGCTCCGAACCAGAGCGATGTTTAATCTGAAAGTCGAAAGCGGCGAAGAACAGGTGCCATCTGACCTGTCTGCTGTTAACGCATTTCAGGGCTGCCAGGTCTTGCAGGTTTCTGTGGTCGGTGTATACCGTGACCTTATGTTTGGCCCCCAACAAGTGATGACGCCAGGTACGAAAGGCGTCCATCACCGCCAGCAGCTCTTTTTCTGTTACGGTATAATGGGTTTCTGCAGGGTTAAACTTACGTGAATGAAAGGCTACAGGATGTAGCCGCCCCGTATTGGGACAGGCTTGTGACAGGATAGCCCCCAATGCGAAGGAAGAGGCGTCAGCCTCAACTACGTACGGCTGGTCAGGGTCGGGGTGCTGGAGCACAGGGGCAGTGGTGAAGGCGTTCTTCAACGCGTCAAAGGCCTGCTGGTGCATCACCTCCCATTCGAACGGGACAAGAGGACTGGTAAGGGAAGTGAGAGGAGACACAAGAGAAGAAAACCCAGAAATAAAACGCAGATAGAAATTGGCGAAACCCAGGAAGGATTGCAAGGATTTCAGGGTTTTTGGTGTTGGCCATTCGAGGACCGCCCGTACTTTGGCATGATTCATGGCTAGACCACCAGGTGTAATATTGAACCCCAAAAACTCCACGTTAGTTACATGGAATAAGCATTTTTCGGGTTTCACAAACAACGAGTGGTGTAGCAGCCGGGACAACACTTCTCGTACATGTTGGACATGTTCCTTCAATGTGTGAGAAAAAATGAGTATGTCATCAAGATACACCACCACAAAAATGTCCAGGATGTCCGAGAAGATGTCATTCATGAAATGCTGAAAGGTGGCCGGGGCGTTGCATAGGCCGAAGGGCATGACTGTATACTCGTAAAGGCCATACCGCGTACAGAAGGCGGTCTTCCACTCGTCTCCCTTTCGGATGCGGACGAGATTATAGGCCCCCCGGAAATCCAACTTGGTATACATGGAGGCATGGGTTAAACGGTCTAGAAGAGGAGAGATGAGTGGAATCGGGTACCGGTTCTTAATAGTGATGGCATTGAGCCGACGGTAATCCACACAGGGGCGAAGGTCGCCCTCTTTTTTGGGCACGAAAAATATGGGGCTAGCTGCAGAAGATCTAGACGGTCGTATGTGACCCAGGTGCAGCGCTTTATCGATGTACTCTTTAAGCGTCAGATCCTCCGACATAGATAAAGAATAGATGCGGCCCGAGGGTACTACAGTCCCGGGAACCAAGTCAATCGGGCAATCATATGGGCGGTGAGGAGGGAGTACTTCGGAGGAGCCCTGATCAAATAGCATGCTGTAATCCCGATAAACCACAGGAATGTGATTGGTGACTAAACCCACTATGTGTGAAGCAGGGGGAATAACACCGCCCAGTATTGATAGTTGGGCAACCGCACCAAGAGCCACTGCTGGGGTGTCAGTCTCTGTGTCTGCAGGTAGACAGAAGTTCTGGCAGAGCTCGGATTCGAAATATATCTGACCTGTTCCCCAATCGATATGCGGGTTGTGCTCTCGTAACCATGGTATGCCTATGATGATACCGAACTGGGGCATGGATATCAGATCGAAGTGGAGGGTTTCTCTATGGGTCGTTTGGATGGTCAGGACGAGGGGAGCTGTCTGTTGCTTGATGGGACCAGAGACAAGCTCAGTCCCGTCGACTGCTTGAACCGGTTCGGGTCGGTGTTTGTTGATCAAAGGGAGATTCAGTGTCTGGGCTAGGGTGATATCGATATAGTTCCCGGAGGCCCCGGAATCTATGGTGATCTGTACGGGATGAGTGATACCAGGGGCAGGTTGTATGGTAGCTTCTACCTGGATGGGCCTGATTCGACCAAACGACGGAATGTGACTCGGGGAAGGGCATGGAGAACTCGATCCTACCCCCGTATCTAGGATCGAGCTGGACGAAAATCCGGTTTCTTAGTTTTGGGTTTTCGAGGACACTCCTTGACTAAATGCCCCCCCAATCCACAGTAAAAGCAGGCGTTCTCGGCCCTTCTGCGCTCCCTTTCCCTTGAGGTGATGGGACTCCTAACACCCCCTATTTGCATAGGCTCACTGGTGGGTTCAGAGTAAGACGATGAGACGGCAGAGCCGGCAGACTGGGAGAATCCGGCCTCAGCCCTGCGTTCAGAGCGCCGTGCGTCCACTTGGAGTGCCAAATCCACCAGAGCCGGAAACTGAACTGGTAGGGACGGGACCATGGCCAGAGCGTCCTTCATAGGGTTGTTTAGCCCTCTGTAGAATACTACCGATTTTTTGCTTTCGGGCCATGAGGTCTCAGCTGCTAGCTGATTGAATCGTGTGATGTACTCAATGAGGGAGCTCTTACCCTGCGATAAATCGAGTAATTCTAGATCATGGGATTGCGCTTTGTATCTGGTGTCAAACACCCTGGACATTTCTGTTATTAACTGGTCGAAATCATAGAGGGCAGGATGATTGTTTTCTAACAGCGGGTTTGCCCAAGCAGCAGCCGTGCCGGCTAGGTGTGATAGAGTGAATGCCGCCTTGGTGGTGGGGTCAGGAAAAGCAAGGGGTCGACACAGAAAGTGCCATTTACACTGGTTAAGGAAGGTTCTAAACTTCCTCGGGTCCCCATGGAACTTTTCTGGGGCAGCCAAAGGAAAGGGAGAGGGCAAGACCACCGGAACAGGAGCCGAGGGAGCCGGGAGTGGGTGTACAAAGGGTACAGAAGCTGGAGTGGCGTCACCCAGCTCTGGATCTGCGGGCAGGGGATGCTGGGCACGCTGTAATAGGTCGAGACGCTGATGGACTGCTGCATTAGCAGCCACCATGTCGGCCCGTAGTACCGTAAGTGCTTGGATAACAGCGGCCAGGGGGTCTTCAGCGGCGCCCTCCATATCTCACACGACTAGGCTTCACAGTCTGTTGTGCGTTGAGAGTCGTGAAGATATAGGAGACCTCCGTCCCCAAGTGCCGCACAGGGAGAATCACTTATCACTCCCTGTGCAACCCTTGAGGCCACAGGTGGAGAAGATCCGAAGCCGGAACTGAAGTACCAGGAACCCCCAGGTAGCTGTAAGGGAAGGCAATGATTACAATCCAAGCAAGCAGGGCACAACGAGTAATCAAACAGAGAACAATCAGGGTCTTACCGGGGACTTGATAGGAAGGACGTTGAACCTGAAAGGGAGGATGGTTCCAGGACTCACTCAGGCAAGGGACCGGATAGGACCAGATGTAATTCGTCAGTCTCCACCTGAAGAATTTTGTACCGGAATAAAGGGTCCCAACAGTCTGATTACAACCACCACTTGGGAGGCGTGACCCACCGTGCAGCGAGGAGATCTGGAAGATCCAAGAGAAGTCCGTTGAGCAGAAAGATGGGTCTGAAGCCAGGAAGAGCCGTCCGTGGAATAACCAAGAGCAAGATCCAGAGGGAGTCCGTGATTCAGTCCGAGGTCAAGAGCCGTGCTGAACAGAGGAGCCGGTGTCGCCGTAGCCAAACGTGATCCGCAGGAAGTCCAAATAACAAGAGCAAGGTTTCAGGAAGCCGGGTAAGTAATACGAGTAAGTTCGCCGCCAGTCAGGGTCTCCAAGGAAATCAGCTGTGAAGCGTGGAGTACAGGTACTGCCCGGTTTAAATACGTTCACCTCCTGGTCACGTGACGAGGATTGGAGTCACGTGACCGTGAACCCGGGGCACATGACCGTATGGGCGAGTCACGTGACCGGGTCAACACGGTACGAGGGCTCGAGCGGCTGCCTAATCTCCATGGCAACTGCCAATGGAAAAACGGCCGCAGGCGCGACTGAATAGCGTGCGGCGATTGTTTCGCCAGCGCGCGAGCCACACCGGGTTGCCTGTTTGAGCCCTGGGGGACAGGTGGAGGAGAGTGAGTGCTTGATGACGGGACATGGCCGGAGGTACGTACCGAAGACATGACACTATGCCACCACACCATCAATGCCTGTCACGCCTACAGGGCTCCACCTGTTGCTTCAGTACACAGGCCACTAATGACTATGCTGCCGACTTCTGGCCGGTTCTTGTCAGTTGATCCCCCAATGGAAAATGCCTGCCCTACGCCACTGTCTGGTTGGGAAGAGCTGGATACCTATTAAAATGAGTGGACAATGTGCTGCAAAACGACATGGAGGAGGAGCTTCTGACTTCAGCCAAATCTTTCAGAGAGGATTAAGGTGTGGAAGAATGTATAAACCCTCAGGCACCAATGAGAGTATGGTCTTGTTTGGAGTGCTAGGCTGATAGTCTAAAGAGCACTCAGGCATCCTTATTGAGAAGGACATTCTGGCCGAGCGACTAAGATATGGCCAAACTACACTGTGTAACACCCGTTAATAAGTGTCTGAGCCCAAGGTACAGACAGTTGGGATCTGATGCTATCAACTTGATGGTGCATCCACCTCCCTCATCTTCAGTAGTAGAAGCAGCATCACTCTTTTCAATTCAAGAGGTCTGCATCCAATTCTGCCTCTTCCTCATTTACCTCTTCTATCCCTCCTGGGAAGGAAGAAAAACTATTACAAGCACTTGGAAAAGGTCTATGCAAATACATCCCTACACCTAAGACTAACATGGATGTGTTATTGGAAGCAGCCAATCAAGCCGTATGGAAGAAGCTCCAAAACAATTTGCCGGCAGACAAGCAAGCAGAATTGTATGCCGGCTTGGTAACTGGAAGCCCTTAGCAAAAGGTCCTTTGGTGGCGTTTTCGCACCACATCAACACAGCGGCATAAGGGGTGTGAATTGGTTCAGACATGCAAAAGCTAGTGTGGATGTGCTCTTCTAACTTTACTGAAGATGTACAGGACAAGATCCTTGACTGGACCTTTGAAGGTGCTGAGCTCCCCCACACATCTACAGATGAGGAGTTCACAAAAAAAAGACCTCCATTGGCAGTCTTATCAAAACACCAACAAAAGTGTTTTGGGACGAGTTAGCGTGGGCGGGACACCCAGGCATGCCTGTACATGTGCGAAAAATCAAAGGGGAAATCGTTTTTTATGATGCTAAGGTTGCAGTACTCTCCCCATGGGAAGGAATCCCAATCAGTATGGAGAAAAGGGGCTATGGATTAGGAGTAAAGTCACTACAGTGAGTAACTGTTTCTTACATCCTGCTGCCCAGATGGACATGGGGTTCTATTTCATGCTCTTCCCTGTCCTCAAGAAAAAACAGACAGGTTTGCGGACAGTACTGGACCAGTCACACCTCAATCTCTTTTTACCCACAGAGAAATGTAAGATGATGATACTTGCTCACATTTAATTAGCTCTCTGACAGGGAGATTGTTTATGCACAGTGGACCTCAAGGATGCTTCCCTTTATTTGTTAATCTGGCCCACAAAAGCAATTTCTGCACTTGTCATTGGGAGATGCACACTTCCAGTAAAGGGTGTAACCGTTCAGCCTGAATGCAGCCCCCAGAGTATTCACAAGGTAGATGGCCGAGCTGAGGCGCGTCTTCGTCGAAGGTGTAGTCATATTTATCAGTTTCAGTGGATTGCATTTCTCCACAGATTCCTCATCTTGATAGATATCCATCGAGTGTCAGATGCTTGGAAAACATTTCGACGGGGAGTGTTGTGCAGCTCGACATCATCTCCCAACTCCCTCGTGTTCGGCCATTCCTCGATGCCAGACGTGATGTTGATTGCTGTACTAAAGGGATACACAATGCCCACTTAGCTCAGTTCCTATATTTCCACACGCTATACAAAACATGGCTCAGTTCTACGATTCGATTGAAATTCTTTTTACGCCAGTATGTCAGGGCCTAAACCATCCAGATTCAATTGCTGCAAGGACTGCAATTCTAAGATGTCCCTCATGGACCCACACACTATCTGCGTGTGGTGTCTGTGTCGGGCACAATACGGCGCAATGTCTAGACATTAACCCAAAGGTGGTGAAGGAACTATTGACAAAACTGGCTCTAAATAGACCACCATCAAAATCTCTGGCGAAGTCGGTCTCGTAGTCCTCAGAGTATGACACTGAGGGGCCTACTCCCGAGAAACGTTGGGAAGGAAAGCATCATAATGTTTTTTTAAAATACAACACAATGTCGTTGTTAGTCCCACCACTCTTCCTCGTCATCCTTGCACAAAATGAAGTGCAGACTCGGACATAAGTCTGATTCGTAGGGCGAAAAGGTCAAGTCCTACCCTGCGAAGGGTGCATCCAGGGAGGAGTGGGAAGTATCTAAAAAAGTTGATGCAGGTCTCTGCGAAGGCCATGGGTGGTACGTCTTCAGCCTCGATGCTGCAGGCGAACTCGGCTCTGACCATGCCCGGTTTGTCCGGCATGTAGTCAGCCAGGGCAGGTCAAATGGTCTTGTGCTCAACCACGAATTAAAAACCTGGTCCAGCGCTGATACTGCCAACGTTCATCTCGGGCGGATATTCCACGGGATCGAAGTTCTATGCTGGAACTGAGAACAGAGATCTTCAACTCAATGCAGTCGATCTTTGATGAGAGGGTGACCCAGTCCCATTCGGGATGGAGCCTCTAGTGGGCTCAGCCATGGATCTGTTGCCCGATTTCTTGGCGGACCAAGCGGGTTTACACCTCCCCAGACATTGCATTTCAAGGGGCGGCCCCTTTTGTGCATCCAAATGCTCAGTACTGCAGGGTGGTCGAGAAGGGTTTTATGGCACTCGGGTTTGGAGCGCCATCAAAGCCAGTGATGCAATGCAATTTGACCGATATACTCAACCGAGGATGGTTAGGACGGCTTCATGGAGGTTGTACTTGATGGGAAGGAGATTGCCTGTCAGGCGCTACAGGCTGGGTTGGACGTTGTGGACTGCGTGGGTCCTGCCATGGGCACGTCGACAATGCTGCTCAGATCAGCTTACCGTAGGAGCTCAGGGTTTTCCCCAAACATTCAAGCAAAGCTCCTGGACCTGGTCTTCAACGGGTTGCATTTGTCTGGCGCTAATACCAATGCGTTCCTCGAGAAGTTTAAAGATTCGTAGTTGACAGCAAAGTAACTGGGGCTAGCAGTGCAACAGCAGCCTACGAAGCAGAATGTAGCTTTTGAATCGAGTGGACAGCTTCCCAGGCCAAGCATGGACAGCGCAAGGTCCCGCGACCGAGGAGAGACAGATTAACATCAAGGAGAAAGACTCCTGCTGTCACGTCGAGGTCCCCCCTCCCATGCTTCTCCGGTTGGAGGGAGAGTCTCTGGGTTCTTGTGCAAATGGAAGGGGGAAATCACGTACAACATCTGGGTCATACAATTGGTTGAGTTAGCCTACTACCTACCATTTGTAAAGCAACCCCCAGACAGACCCCCACCGCCCTCATTACAGCCAGAACATGAAATTCAGGAGGAACTGCAAGCCCTTCTGTCTAAGCGAGAAGTGGAGGAGGTGACACCCATAGAGAAATGCTCAGGCTGGTATTCTCAATACTTCCTGGTTCCCAAGAATGGGGGGAGAACTCCATCCCCTCCTGGACCTCAGTGCCTTGAATAAGTTCCTGAATAAGTACAAGTTCAGGATGGTGATTCTTCAGGCTCTACAGCTCCAACATTGACTAGTATCTCTGGCCCTTCAGGACGCCTACTTCCATGTGCCTATCCACAGGAAGCGAAGGCGATTCTTGATGTTCGCCATTGGGGATGCCCATTACCAGTTAAAGATGCTCCCTTTTGGCTTCACCTCCACACACAGGGTTTCTATCACACTGATGGCAGTGGTGGCGGCCCGTCACAGGCGATCCATCACCTTTGTATTCTCATACTTGGAAGACTGGCTGATCCGGGTCAGTCTCCAGAGCAGGTTTTGAGGCACCTCGAGGACACTTGCTCCCTATTGCACGGCTTGGGATTTTCCCAGAATATACAGAAATCTCATGTCTCACCAGCAGAGTGGCTCCAATTCATCAGCGCGGTTTCCAGGAAGGGAAGGGTATTCCTCCAGAGGTGAGAATCACCAACGTGGTGAATATGGTCAGTTTTTCTCAGAATTCCAGCAGTCTCTCATTATCTGCTTTCCTGCGTGTGTTGGGCCTCATGGCATCCTGTATTTTCCTAGTGCCACAGGCAAGGCTCTGGATTAGATCCCTGCAGTAGCTTCTCAGGAGCCAGTGGTTGAAGTACTCGGGTGAGATTTCAGATGTATTCCAAGGGTTAAGGTTTATGGTCAAAGACCTGGCTTGGTGGAGAGACAGGACGAACATGTTGGCTGGAGAGCCATTCTGGGAACCATGGCTGGAGGCTCAGGTAGTCATGGATGTGCCACTGAAAGGGCGGGGGCTGATTGTTGCCCCTTTCAAGTCAGCAACCACTGGTAACAGAAGGAAAAAGCTTGTCACATCAATCTGCTGGAGTTGCGGGAAGTCAGACTAGCGCAAACAGGCAGGTGTGAGATCAGTGCCTTTGTTTATTCATTTATTTATTTTTACATGTGTATAGCGCACAAAACCTAGAGGCATCTATGTGCTTTTGCTTAAGAGGGTTGGTTGCAGTGGGTTCTTGCACAGATGATAGGTTGCAGACATTGCATGATTAGCTTGCTTGGGTAATAGGTTACAGAATTGGTTACAGTCAGGTTTACATGAATTTCAGACGTTAGTTACATAAGATACATCATACAATAAGTTGGGGAATATATGAGAATGTATTGGGTAACCAAGTTTTGGGTGCCAGGCATTTGGTTGTCTGGTGTTGAGCATAGTAGCGGTTATGTGTGGGAAGCAGGCGGGGGGGAGACAGGATGGGTAGAGGTTGTTAGAGGGAGGTAGTGGGTGGATGGGAGAGCAAAGGTGCTGGTAGGTATATAGTCGTAAAGTTTCTAAGAGTCTTGGGAGAAGAGCCAGGTTTTGAAGCCTTTGCGGAAGGACCAAAGGAATGGGTCTGACCTCAAGGCCAGGGGAATGGAGTTCCATAGTTCAGCCGCAATCAGCGGGAAGCTGGAGCCTCCAGCTTTTTGTCATCTAAACGTAGGGATGGCAATGTGGCAGGAGTAGGCTGAGCGGGTGGGTCTGTTGGACTGAGCTTTGGAGGTTTGTCTGATAGGTAGATTGGGGCGCTATTAGAAAGCCATGTGTTCAGGGAAGCCATGCAACTATGGTTCTGGATGTTGGAGAAAGATATCTCAGCCTCTGCAGCTCATTTGGCAGGTGTGGAGAATGGAATGGCAGACTCACTGAGCAGCCAAATGTTGGTCTCCCACGAGTAGGAGCTATGCCTGGTGGTCGTTGCAGAGATCTTCACCTTGTGGGGCAGCCTAACAGTGGATCTGATTTCAACAAAGGACAACTCGGAATGTGAACAATTCTGCGTGAGGGGGACGCCAGCGGCGTCATTTAGGGGTCACCAGGGGTTGCACTTGCTACCCCTCTGGTCTCTCATGCTACCCCTAAAAAAAAAACATTTTTTTAGTTTTTTTGTTTTTTACAAATTGAAACTCTTGGGCTCTGGCTATTTGTCTTTCTGGAATTCCATACAATAATTGCTAGACTCATTTCAGGCACACTTCCAGGGTTAAGTCACTGATTTAGTCTGTTCTTAAACACCTCAAATTCACAATGCAGACAAAATCCTCCAAAAAGTATTTAGAGTAGAATGCGCATCCATTTTGGGCTATGTTTTTTGCTTTTTGCAAGTTATAGTTATAACATGTCTTTTTCTGCCGATACCTATGATGATCCATTGTTGTATGAAATGTATATCACATTACAGTAATATTGTAACCATATTTTTCATAGAATACTTCGAAACAATGCTATGTGATGCCACTTACTGTTTTGTCAACTGTTAAACGGTCGTGTTCCATCGCTTCCCGTGATGTCAGTTCGGGATGGGGTCAAATGACACCTCTTCCAGGTGGACTGGATCTTCAACCTCCACTATACATTTCCATCATTACTGGTCATCCCTTGCGTTCTCAGGAGGTTGAGGAGGTCAAGGACATGCCTGATTGCCCCAGACTGGGTGAGGAGGATGTGGTACCCAGACCACCTAGAACTGGCAATGTGCTCAACTCTCCAGCTTCCTCAGGGACTGGGCCTCTTGTCGCAGTCGGAGGCAAGGTGCCTCACTCGAACCCGCACCCTCTCAATCTGCATGTGTGGTTCTTGAGAGACTAAGGTATGGGAACTGGCACTTGGATGAGGTGGTATTGGAGGGGTTGTTGGCTGTGCACAGGCCATCCACTAGGTGACTGTACATATGCAGATGCAAAACGTTATTGGTATGGTGTAAGGCGAGGGGAGTGGATCGTATGTCATGTCCCAACTCCACAGTGATAGTTTTTGTTAGCATTAGCCAAATCACGTCTACAAGTGGGTATGGTAAAGGGATACCTGGTGGCCCTTTCTTTGTTTAAAATGACCCCAGAACAAGGTGCGTCTTTTACTATTCCAATGGTGTCCGAGTTCCCTAAAGGCCTTTTTAATTATTTTCCTCCATTGTCTTTTGTAGTCCCTGATGGGGATCTGAACATGGTTCGGACATTTCTAATGGCAGCTCTGTTTCAGCATTTAAATTCTAATTCCATCAGACTTCTCATCTTGAAGACTGCCTTGTTGGTGGTGATCACGTCCACAAGCCGGGTTAGTATGTTGCAAGCACTCTCTTGCAAGCTTCCTTTTCCGAAGTTCTGCTGATGTTTTTACCAATGGCGGTATCAGAATTCCACCAGAGCCAGAGTATAGATCTTCCGGCATTCTTCCTTCCACCCCACCCATCTAAGGATGAGGAGAGGCTCGACAGGCAGTATCCCAAGAGGGCGCTGAGTTTCTAACTGACTAGAGCGGGCCTTCCGAAAATATTATCAACTGTTCATTTGTGGTGTCCAGTTAAAAGAATTGAATACAAAAGGTTTGAATGCAAAAGGTGAGAATCAAAAAGATCGAAAACAAAAGGTGCTAATTTTTTTTTTTATTTTATATTTTTTTGGAGGGTTCTGTATAGGTAAAAAAAAGTGTTTCTTACCACAAAAACGGGAGTTAGGAGGAGGACCCCCCCCCAAAAATTTTTTTAAAAAAAATAAAATTCGCACCTTTTGTTTTCGGTCCTTTTGATTCGAACCTATTGTATTTCGAACCTTTTGATTCAAACCTTTGACCTATAACCTTAATTTGATTGTTATGAAACAGATCATCTTCCAATGGATAGTGTTATGCATCTTGGAGTGCTATCAAAACGCCAGAGGGGAGTGCCAGTAAGGGACATTTGTCAGGCGGCGAAGTGGTCTTTGTTGCACACGTGGGCCAGAAATTACAGCTTAGATATTGCACAAGGGGTCAGTGCTTGTTTTATTTGCATTGTAAATCGAATTTTATTGATTTTAGACACAACAAATACCTTCAATAACTAAAAACAAACATGAGGATGAAGCCCTCTACAAACAATTATGGTGTTTAACTTTCACCTCAAATCCATCCCCCCCAACCCTCCTTGAGTGAATCCATGTCCTTGTATCTGGGATTTCAGACTGTGCACAAATAACTCAATGTCTGAGTAGTCTCGGGAACTCCGATTCCACCCTACTGCAGCCCATGATGTGCACCTGTCGTTTATTGTCCGTCCCGGCCAGGCCGGGTCTCACGATATGATCCCTTTGCCCTCCTCCACCTCACCCAAAGGTATTACAGAATTGTTGCCACTCAGTCTCTACAGACGCTCCCCCGTTCATGAATCGTCATAGTGATCTTTTCCATCAGATATATCTCCTTTGCTGTGTTTGACCATTTTTTCCGAATGGGGCGGGGGCTGTCCTCTTCCAATACCTAGCACGACATGCTCGAGCAGCCAAAAGAAGGAAATGCACCAATGGGGAGGAGACGTGCCACTGGTCCTCCTGTTTCTCAAGGCCAAACAGCACCAGCATTGGGTCAAGCCTGAGCTCCCCTCCCCCAGCATACCTGATCCAACCCAGGACCTCAGCCCAGTATACCTGCACCCTGGAGCAATCCCACCACATGTGCCAGTAGTCTGCTCCATTACCACACCCGTGCCAGCATTGAGGGCTCACTGTGGGAAACATTTTAGGGAGGGTCGTAACTGCCAACGATGCAATAACTTTAAACCATGGATCTTATATTGACAGGATATGGACGTCTTAAAGGCCCTCCTACACATCTGTTGCCGAAGGTGATCGTCTAGCTCTGTACCCAGGTCCCTCTCCCACCTTTGGCGTAGACCCTGTATCGCCTCCCACTTTGGTTCCAACAGAGCCCCATAAAGCGGCGAGATGAGGCCTTTGATTTCCATATGCCCATCCAGGACTTTTCTACAGGCATGAGGTCCCTCTGAATTTGCTCCTTCCACTTTTCTGCTGTGAAGATTCCCTTTAACCGAAGGTACAGGAGCACAGATAATTAACTTATGCCCAGAGCCCCTTCCAGGTCCTTACAGGACCTGAATACTTATAAATTTCCCTCTTTGCACAGTTGGCCCACTCTGGCGAGCCCTCCTTCAAACCATGACTGGTACCTCGCAACCTCCGGTATGCTATCCCGGGCAGAGCCCAAATATGGCTCATTGGGGATGGCCACGTGGTGATTCCACCCGCTCTCCCACCTATGCTCAGCACCTCCCAGTGGACCTCGAGTATCGGGTGTTCTATTATTCTTCTCGGGAGGCTCCCCCTTGGGACCCAGAGCCATTCTCCCACTGTTGCCGGGAGCATATGTTGATTTTGCAAATATACCCACTGCCTCCCTGGGTCCTTCCTCAAGTGTGGGGCCATTGCTCTAAGTTGTGCCACCCTATAGTACAACATCAGGGCTCAGAGCCCTATCCCCCCCATGGTCCTTTGGCAGTATTAACGTCCCATATCCCACCCAGGGTTTCTGATTCTGCAGGAGGAACCTGAGAATCTGGGACTGCGCCTCCTTCAATAGTGTCACCGGGGCGCGGACTGGCAGCATTTGAAACAGGCACAATACTCTTGGAAGGAGGTTAATTTTTATAGCATTTAGCCTCCCCATCCACAACAGCTGTCCCTTATCCCAAGACGTCATTTCAGCAAACAGTTTGTCGAAAAGGGGTGTGGGGGGTAGTTGGCACCACCCAAGTCCTCCCCTGGTTTAACAATAATAACGCCCAGGTATCTTATCCTGTCACACTGTATCTGCAAACCCAGGGGCCTAGGCACCTCGACGTCCCTGAAACCTTCTGCGGCAAAGGGAAAAAGCACCGACTTCCCTGTATTAACTCTAAAGCCAGAAAACCGCTCATATTCCTCAATTATTGACAGGGCTGCGGGGATACTGCTGGTGGGGCTCACCAGATGCAGCAATATGTCATCTGCATAAAGTCCCAATTTGAATTCCCTACCTCCCACCCTGATGCCCTCAACCCACGGGGCCACCCGCAGCCGCTCTGCTAGTACCTCCATTGTTAGCGTGAATAGAAGGGGTTAGAGGGGGCAGCCCTGCCTCCTCCCCCTCTGCAACTGGAAGGACCTAGACAGTCGCCTGTTGACGGTCACCCGGGCCACCGGGGCCGCATATAAATCCTGTATCCCCTTCAGGATCCGATCACCAAGCCCAAAGTTCTGTAAGACCCGATATAGGAACCTCAAATCAACCCGATCGAAAGCCTTCTCGGCCTCAAGGGGAACCAGAACCGGGTTA
Organism: Ambystoma mexicanum; assembly: GCF_040938575.1. Lineage (NCBI taxonomy): Eukaryota > Metazoa > Chordata > Amphibia > Caudata > Ambystomatidae > Ambystoma > Ambystoma mexicanum. The sequence continues at coordinate 82,536,574 of NC_090939.1, read as the reverse complement.
CCCTCCCTCCCTTTGGTGTAGTATTTTATGCAGGGTGTCGGCCCCCTGCCTACCCTGAATAAACCCCACTTGGTCCGAGCGGACCAATTTCGGCATGAGACCCTCCATTCGTGTGGCCAGCATGCTGGCAAAGATTTTGGAACTGTAGGCCGGCAATCACCTTCCCCACCTCTAAATTTTTCAACTTGTGACGCTTCTCTCTCGCCAGTGTCAGATCCTCTTCCCTCTCCCATTCCTTTTTGCCTTCCAACTTCCCTAATTTATGGATCTCCTGCCTAAGTTTCTCCACCCGCAGGATCCTAACTCTCTTCTTGGAGGCGCCCTCTCGAATGAGGAGGCCCCTCCAGGTCACCCTTGCCGCATCCCATGTTATACCGAGCTCCACCTCTCCTGTGTCATTAAAAAGAAAAATAGTTGCCTCTTTCATTTCTCTTGCAATGACAGCATCCTTCAGCAATACGTTGTTAAACCGCCCAAGCGATTCCCCTGGTCTGACGAACTAATATGGGAGTGATCACTTGTGGAGCCCCTACCGGTATATCTATGGTGTACGAACCAATAGTCGATCCTCGTTCGAGAACCATGAACCGGGGAGAAGAAAGTAAAGCCCTTTTTTGCTGGGTGACATTCCCTCCATACATCTATCAACCCCTCGTCTGACATATAGCCCATGAGACCTCCTTCCGACTGCCCCTCCCCACCTCCCATGCGGACCTGCCCACCACTATGGTCGATGGCCCGGTCTGCCCACATGTTAAAATCCGCCTTCCAATAGTAGTAAGCCCTCAGCGCGATCAAGTATCTCCCCCATGGCCTCCCGTATGAACTGCATCTGTCCCACATTTGGGCACTATATCGAGGCAATGGACATCGGTACTCTCTCAATGGCCCCAATGATCAACATAGTCCTCCCGTCAGTCCTCCTCCAGACCAGCGGGTCCACTATCCGTGTTCTCCGGCTAAAATAATGCCTACTCCCCTTCTCTTGGAGGGCCCCGAGGCCCAGTATGCCTGTCCGACGTGGGCCCCTGGGACATGCCTTTCCTCCCCTTGAATCAGCCTTGTCTCCTGCACCAGCAGTACACCAAGGTCGCGATTTCGAATGTCCCTTCCCAAAAGTGAGTGCTTGGTGGTTGAATTCAGTCAGACCCTTAACATTCAGGGTCCCCAACAAGTGCCTCAGCCCGGCCCACGTTCTCAGGATGTGCCACCTGGAAGCATAAACTTGCATCCCGACCACTCTACCCATGGCGCTGCAGAACTCTCCATCTTTCCACTCAGTTTGACCCCCCTACCCCTAACCGCAAATCTCCCCCCTCCCCCAAACAAAGAACGAACCCCCTTCCAATACACACACCATATGATGGGCCACCAGAGGCAATTGGCCACCATGTCTGTCAATTCCATACCCCCTCACCTCCCCCGGTCGTATTTCCTTTACGCAGCATCACCCCCTACCATGCAGAACTTTGCTAGCCCCTTTCCTTTATCAAGATTCTACTGGCTTTTTCTGTGGCGGATGTTGAGCTTCTTGAATTTCCTGCCTCCCGGCATCATCTTCTTTGTACTCTGCAGACCCACCGGCCCGCGCTGCTCTCCCTGTACGGTCTCGGCCCCCTTCTTGGCCTTCGTTCAATTCCTCACCTTTACGGACCTGAAGCACCTGCTGTGCCTGATAGCCGCTGGTCACACGATAGTCCGCTTCTCCTCTCTCGTATGATGGGGCTAATGCAAAGGACCAGCGGTACTTAATGCTCCTTTCAGTCAGCCACTGTGTAAGGGGACGGCAGTCTCTGCAGCGGGACAGGGTGAGTCCCAACAGGTCCTGGAACACCCTGATTGTGTCTCCCTCATATTGGCAGCTCCCCAGATGCTTCGCTTTCTCCAGGACATCCATTTTCTCTCTATACTTTAAGAAGCGGACCACTATCGACTTGGGGCCCTTGCCTCCTCCCCCTCCACCTCTGGGGCAAAAAGCTTGTTGATCACCACCTGTATCTTCCTTCCCTCCTCGACCGCCAATTCTGCTCTCTGATGCCAAGGATGCGTAGGTTATTACGATGCTCCCTGTCCAAGTCATCCAGTTTCAGGAGTGCTTCTTCCTCCCTCACCTCCAGGTCGGTCAAGCTCGCTGTCATGATGCCTACCCCCGGGCATCCGGATAAAGCCCATCAGCCCCGGGAGCAGGCATCCAGACATTTGCAAAAACCCCAGCAGCCCCAGCTAGGAGCTGTCTGGGTTCAGTCCTGGCGCCGTAGGCACCAGGCTCAAAATAAAAATCAGTCCTGGCGCCATAGGCGCCAGGCTCATAGACATTACTTACCTCATGCAGACCATGCTGCAAATAAATCCAAGCCAACGTGAGGCCTGGATGGGACTATTTTACTACAGGGACTATTTTTTACTTGGGTGTGGTCCTGGGGAACTTCTTTCCTGGGACTACTTTGGAGGCTATTTAAACCACGCCCGAACAGCAGCGCATGCTTCGTGTTATTCTGCATCATTGCAGCGTGCCTCTCACCGTGCCTGCAGCCAGCATCCAGTCTTCTGCCACGCCCGCGTGCCTGCAGCCGGCATCCAGTCTTCTGCCACGCCCGCCTCGAATCCAGAGCTCCTAGAATAAAGAGGAAGAAAAGGACAAGGTTAGAAAACAAACTTATTTCAAATTCCTCACCTGATTCCGGATCCATTTCATCTCCCAACCTGGAAAGTACATCAGACCTGCACGCGTCGCTTCGCCAGCTCCAGCACGGCGCCATACTCGCCAGTTCTCACAGCATCTTTCGATCCAGCACTGTCTCCATCATTTCTTCGCCGTACTCCAGCACCTAGGGGCACAAGAATAACAAGGTGAGCCAAGGGAATCAACAAATACCTCTTACCACCATAGACTTACCTGATTTTCCACTGGCGGTATTATTCTCCATATCTTCATATGCCGCATCTATAAAGAGGGAGAAAAACAACACGTTAACGCATGCAATAGTTACCGGACAGCGTTAGGTAACACAGACTCTTACCTGAATGCCAACAGCAGCTACGAGACCTGCTTCTCACAAACTCAGTTGCAACTTAAGGAAGGGGACAAGAGTGAACATCGGGCACATTGAACTCTTTGAACTTGATACTTACAATCCCGCCTGGGACTTCAGAGTCAATGCTTACCGGAACTCTCCCAACGCCTTCAAACCAGTGAAGTAACTGGTATCTACGCGCCCCTGCAAGACACGCAGGATGGAGAGCTCATCTTTTACAAACATAAGGTGAGGTTACTAAGGGGCTATCGGAGGTGATTAGTGAGGGAGAGCGAGAACAGTTGGGAGGCCATCACTAAAACCCACAGGTGGCTAATCCCTGTCTCTACTTGCAGGAAAATACTTCTTCGGGTCCAGCAGACAAGACTAGGCGGGCCAGTCCAGACAGTCATCTCTGCACTACGCATCACGTTGACGGAGACCGCAGCTGTCCGGGTCTGATCGACACCCCTGTGGGGTCCAGGTGAGCGTAACAGAACACAAAGCCTTTCTAAAAATACCCACCCGCGTGTTATGGAAACCTCGGAAACCGACCAACTGGCCCAATTATTGGGGGAACTTTGGGCGGAAGTGCATGCCGCTCACCAAGAGACTAATGCCCTCAGGAGAGAACTGATTGTCTCAAAGGAGCGCACTGATGATCTGGCTAGGCAACTACTGCAAAACCAAGCTGGGCAAACGCCCCTACCTGGATATGGGGGAAAACCAACCCCCGTTTCATCAAGCAATCCTGTGCAAGTGGTTTTACCAGGAAATATTCTGTTAGCTCCACCCGAACGCTTTGCTGGGGACCCCAAAAGGTTCACCGTGTTTATGAACCAATGCCGCTTGCACTTTTTATGCAGACCGGGAGCCTTTCCAAATGACCAAGCCAAAGTAGCCTTTGTATTGTCATATTTTAGTGGCAGCGCAGTGGATTGGTCCATTCCGTTAGTCAACCAGGATGATCCTCTTCTCCGGGATTTTCAGGGTTTTCAAAGGAGCATGGAAAAACTATTCGCCAGACACTCACAGGGTCAAGCCCTGGACAACGAACTTTTATCCTTACGACAGGGTAACCAGGATCTGCTAACCTATATTGCAACCTTCAATAGGTTGGTGGTGGAAACCGGGTGGCCGGAGGAAAAACGAATTACATTGTTTCATCGTGGACTTCGGGGAGAGCTCAAAGACGTCTTGGCTCAAGTTGAAAACCCACCTCAGGATTGCACAGAATTTATAGACTTAGTGGTCCAGCTAGACCACCGACTTCAGAACCGAAAGACTGATCGAGCTAAGTTCGAGAATCGGGTATTGGTTAAACCCAATGTTGCCCACAAAGGAACAGATGCATCTGAACCTATGCAGATCGGGGGGGTTAAAGGACCCTTAACTCAAAAGGAAAGAGAAAGAAGATGACAAATGCAGTTGTGTCTGTACTGTGGAACCTCAGGACATATTCTACGGGATTGCCCTACAAAACCATCCAAGAAGGTGGTAGGAGTTGCTGATAAAAGCCACATAGAGCCTGATTCGGGAAACGACCACGCCCGAAAAGCGTAGAGGTCCGCTTGTCGAGCTTAAAGAAGGACGTTCAGACCTCGCATCTGATCATCCCAATGGTCCTACTTGATCCCAGGCAGCCATCACGTATGCACGCAGTAAGGGCATACATAGATGGCGGGGCCGTAGGAAACTATATGCGCCACGAATTGGTGTCAAGGATGAATCTACCTCTTTGCAAAAAGACCACTTCACCACAGTTGATGGAACTGAGATTGCCTCGGGGCCTATAACTCATTCCACTACAGAGATGACACTGTTGAGTCAAGATGGGCATCGAGAGACTATTGTGTTTGATCTGATCAAAGCCCCACAGTTCCAGATAATACTGGGGATGCCATGGTTGGAAACACATAATCCTTGTATAGAATGGCGAGAGAAGAGAATAACCTTCCCGGATTGTGCACACACCTGTTACCCGGAGAAAACTTTGAACAAAGGCCTGGCTACAGTCGTTAACCCAATCGTGCAGTTACCTCAGGAATACCAAGAATTTCAGGATGTTTTTCAAAAAGGACAGGCCAATACATTACCTTCTCACAGATCATACGATTGTCAAATCGACCTCCTACCCGGTGCACAACCCCCATGCAGTAGAATCTACGCCGTCGCGGAACCTGAAAATCTTCACCTAGGGCAATACTTGGACCAATACCTTGCTAATGGCTTTATTCGTCCTTCCAAGTCTCCTGCATCCTCAGCTTTATTGTTCGTGCCAAAAAAGGAAGGTGACCTTAGAACGTGCATAGATTACCGCGCATTAAATCAGATTACGGTAAAAAACCGATACCCATTGCCTCTGATCCCCGAATTACTAGACCAAGTAAAGGATGCTTGTATCTACACTAAGTTAGTTCTCCGAGGGGCATACCATCTGGTACGTGTCATGAAAGGTGACAAATGGAAGACTGCCTTTCGCACCAAGTACGGATTATTCGAATATCGGGTGATGCCCTTCGGGTTGTGCAATGCACCAGCAGCCTTCCAGTATTTTATGAACGATGTCCTTCGTGAACTCATTGACGTCTGTGTCGTCGTATACATAGATGATATTCTAGTGTACTCCTCCTCAGAATCAGACCATGTTAAGCACGTGCGTGCAGTCCTTGAGAAACTACGCCAGCACAAGTTATATGCAAAATTGGAAAAATGTGTTTTTCATGCTACGGAAGTTCAATTTCTTGGATTTATCCTGACTCCAAAGGGAGTCCGAATGGACTCTCGAAAGTTGGACGCAATTCTCAAGTGGCCATCACCCAGTTCAGTCAAAGGGGTACAAAGCATGCTCGGATTTGCTAATTTCTACCGCAGATTCATTCCGGACTTCTCCCATGTTGTACACCCCATCACAGCACTTTTGCGAAAAAACAAACGCTTCGTGTGGACCGAAGAGGCTGAAAAGGCCTTCCAAGAGCTGAAAGTGAAATTCACATCAGCACCTGTCTTAAAGCATCCACGCCCTGAGCTTCCATACATAGTAGAAACTGATGAATCCAGTTTAGCCATGGGAGCTGTCCTGTCCCAGAAGGATCCTGTAACTGGTCAACTTCACCCAGTAGCGTTTTGGTCCAGAAAGTTCTCAGCACCTGAGTTAAACTATGCGATTACCGATAAAGAGCTATTAGCTATCAAATCCGCCTTTAAGGCTTGGCGGCACTACCTTCTTGGTGCCAGGCATACCATTACCGTAATCACTGATCACCGGAACCTGCAGTATTTAAAAACAGCCAAAGCCCAATCATCGCGACAACTTTGATGGGCATTGTTCTTTGCCGAATTTGATTTCGTGATCACTTATCGACCAGGCCACAAAAATGGCAAAGCAGATGCCTTATCCCGAATAGGGATGGGGGAAGCATATGCAAACCCGGAACCGGTGCCAATAATTCCCGAGCAAAGAATTCTTGGCATAACTACTCAACAGACACTAGAAGATATTCATTCAAAAATCCAACAACTCTTCGATCCAGCAACCCTGCAGGACTGGGTAAAGAAAGGCCCGGACTACTCAGTCATCAATGACCTACCTTACTATCAAGGACGACTATTTCTACCACACAAGGAAATACAAGAACTAGTCATCTCCAATTACCATGACACCCTGATGGAAGGGTACCCAGGTATCGCAAAAACTGAAGCGAAAATTAAGAGACAGTTCTGGTGGCCCACTTGGCGAAAAGACGTAAAGTCATTTGTGATGTCTTGTGGCATTTGCGCCCAAAACAAAAGCCAGAAGAAAAAACCTGCTGGCCTTTTACAACCTTTGGATATTCCACCTACACCATGGCACAACTTGTCTTTAGACTTTATTACAGATCTACCTCCATGTAAAGGATGTAACACCATCCTAGTTATTGTGGATCTTTTTTCCAAGATGGCCCACTTTATTCCTTTAAAAGGATTACCTTCCGCTTCAATTTTGGCCAAGGAGTTCCTCGAAAACATTGTTCGAATTCACAGATTTCCTTCCGTATTGGTCTCTGACCGAGGCAGTCAATTCATTTCACAATTTTGGAAGAAATGTTGTCAATTGGCACAAATCGACGTGAGGTTATCAACCAGTCACCATCCCCAGACCGATGATCAGACGGCGAGGACCAACCAGACCCTTGAACAGTACCTACGTTGCATGCTGCACCAGACCGAAAGCAATTGGAAGGATATTTTATGGATTTCCGAATATGCATACAATAACTCGGTACATTCTGGAACCGGACAAAGCCCCTTTTATATCATATACGGACATCACCCTCGAACCTCAGAACTCGATTCGCCTCAGCACTTAGAAATGCCTGCAGTTAGTCATTTACACTCTACTATTACACAAGCCTTTAAGGAGGCAACAGAACATTTGAAACAAGCAAAAGAGAAATATAAGAAAAATGTGATCAACATAGAAGCGATGCTCCACGATATCAGATTGGGGATCAAGTTTGGCTGGCTACAAAACACATACCTCTAAAAGGAACTCAGACTTTTAATCCTAGGTATTTGGGACCTCACACTACCTAGGATTAAAAAAAGGCCATCATCAACCGGCGGCCGTCAAGTTGGAATTACCCTCTAATATGCGGATCCATCCTGTCTTTCATGTTTCACTTCTGAAACCAGTTCAACCCGGGACAAGACTTGCCAAACTCCTGACCCCATCCTAATAGATGGAGAACCTGAATTTGAGATAAAGAATATCCTGGACTCTAAGTTGGTTAAATCAAGACTTTTTTATTTAATCGACTGGAAAGGTTACGGACCACAGGAAAGGTCATGGGAGCCTAGTGACCACGTTCATGCACCTCGGTTGGTGAAGAAATTCCATCGGAACTTCCCAGACAAACCAGGGCCAAGGGGAAGAACAACTTTAGGAGGGGCCTTGGGGGGGAGTGCTGTCATGATGCATCCGGATCAAGCCCATCAACCCTGGGAGCAGGCATCCAGACATTTACAAAAACCCCAGCAGCCCCAGCTAGGGGCTGTCTGGGTTCAGTCCTGGCGCCGTAGGCACCAGGCTCATAACAAAAATCAGTCCTGGCGCCATAGGCTCCAGGCTCATAGACATTACTTACCTCATGCAGACCATGCTGCAAATAAATCCAAGCCAACGTAAGGCCTGGATGGGACTATTTTACTACAGGGACTATTTTTTACTCAGGTGTGGTCCTGGGGAACGTCTTTCCTGGGACTTTGGAGGCTATTTAAAACACGCCCGAACAGCAGCACATGCTTCGTGTTATTCTGCATCCAGCAGCGTGACTCTCACCGTGCCTGCAGCCAGCATTCAGTCTTCTGCCACGCCCGCGTGCCTGCAGCCAGCATCCAGTCTTCTGCCACGCCCGCCTCGAATCCGGAGCTCCTAGAATAAAGAGGAAGAAAAGGACAAGGTTAGAAAACGAACTTATTTCAAATTCCTCACCTGATTCCGGATCCATTTCATCTCCTGACCTGGAAAGTACATCAGTCCTGCACGCGTCGCTTCGCCAGCTCCAGCACTCACCAGTTCTCACAGCATCTTTCGATCCGGTACTGTCCATCATTTCTTCGCCGTACTCCGGCACCTTGGGGCACAAGCATAACAAGGTGAGCCAAGGGAATCAACATAGACTTACCTGATTTACCACCAGTGGTATTATTCTCCATATCTTCATATGCGGCATCTGTAAAGAGGGAGAAAAACAACACTTTAACGCATGCAATAGTTACCGGACAGCGTTGGGTAACACAGACTCTTACCTGAACGCCAGCAGCAGCTACGAGACCTGCTTCTCACGAACTCAGTTGCAACTTAAGGAAGGGGACAAGAGTGAACATCGGGCACATTGAACTCTTTGAACTTGATACTTACAATCCCGCCTGGGACTTCAGAGTCAATGCTTACCGGAACTCTCCCAACGCCTTCAAACCAGTGAAGTAACTGGTATCTCCGCGCCTCACAAGACACACAGGATGGAGAGCTCATCTTTTACAAACATAAGGTGAGGTTACTAAGGGGATATCAGAGGTGATTAGTGGGGGGGAGCGAGAACAGTTGGGGGGCCATCACTAAAACCCACAGGTGGCTAATCCCTGTCTCCACTTGCAGGAAAATACTTCTTCGGGTCCAGCAGACAAGACTAGGCGGGCCAGTCCAGACAGTCATCTCTGCACTATGCATCACGTTGACGGAGACCGCAGCTACCGGGTCCGATCGACACCCCTGTGGGGTCCAGGTGAGCATAACACTCACTTCGAACTTCATATCAAGGAGGTACAATCTGCAAAGGATTGTTCTCCATCCCTTCCATTTTGTCCTCAAGTTTATCTACACAGCCCTTAAGGTCACATATTGATGCCTGGCTATCCGTCCGGATCGCCTTGATCTCCTGGAATATGTCTTTTAGATCTTCTCTGGTCAGGTCTGGCACTGGTGCACTGCCTCCTGCCGCCATCCTGCTTTGGTTTGGATAATCTCCCCTTGGATCTCCCCAGAGCCTCTCCGAAAATGCTGGAGTGACAGTAGCCCTGTCTGAGCACCACCTCTTTGTACAAAGGGCTCATTGGGACTTCTCCAGCGTGACCGTGGGAGCTGATCTGCAGGAAGCGGGCTAACGAGGACCTCCACGGGGGATCAGAGAGCCGCCCCGCTAGCTCTGTACAGCACTTGTCCGCCCGAGGCCCTTCGCACCTCTCCCGGCGCCAACTCCTTGGTACCCTCTGCGCTGTCTCCGATGTCAGAGGGGTCTGCCTCGCGCCGTTGCTCTCTCCCGCTGCCCCCTCACTCATTTGTCAGGGGGCGCACCCTACACTTCTGCCAATCTGACACCATGTGCTCCAGTGTGCCATTAGTAGACATAAGGGGTAGCCCTATATTTCGGGAAGGCCTAAAAGGGCATCAAAAACTGGTGAACAAACAGGGTCTGGCCTTACCATACAAAGTTCTGAAGCACACTTCTGATTTCAGTGTGAATTTTTCAAAGAAGGTGAGGCGTCTAAACAAGTGGGCCTCAAGAAGCAAAACGTGAAACCCTGTCGCGGCCCTGGATGTTTAAATAAATTAACAAAGGCGTGCCATATTGAGTAGAGGGCACAAGCCAGGGGCCAATGTAGAAACAAAAAAAGTTGACTTAGTAGCCGTTATTTATTGAATGTGTTTGTAAAATATTTCTAGACAAACAAGATTCATGCAGTCATACATAGAGCACATAAGTAGAAAGAAATGCACAGGTCACAATGTAGAGTGCGTTTTCAAACGATAAATGACAAAAAAATACACATATCTAATACACAACAACTACTATGTTGCAAAAACATGATCATCAAGAAAGAGGAATTCTATCATGCAAAAATCATAGTACAATTAAATCAACAACCCACACAACTGGAGCCTTATTTAGCTAAATGAAGAGGCCATACATTCCTAAAGCCTACACATTGCATTTCAGGCTCTGAACCAGTTCAGAAGAAATTGTGTTCTGGTTGTGCAGGTGACCAATATGCAGTCACACTGGGTGTGTAGAGACCAATCCAAGGTCAACGTTGAAAAATGAATTCCTGATGGTGTAGGGAGGACTGCAGGGTGGGTGCTGGTGCTTGGACGTTTCAGCGGGCAGTGGAGGCTGCCTTCATCTGGGCCTACGGATATCGCTCTAAAAGGGAAAGAGCGCGGAGTGTTAAAAGCAGGGGGTTGTCAGGAGGGAGAAGACAAAACAAAGGGCTGGGGAGGTGTGATAGGGGATTCACTTCCAAAGTGTGTGGAGGCATGCAATGAGAGCGCCAAAGCTGGCACCACCAACCTGGAAAGAGGGTCTTCTGAGAGATGTCAAGTCAGCGAAAATGACACTAGCATGGTGGGCATATAAGTAGCCCAGACAGGGGGTCCCAAAGACGAGGTGTGGGACCCAGGGAGTCTGAGGTCAAGCAGGGGTGTTCCGGCTAGGTGAACACGTGGGAAATCTGTAGGAGACATAAAAAAGTGCTGAATAAACGTGTTACTGCACTGGTAATGGTTAAAAATCGTCACTGATACAAGAGTTGGGCTCACTTGTTACTCCAGGATCAGTGGCATAGAGATTGCCTGGAGAGCCCAAAGGAACAAATAAAAATATTGTAGGCTTACTTCAGTGTAGAGAACAATGGCGGCTGAATGGAGAAGCTGGACTCTCAGGAGCTGGATTGGCTATGAGGGGCTCAGCGAGCGCTGGAGGGTTGAGTCAACCTGTGGAAGAGCCAGATAAATTGGGAATCAGAAGAGCCAGAGGCGGGGAGAGAAAAGGAGCTGGATATGGCAGGGTGAAGTGGCACAGTGGTGTGGTGCCCAAGGGAGATCCGGAGGAGTATGAGCCCATCCGGGTGCCCAAAGGTTGGACACAGATGAGCAGGGATGGGGGAGGCACCCCTGGAGGGGATACAGTAATGAGTTTACTGATAGGGCTATGCTTTCATGAAGGTGGCGGAGCACGAGAGCTGTGTGATAGGAACGCCTGGAACACAGTGTCCACAATGTACGTGCGTTTCCAAGGGGACAGCAGTTAGGATCGCGTCAGTGCGCTGGAGCGAAGGTTGGTGCTCTATCATGCTCGATGCGCGCATGCACAGAAAGTGCTGTGTGTGTCGGACTAACGCATAGCCATGGCAACGGCGTTGCATAGTCGAATAGCAGAGGGGCGGAATGAAACCGCTGAGAAACCGACCCAGCCTGCTGGACTTGTAAGGCTCTGAGCTGTGATGCGGAGTGCATCTGCCGTGTTGGATGGAGTAATGCTCAACATGGGCAGGTAAAGGCAGGCAAAACAGAAGTGCAGGTGGCCAAATACAGGGGCCGAATCTGGCACGGAATTCCGTGTTGCCAGAGTGTCTAATGTCGCAGAGGGAAGTACTCTGCAGTGTATAAGATGAGCCCAAGAGGCAAACTAAGTACAGTGCGCCATAGATGAAAAGGGTTGGCTGCAGATGGATAGGCGGAACATGCAATGTGTGGTAACCTGGTTTGTAAAAGTGCGCAGACACGGGGTCAAAGTGGTGTATGCTGGGGTGGAGATGGCATACATACTTAAGGGAATGGGTGGATCACATTAGCTTCATTTAGACCATGGTTCACAGTATTAAGTTTGAAAACCCACCGTGCCTCTTTGTGGTTGAGCGCGTTCACAGTGTTGGTGTTGCCGTGTACCTTGTCCGTCACCCACCATTTTATTTCACCCTGGGTGTGTTGGTACTCTATATAGTGTGCAACCAGTGGGGCTATATGATTCCTGCACCTAATTCTAGATTGATGTTCCACTATCCGCTTGTGTACAGGCCTGCTGGTTTGGCCTATGTATTTTAGAGCGCAAGGGCATTCAATGATGTATATAAAATTGAAACTCTTGCAGTTCTAAAAATGTCGAAGTGGCAATTTTTTGCCCAAACCATCGCAGTGTTTCATCTTGCCAGTAAATCTACAGATGGAGCATGTTCCACATGGGTTGTGTTCCGTCAGGTCTCTCAAGTTCCATAGAGTGTTCCTGGATGTAGTTTACATGAATCTCGCATGGGTAAAATGTTCTTTAAGATTTTTGCAGCATTTGAGTGCCATGCGAGGGTACGGTTCATCTGCAATTTTTAGTTGCACGAGGGGCCAGAACTTCTTGATGATTTGTTTGATTTGTGTTGTGGCTTGACAAAAAGTGGTCACACTGGTCATTTTGCCTTGTTCATCTGTTCTTGTTTTAGGTTGAAGAAGTGCCTCCCGCGGGTTAGTTAATGCCCTCGTGTAGTTGTTTCTGACTAGTTTTTGTGGGTAGCCACGATCCATTAGTCTCCCTTGTAGTTCCAATGCATGGTGGCGAAAATCCATTTTTTCTGTTCAATTGTGTTGTATTCTCAGAAACTGCCCGTAGGGCAAATTATCTCTGAGGTTGCTCGGGTGACAGCTTTTGTAGTGAAGTAAGGAGTTTCTGTCAGTACCTTTCTTGAACAGTAAGCAAACCAGCTGATTGTCCTTGGCTTGTATCTTGAGGCAAGGAAGTTGACAGTGAAAGGATCTGATTCCAAGAAGAAAGATATGGATGTGTGACATGAATTGATCCAGTTGTGAAAATGTTTCAAGGTGTTAAGATCCCCTTCCCAGATGAAGATCACATCGTCTATGTACCTTTTCCAATTACTGATGTTATTGAGAAAAGGATTTATTTCATTCTGTGTGAATGTCCTTTCGAATTCAGCTATAAAAATAATGGCTAGACTTGGCGCGAAAGCTGCCCCCATAGCAATACCGCAAAGCTGCAAGGAAAAACAATCATTGAAGGCTAATACGTTTTTCGTCAGGGCTAATTTCAGTAGCTCGATGGTAACGTTTTGTTTTTTTTAAAACAATTTTTATTATTTTTTATAAACAACACAGCAAACATTTCAAACAATGAGGACATTCGTATCACATCGTTAAATTCACAGGTAGTGTGTCACAGTCCTCCCCCTCTACCCCCCTTTAACTCTAGCCCCTAATTCAATGCCATCTGCTTGCGTGTCTCCGGGTTTATCTTCCTCATCACTCTCCCTCATGTCGTCCTCACTAAGTTCGGCTTGGGAGGGTCCCACCATCGTGGCTACCAGTTGTCTCCAAGCTATCAGGGGTCCCGCTTCCTCCTCCCCTCCCATACTGATTGCTTCATACCAGACTGGCGTTTCTGTATCTGCCCACTTTAGGAGGTCAGCCCACCATGCCTCTATTCTAGGTTTTGGCCTGCCTTTCAGCCCATTGCAATTCTTCTTTTGGCCAGGATGAAGGTCAGGTCCTTCATCTTACTAATGTGCTTAAGGTTGCGTGGTCTGGCAAAACCCCCCAGCATGTATGCCCACGCTGACTCCACCTCCAGTGCATTCCCTTTTCCGGCCAGGCGTAGCTTAACCTCTATCCAGAATCTCCCCACCTCCGGGCAAGACCAAAACATGTGTAACATCCCAGGTTCCACCTCCCCGCACCTTGGGCATTTCTGTATCACTGAACTTCCAAATCTGGCAATTTTGTTAGGGGTCATATATGCCCTGTGGGTGACACATAACTGGATCTGCTGCAGCCTTGCGTTTCGGGACACCTTCTTGTGGTACCTTTGTGCCCTATCCCATTGTCCATCCAGCATAGGTTCTCCCACCTCCTCCTCCCAATCCCGCCGCAGTTGGAGTAACTCCTTGCCCACCCTAGTCATTAGTAGCTCATATATTCAGGAAATGTCATGCCCACCCTCCGATATATCATACATCGTCTCGATGGCTGTATCAGGTTGTTCCGCTAGCACTGCCCCAGGCCACCTCTCTCGCACCCATTTGACAATTCTTGTGTGGGTGATATATTGGCCTGTGTGCACCCCGGTATCCTCCATTAATATCTGGAAATCTAGTGCCTCCCCCTCTTGCCATACATCTCCAAGGGTCATAAGGCCCATCGGCTCCCAGTATCTGCGAATCCTTTTTATCATTTGCGGGTCCTCCCCACATAGCGCCACTAACGGCACCTGCAGGGAGCATGGGGTCAGGTTTCCCACTCTTTGCCATGCTTTGCTCCATATTTCCCAGCCCAGTGTCAGCAGTCTCGCCCGTCCCTGCAACACTGGTTTGGGCAACCACACCACCTCTCTTAGGAAGAAGGGGGCGGTATCCCTACACACAAGCCTGGATCTGGCCGTCTCTTCTTCGGACAGCGACCTGGCCACATACTGGAGCTGTCCCACCAGGCAGTATATCTCAAAGTTAGGTAGATTTATACCCCCCCTATCACACGAGTTTTGCAACTTCCAAAGGGCCACCCTGTTCCTGGAGTCATGCCATATGAAGCCCCTACATAAGCTATGGAGTTTCACAAAAAAGCATTTGGGGGGCATGTACGGGATGTTCATCAAATAGTGTAACAATCTCGGCTGGAACACCATCTTAATCAAGGCCGCCCTACCCACCATAGCTAGAGGTAGTTTGGACCAAAACCCCATGCTGTTCTTGATGCCTCCCATTGCCCTTTCTTTATTGTGTTTGTGCTCCTTCTCGGCCGTGTGATATATATCGATTCCCAAATATCGGAATGTCCTGGTCTGCCAAGGCATCGGCAAGACCAGTAGGTTCCTATGCGGAGCCCCCCTGTATCTACCCAAGGGGAACACGCTCGATTTCTTGGGGTTTACTGCTATGCCCGAGAGGGTGGCGTAGCGTTCCATCACCTCCAGGACATATTGTATGTTTATCTCTGGGAAGCGCAAGTATAGCAGCATGTCATCGGCGTACAATGATATGAGGTGCGATCCTCCCTTTGTTGGGATCCCTATCTCCCCATACTGTTGTCTGAGGCAGATTGCCAGTGGTTCCAGAGCAAGTATGTAAAGCATGGGCGACCAGGGGCAGCCCTGTCTAGTGCCCCTACTAAGTAGCCACTTGTCAGAGATTGTTGCGCCAGTTTTAACCCTGGCGATCGGGGAGCTGTATACCATTTTGACCCACCTCAGATACCCTGGCCCCATCCCGTATTCTTTCAGCGCCGCTAACAACCACGGCCATCGCACAGTCAAAGGCTTTAATGGCATCCAGCGAGACTGTTGCCATTTCGCCAGGGTTCTTCTCTGTCTGTTCCATAATGTGGTGGAGTCTCCTATAATTGTCGGTTATATTCTTACCCGGGACATAGCCTGTTTGATCAGGGTGTATCAGTTTGCCTATGACTCATTTGAGCCTGTTTGCCAGCGTAGCAATAAGGATTTTGCTATCTTGGTTGAGCATCGATAGGGGTCTGTATGACCCACAGTCCGTACTAGGCTTGCCCGGTTTTTGGAGCGGAATGACCACTGCCTCCTTCAGGGACTCCCGGAGCCTTACACGTGGGTAGGTGCTGTATCACTGTCTCTAATTCTTCTAGTGTTATTGGGGCATCAAGGTCCTCCCGTTCCTCATCGTTTAGTTTAGGCAAACCTATGTCTTCCACCAGTGTTTCCTGAATTTCCCGGCCCATCTCCTCCCCCGTGTCCTCATAGAGGCGTTTATAGAATCTAAGGAACCCCTCGTTAACTCCCTCCTGGGTATCCCATGTCTGGCCATCTTCCCCCTTTATCTCCCTGACCACTGGTCTTGGTGTTTTGTATAGCCATGCTAGCAGCCTTCCCGGTTTGTCACCCCCCGCGTGTTGCCTTTCGATACATTTTTTGTAGTTCAAGTTACATAGTCTTTCCCAGTGCTCTCTGCTAGTTTGTTGTAACAAATTCACCCGTTCGGCATCCTCCTGTGAGGCGCACCCCCTTTGCATTATTTCTTCCTTCTCTGTCTCCTGCAGCTCACGATCTATGCCCCCTTGAAGCCCTCTGGATTTGGATATGGCTGCATCCCGTACTACCACTTTGAACACCTCCCATAAGGTTCCTTCTGACTGCACACTCCCTGTGTTGAGGTTGAAGTACTCGACAATCGCATCCCTACACTCCTTGCGGAATCCCGAGTCTTGCAGGGCCTCAGCTCTGAGCTTCCAAGTCAGGATTCTCGCTCTAGGGGGCTGGTGCTTCCATTCCAGGACCAAGGGAGAATGGTCCGAAAGCACCCTGGCCTTGTATTCCGAGCCTATCATTTCTCCTACCAGCTCCGAAGTAACAAACATATAGTCCAGTCTCGTGTGCAGGTTATGTGCCGCATAATGTGAGTACTGCCTGTCTTCTGGGTGTAGCTGTCTCCAGATATCCTCCAGCCCAAAGTCTCTCAGCAGGGCCTGTAATGCTCTCGCTGCGGGGGTGGGCCTGCTTAGCTTGCTATCCGACCTGTCCATTTTGGGGTGTAACGTACAGTTAAAGTCCCCACCCCATATAATCACTCCGGCCAGTAGGGGGCTAATTTTGCCATATAGGGCCCTAAAATAGGCCGCTGTGTCTTGGTTAGGGGCGTATGAGTTTATAATGCTCCATTCGCTGTTTTCCAGCATCCCATGCAAAACTATCATTCTACCATCTGGGTCTCCTTTGGACTGAAGCAACTGAAACGGTACATGAGGTGCCACTCACGTGACCACCCTCCTCGCATAAACTGAATATGTGGCTACCGTGATAGTCCCCCTCCACTTTCTCTTGACCACTTCTAATTTCTCCTTAGTAAGGTGGGTTTCCTGTAACAGTGATATATCCACTTTCAGCCTTCTCAAGTACATCATTACTTTATTCCTCTTCAGGTAACTGTTGAGGCCCCTCACGTTCCAGGTTACAATTCTAAGGCTTCCCATCGCCATGCTTCGTTCGTCCCCCATCCTCCCCTCCCAGTTTCTCTCTCCCATCTAGTTTGACATGAACTTGGGCTCGTTTCCCTCCCTCTACCAACATAAACTCCCCAACTAACCCCCCCTCCCATCCCAACTAAAAACACTGCACACCACCCCTTCCCTCCCCCCTACCCCCTCCCTACCCAGCCCCAACTGGTGCCCAGCTCCATCCCTGGATCTCATGCTCACCCGCATTTTGTCCTGCATCGGAATGCCGAGGTCAGGAACCCAGCAGGGCGTCACCGTCCTACCAGCAACCTAACTGGTCTATTCATGGGGGTGTGAGGGCTGGTTCCGTTAGGCTCCTATGTGTTATTATAAGTGCCCGTGCTCAAAGGATCATGTGTGCGCAGCCCTGGTCGCACTGCATCGGCAGATTATATCTGTCCTATATTGTAGTCCCAATGTCTGAGACTGCAACACCCTGGGTACCGCAGTCTCTGTGTCACTTATCTGCATCTCCTTCTTCCTGGATACCCGGTTCCTGGGGACAACTCTGCGTATCCAGCCAGTCTGTCGCATCCTACGGGGTATCAAAAAATAGTGCTCTATTTTTGTGGAACACTTTCAGTTTAGCAGGGTAGATCAGCATGTACTTATAGCCTGCTTCTCGCAATCTTCTCTTCACTGCACCAAAGTTCATGCGTCGGCGTTGCACCTGCATGCAATGCCGTTACATTTGCCGACGCCCTTTGTATCGTACCTCCCTTCCAGAAATGCTCAAGAATTTTTTCTCGGTCTCAGTAATTCAGGATCTTTGCTATTACCGGCCTGGGGGGGCCCCGGTGGTGGCTTCCTCATCAGGGCCCTATGCGCCCGTTCCACCGCAAACCCCTGAGTCAACGCTCCTTCAGTTATCTCTTGCAGCAGCATTGATTCTATGTACTCTGTGGGGTTGGGTCCCTCTGCTCCCTCCGGTAATCCTACGATGCGGATGTTGTTCCTCCGGGCGTGTCCCTCTGCCTCCTCTGCCCTGCTTTCCAGGTTGCCCACGCGTTGTTCCAGGACGTGGAGCAAGGATTTGTGAGATGCGCATGCGTCTGTATTCGGCGCCACTTCCTTCTCTAAGTCGCCTGTACGTTCTGTCAGCACCCTAACGTCTTGCCGGGGGAGATTCACCTCCTCCTGTACTGCCCCAACTTTGAGATCCAGAGCCGCCTTCAGCTCGATCATGGCCGATTCCAGTTTGGTTTTCCATGCCACTTTCAGGTCTGCGATTGCTGCGAGGATCTGCTGATCCCTACCCGTGGCCTCTGTGCCCACTGTAGGGGTTTTGTCCTTGCTCCTGGCCCCCTCTGCCACTGGCGATGTTCTGGTGTATTCATCTAGCGTGAGCTGTTTGCCCTTTGTTTTAGCCAGTTTGTTAGGCCAACTTGGGAGGTTCCTAATGCTGCTGGATCTGTGTCTGGAATGGATCGTGACCTCCAACGTGAATATGCCCTGGCAGTTCTATTTCGACTATGTTCCCCAGCTCCTGCTGGTGTAGATCAATGGCTGTGCCCGCAAGTGCTTATGGGCCTTGCTGGGTGTCATAGTGGGATCAGCGTTCTTCCACCTTGAATACCGTCTGGTCGCGGATGCGGCCTGCCCACCCGTGCGGTGTTCTGCGGCGCTATCGGCTGGGTGTGTCCCACTCCCCCCTTCTTTCCACCGCTTGCGTGGGCCAGAGGGTACCATCTTCACCCGGCACCTATGTCCTCCTCTTATGGCCCTCAATCAAGGGAGGCTCATCCCTGCCGGTCCCCTGGTGCCAGTACAGTCGCCGGGGGGGCGTGGTGCATGCCCAAAGGGCCCAACAGATCATTGGGCCGCGGGCACGTGCCCGCGGCCCAATGATCTGTTGGGCCCTTTGGGCATGCACCACGCCCCCCCGGCCTGTCTTATCACTTCCTGTGGGGTTTTAGGTGTAACTGGGCTGTTGTGGCCCCCTTGGGGTTGACTGCAGGGCACCACACCTTTCCAGTGCTGAAAATGTCTTTTTTGCAGCTGCAGCAGGGACCCCTGTTTCACCCCTTCCGGTCTGGATTTACTCTCCTGCAGTTCTCCCCGTGAATGGGCTTCCCGTTGTGGCAGACGGACCCCCTCTCTCCACCAGCGGAGGCCCTCCAAACTTGATCTAATTGTTGGGCCCCTTTCAAGCAGGCGCCGTGATGCACTGTATATTCGCCTCCAGGCGCGGGGCAAGCACTGCCCCAGTTAGCTCGGGGGAGGCGCTGCGCACCGTCCTGGCTTATGCCTTCAGGCGGGCCGCCGAATCATCTGTGGTCGCGGTCAGGTTGCTCACTGCTTCCATCAGTGTCCAGGCGATGCGCTGTATCTTGCGTCCACCCTTTATCTCCCACGGTCTTGTGGGCGCCTGTATTTACATGTCATGAGCACCACCCCGGGCCGGCCGTACACTCGTGACCCCAGCCTATGCCAGCGCCATGCATACCTTTGTGTCTGTGCCCGGTTCTTCGCTCTCTGAGCCGCACGTCCAAAGGCTGCGACTCTATGGCCCTTTGTCACAGTGATCGCGTAGGCGTGCCCATCGAACAATCCCAGAGCTCTTTCGTTCCATTTTGAGCACTCCGGCACTCCGTTTCATGCAGGCGCTCAGTATGTTATTCCTCTCCCTTGCTTGTGTTCGCCCCCAAGTTGTCAGGGCTTCTGTCCTTCAGGCAATGGGCCGTGGACTGGGTACCTTCTTTCCGGGTGCCTGGCTGTCCTTCGCCGCCCCTCTTGCGGCCGCCGCAGGGTGCGCAGTCCCAGCTGATGTTCGATCACGGCTGCCAGTGCAGTTTGTACGCTTCCCTGCAGGCGCAACACATCCTTTATGCCTCAAGCCCCCTCCGCTAGTCCCGGTCCGTACACGGCAGCAGTGCGGGTCTCGGCGTGCCCGCTGGCTGCAGCCCCGCTCCAGTCCTTTGTCTTTAACATCCCTCCATCTTGGATTTCATCGCGGCAGGCCGTCTTAGTTTCTCGGGCTCCAGTACAACAGAATCACAGCACCTGGTGAAGGAAAAGCACACTCCGGGCGAGCCTGGCCTCTTCATGTACGGGATCCGATGTTTCTGGGTGTTGCTGGGCTCTTTTTTATCCGGATCAGTGAAGGATCGGCAGGCGCTCCTTCGGGAACACGTCCTTCTACATGGTTCTTAAGCCATGCCCCCCCGATGATCAAGTTAGTGGGAACCCTTCTCTTTGTCATATGATGAGTGAGATATCCTCGTATGCATTTGATGGCCTCAGTTTGCGGGATACTTGTGTATAGTGATTTTATGTCCATGGTAGTGAGAAGGTTGGAGGCTGGGTTGTATTGCAAATCTTCAAAACCCTGGATTGTAGCCATGGTGTCCCTGAGATATGTGGGAGTCTGATGACTGTGTGGTTTTAAAAAATAGTCAATAGGGGGGGCGTGGCTTGGAGCGCCATCGATGTGGTCGCTCCCTTGAGGCCGCCCGTGGGATGTCTGCCGCCGCTGCCAAATTCAAGCGGTTCTGACCGAGTATCCAAGTCGCCAATGCCATCTACGGCGATCGGAACCGATGAGGCACAACCTGGCTTACAATGACCTCCGAACGCTGGAGCGTTCTCCTAGAACTTAGAGACCGAACCGCTCCCCCGTCGCCATTCGAAGAAACCAAGATGGTGGCCGCGCCGGAACTCAACAACATACTGCGAACCTGATGGCGACTGGCTTCAGGGGGACCGAAGAGGAGCAGCAGACGGACCCGCCAACACGGATCCAGCCAGATCGTGCCGGGGTTGCCCGGTGAACATGGGAGAACTTCATCGGGGGCTGCACTCGGCCAGGTCGACAGGGGAAACACGGAGGCCACGAGATAAGCCCCGAGAGCCACCCAGAGAGGCCCGACCTCGCGGGCCCTGCCTTCACGCACCACTCGGTGCTTCCTGGGGCGCCCCGGCCCACCCATCCAGCTAGCGACCCAGTCTACTGCGGAATCACAGCTACTCCGACGTCTCACTCGCACTCCCATGCTTAAACTCTCCTAGGCGGCTGGCACACAGCTATGGCCTCGCCGCAACCCTTCCAGCCAAGACCGCCAAACACGATCATCATGTCTAGGCAAACGAAGGTTGGCAAGGGCGCAGATATCTCCACCATGCTCACTACGCTAGACAAAAGCAAGAAGCAAGAGCCTCCCAAACTCACTCCACAGAAACAACAAGAGGACGGGGGAGCCCTCGCTACCAAAGGGGACCTGATAGCCTTCATGGCGGACATCAAGTCGGAGTTCCGCTCATGCCTATCAGAACTCACCACCAAAATCGAACAGACGGACCAAAGGGTTACGGAGGCCGAACATAGGCTCGGAGAAATCGAAGACCACTCGCGGGACCACGCCACCACTCTAGGGGAAATGCGAAGAGCCATTGACTCCCTGCATCAGAAATGCGAGATCCTGGAGTTTAAACATGAGGACCTTGAAAATAGGGCGCGCCGCAATAATCTCCGCATTCGGGGGGTCCCAACCTCCGTCCCCGACAACAAGCCAGCGGACTACGTGGGACGCTTCTTTGAGGCCCTCCTCCCAGACCTGGATAAATCTCAGCTCTTGCTAGATCGCACCCACAGACTTCGCCCGTGTCGTGGGGCTGTCTCTGACACCCCCCCAGATGTCATTACGAGGGTCCACTTCTTTACAACCAAGGAAGCGATTTCGGCGATCAGCCGCCAAGGGGAGGAAATTACATTTCAGAGCACGCCACTCCAAATATATCAGGACCTCTCACCCTCCAGAAAAGAAGAGCACTCTGACCCCTGGCACTGTTCCTTCAGGAGCAGCAAGTCCGCTACATATGGCTGTTTCCAGCGGCTCTACAATTCACATACAAAGGCACCCTACGCCGGATCAGTCACTTGGAGGATGCGGAGAGGATCATGCATCCATCTTTGCCCCAGGAACTCTCCACACCAACCCCGGAGGGAGCTGAGGACTCCGGGCCGCTTTCCTCCCCGAAACCTAAACGTACGCCATGGTCATCAACCCAGCGGATCAACAAAAAGAGATGAACAATGGCGCCCCCCGCACCTCCAGGTTCCAACTACATCTCTCCCTGGTCTCCTCTGACCCGGCCTGAATTCGGATCCGCCACATAACGCTTAATCTGACGAGCTTCGAGGGCGGAGACGGCGGCCCATACCCACGGTTCATACCCACTCCAAGGACACTTTCCAACTTTCGTTCCATGGAAACCCACAGTACTTGATACACGATGGGACAACCGGCCCCGTTGGCCAAGGGCAGGCCCGTACCTACAATGTCGGTCTACCCACCAGTTAAAGTTGCGGCCACCCGTTGGGGCCCCACGTTAAAAACTCAAGTGCAGGATGGTACTACAAGATCTCATGACAAACATGGCAGCTGAACCATCGACCCGGACTCCCCCCCCAACTCAAGAGATAGAGAATGGGACACCTCTGGACCACCAGGTTCTGCTAATCCTCTCCCTAAATGTTAACGGACTGAACTCCCCTAACAAACGAAAGGCAATTTTATTAAAGCTCCAGGACGAAAACGCTGCGATAGCTATGCTCCAAGTGACCCACTTGCTGCCGGCGGACGTGACCCGGCTTCGTTCTCGATCATTCCCGCTTCAATTTTTTGCCTCCGGCCCAAGCAAAAAGGGGGGCACAGCGATTCTCTTTAGAAAAGACTTGAACCCACAAATCCTGGAAACAAAAACATGCCCGAAAGGCCGATACACAGCAGTCAAATGCCTCCTGTTGTGAGACCTATACACCCTCATCTCGGTATATGCCCCTAACATGGGACAATCACTCTTCTACGACTCCTTGGGCACGACCCTCGCTAGTTTTGTGGAGGGCCAAACAATTGTCGGAGGGGACTTCAATGGGGTTCCCGACCCCACTAAAGACCGGTCACACCCCCCGACTCCAAGCAATTTCGCCCAAGCACTCGGCCTCCTCCGACTGTTCAGGTCTCTGGAGATAATAGACTTGTGGCGGGTGTTTCACCCCGACGAAAGAGACTACTCCTTTTACTCGTTCGTACACCGCACTTTCTCAAGGATTGACTTATTCCTGATCTCCCCGCACACCTTCCCCTCAGTCAAAGAGGTCTCCATCGGCATGAGAGCCATGTCCGACCACGCTCCAGTGTTCTTGGAACTCCGGGTTCAGGACCCCAATCTCAATAACCCACGCAAATGGTCTCTATATGACCCGATTCTCAATGACATGGCTACGAGAGACAAGATCGCGACAGGAATTAAAAACTTCTTTGACGAAAACCCAGCCTCGGACACCTCACTGGCAAATAACTGGGACGCCATGAAGGCAGTAATCAGGGGCTCCCTCATCGCTCAGGGAGCGGCCTACCACCGGATCAGACGCCAGACCCGAATAGCTTTAGAGGACAAGCTAAGAGAGGCTGAGGCAATCCACAAAGAAAAAGGCTGGTCCCCTAAGACGCAACGGATCATGCGAACAGCGAGGAAAAAGCTTGAAGCCCACTACGCGGAACAAACCGCCCTAATGATGGCATAAGCCAAACAATCATATTACGCGAAGGGCAACAAGGCAAACAGGTTCCTGGTGGCCAAACTAGCCAAAAGGAGACGCGTCAACACGATTGCAGGCCTGCGTGATCCTGAGGGGGTCACCCGATACTCGGAGCCCGAAAAACAACAGCTCGCGACAGACTACCTGACCCAAATCATGAAGGCAACCCCTCGGAACCGACCGCAACAGGTGGAATATCTACAGAAGGCAGCGGTTTCCCATCTCGCCAACACAACGAGAGACGAATTGGAGGATCCCATCACGGGGGAGGAGGTCGAGGAGGCCATCAAGTCGCTTAAAACACAAGCCCCAGGCCCGGACGGCTTTTCGACCAGATTCTATAAACTTTTCAGGCCACAACAGACCCCCCACCTGGTGACCCTGTTCAACTCCTTCAGAGACACAGGCGCGGTCACCCCATCGATGCAGGAATCAACCACCATCCTCCTGCCCAAACCAGGAAAGGACCCAAGGAGTCTAGCCTCTTACAGACCGATAGCACTTTTCAGACAATGGTGCTGGCCAACTATAAGAGCCCAAGTACGAGTCTAAGAATGAATGGACACAGCTCAGCTCCGATCCCCCTATCATGCGGAACCCGGCAGGGCTGCCCGCTATCACCCATACTCTTCGCTCTCACCATGGAGCCTTTGGCCCAAAGGATTAGGGGAAACGATCAAATTAAAGGGCTGCAGGTTGGCCCCAACCAACATAAAATCGCCCTATACGCGGACAATGTCCTACTCACGATCTCAGAAACCCAATCATCATTGAAACAGGCAATACGAGAACTTACCACCTATGGTGAGGTCTCAGGCTTCACTATAAACTTTGACAAATCCTCGGCCGTGGGCATCGGGCTCACTCCAGCAGAACGGGAGCCACTGACAACGATGTGCCCAATGACATGGGTGAAGAAGGCCATCCCCTACCTAGGGGTCCACATCCCGGCTAACCCAAGAGACACATACAAAGCCAACTTCCCCCGGCTACTGAAAGAACTGGAAGGCGACTTGAAACGATGGGAGACCCAAGAGATCTCACTGCTGGGGTGCATCACAGTATGCAAGATGAACCTACTGCCGAGGTTCCTATACGCCTGCGCCTCCCTCCCAGTAGCGATCCCCACACCAACCCTCAAGGACATCCAAAGGAAAATGCTGAAATTCATCTGGAAAGGTAAGAGAGCGAGAATCCCTCTCAAAACGATGCTGGGGGGCTCCAAGCTAGGAGGTCTGGGGGTCCCGGACTTGAGGGCCTATAGTGTGGCAGCACAACTAGCACAGATTCAGGCATGGCAAAATTATTCGGGCCGTCCACATTAGGTGCGTAAGAGTTGACGAAGGTTATCCTCTTGCCTGCTATAATGCCACTCAACAGGATGGCTCTGCCTTCGGCGTCTTTTGTTGTGTTGATTAGGCGAAAATTAGTCCTCTTGTGGATTAAGATAGCAACTCCCCTGGAGTAGGACGAGTATGATGAGAAGTACCTGTGGCAGCCCCAGGATTTGGCCCATGCGTGGTCTTTGCCAGGGATTAGATGTGTTTCTTGGACCATAGCCACATCGACCTCATGTCTTCTCAGATACTGTAGGATTTTCTGTGTTTTGGACGGGATGTTACCCCCGCCCCTTATGTTCCAAGTTGCAACTTTAAATGGAGCGGGTTAGGGTATATCTTGGCTTTTGATTGGCCTATATTGACCAGGAGCGTCGAAGCTAACCTTGAATTGATCGCCTTGATTACTGTTTGTGAGGTTCTTGTTGGATGGTGCAGTAGTACCAGCGATGAGATGAGAGATGGTGGGGCGGCGAGCGGCAGCGGGTGGGCGGCGCAGTTTCCCCCCCTCTGCTTTTGGTGAACTGTCTCTACGAGCAACCCCCAACTGGCCCGTAAACGAACTGACGCCGGAGACTTTCCCTGGGGTCTCCAGGCTGTCTGTAGCGATCTTCCCCCCTGTAACCTTAGAACTTTTCCCATTACGCGGACAACCCCCAACTTGTCCGTCGGGACCCCTCCCAACTTGAATTAGGTAAAAAATACTGTGTAAGGGGTGCTCGGGGCCTCCCAATTGTCCCTGCCCCGCTTTCTTCCATCTTGATCTTGTTCCGGTGGGTTTGTTGTGGTCCATTAGGGTGTGTTGGTCTCCGGTTCTTTAAGGGGGGTTTCTAGGATTCCTCTCTCTTTGGGGACGGGGTTGACGAGGGTGTTGGTCAGGGAATCCGTTCTGGTCCAGGAATATGTGGGCCTCTTCAGGAGATTGGAAGAAGTAGACTCTTCCGTTGTGTTGCACTCTGAGCCGTGCTGGGAACAGCATTGATTAGGCCATCTGGTTGTCCCTGAGCCTTTGTCTGACGTTGGTGAATGCTCTTCTCTGTGTTTGGACCGCCGGAGAGAAGTCGGGGTAGAGGAGGATTTTGTCCCCGTCGTGTAGCAGCACTCCCTTTTCTCTAGCTAGCCGGAGGATGGTGTCCCGGTCCCTGTAATTAAGTAGTTTTGCAATAATCGGTCTGGGAGGAGCTCCAGGGGCCGGTCTGGCGGATGGGATTCTGTGCGCTCTCTGCACTATGAACAGATGGGAAAGGGTTTCTCGACCAAAGAGGGATACACAGAGTGACTCAACCCATTCTTCCATCTTCGACTGGGGTTCTTGTTCTCTTACTCCGATGATGCGGATATTATTCCGTCTAGATCGGCCCTCCAAGTCTTCACACTTGGCCAGAGTTGTGGTCATTTGGCTCTCAAGCCTGGATACCTTGCTCGACAGGGATGCCGCACCATCGTCCAAGCCAGAGGCTCGTTGTTCGACTTCGTTTAGGCGCACTGTGTGGGTGTCGATGCAGTGTTGTAATTGGTCCACTTTAGAGGATAGGCCGTCCATTTTACTGTTCAGGCTGCCGATGTCCACCTTCAGTTCAAGGAGGAGTTCTTTTATTTCCAGAGAATTGTTCCCTGGTTCCGTTTGCTGTGAGCTTCTCGGTGTGGGTTCGTCTTCGTCTTGTAGGCGGGGTGTTTTTGAGGCTGTGCCATTGTCAAAGTTCAGTTTCCTTTGCATTTTATCGGTTTTCCCCATCGTAATTTGCTGGATGGATGTAGTTCGTAGGCCTTGACTGGAGGTCTGCTGTGAAGTGGGTTCTCTGTGGAGCCCTTAGAAGGGGTAAGAGCTACGATAGAAGCCAATGGTGGTGGCAGGTGAGGATGCCTTCTAATATGGCGCCGTCTGGCGTGGTCGAGAGGGTTCTGCAGTGAGTGTGCGATCATGCCAAGCCCGTTCTGTCGGTAAGGAGAGGAACAGGAGTGGGGGCCAGCTCACTTTCAGTCTAAAAGTTGTTTGCTATGAGACATCTGCAGCCAGAGCGAGCAGGTCGTTGATGGTATTGAGTTTGCGGGAGCTCCGGCTGGTGGAGCCTCTCCGGCGGCGCTATCTCCTCTGTCGCACCTCCATCGGTGTGGGCGCTCCACCCAGGCAAATTGATCTCACAGGGGGTAGCGGGTGGATTGTGTTAGTCCTGGGTCCCTAGGGATGCGGGGCCCCCTCAGTTGTGGCGCCGGAGGGCAGGGCCGCCGGAAGCGGACGGTGGCCGCTGGAGTTTGTCTCCGGGCCGGAGAGGGCCTAATGAAGCAGGATGTTTAGAATGATGAGCCATCTCTCCCCGCTCCCGCCTCCAGCCGCTCGTACCTCAGTCTTGGCACCGGTCGGGGCTTCGCTCCACCGTCACTTCTCTCGTCAGGACCCCACGGAATGAGCCACCTCGGCCTCACGTCGCGCCAGGGCACCGAAGCGCGCCCGCCCTCTGGAGCGCGGCTCACCACCTCTGTCTACCAGCCGAAGCGGGCGACGGGGAGGCGGGGCCGCCGAGATTTCGTTGGGTGCTCGCACCGATGGTCCACTTCGGTTTACGCTCCGGGGCACCAGGAACGTCCGCACTGCATGAGCGGCCTGCACGCCGGGGCGGCCTGCCAGGCCCATACGACTCACCGGGCCTCAGCACTTGATGGGTCGTATCGGCGCATAGCAGGGCCGATTTTCCTCTGGACTTGGAGGGAGGGGAGACGAGGAGTTTAGGACCCGGGGACACCACTTGGCTGGGAATAACCAACTCTGGAACAGCAGGATTCTTTAGGATTAATCCGGGGCAACGAGGGAGCTCAAGCCTTGGCGGCCATCTTGGGTGGCCCTCTAGCGCCCTCTAGCGCCCTCTTGGATGGGTACGTGTCTGCTAGGAAAATGCAGTGTGAGTGGATGCGAAAGAAGGTGTATGGGTCAGTGAGTGGTGGGTGAATGAGCTGGAATGTTATAGTTTGTGTTTGAATGTTCTGGTTGGGTTCGGTGCATTCTGTGTCTGGAATACAGTGCAAGTAGATATGAGAGGTTTATGGATGAGTAGGTAGGTGTGTGTGTCTGTGTGTCTCACCCTGGGAAACATGGCTCCTTTATTGACTTTTCCTGTTTTACTGGTATTTTCGGGCAAAGTCAAGTTCATGTCCGTCATTGCCTGGCTAGACTAGCATTTTGGTACAGACAGTGCTTACTGTAGCATGACATTTATTACTCCGCATCTAACAAGCACGATAAGTATTATTACCTCGCTAGACATGACTGCATCTATGATGAAGCAAGGATGATAAGTGTTCTTTTGTGTCTAAACTTTCTTACATTGGAACCAGTTTGGACATTTGGGCCTGTGCTGACACTAGGAGGTAGTCCAGACGTGAGTCGGTATTGTATACCCATGAGTGAAAGGAGTAGTCACGGGTCTCCCAATGGGTGTGTCTCCAGATGTCTATGAGGTTATAGGCATGGCAGATTTCTTGGATTTGGAGGCTAGCTTTGGAAGGCGAGGTCTTTACACTTTGTGATCTGTCTTCATGGGGGTTCAATGGGGTGTTTAGGTCACCGCGCCAGATAATAGTGGTCGATCCCTTGGTTTCCAAATGGGTCATCACCCAGTCGAAATTGTTAGCCCTATCAGAGTTCGGTCCATAGGAGTTCACAATGACGACTTCCTTCCCTTCTAGGATTCCACGTACAAGGAGTGGTCTGCCTTCTAGGTCTTTTTCTGAGGATATTAATCTGAATTTTACTGTCTTGCTTATTAATATGGCGACTCCTCACGTGAATGAAGAGTATGATAAAAAGTACCTGTGACATCCCCAGTCTCGAGCCGAGCTGTTTTCAGAGCTCGGGAGGAGGTGAGTCTCTTGGATCAGGGCTACGTCTATCTTGTGCCTCTGAAGATATTGGGATATTTTCCGTGTTTTGGTTTGTTTGTTGCCCCAGCTGATGTTCGACGTGGCTAGGTTAACCATGGGTGTGTGATGATTTTACTTTTCCGGGTTTGCCCCTTGTTCTTAGTAGTTATGTTCATTTTGCCTGTCTTTTCTGCAGAGAGATTGTGTATGGTCGTGCTGGCGGAACTTGGGTGGCCACCTCTATGTTACCCGGGGTAGAGGGCGAGGGCCGGTCCGAAGGGGCGGCGTCGGACTTGCTTTCTGTGCTTCCCCATAACTGTAAAGAACTTCCCAACTTCGCACGGGCATCCCCAACTTGCCCGTTAGTGTATCCCCCCCTTTCTCGTAACTTTCCCCCTCCCTTTCAACGTTTGTTTGATAACTTTTGACAATGCTGCGCAAGGGGCGGTAAGAGCCTTCCAAGTCGCGTGGCTCCTGGATGGTTACTTTATTCATTTTCTACTAGTGGTGATTTGTCGCGTTTGGTTTTGTTCCCGCTTCCGGTTGCTAATCACAGTGGGTTACTCTGTGTTCTTTCTCTCTGAGGTAGTCTCAGGTTGTTGTTCGGGGGCCTGCATCCGGCTCGGTCCAAGTATGAGCTGGCTTCTTCGGGGGACTGAAAGAATTGAGCTTTTCCATCATGTTGTACTCGGAGTGTGGTGGGTAAAAGCATTGAGTATGGTATTGGTTGTCTCGCAGCCTCTGTTTGATGTTTGTAAAGGATCTTCTTTGTGCTTGGACCGTTGGTGAAAAGTATGGATAGAAATTAATGGTGTCGCCATCATATTGAAGTTCGCCCTTCTCCCTTGTGAGCCGCAGGATCGTATCGCGGTCTCTATAATTCAGTAATCTTGCTATAATCGGGGGAGGTAGGGCCGCGGGAATTGGTTTTGATGACGGAATTCTGTGAGCTTGTTCAACGACAAATAAATATGATAGTGCTTCTGCCCCAAAAAGTTCTGTGCAGATACTTTCAATGTGGTCTTCCATTTTGGACTGGAGTTGTTGTTCCCTTACCCCGATTAGTCTCAGGTTATTCCTTCTGGAGCGACCTTCCAAGTCTTCATTTTTGGCATTTGCTGTTTTCATTTGCGCTTCCAGCGCTGACACTGTTAATGCTGTTGAGTCGTCATCCAAGGAAACCACCCTCTGCTCCACTGTATCCAGACGTTCTGCATGATTGTTGAGTTTATGCTGCAACCGGTCAACTTTAGAGGCGAGACCGTCAATTTTACTGTTGAGATTCCCAATTCTGGATTTCAGCTCAAGAAGGATTTCACAGATTTCGAGGGGTTGAGGAAGATCTTCATCTTGATGCATCGCCTGCGAGGGGGATTCCGGACCATTGGTGGACTGAGGCGTCTTAGTCGCGTTTCCTGATTTGAAATTCAGCTTGCATTGCGATTTGTCTGTTTTCCCCATGTTGCGAAGGATGTGTCTGGAGTCTTGTACGGACCTTGCTGTGATGTGATGTTGTTACGGGTTTTTGGGGAAGGGTGAATCTCTGGGAGTCTCTTTGGGTCTGGGCTTTGGGTTGTTGAGGAAGGCATCAGGCCATCTTGGTCTGGGGGGTTGCGGTCCGCAGTGCGCTGATTTGGTGTTCTCCAGTGCGGTTGCGGTTTGTAACAACTGGTTCTCAGAACCGCGCAGTTTTGGGGTATGCCGGTGGTGTCTTCCCCTGAGTCACCTGGGGTGGTATTGCTAAGCGATGTTGTGGTGGTCCCCAGCGCTATTTACGTTGTAGGAAGGGACAGTGTTTCAACGTGGTGTTGTTGCCCACTTCTAGGTTTCCTCTATATTCTTGGATAGGAGGGCTAGTGTTTCACGGTCTCAGGCATGCCGCAGGTGTTGCTTGGTGGTCGCCATTGGGCAGTAAATGAAGCGGAGCAGAGTATCTCCGCGGATGTGGGGCTATAACACTTAGCTTAGTATGGATCGCCGGTGTGTATGGACTTTTAGTGCACTGCACTTAATGGCATGACATTCGTGGTTCGATGGCTTGTCGCAAGTGTTTCTCCTCTGTTTTGGGGGCTTCCGCATGGATCCGTTGTGCAGTTGCAGGTTGTGGGACCTTGTACTGGGTGGGTGCCACAGTACCACCGTGGTTATGGAACTCGGTGGGGGACAGTTTAGGTCTGGGGCTACCCCGCGCAGGTTCGGTTCCAAAGTGCTTTGTCATGTGGCAATATGTCACGCTGTCAATGGCGTTCCCGCACGATCTGCAGAGGATGCTGGGTCTTTAAATGCTTAACCAGTGGTCGGGTCATGGCGTCAAGGGCTTGTTTCGTATTGTTCAGCGTAATTCGTCACTGGCCCATGGTGTTAGGGGTGCTGCGATGAGCCTGTGACCAGGCAACCGTTGTTTCCAGGTCCCACTCAGAGCCCGACCCACAGTCTTATCTGGAGGGCTGGGGATCTTGCCGTCTAGTGAACAGGGCTAGGTTTTAGGTGTGGGTTGAGGTTGGGGAAGACGAGGCAATGGAGCGGGCAGCGCAAAGAAGCGGGGGGTTGCCACGCTCGGCCCGGTTTAGGGAGTTTGGTGCAAGCGCTGTACCTTTTTTCCCGCTGGGGGCAGCTCGGATGTTGTTGCTGAGCCTCCGGTAGCAAGTCTCTGCGCTGTTTTTGGCCGGCACTCTCAAGCTGCTGGGGGCTTGGGGCCGGGGGCTCTGGTGCCGCGCTCTCTGATCTGGACCTGACACACTTGTTGTTGTCCAATAGGTGCGGCTGCCTCGTTGGGGGAGCCAGCTCCTTCCGGGCCCAAGGCTTCTGGCTTTGTTGTGTCGGTGGCGTGGCCCAGCTGCCGTCTCTTTCCCACTGTGCCTGGTTGCAGCCTCAGTCTGTTGGAAGTAGGCCGACCGCGATCTTCCTGCTGAGTGCCTTTCTTCGTTTTAGCTCTCTGCTGTGTGCGACCCCAATCGCGCCTCCCATCGGAGGCCCCGAGCGGTTTCCAGGCAGGCCGTTCTCTTCGGTTTCTAGCCTCTCAGCCGCCGGCCGGAGGAGCGCGTCGGGATGATCATTCGGTGGAGTGCGGGGCAGGCGGGTCGCCCATGGAGGTTGGGGCTGTTATTGTGCGGCTTCGTCTCCGCCTCTCTCATTGGTCGCCCAGCTGGGTCTGGCCCGGTGTTCAGCTGGCTCTCCTGCCAGTGGTCCTCCGAGTCGGCCACGTGAGGTCGGGCTTGGCGGCCTGCGGGCTTCACCTTTCGGGGTGTAACATGCATCCGGAGCTTTGGTGTTGGGTCGGAGTCAGGGGATAGGTTATTTTCTCACCAGGTTTGCTGCGAGAAGACAGGATTTATGAGGAGCCATACGGGTGATCACTAGGGAGCGGTCATGTTGGTCGGCTCTCTAGCGCCCTCTCTGTACATTATGTATATAAAAAAAACACTGGACATATGATATACAATGAAGTCTCTGCTTGTTAAGGGTGAAACTAAATGACTAGGCAGATAAACTCTACCCCACTGTCAGAAATATCCTCCCTATGGCGATTTGAATAATAAGTGGAGATGTAATTTACTTTGTTTTGATATCCTACTTGCGTGACACACTTTTATGTTGTGTGACACACTTTTATGAAATATCTTAATAATAATAATAATTCTTTAATGTGATATAGTAAGAAAATAAATTCAAACTTTACACATATGTCACAATCAAAAAGTTATACATATAAAACAATCATACCTAAAAGTAAAAACTCATATGATCATAAAGCATTAGTCACTAAAATAACATCTAGAACAAAATACACAATCTGCGTTCGAATAAACTAACTAACTTCTGTCTTTACTGATATTATTCAACTACTTTACACTAAGTTAGCCAATGAGCCTACGCCACTTTATACTAATTGGTAGTGGGGTAAGCTAAAATTCCCAATTCAGGTTCTATCTGTTGCCATACGTTATAAAGGGCTATGAATAGATGCATATTGGATGTGTTTGTGCAATACAACCAAAAAGGAAGTTTAGGTATAGTACAGGGATCGTGCACGAATTCAGCCAAGAACTTAATAATGATCATCTTAAGTGCAATACATTGAGTTAGAACGTGTCTAGCCGTTTCGAGGTACAAGGGAGATTTACACATGCGACAGGTTCGCTCTGCATGCGGAATGTTTTCCCTAGCACCTGTGATCGACAGGGTAGGTAGTTGACCTAGGCGGAATAGGATAATGAATCGGCGGAGTCTTCTGGTGGGACAGAGAAAAAGGTAGTCCTGCGGTTTCATGAACTTGAAAATTCTATGGCTCACAAAACGATAAGATTTAAGGGTGTCCAGATGGGCGAAATTCTCCAGCCAGTCCCATAGGTCCACCTTTTTCTCTAGGGCATTTAACATTTCCTTGGTCACCGTAGACCCTTTGTGAATCCAGCCAATATCATTAAGAAATTTTCCCATGCCTTTATGCAGAGATGCAAAAGTACATTTTTTGCTAAATTCCTGCTGTAAGACAGCCAAGAGGGGATTGTCCGATCCGCTTTTCATTTTCAGGTAGAACCCAGTTCTTCTTTTCAAAACCATGGCCTTCAGTGATGGCAGGCCCAATTCTAATCTTATCAGGGCCATCGGCACCCCCGGGGGAAGCCCCAACATGCGTCGCCAAAACTTTCCCTCTAGCACTTGGAGCCATGCCAGGTTCATCGTCAGCAGAGATTCAAGACCGTAGATGACCATTGGTGCAAAGACTTGCATGTAAAGATGACGTGTTCCCCACAAAGTGAAACCCCCTTGTTTGCTAGTGAAAGATGCAATAAGTGAAATCACTTGGAGGGCCCTGGTGGTACGGCCCTGTTTACATAGTTCATAGTCACCTAGGGGCTCTATTTCCACACCTAGATAGCGGTAGGACGGAACGTACATAATTATGTGTTAGAGTACTGTTAAATTCAAACGGGTCACCCTTTTCCTGGTAAAACGCAGGACATTAGTTTTCTCTAGGTTAATGGTCAGGCCATTGGTCTTTGCATATTCCCAGAGGGCAAGGGCAGAACGCCTGAGGCCACCGATGGTGTTGTCAAGGACCACTAGGTCGTCTGCATACGCCAAGACCGCACATAGCATATCCCCTATTTTAGGAGGACAGTTGTTAACCTCCGCTAAAGTCGCCGGGATGTCATGTACGTACAGATTATAGATGAGAGGCGC
The DNA here is from genome assembly GCF_040938575.1 of Ambystoma mexicanum. Classification (NCBI taxonomy): domain Eukaryota; kingdom Metazoa; phylum Chordata; class Amphibia; order Caudata; family Ambystomatidae; genus Ambystoma; species Ambystoma mexicanum. Next base: position 82,502,365 of record NC_090939.1, on the reverse strand, counting down.
TGTGACGCAGCCCTGTTTTACCCCTCTATTTTGTAGTATATTTTGAGTCGATTGGCCCTCCTGATTTAGACGAAGGCGCACTGAGGTGTTACAGTGCAAAAGTCTGAGGTAATACAGCAAACCCGGGGGGCACCCCAGTGCTTCAAGCTTGTTCCAAAGCCTTGCTCTTGGGATAGAGTCAAATGCGGCCTTAAAGTCAATGAATAGTGCATAGAGAGGGGGCTGATCCCTACTGAGTGCCCTCGTGCGCAGTACGTCCATTACCAGGAGATTATGCATTGTTGAGAAGTCCCGCCTGAAACCGCACTGGAATGGACTAAGGATTTGCTTATCATTCACCCATTTTTGCATTTCACTTAGCAGAAGTGAGGCGAAGAGTTTCCCAGTGACGTCCAGCATGGATAGAAGTCTGTAATTATTTGGATCAGTGCGATTGCCTTTCTTAAATACCGGGATCAGAATAGCAGTTTGCCAAGTTCGAGGGATATCCCCCGATGCAAAGACCTTATTGAAAAGTAAGGAGAGTAACTCTGCCCAGAAGGGCGGGTTGCTCTTTATCACCACATTTGCTAGCCCATTTGGGCCCGGGGCTCTAGACAACTTAAGGGTAGCAATTTTGTTGAGAATAGCCCCCGGGGAAATGTCAAAAGGTTGTAAAATAGGGGGCTTCCCCATGGTGCAGCTAGTGGATCCGACCTCTTCCATATTACGATTTAGGAGGAATAATTCCCATATTTTCTCATTGATAGGATTGCCAATAATACTCTTGCCCTTAGTTCTATTCTCATTTAAGAGTCCCCAAATGCTGCGCGAGTTTTTAGAGCAGATAGTTTTAACAAGTCGCTGGTAACAATTGATCTTCTCAGCTCTCCTGATACTCTTCACCTCTGTTTTGTAACGACTTTTAATCGATCTTAATTTCTCAAGGTATAAAGCTCCTGTGAAATTCTGGTGTTTTAGGCTGCGAATCCCTTTTCTCATTCCTCTCTTGGCATCCCGGATTTGCCTGTTATATCGAGGGGGGACCGCTCCGTCTTTTATGAAATATCCCTTTTTGATAGCTGCATGGTGACCTGAGAATCCCGTTATCCACTCTTCTATTTCATTGGCAGTCATAGCCATAAAATCATTACCGCCCTCAACTGTATCCCATTTAAGAGCTTCTGCGGCAGCTCTGACGTTCTTCTCCGACCAGACTATTCTAGTTCCTGGGCAATTAGTTGAAATATTTCCAATGTTCAACTTCGGAGTGTCAGGTAATGTGGTCAGGAGTGAGCATATAACTGCCGCATGATCACTCCAGCTGTTAGACTTGACCCACAGGTCCTCCACTCTAGATCGCATCAATGGGCACATAAAAATATAGTCCAATGTGCTCTGAGATGATCCATTGGACCAGGTGTGTTTCCCCGGCCTATCACCCAGAGTTCGGCCGTTGATCATTGCCAAGTCCCATGATTCAAACAGTTGCAGCCACCCCAGCCCTTCCTGCGCTCTCTTTTTATGTGTCATCGTACAACTGGTACTGAGGCCCGGAGTGGAGGAAATAGCGGTTTCATCGGTCATGTGACAATTAAAATCTCCGACAACCACAGCTGCCGTATTACTAGATCCCACTGACCAGGAAGATAATAAATTCTGTAAAGCCTCTTGAAGAGAGTCTCTAACAATTGCTCCGGGAGGGTTGTATAGGTTAATAAGAAGAAACTTAGTATTTCCCTGGTCTTGGGGGTAAGTTACTTCTACTGCCAGTAGTAGGTCCTCTGCTCCACATAGAATTTTCCGCGACATCAAGGAATTATCGATCCCCGTTAGAAGGCCGCCGAATGGGCGTCCTTTGGGACCACGTCGTGCCGGAGATTGGTGAACAACAAAGCCGTCCATAAAAAGAGGATCCAAAGCCCAAGTCTCTTGTAGACAAAAACAATTCTGCTGAGATATAAGATCAGCCGAACCCTCCTCTCTCAGAAGATGGGAGGAGCCTCTGCAATTCCAGGATAATAGTGATAATCTTCAATGCTTCTGTATCAACTGGGGAAGGGACTCCAGTAGGGATTTGATTGCCTGTTGTACTTCATACAATAGGGGATTCTCCCCTAAAACTGACTTGTTTACAGTTTCCAAATCCAGTGTATTCTCTGGGGCCTCGTTGATTTTTGAAAGATCAATTTCTTGTAAATCCACATCAATGGCGATATCCACTGCTTTCAGCTCTTCTTTATGGTTTCTTAGTAATTGCGCTGTATTCAGAAACACACAGTGTAACGCAGACACATTCGGGTTTGGCCCCGATAGAGGCTCAAGAAACAGGAAGTCATCTGATTTTAGCACTCGGAGTTGCGGGATGTGATAGAGCCTGGTCAATAGCTCTGAGCGTGCCAGCCAGGAATGGTTGTCCCTAGTATATAGGTTTTTTATGAGACAGATACGATTAGAATGGTTTTCCTGTGCGTCCCTCGTTCTCTCTGGTAATAGCGGCAACGAAATGTCACTCTGTGGGTGTTCCTCGCATACAGGCACTGCCGGGATAAGCAGGCTTAGTTCCCCCTCTGATTCCGAGACCTCCCCCTTATTGGAATCCAGGTCCACCTCGCTTACCTTTTCTTTCGGCATCAGCCATCCGGTAAGAGGGCCTTGTTTTCCTGCCGCCCGGGCTGCTGCTCTCATCATCCTTTTCCGGGCTTTTTTTGAGCGGGTTTCTATGGCGGGGCCACTTCCTATAGAGGACGGTGGGGGGCCCGTTTTTGGAGGATTGTTTTTGAGAGCCTTTTTCGCACGTCTCCTTTGCTTCCGTGAGCAGGGGCTCCACGGCCTAAGATTCAACTCAAGGTCTACTTCCTCGTTGGGAGCCTCTTGAGTCGAGATGTAAGTCTCCCGTGCTACTTGGTCCCCGCTCTCCTCCCTCTCGACTACCTTTTCTTCCATCTCTTTGGCCATTCGGAGTGCCTCTGATAGGTTTTCTTCCGTCTCCTCTTGTAGTGTGTTCTTCATATCCAGTGCTAGTGCAATGGCATTGGAATTTGCCAGGATGCGCCCTGTCATCTGGAGCAATATTTTTAGAGCAAATTGTAGAGCTCCGACAGATGTTTGTAATTCTGCCAATTGAGTGGAGCTACCTACTGATCCCGTGCCCTCGTTTGTCTCCTGATCCGGCTCATCCTCCATCGAAACCATTACCAGATTAGGAGATGCCGAGAGACGATCGCAGAGTCCTGCCGCCATATGCTCCTCAACTACATCATTCATGCTGATATCTTTCTGAATCGGTAAACCACTAACAGTGGGTTGTAAGGTATCCGGCTGCATTCCTCTCTTTATTGACAGGCACAGGTCCAGAAGGGAATTATTATCGATGTCCTCATAGTTGGAAGAAATGATGGATTGGCAATCCTTGGGTGTTTGTGCTGACCCTTCTGGCTCTTCGTCGATTATGGTGGAGTTAGTCTCGGGAGGAGGGTTCGCCGGAAAGAACTTGGTAATGGCACCATGTACTACAGGCAGAACGTGTTTGGTGTTTTTCTTACATTTAATCCCCTTTCTGTTGTACACCTTTTGTTCTTTCGCAGCAGGCGGCTTGTTGTTCCTCAGGTTGTATAAAGAGTGCAGAGCTCTCTTCCCCCGCTGCATCTTTACACTACTGCCGCCTTACTAGACTCGGTAGGGTTCAAAGACTCCTACGGATCACTTAGCCAACTCCGTCGGGTCCACAGTCAGAGCACAGCGAAAGTACCCCAAGCCACACAAACACAAAAATTCAGCAGGTACCCTGGGCAGGTCAGACACTGGAGGTCGTCCAGGCCAGCCTTGAGGAAACCCCAGGGCACAGCCGAAGCACACGGCCCCCTTGGGCCCTCCACTTACTTATCCGCAGACGAAGGAGCCGCCTTGGAACTGCCGTCCAACCCTCTCCCGCTGCTCTGGTGAACACAGAGGCGATCCCAGCACCGACACGCGCACCCCCAGTATGATAAATACTGGGGGGAAGCACCGCTTTCCTTGTGCTGCTGTTTCACCTTCCCCAGGCACCTCCGTGTCACTCCAGGGGGGGGCTCCGTTGCCGGGTTTGCTCCAAATAACGCCTCTCCCTGCGCGGGCACCGCTAGCGTTGCTAGCTCCACTCGCCTCTAGCAATCGTGTCCCGTGCTAGAGGAAAGGACCTGCCGGCGCTTGCAGTTCACGTACCGCCGGCACGTACTGTGTCAAGCCGCACCTCTCAATCGTCACGTCTCTCCTGAGGCCGCTTCCGACACCACCCTATGAAATATCTTAAAGACATCAACCTAATGTAACCTGGAGCGGATCCATAATCTCTAAGGACATTATTTTTTCAATGTGTTGTATTAATGAATATCGCTGTGTGAGTAGGAGATATTTGCAGTAATTTGCAGTAATTATAAAACCGTCCACATGTTACAGTGGAACTACTGCATTGTTATTTTGAGCATCGTTGTATTTATGCTTGTTAGGGAGAATTCTCTGTAAAGGCTAATTTCCCAAACCTAGTGAGTCCCCCAGCAGCTTTGCTGGATTTTTGGGGTTTATTTTTTTCTCCTGCCAAGAGTGAGACTCTTTTACCCTCACTCTTGGGCATGATTTGAGTGTGTTTCTTTGACTCTAGATGTGTTTAATGGGCTATGGGGTCTTTTACTCCATAGGACTTCATGTGTTTTTGTGATGTGTGTTACACAGCACCCTCAGTGCAGTAACACAGGGGTGTCATAGTGACCCCCCAACATAGACTCCATACCCTGGGACTGACTACTGTCTCCCAGGGCCTGTAAAGTCACCATTGACTTTACTAGTCTCGAATTCTGAACAGAACCAGTACGATTGCCCCGGGGTCTGTTAGTCGAGGGGGCACGTCTCCGTCCCCCCTGATCGAGTTTTGGCTGGTGGCAGTGGAAACTACTTTTTATATTCGACCGCGAATATATCCCTATGGGATTTTCCCATTGTTCGAGGCTACCACTTTTTAATATAGCCTCGAACATACTGCCGGTTTAATAAATTAATATAAAATCGCCGGTTGGTATATTATGCCGAAACTCGGTTCCAAAATGGCGTTTGTGTTAGCTTCTGTGACCCAACCCAATTCGAGCCCTTTGTTCCACCATTTGGGTGGGCTTCTCCACAGAAGCCCTCCAAGTGGTGCCACTCTGTCTGGGGTACTTAGAAGGGGTGGAGGGGGATTCAGGCACCCTGGACTGCCTTGCCTTGGCAACCCAAGTTGCACTCTTGTCTGGTTGGCCCAGTGGTGAGCCGCCCGGCTCACCATTTAGCATGTTTGAGTGACAGCTAGGACTGATGAATGGTGGTTTGCTGCATAAAAGCAGGGTCTTGGGGACTGGTTCTTCAGAAGTCGCCACAGGACCTAAGAATCCGAAGAGGGAGAAGCTGAGCCGACCTGCAACGACGACACCACCGATGGAGCCCTGCTGACCCGTCTCACCACTTCCCAACGACAGAGGAGATCTCCAATCTGGAGAGTCTTCTTCCTTCGACTGGTGGGGATAACCAGTCTGCCTTCCTTTTTCGCTTCCTGGAGCATCTCGTGGCCGCCTTGCCCGTGCCAAGCACCCCGGCAACCGGGATACCACGTCTTACCACAACCGCGAAACAAAGGGTGGTACCTTTAACCGGAAAACTCCACGGCTGGTTTCTTCCCTGGCAGTGCAACGACCTTCATCTTTCCTCCACGTCGAGATCTTCACTTCCTCTGGATGACGCCGCGACTTGCACCCGCTGCCAGGAACAACTGCCCCCGCTGGAGGATCCTTTCCACATAAGGTACCATGTTCCGCCTGGCTTCCCTTGCAACCGACTGTACGGGGTAGATTTAGCCCCCGGCTTTCGAACCTGGGTTAGCCTGGGACACCCTGACTAAACTTTTCTGAGCCTAACTAAAACCCTTCTGAACTCCCTGCAAGACTTTTTAAGCCTGTTGTCATTGTGTGATCTTGGGTGCATTTGTGCCCTGCTCTCTCCAAGAGTGGGCCCGGCCTGTGGACTTTGGCTCACAAGTAACTTTTGACTTTCCTGCCTTGCTTAAGAGTTCCTTAATATTAGTGTGGTGTATTTTCCTACATTCTGCCTTTTTCCCTCCCTTTTTCGTTAACTTATTGGAGTGCCATCTATAGTTAAGCGCTCACCTCTGTCTGGAAATAAGTGGTGTTAACTAAGACTTGTCTGATAAGGAATAAGGGATGTATATAGATTAATAGTAACTGTGTTTGAAGTGATTTACAATAATAGTGCTGGAGTGTATCAACAAGTGTGTCTTTAAATAAATAATGATATACCTTGATACCAAAGCTCTGGTCAGTGTTTGCTTGTGCTATTGTGTCTGAGTGCCTATTGTGTATACTTTACATACTGCCTAACTCTTCTTGAGGGAAGTCTGACTGCTCAGCCACAGCTACCAGGTAAATCTGGGTGGTACAGGCTGCTACCAAGTGGGTTTACTGCCAACACCTGTAGTCCTAAATCTTTTGCAGTGGTCCCCAAGGGAACTGCACAGGTTTCTGCCTAACAATGCTATAAACACATAAACTAACTTTCACCATGATGATGATAGCAATGACAATTATGTCACATCTATAATAATAACAGATTTGTAAACAATGGGGTCCATCTCAAGGCATCTCGCCGCCCAAGGACATTCAGGCATTCCTAAGGTCTACTAAAACACGCACTGCGTCTTTTAAAAGATTTACCCTCCAACCAGACGCTCTTGATAGTAAGTAATTTAAGAAAAGTTGAAACTTTTTCACTGCGTGAGAGTACTGTGTAACGGCTTAAATAAAAGTGACGCATCCCGTTGTTTACAGAACTCCGGAGCTGCTTTACAGCACCATACTCCTTTACAGCGAGTCTGCCACGACGACACAACGTGGAAAGAACCAAATGACAGGCTGTTACTAATTTAGAAGTCACCCATATCTAAACTAAACATTAAGACGTTGATTCGACATTTTTTACAGATGTCATCTTATCTTTAATCACAACGAGACTCCGGAGATCCCAAACACATACAGGGTAAATCACAACACACTGTTTATATGTGGCAGAGATGGACATAGAATAGGACGGTGATCTGTCAGTGTTGTGGTGCATTAAACAAATCCGTCCTCCATTTTATGCTTTTTTGCCCAAGATATAGTGATCTTTGGGTAATGTATTTATTGCCAATCTGCTGATTAAAAGGCTTTAGGAGGGTGTCGGAGGCATTGGAATTTTGTAGAGGATGCAAAGAACCTAGCATGCTATACTTCATTGCCAAATATGTTTATAGGGCATGGCATAGAAGGAGTAATGTCTTGCACAGTAATGGGGGATTTATTTAATACATTTGGAGCCTTTTTATTATTATGTTCTTAGTTTTAGAGTTCTTATTTTAGCATTGCCCAGCCGGGAAGGTTTTATGATTCAAGGTGGTAAACTACAGTTTTTTATGGCTTAAGAAAACACAATGCTGCTAATCAACTGCTCAATTTGGGACCTGGAACCCAGATGTATGTTGTGTTCGGAAATATATTTTACTGTGTTAATGTGTTAATACGGTTCCACATTAAGAAGAACTGTATGAACTGTTAAATATAACAGCAAATAGAGTTTAAAAATTGTTTTCTGCTCAACTTTTGTAAGTTGCTTGTTTTAACTATGTATGTCTTATTTGTCTGTCTGTATCGATTGATATTGTATACGTTATTGTATACGTGAGCTGTTGCTATTATGGTTTTACACCAAAATAAAGCCGATGATGATGGTGGAATGCCTTGAGTGGCTTATTTGCATCCAAGGGTCGATACAAAATGCAGGTTATTTGTTTCGAACAGAGAATCTATGGCAGCAAATGTGTGTGAATGTGAAATTGTGCTCGTTGTGTCTCACAGAGAGGTCGAGACAGATAAAAATTCTAAATCTGTTTTTTTGGACGCCAGAGAAAATGTGTAAAAGAGGGATGTTGGAGAGTGCTGAATGTTGGAGATGTATGTGTGAGATTGGTACGCTGGAACATCTACTATTGGATTGTAGATTGGTGAGACTGTTTTGGGGTGGGGTTGGGCAGGTGTGTGGTGAGGTGATTGATGGGCTACCTGCCTTGGAGTTCAGTGTGGTGGTATTAGGGAGTGAAGAACCTTTGGATGGTCTTAGTCAGAATGAGAAGTGGTTATTCAAAGGGGCAATGACTGGTAAGAAGATTATCTTGCGGAATTGGAAGACTGCTTTGACATTGAATATAGCGACATGGATATCTGAAATGCATGATCTGGCAAGTGTGGAGAGGGTGGAAAATTGGGTTTGTTTGAGAAAATCTGGGGCGGTTTTCTTCAGTTGTATTAAAGTTGGCGTTGTAAATTGGTCAGGGGTGGGTAATTAAGAGAAGTTACTGCTTTGGTGGGGGCTGGTAGAAATTTGCTTCTCATTCTGTACATAGTTCTGTGAAAAATGCAGTAATTTTCAGAATTTCTAACTGTGTTATGGAGATTGTCTAGTGATTTGTAACATGATGTTTTGTAAAAAGATTCCGTTGTTTGGAGTCACACATGTGGTTTTTCATGGGGGTGGATGTTTGTGTATATAATCATAAAGAGCTATTGAATAAAAAATGATTTTTAGGCTCCAAACCGAGAAGTGTCTGAGTCTGTACAAACAGCTGTGTGTATACAGATATGTTGTGGGGTTGTATGTTTGTTAAGTTGATAATGTAACCCAAGTTGCCCCCCTGTCAGAAAACCAGGAACCCCTCTTTTCATTCTTGACCTATTTGCTTGTCCCTAGTGCAGCTAGCGGTCATTTGGTTATGGAAGGAAGAACAGGATTACTTTGTTTGCTACAATATAGTTATGGCATAGTTTGCAATACTGTCTGTGTCCTTACCCTTAACGATAGGTTGCAAAGTATCAGGTCCGTTATTGCACATTGTGGACACTGGTGGGGGTTATGTCACCCTCAACAGACAGGAAGTGGTATAGCAACACCACTTTCTGTGTGCAAATGGCTACTTCTAATAGGGAGGGCATAAAACATTGAAAGGATTGGCAACCATTTATAACCTGAATTGTAATTCACAAGTCACACTCCTATGCTTTCAAATCTCAAAAACTTGCAATGTATGTTTTGCAAATGGCCAGTTGCCATTGTTACAGCCATACTAATGCAGTCAGAAGCGTTCGCGGAGCTGTGAGCTGAGGTGTAAGCAGTCAAGGCAGTCGGCATGAGACCCTGCTTTTTTTTTTGTATCCTGATTGATTTGTGCAGTCCTTCTGGCCTTTCCACCTTCCCACTGAGGAGGAGCCATCTCATCTACCAGCCCGCAATGTAAAGCGTTCATTGAGCTGTGAGCTGTGGTGTGAGCAGTCAGAGCAAAAACAAAGAGGTGATGGCTGGAAGGTTTAGACTGAATCTTAACCACTGGCATTGATCGGGGCAACCCTCCAGACCATCGTTCTTCGCCTGCCAAGCCATTACAGAAGGGGAAAGAACATATGCAAATCAGGCTTGGCCCCACCCCAAAAGGGGCAGTCCAGCCCGAACTGCTAGGTCACATCCCTTCTGCACGAGACCACAAGCATCCCCAAACATGTTTCGCCCTTGTTGGGGCTCATCAGTGAGGAGTAGCTTGGGTCTCTAGGCCCAGCAGGCACGGGACCCACGTCTGGGCATACCCGTCCTACTCGGGGTGACAAAGCAAAAACAAAGAGGTGATGGCTGGAAGGTTTAGACTGAATCTTAACCACTGGCATTGCTCGGGGCAACCCTCCAGACCATCGTTCTTCGCCTGCCAAGCCATTACAGAAGGGGAAAGAACATATGCAAATCAGGCTTGGCCCCACCCCAAAAGGGGCAGTCCAGCCCGAACTGCTAGGTCACATCCCTTCTGCACGAGACCACAAGCATCCCCAAACATGTTTTGCCCTTGTTGGGGCTCATCAGTGAGGAGTAGCTTGGGTCTCTAGGCCCAGCAGGCACGGGACCCACGTCTGGGCATACCCATCCTATTCGGGGTGACAAAGCAAAAACAAAGAGGTGATGGCTGGAAGGTTTAGACTGAATCTTAACCACTGGCATTGCTCGGGGCAACCCTCCAGACCATCGTTCTTCGCCTGCCACGCCATTACAGAAGGGGAAAGAACATATGCAAATCAGGCTTGGCCCCACCCCAAAAGGGGCAGTCCAGCCCGAACTGCTAGGTCACATCCCTTCTGCACGAGACCACAAGCATCCCCAAACATGTTTCGCCCTTGTTGGGGCTCATCAGTGAGGAGTAGCTTGGGTCTCTAGGCCCAGCAGGCACGGGACCCACGTCTGGGCATACCCGTCCTACTCGGGGTGACAAAGCAAAAACAAAGAGGTGATGGCTGGAAGGTTTAGACTGAATCTTAACCACTGGCATTGCTCGGGGCAACCCTCCAGACCATCGTTCTTCGCCTGCCAAGCCATTACAGAAGGGGAAAGAACATATGCAAATCAGGCTTGGCCCCACCCCAAAAGGGGCAGTCCAGCCCGAACTGCTAGGTCACATCCCTTCTGCACGAGACCACAAGCATCCCCAAACATGTTTCGCCCTTGTTGGGGCTCATCAGTGAGGAGTAGCTTGGGTCTCTAGGCCCAGCAGGCACGGGACCCACGTCTGGGCATACCCGTCCTACTCGGGGTGACAAAGCAAAAACAAAGAGGTGATGGCTGGAAGGTTTAGACTGAATCTTAACCACTGGCATTGCTCGGGGCAACCCTCCAGACCATCGTGCTTCGCCTGCCAAGCCATTACAGAAGGGGAAAGAACATATGCAAATCAGGCTTGGCCCCACCCCAAAAGGGGCAGTCCAGCCCGAACTGCTAGGTCACATCCCTTCTGCACGAGACCACAAGCATCCCCAAACATGTTTCGCCCTTGTTGGGGCTCATCAGTGAGGAGTAGCTTGGGTCTCTAGGCCCAGCAGGCACGGGACCCACGTCTGGGCATACCCATCCTACTCGGGGTGACAAAGCAAAAACAAAGAGGTGATGGCTGGAAGGTTTAGACTGAATCTTAACCACTGGCATTGCTCGGGGCAACCCTCCAGACCATCGTTCTTCGCCTGCCAAGCCATTACAGAAGGGGAAAGAACATATGCAAATCAGGCTTGGCCCCACCCCAAAAGGGGCAGTCCAGCCCGAACTGCTAGGTCACATCCCTTCTGCACGAGACCACAAGCATCCCCAAACATGTTTCGCCCTTGTTGTGCAGTCAGGCCAGTTGGAGCAGGAAGGCGAGGAACATGCGGTGTGCAGTCAAAGAAACCTTGATGGACGCTGCTGTAAGCATCGAAGCTGGTCGGGATTCGACCCATGACAGTGAGCCACCCGCTGGCATTACAACACACTCTGAAATCATGAGCAATGTAAAAGATTCAGCGTGGAAGACATCAACGACAACGAGGATCAAGGAGACGGTTGCATCAATAATGCCCGGGAAAGTGAGTCCATTCCAGGAAGGTAAAGAGTGCTTGCTGCATCTGGAGACCAGGGTAGGCGGAACCGCTTACCCTTTCAACATTGAGGTCTCAATAGCAGCGAGCACTGCACTGTTTATGGATACAGTGCAGCCTGAGGGACTAATACCCCCAAGTATCTCAAATAACATAGCGGGGGGCAAAACTGCAATAAAAACATGCAAGAATTTTTCTCAAATTGTAAAGAATGACGCAGTGACGACGCAAACCTCTGTGTCCACCTACAGGTAATTAAAATCAATGAAGATGCCGACAGAGGTCAGACAAACATATATGAGAGACACAGTATCTGCAACTGGGATGAATGGATCAAACAGCACATTACATGACTGGCGAAGTGCACATGAGGATCCTGGCTTGGATCCTCATGTGCACTTCGCCAGTCATGTAATGTGCTGTTTGATCCATTCAAGGTGGGTCATATTGACCAAGACTTTGATCTAAGGCACATTAACAACAACCTATTGTCACATGGTTTTGAACCCACCAATAAACAGAAGTCCAATGGAAGTCGGGCCTTTACTAAAAACATAACACTACCAAAAATGAATATTCCAACAGAAACTCTGGGCTCCAACAAACCCAAGCCTAAGGACAAAGATAGGAAATCTGAAAAACAACAGATGATTGAGGAGAGAGAACTATTGGACCTCGTCGAAGAGGAGGAGGACCCTAATATGTTGGATGTGTTGGATCTGTCGACATGTGCAGTGCCTGAAAATGAGCTGGAGGATGACCTCAGAAGACAGGACACTGAGGAACTCAGATCCGACTCAAATACTACTGACAGTGAGAAAGATCAAACTGAAGATGCATACTGAAGTTGGAAAAGAAGGCCAGTGGGCCCAAAGAAATTACAAGCTCCTGAAAATCTAGGAGAAACATCCAGTTAGATGATTTGCAAAAATACATTGAGGTGAATGGTCTCTTAATAAAACCAAAGAAATCCAGGATTATGGCCTTTGGAGAGACGGCAGGGGGGAGTCATTAAAAAAAAATAAGGCATGGCACCTATTAGCAGAAAAAAAATCCCAGAGCTAAGGTCATTTACCTACTTGGGAGTTTTTCTGAACACAAGTAGAAGTAATGCCCCAAGACTGGAGGCACTAAGAAATAAGGTGAAAAATCGGGCAAGTCAGGGAAGAACACTTCTCAAGAGATTAGGTGGTTTCACGATAACGCCTTTGGTCTCCTTTTATCGCATGAACGTCTGCCCAATTCTAACCTACGGAGCAGAAACCTCTTTCTCATTCACACAGATAACTGGTCACAGATAGAGGGAAATTTTGGGAACACGAGTACTCCAGCTGCCAAAAAGTACACCAATCCAGGCAGTCAGGATGGAACTGGGCCTAACATCGATGAAGGCCATAGTGACTTGGAAATCTTTGTCCCTCTACAGGAAGTGCATTGAAGACACCCCGAGTGGTGGATCTGTGACATTAAAGAAAGCTCTAGAAAGAAATAACGAAACCACGCTATTGGAGTGCAAGCAACATTAACAGACCTGGGGGAAATCAGAGATCACCTTGCTTGAGAACCCAGACATGATCAAAAGAAAACTATACATACAAGATCTGATAACCTAGGAGGAAAGACAAACATATAAACTGTTAGGAACACATCTCCAGGAACCTAGGACTCTAAGCTCACTACCAAAATATCTACAGCTGTTTCCCAGTTGGTACTTTAGGCATCAATTCTTGAGAATTCGAATAAATTTGTTCCCAGCTAGGGACATTTTGAGGCCAAGAAGTGTGAGTATGAGAGATGTATCGTGCAGCCTCTGCCTTGTAAAGAATTCTCAAGCGACACTAAAACATTTAGTACTATTCTGCTCTGCTGTAAAGGATGTAAGAACGAAACGTTTGAGTGAAGAGATCAAGATGTGTAGTTCAAGGATGGTGGAAGATTGGTGGAAGGTGCTTCTGCTTATAACAATCTTCAGGATGATTGAAGCCACTAAAGGATGAACTACCTCGTCCCCACAAAAACACTCCCATAATTCGAAAGTCAGGATGTGAAATGACTGAATTTTAGGCTAAAAGGATGAAATGGGAAAGATTTTCTGTATTGTATAACCAAATAAAGCCAAAATAAAAAGAATTTTAAAATGCAGTCAGAATGAAGGTTTTATAGATGAAAATGTCCAGTTCACTATCTCGTTCTCACTGTCTCTTTCTCTTCCACCTTTTACTACCCACTGTTTGCTCTCTCTTCTCACTTAACAAATGATATTTAAACATGTAGTTGACTTTTCTTTGCAGTGCATTATACATCAACATTGCATCCTTAAAAGGGATGCATCACCTGTATTGTTTAGGTGTCTGTAGTTTTGTTAATAAGCAGCTTTAGGTGACCAGCGTTTGAAGCTGGACGTATATTGATATATATTGGTATACAATATTAACTGAAATTATGGGCCATACTCGATGGAAATGGCCCACCTTTTATTCTCTATCTCATCTTACTCACCTCCCAATTTCCATTCTTTCAAACGCTTCTTTGTTTTACTTTAGGAAGTAGTGGGTGATGGGTAGATTGGGATAATGGAGTGAATGAGCCTGAGCAACCAATAGCTTTTATTTAGAGCACAGGCTTGCACTGTACTGTGGGATTCCACCAATGTTCCAAGAAACCTGATTGGTTGCTTAGAACGTCCATCATCCTTTATAGTGTTAAGGGCCATGAAGGGGGACTTTTCCCACCGGTAATGGCCTGCTAGACGAAATGATAGGACCAAGTGGGGCAACAGCCTTCAACAAAGGCTTAGGGCCATTAACAGCCTGCAAAGCCCCCCTGTGCAGCCTTGAACGCTGTTAGCATCCTGGCCAAAATTCTGGGTAGCTAACAGTTGTTTTTTTGTAGGTGAAATCAGCTGTGTGTGTCTCGTGTCTTTGTATGTGCCTATGTACCTTTAAAAAAATAGCTGTACACAAACTAAAGGACCACTGGAAATAGTAAATGGAGCCGGTGGCAGGGTGCCTTTACAATTTAATAGGAGCCAGACTGACATGCCAAGGTGGGAATATGCTGGGGAAGAGGAATTGGAGACCGAGCAAGGTCAGGTAAGTGGTGCTTAGGCCTTTGTGGGTGGAGGATGGGATGGGATGGTTGTTGTCTAGGTTACACTTTACACAGGTTAGAAGACTATGAGGAGGGAGAAGAGGAGGAGGATGAGACCTCTGAGGCCTTTGTAGGCTATACAACATCTGCCTCCCTTCCTCTTGGTAAACTTCTCGGACCCAGCTCAGAGAATCCTCTTGTTTCTGTTATCCACCCTAATAATCCTGGTCATTTCCATTTGATTAATAAACCCCACCAATCTCACCCTTCTCACTTTACCAACACCGCTAGGACAAAGAGTATCATTTTCCGCAACAACCCCCCTTTTTCTGACGCGGACACTTTTGCTTATCATGAATAATGATGGACTAACACCCGAACTGTGTTGAACGAAAAGTAGCAATCGGCTAATTGAACTGGGAAAGCATAAAGAGCTATTGATGCTAGAAGGGGGAAGACCAGCAACAGAGGAGTCAGGCACCACGTAGGTGCTCACTCAAAACGACTTTAGGCGATTACCCAATTGTTAAAACTACCAATGCCAGAAGGCCCTGGGAAAGGCAAGGAAAAGGGTCAAAGTGGTCATACAGAGGTCTTGTAAAATTCTCTATACAGTCGAAAGTCTTTGTCCAACAGATAATTGTGAAGAAATGGGAAAATTAATTCTGCATCGTAAGAGTTGAATGAGAAATGCCCGATTGAAAAGATTGGCAAGAGTTAACCCAAAGAAGGAATGCTGATAAAAGGGGGCAAAGTCTAAAGTCCCGATAAACAATGTGTTGACAAGAGTAAACCCGGCCAAGGGATGTCCACTCTGAAGTACATTAAAAGACATTAAGATTAGCAAATATCACCAAAAACATGCATTGAATGCCATAGTGAACCGTTCGAGGGAGGCAAAAAAGTCAAGTCAATCTGAACCCGGAAGAGGGGGATCCAAGGGTGAGAAGCCAACACCCATTGAGCAGTGAATGCAACAAAGTAAAGTACAAGAGGGAAAGCCTTTGACTGCATGCCATGCCTGAGTGAACCCGACAAAGAAAATCTGATATTTGATTGGGGTGTGAGCCCGGAAGAGGGGGAACCCAGGGGCGAGGAACTATCATCCCGATAAACCCAGAGAAGAACTCTAGAACTTTTTGTTGAACCTTTGTTCTGATACTTTGAAAAAGCAGGAAAACATAGCTATCGGAGGTCCTGGTATCATTAAGGAACTTTTTAGGGATCTGCGCCAGAAGAGGGGGATCCAAGGGTGAAAGGCATCACCCAACATGCAAACAGAAAATAACTTTTGTTTATTATTTTGAATACACCAGACCCACGGCAGCAAGAGACTTTTTGTAGAAAAGAGACTTAACCACCAAAGGCCTGATTGCTGAGAGCGGAACTGTTGGCTCGTGCTGGGGAAAGCTCGAGAGTGTGCCGTGCTCCAAAGTCTTACCTTGTCCCGTGCTGAAAATGTGTGGAAGGGAGGCCGACTACCGCATCCTGACTTATTATTTAAGAACACTTCCTTCTTTCTTAAAGAACATTATCCCACACTTTTTTATTTTCAGCGTAAGGATTGGCATTAGCTTTTCATAGTACAGGCCCTTTTTTTTGACAAGGCCCTTTTTTTTGACAAGACGCCACTCGGACTGCCTTATTATTGTTTGATGGTCGAAGCTTGCTCCCATCTTAGATTTAGGTTTAGATTAGGTGTTTTTCAAACCTACCGATAATATTTAATAAACACCCTTGAACTGTGATCACGTGTCTGTTCATGAGTTCCTTACACTAGACTATTCTGCATGTGTACCTTGATTGGAAGATGCATGTCTACAAAGCTCACCCTGCACTCAAGCATTCAAGGGTGGGTATGGTGCCTTATGGCGGAATCTGTACAAATGGTTCGCCTTTCTTCTATGATATGGGCACAATGAATAATGTGAAAAACCTTTCAATGTAAAATGTCGAGAACAAAGTGAGAAAGTCCTCCATTAAAATGACAAATTTGTGGAAGAGGCGCAGATGGCCAGAAGAGTAGGGGGGGCCACATTGTTTGACACGGGAGTGGATAGGAAGATCGAATCTGAAATGCCGAATGCTCGTCTAGTGCGCATGCGGCCTAGTACATTAGATCGAAGCCCATAATGCCGAACGGAGGAGCGGGGGTGTCCCCCGTTCGATATTATGGGCTGCAGGAGTTGCAGGGGTGTCCCCCGCATACATAAAAGGCAGTGCGGAGGACAAACGGGCAAAATCCCAAAAGAACGAATTACAAAAAGCGGGCAAGTGGGCTCTGTAATTTTGTAATTCGATCTTTTGGAATACGTTCTTTTAAGGTACATCCGTTTGACAGAACCCTTACTCCTGGCCAGCTGATTAACTGGCCTTTCGCCCAGGGGGACTAATTAATGATAAACACTACTTTTGGGACCATGACTCAAACGGCGTGGACTGTCGAGCGAGTAAATGTTACATTATAATGCGACTTCTTTGAAAAAACATGATCAAAATGCATTTTGTGAGAAAGGCTTTGACTGAATTAAACACTGTTTAAAAAAAAAGACAAAATTAATGATTTCATGATAGATTTTTTTAATTTCAAGAACGTTTTAAAAGTAATACTGATATAGGTTGAACATATGTTTTAATAATGTACCATTTGTAAACAAAGAAGAATATGTACACGAACTGAAAAACATAAGTACAAAACGTGATGCCATGTGTTTTAGAGAAAATAGGTTAGCAGTGCGGGGGAAGGGGCAAAGGGCGAGCATGGATGTCGGTGATATCCCAAAAATATGCAATGGTATTTATGTAATATGTAATGCAATGCAATGAACGACCTTATTTTTTATTTTTGTATGAATGAGGCATCCCAACTAAATGAAGCTTTCTAATGGTTTTTACGCCATACTCATAACATTAAAAGATATGTGAATTTTTGATATATGAAAAAAACGACGCTATGACGTATGCAATGTTACAACATTGTTCACTTATTGTGGGAAACATGTGCCTTCGCTTTGGCTTTTTGGCATCATCTTATTAGGATAAATGTGTATATTGTTCAGAGTAAGGTATTAGTAATACTATACAGTGCCAAAAAAGCGCCCACCAAGAATTTGGTAGGGGGGAATTAAAGACTACACCAGGAACAAGCATTGAGACAGGCTTTGAGCTATTCGCTGGGGTTTGACTTACCTAATGGTGCTATAAAACCTTTCTCTCCGCAGCATTGCCTTCGGGAACTGTAACGGGCTTGCTGTGGTGGACTTTATCCAGAAAACAGCATTGCTGAGCATGGGGACCATCGACTTGTACGGGTCCAGTGACCCATATCAGCGCCAGCCTCGATCCCCTCGCAAGAGCAAACAGTTCACTGCAGGTAGGAACCATGACTGTGCCACTGCATGTGAGTTCAGGTGTAGTCTAGGTGAAAGGAAGCCCTGGCAGTCTGTGAAGGCTGTAGGCCTATATGAATAGCCCAAGCGTTTGGTGCCTTTTGGGGGATTATTCAGTGCAGTTTGCATATACAATCTTTTTCTTCGCTGATGTAGGCACAGTGAATACAATGACACACATTGCAATGCAAAATCGCTAGGACAAGTGAGGAGGTTCTCTGTTAAAAGGATACACTGATGCTTTTCACTAGGGTAAAATGGAGCAACTATTAAACTCACTTTATTATATGAAGCCATTGGCAAGTTAAGTCATGATTGTGGCAACGACTTTCATATGTTACTGATCAATTAAATGGAACAGGGGGAGTAGTGGCTTGTCAGGTTAGGGCCAGAATGTATGCTTGGTTCATATGTCTGCCGTTTGATCAATTTTGAAGGAAATAATAGAACCTTATTACAGAATATAGGAGAACAGGCAAATGACTGTACATTATCCTTGTGTGTCCTGACAAGTTTAGCTGCTATGGTCGACCTTTCATATTCTTTCTAAATTGCAAGGTCTCATACACGGTCCAGCCAATCATAATTACTATAAAATAATTCCATGTTTTCCAGACTCGGTCTAATTCTCATTTGTGCTGGAAACTGGATAGCTGACGCCATTGTCCCAATACCATCAATCCGCTGACAGCCTTATGTAGGTTTCTGTAAATGGTAGAAAAAATCAATATAACGTAGAGTGATTTCCCACTGAGATCTGCAGATTAAGCACGAGTTATGATATGCTTCCAGGCATGTTCTGTGCTCAGGGGGAATCTTCGTTTGGCCTTTGCAAATTTACATACTCCATTCCAGTTACAGCCTCCTCTGGATATACAAATTGCAGGGAATCTTCTACTCCAGGCAGAGACCAACCATTTCAAGCAGGGCAAAACATTTTTTAGGGGTCTATGTATAACCATCTTTATTCTTCTCAACCTTCGCGCCCAACATTTTTCAAAGCTTACACCTTTCCTCTTGATTTTCTCATGACTGTACGCCACCACAAACCTAAACACCACTGCTTTTACTCTTGCCAGTTTTCTTGGCACCCAGAAGTTTGTGCTACAGAAAATATATCTCTTTACAGAGAGTGCTCCTCCATTTTGAAGATTTGCTCTAAGACGCTCACTCCAGGATGGATGCTCATGGTGCCCTTTGTACTGCACTGACGAAGATAGCCCTGATGTCCCATTTGGCAGGGAGGAGACACTCATCTCAGCCCATTGGCCACACATGTAAACAATGCTGTTCATCATTGGACAATACCATCTAAAGCTAGGCAGAATTTTCTACTGGCAGTAGTCAAAGTTAAAGGGCTCACACATAGCTTTTCATTCCACCTTTACCAGAGTTATATACCCTACAATTAAGCCCGTCACATGTGGAGGCACTAATATTTATTTAGAAGCATTCCCAACAAACGAACCCAGGCAGAGGTCATTACCGCCCTATTCCCAGGACTACATGGTAAATTCATCATTTAGAAAAAGACAATCAGTGTGGATTAGTGTCATATCCAGGTAGAAATCTGCCATTACACGTATTGGACCCAAACAAGTCTAGTAATAGTGCAATTTCCCAAAATTAGTTTTGAGCTAACATTTCTTTTTCCTCTTATCAAGCAGAATATGATTTATGTGGTTTTATAGGAACATATAGTTTCACCATTTTATTTACTTTGTGTATTATACGAAGTCACTTTCACGTACAGTAACTAGATTGTGATATTTTACTGCGGTGTCACTCGTTATTTTATTACAATTGAAACACTACCCCAGTTGCTACCATTAACATGATGCTGGGCTTAAGTTGACCTCATCTAAATACCCAGTCCCACTCCCCATATCATGAACCTAATTTAGATGATTTAAAGAAGAATCAGAACTGGAACGATTGACTGTGAAAGGTTTGTAGATGCACCCTCACAAGCCCCAAACTTGCCTCTACTCCCAGGGGGTGCTTCCAGGAAGCTGACAAACTGTGTATACCCTGCTGGCAACCAACCTACTGGAGAGCATTTATGTGCTTTAGTTTGAATAGTACTTTCCCTCATACCCATACACTTGCTTCTTCTGTCTTAACCTGGTTCCAGTTCTGGAGTGACTCCTAGGATCTGGCAAATATTGAGAAATTGTTCCTAGAAAATGTCCAAGTATAGGTCGTCGACATGTGCAAAAGTGTTGGGTATAATTATCAAGCACTCTGCACTCATGGTTTTTCTAAAAAAAACCTGCTGGAGGTGTTAGGTGCTTTCTCATTATAGACAAATGTCTCCACCTCCCTAAAGGTGCATCAGGAATAAAAAAGATTTGAGTAAAAACCTTGGATGACTAATCTTTAAAAATACAAGGCTTTGGGGGGCCTTCTGAGATAGCGAAGTAGTAAGCATTCCTTTATAACTCTTCTCTTAAATTGTCAGTAGCATGAGTGACCGGAACAGCTTAGGTCCACCCTCATCACTCAGATTTTGGTGAGAGAGAAACTTTCCCATTGTCTACTATGCTTTACTCTGCCCTTGATAGGAATAGGAAGTTTGGAAAAAGCTTGCTTTACCTCTCTTGAGGGCGTCAATCAAATATGACCTGGACAATCTGCCAGAGATTCATAGCTATTTTAATACCCATTTGCTGCATTGCGGCTATGGATTGTCACAAGGACTGTACCTGCTAGTTTATCTATATGAAAATGGAGGTTACTCTTAAAAGAGACTTACTAGGAACACATTTGATCAGATGCCAGGCTTTCTCTGTCAAAACATGAATGTTACCTCCTGCTGCTTCAAGAACTTTAACCGAGGGGCAGGGAGTAGGTATGGATTCATTTGTGTATATGCTCCTAGAAGAATAATTTGCTCTTCACATCTTGGTGTATCCTTCTGCCCTTACTACCTTGTACTTTTTCCATTTCTCATTCAACAGACCAATATTGACTAACATGTGGTCCTTCAGCATCGGCTCATATTCATTAGAGTATTCTGCATACAGTCTGCACGCTGAATATTCCTTCAGAAAGATGTACATATCCTCATTCAGGGTTCTTTCTTGAGGATGAGGGAGGTTGGCAGACTAATTGCCATCTGCATCTACATTATTAAAATAGGAATGACTCACAGTGAAGGAGATGCAACCTCACAGGGTTTCCTACTGTTACTACTGAAATTGCTATCAGTATTACAATGATGTCCTTCCAGCTCCAGATCCCATTCTTTTGTGCTGGCCTCAGAGCACAATCCTCCACAAAGCAGTTCATTTCAACAGATGTGTTTTTAATTCTTGATTAACAATCACTTCTTGGAGCATGATTTTGAAGGCACTGGATTGTGCAACATAGCCATTCTTCTTAGAAGCAGAGAGGAAGGACATAGCTATCCACACGGCTCTGAAGCAGTGGTTCTTGACTTTTCAAACAAAGGTGGTTTTGGGCTACATTGAAAATTCAGCAGCCAAATACAATTTGAACCAGCAAAAACATACATACAACCCACAGTGCATGCTTTTCAACAATGTCTGCGCCACCAAAGCCTGAGAAAACACAGTCTTAGTCTTGCAGATAACTTTACTACTATAGCAGCCATCTGTCTGATAAACTTGGTCAGTAGGCACAAACAAGAACAAAAGAACGAGAAATAAAGCCATTGTTTGATTCAGCGGATGGTTTCAATCTTACATTTCTGCAGAATGGTTCTGGTTGGTTTCAGATGACCCACACTCAGCTAAACCAAACTCATTGCAGCACAAGCTGATTTCAGTACACATATTTAGCGTGCATATGCAACCCAGTAGGAAACCTCAGGCAAATGGTTAATTCAAAATATTTAATGTGATGAGTATTTATTACACTTAGGCCCAGTTCTAGAATGTTTGTGGTGTGGAGCAAATAGAGGTTCATAAATATCCAAAGGTGTTATTATTTAGTATTCCCAGTCCCAGTCTCAGAATGTTTGAATGTTTGGGTTTGGCAGAGGGTGGAACGTAGATTTCCACTGAGGATCAAATCATTTATTATTGTTAAGTGTCAAATTTGAGCATTTGGGGTGGAAGATGGCCAGCTTTTCCAGAATTATCTAGGATATCATTTGTTCTACCTAACTCTAATCATAAAATGTTTACAGACAGTGGCAGGTAGATTTCCTTTAACATTTAAGGAAAGGAGGCCCTAATTTGGTTTTTACTAATCTGTTCATATATCATTTTGTGAAGAGTTAGGTATCTGACAAATATTGTGATTAGGGTGCACGTTTTACAATGAATATGTCGAAAATGGTTTAGCTGTATTGATATCACAATCCTCTAAAATGCATCCCTTTGAGATGAGGTTCAACTCCAGTTCTCCCAATCATGTCCTCCTGCCTTTTCGCCAATGTCTAGACTGCCAACCCATACATACAACCAGCGCCTTATCTGCAGTTTGGGTATCCATCTGATCCTCCTTGCCTTATCACAAGAATTTAAATTCTGCGATAATTTACAGCAATCTAAGGGAAGAAGCCTCCAAATCTGTCACTTTTCTTCCAAGAGCAGTGGTGATATTCAAGCCATACTTCCTATTAAAGAGGCTGCCATGGTCTCAGAGTAGTTACAGCAGCACTGCCTTATCCTGCACATCTAGTAAAAAGGAAACACGCTGCTAGTGGTTGCCGACCAGTTACGTACAATGGGACAGGCTAGAAGAGTAGTACTAGTTGTCCATTACAGAACATACCCATTACGAATTCAAAGCCATTCAACAGGCCCTGATATCTTGTAGTCCTAGACATCGAGGATTCCTGCTCAAATTTGAGCAGACGTGCAGGTGCCTATGCAGACTGTATGCACAGTAGGGAAGCAAGTTCTATAGACATAATAGGGCCAGGGAGTGTCGGTTTTTTGTGTGCCCAGCTGGACCTGTTTAACATGAACTTTGAAGAAGCTATCAACTAGAGTGATGAACTATGCAGATCACCAGAAAAATGAATAAATCAAGTGGTAATATTGTTTTGGTCTCTGCCTTGCCACCAGCATTCCCAACATATTGCAATCCGGAAGGAGATTGTAAACTTAAGTTAATGAAAAGGTTAGAAGTACCGTTTAAAACAGGACCTGCATACTTTCTTACTCCAAAACAGGTCGTAATGTGAAAGTACCTCTGGTCCCCCTGAGAACAGAAGTAAACATGTTAGCTATGTAGTACTAATGGACCCTTAGTGAGAGTCCTTGTCACAAGCTCATTCACTGCACATTTATATGGTCGATGCATGTTTGAAAAGAGCAGAACAGACACTTCTTTGAACCACTTCTTCCAAAACGATCTCCCTATAATAAGTACTAGCCATGACACCAGATGTTAAATTGAGTTCCCTGCAACGGAACATCACATTTCCACATTGAATGAAAAAAAGTAAACAATTCAAAAACATATCAAGAAACTCAGCCTCTTCCTGAGCACTCATCTTCAGTTCCTCACCATCCCCTTCACTCATGAATGACATGCTTTTCCTTGATACTGTCCCTGTCCTGGGTCCTCAGGAGACCCTCTTTGGCTGGGATGTCTCAACCATGGCTGTTTCAGATTCTGATTATAAACATCACCTTCTTTCACTTTAGTCTGTCTTTTTTTTTCTCTTTTCTCTGCCTGCTGCTGCTGATGCTGTGCCTGATGCTGATGTTCTGGCATGTCCCCAAGACAACTTTTGCATGCGTGGCCTGTCTAACTTTTACCCCGATTTAACGAAACGGATCCGTACGTCCTATCAGAGTAAGTTCCAGTGAGGTTAGGCACCTGCTTCCATCCCGTTCATGCTATGCCTAAAGCACGCCCATACGCTTGTGCTCAGTAATGTGTTTTCTTGAAACACATGTACCATGCATGCCTCTGTTTTGTTTTGTCTCTGTTTCCCAATGGTATGTAAACCTGTTTGTGTTTACATGGCTTATTTTGGACATGGCGAGTGATGTTTCTGAATGGCATGGAGAATGCCTGGCTGCAAACATCGGTGGCTATCTTTGCTGTTATTTCGCACATATCCATTTCATATCACCTACGTAAAAATCATTTGTCTCAAGAAAGCGAACTTAAGGAATATTTGCTTCACCTTTCTTTAACCTTGCTTTGTCATTTCCACTCGAACAGTTTCAAATTAGAGCCAACGTTACTCGATGATCAAGCGTTATTTGGATATTGTGCACATCCATCCCCCCCTCGCTTGGCTGCTCGAGTTGCCATTCTGTTGCCACCCTCAATCCGTTGGCAGCAGAGTAAGGTTGGCCGCTGCCTTTCAAGTCAGTGCAGACTTCACTGGGCCGAACAGAACATTTTAATCCTGAAAAAAATCAAGATTAGGTTGATATTACTACCTAGTAGTAAGCTAATATTAGGTAGTACCTAATACAGTGATGGGCTGCCTGTGGCCTTCCATAGGTTTTTTTACTACAATGCCCATGCTCCCTAGTGCATAGTACATTTCACAATACATCAGACAGTTTAATTTCTGAATGTTCTGTTATCATACTTTCAAAAATGTCTCCCTCTAAAGTTCCACCAGTTGCTGTCCAATTGATAGGTGAAAGAAGGGCTTATTTTAAGAGGGGGAAATAGGTTAAGTGCAGTGAAATTCCATACTCACACCATGCTGGCCCTGGCTCAGAAGCACCAAAGAAATACATCTCAGGTTGAGCCTATTTAGGGTGCACATGGACTAGGACCAGAAATGTAAGTGTTCTTCCCATTAGTAAAATAACACCTGAAAAGTAATTATATGCCTGGTGTGATGGGTATATTGACTCACTAGTGTCTGTCCAGCTAGTGATTTTGGTTCATGATTGATGTCACACGAGTCCTCTTGTCACTTGTAACATTGGCTTGGTAGTGGCTTTTCTGAATGCTTCTTCCTAGTAGGGTCCTGCTCTCGACCAAACATGTGGCTGCACCGCCATTTTAGGAACTTGATTGGAACGCCCATCGTCCTGAGAAAGTACATTATCCTCGCTTCTGAGGGCATTCTGGAATTCCCACCATGCCCCAATGACTGCACCACTTCACATTTCCACCTAGCCCCAGGCCCTCAGAAATAGCCACAGGATTGTATTCAATAAGCTCATCTGAGCAGGGCATTAAGGGTGAGATGATGTAGTATTTGACTACTAAGACCTTGACATGCTCGTTGATCAACAGCCTCTCAAAAGCCCCTTTCAAATGGATGTGTCCTTCCAGGTATTCCTCATCTTTGACACTTGTTATCCAGCTTCAGCTGCTTCAGAAAAAGAGTTCGGCAGAGGGCGCTGTGCGTTGATGTCGTTGAGTCGGTATCCCTCGAAGGCCTCCGTCGAGGATGATGCCATCAAAGGCATATATAGCACGCACAGCGCCCGTTCGCTTCAGTTCTGTTATTCCATCCTCTTGCAACAGAGATGCAGAAGCTGTAATAGCACGGGAAATTCTACTAAGGGGTAGGATGGGAGGAAGATGAGGAATACGTGGGAAGAACATCCAGTTGAAAGAACGTTACCAGGGGTAAGTACCTTGTTCTTCGAATGGATTGTGTCCTCCCACATATTCCTCATCTTTGACAGACTCCCAAAGCAGTTTTAGGTTTGGGGGAGGGAGTAGAATTGGAATTCATAAATGTTCATGGATAGAATGAAGGACTGCCACGCCAAAAGAATCATACTGGCCAAGGGAATAATCCAGGGAATAATGTTTAGTGGACATGTGTTTGGAAGACCATGTTGCAGCTTCACAAATTGTTCTGATTGGTATGCCCCTCTGAAGGGCCATAGTTGTAGCCATGCCCCTGGTGGAATGAGCTCTTAAACCTTCAGTAGGGCCTTTTCCTGCGAGCCTGTAACATTCTGATATTATCAGAATGATGTACCTGTTTGGTAACAGCCTGACCTATCTTGTGTCCTGTATTTCCGATGAAAAGTTGGTCATCAATTCACAACTTAGAAATTCTGGAGATGTAAAAGCTTACCGCTCTCTGAGGGTCTAACCTATGAAGTCTTTACTCTTCCTTACAAGGATGAGGTGGGGGTTAGAAGGAAGGTAGAACATTTTTCGGACTCAAATGAAAGTACGAAATGATTTGGGGTAAAAAGGCGGGTTTGACCCTTAAAACAACCCGGTCCTTGTGGAAGATGGTAAAGGGTGGCTTGGATGAAAGTGCATGCAACTCGCTCACTCTGCGGGCTGATGTTAGAGCTACCAATAGGATTGTTTTGAAGGTTAATAACCTTAACAGACATGTGTGCAGAGAACACATTAGTGAGCCCCTTTAGGAATTGAGTCACCAGTGGAATTTTGAAATAGGAACATTCCTCTGATCAGCGCTTAAAAAATGGACAGCGCAGCCAAGTAGCCTTTAATGGTATCAATCTGGAGGCCCAGATTAACTAAGGATAGAAGAAAGTATAAAACATCCGGATCAACCATCTTTTCCTTGTACCAGTTGCAAAACGTATTCCAATGGTAACGGTAAAAAGACTTTGTTGCTGGCCTTCTGGCCAAAAGCAACACCTCCATTACATCACCACCAATCCTTGTATCTCAGCCTTTCAGATACCAAGCATGAAGGTTGAAATTCTTGACCTTGGGGTGGAGAACCAGACTTCCCTCTCGCGAGAGAAGGTCCTCTCTTTTTTGCGGAAGACGCGTCAGAGGACAGATGGACATGTCTAGAAAGTCTGGGTATCACGTCCTCCTGGCCCAATCCGGGGCAATTAGGATCATGTGATTCCCAAACCTTATCAACCTGCTGATTACATGAGGAATGACTGGGACTGGAGGAAATGCGTACAGGAGTGGAAACTCCCAGTCCACTACGAAAACGTCTCCTAGAGCTCCTCTCTGAGGAAATTCCCTCAAGCAATATCGTTCGCACTTCGGTCACAAACAGATCCACTTGAGGGGTTCCCCAAAGGGTGAAGATCGCATGGAGGACTTCCTGAGCTAGTTCCCACTTGTGGGAGACTGTGCACTGCCTGGACAGGAAGAGGCAAACCAGAAAATGGAGGGAGAATTCAGGCACTCTGAAATGGTATTGGGGGAGAACCTTCTGATTTGCAGTGTCAGTCTGTTTTTATATCTAATATTTATTTATTGTGCATTTGTAAGGCGCTTATACAGCAATCACTAGGAGGTGCACACACACATTCTAGTGTGATTAGATACATGCAAGACATTTTGAGTAGGGTAGGCCATTGTGGGTTTCAGGGTTGAGTTTGAAGTGTAGATACAACCAATGAAATAATGATTTTGGATATTGTGGGGATGTTGTGACGGCTTCATAGTGGCGACAGTGTATGGGCCATGGATAAATTTGTTGTGAGGAGATAATGATTATAGCTTTTTTGAGGATAAAAGCACTATTTCTACTTTTGAGTAAGGGTGTAAAGTGTGAAGCATATGCACTACTTGATGACAATATTGAGTATGATGAGTGTGAAGACAGCGATCTGGGGTTATCGTGCTAAATTGGTGATATAGAGATTCGGAAAAACGGATTCTGCAATTCTCTGGAATACCTTAATTGAGTTTGTCAGAAACAATTGACAAAACATTATTACAGTTTGATTCACAGTTGTCCTATTTCCTTGTTTATAGGAATTCTCTGGTAGTCTCTAGTGAGAACATAATGATAGTCCCTTACTGAGTTGCTCCTATACTTGCTTAATACCAGCCAACGCACTGAATCTTACATTCTATCACATTGTTCCTGATGAACTACCATTCTTTTTGCTGTATCCCTGTGTCTATGGAGAGTTTGGAAAAGACCAGGGTTCTCTTTCCTTGATTCATGACCTTTCTCTGAGATGCTACTTTCAAAATGTGTTTTTTTTTCTTCAGAATTCTAATCATCATTTGTTCAGTGCCCGTTCCCACTTCTCCCTCCTTAGAACCTTTCTGTAGACAGTCTGAAAACAGTTTTTATTCTCTGCTTGACTTAATGAACACCAGGAAAAATATTTCAAGTGGAAAAACATTTCTGAAATGTTATCGCTTTAAATTTTGGCCAGTGTTTGAGGTATGTGCGTTTACCCACTGCCTGGTAGTTTTCCATATTCTCCTTTTGGGTAGATTGCACCTGGTAAACACTACCGAAAGCAAATTAACTACTGTTGTGATGATGACACTTTCTTCTTGTTCTCTAGAGTGCCCAACCTAATACCATAGACTTTAATTTGTTTGCAGCAACTTGTACACTTTCAGTACTGCTCCTAACGAGACCTGTATTTCATCTAATCTCTTGCGAGGGGCCCCTAAAGAGTCTGGTGTTGCCTCCCCTTTTTATATACCACCATCTTAGTGGTTACTGTCCCTTTTTGCTCTTATCCATCAGCCCATTTCTTTGAGTGGTTTTTGGGACATGAAGAAGCCTTATGTCCTTTGCGTAGGCATGAATCAAGGCATTTGCTATTAGTGGTCTTTCATATGTGCAACTTGATTGACTTTCTCCTATGTTAACATCAAAAAGGGCATGTCTAATGTACGGAACTCATGGTGGCAACTGTAAAGACAGACATAAGTGATCACAGTTCAAGGGTGTTTATTAAACTGTATAATTGGTGAGAAAAATGACTAATCTTAGCCCAAATCTAAGATGGGAGCAAGCTACGACCATCAAATAATAATAATACAGTCCTAGTGGCGTCCTGTCAAATAAAAAGAGCCTATATTAAAAGAAACTATTGCCAATCCTTACAACGAAGTTACAAAATAGTGGAGGATAATGTTCCCAAGAAAAGAAAGAAGTGTGCACCAAATGATAAGTCAGGATGGTATGACTGGGGTCTACCTTCTGTGAAGACGCCGGCAGGGGGGTGTCTGTACTTCCGCTCTCTATATGGTAGAGGAGAGGCACAGAGGACCCCAGCCAAGATTCTCTATTATTGGTACGTGGTCGAGCAATCAATGCCTAGCTTCTCAGGAGGTGATGCAGGCTGGTTCTTAAGTACAGTGTAGTCCCCAAGCACCCACAAAGGAATGTCTGCACACTGTATTGGTTAAAACACAGCCTTTAAATAATTAATATTCAAAGGTATATACAATATCACGATAACGCACTGTGTGCTCGGAAAATCAACAATGGTAAATATATACAGTTCTAAAGTGGTACCACAAGGATTATTAGATCTCATTAAAGTGCATCAACTATACGGTCAAAATGTCACACAGATCAATAAAGAGGAAACCAGCAGTAGAGAGAGGATGGAAAGCAAGATGGTTGAACAATCGGCAGGATACTGGTCACTACTGTTAAACACAGCTCTGTGTGGAGATCCCCCCACCTGGGCAACCTGTAGGATAAAGATACAAGCCCAGTCCATATATTGTTCACACTAGACTTCCCAATAGTTCTGCAACCCCAAAGTACCTGGCATTGTAGCATTCCTCGTCGAGGAATCAACGGCCTTTCTTGAGTGCCCTCCCTTTAAGGCAGGAGTGACAGGTCGTCGAACGTCCGACGGAGAACAGGTCGAGCTACGACGGTGAAGTGGCCACGTCGTTCCTAGCGGTGCTCGTTGACTGGGAAGCGTAAATGTCCAGCAAGGGAGAGGCATGCAGGGCACCTCGGTGGCGATAGTTCTGGACCGCAAAGAGTTTGAAGAACTGTGGCCCAGCAAGGGCGTCGTCTTTGTGGTCTTTGGGTGGTGGGAAACCCACCGGCAGATGCTGCTTGGTGTGTCAACGGTCAGGCCTTCTCCAGCAGGATACAGCGGCGACGATGCAAACGAGATAGTCCTTGGATCAAAGAAGTTCTTAGGCAAACGGGAGCACGGCGGCTCCGGTCGGCAACAGTCTGGGCGCTTCTCCTTGGAGTTCCGCAGCAGTCTCCGTATCGGGTCGGCAGCCTGTGGGAGCTTTGGCAAAGATCAGCTGGTGCACGATGGTCCCTCGTAGCTCGGGAAGAGGGCGCCTTACCAGGTCCTCTATGGGTCAGTCCTTGGAGGCAAAGCAGCTTTCAGATTGTGAAGGAGAGCAACAGCAATTCTTCTCGTCCAGCATGGCTTCAAGGTCAAGCTTCAGTTACTCGTTGTAGTGGACTTCAGCTTCTGAACACGATTCCTAGCAGTGAGAGGTCCCCAGATATACTGTTGATCTCCCATTCATTCTGCTCGATCATACTCAAGCATCCAATCACGACTAAGGGCATTCAGGCAGGCAGGCAGCCAATCAGGCACACGCTGCATTCAGGCCATTCACTTCTCTCAGACACTCGCAACAAGTTATGTGTATTGGAACAAGTACCGAGCCATTCAACACGCCACACTGCATTCATACCGGTTTCGGGCAGGGCTGTCTCAGTCATTGTGTCAACCACTAGATACTAGACACCCACAACATAGAATGCGTATTCATCACACACTCCATTCACCCAGGTCCCACCCACAGGCGTACCCACAACATACGGTCGATGAGAAGGCTCCAGCCAGTCTGGTTGGCACTTCCCCCACACTACCATATATGGAACTTCCACCCAACAGCCAGTCAGCGGGAAGGGACAGAGTCAGGCCTTCCCGGGACTTCGGGAAGATCAAGGTAAAAGGCGATGGAAGGCAAGAGGCCATGGGGGCCATTTTGTCTCCATCAGGAATCTACCGATTCAAATGACAGGGCCTGGGCATCCCAAAATGGAGGACGCTCAGGGCGCCAGTCAATTCAGCATGGAGCTGCCACCAGCCCGTACCCTGCTCTGTGGGTCACACACAGGTGCCCAAAAACATACACTAGGGGCACAGGGTTGCACCCCTACCCATGGGTGCCATAAGGGTATCCCATGGGTCTGTTCACCAACCAAAAGAGAGAGCTGCAGCACCAGGAGTCCCACATGAACTTCTGCATGGAAAACACGACAGAACACACTATAAAAAGCAGTAAAGGACAAGGACAAGGATACAGAGGCCCTGTCCCTCCGATGCATTTCCAGCATCACACCTTCCCCACATTTTTAGCATGGCACAAGGCAGGACCTTTGAGCACCCCACACTCCTGGGCCTCGCAGCAGGAGGCTACAGTTCCTTTCAACAATGCCAGGACCTTCTTAGGCCAAGTCTGTTTCCTAAAGTTTCTTGCCTTAGGAGGCCTGCTGGACCATAAACAAGAAACAAACAAAAGTGTCTTTGGTAATCTTTCACGTTGGGCGATTGCTCTTCGACCCTTCGATCCCCCTCAGTCGGACTCTGATCCTTCTTGCAAAGTTAGCCAGTGGTCGAAGTGTACGAAAAGAAGTAGTGGAACTATGTTCCCTGCTGGCCTGCCTCCGCTCTCCACAAACCCCATCGCCACACCTCCTCTGACACACAATCCAAATCCCCAAACAAACACACCTGCTCTTTATGAGAATGTTCAGTGCAGTGCACTGAAGTGCAAGCTTCAACTTCTTCCTACAATTTTATTTTAAAACTAAACCATTCCAGAACCGTTTCTTTTTAAAATAAAAGTATAGGAACAGTGAAACTTAAAAATAAAAAGTATAGGAGCACCGCTCCCAACTGCTCCTGCCCACTTCGACCTCTGAAGTTAGCCTCCCTCAGTCGGGTTCACTACAGCCTTTCACTCAAAACATAACTTTCAAAAAGTCTCAATGTCTTCGCAGGCATCCCTCTGTCGGGTTCACATTTGCCCAATATCAAAGTTCACAATCTCATATGAAAGTGTGGTTCCCTTCCCCTAGCTTTCTCCTGGCATCCCTCTGTCAGGTTCACAATTGCCACAATTCACACAACCCCTTAAGTTCATCCCTTTTCCTAAATGTGGGTCTTATCCCCCAGTCAGGCTTCCCTTAAAGCCTCCAGCCAGCCTTCACACAGTTGTATTAATACCTTGTTCTGAGGTGCATCACTGGTAACCCTGATTTGTAGGCATCCCTCAATTGGATTCACATTTGCCAATTTCACAGTTCACTCAGTTTTCTTCAATGTGTCAAAGACTTTCGAGTGTACAAGGGGTTTTGCTGAACCCTCATAGGACCCCTCTGACACTTCACACCGGCCTCTACTAAGGGCTCTTGCTATTTTCAGTTTCAACAAAGGGGACCAACCGGTGTCCTTCACATGAGCACCGACGTGGCGCCATACCACTCTGCTGCTGGTCTGTCACTGGGTTTTCATACAGGTCAGTTCCCCTTCTTCCGGGCTCAGACGTTCTCCCTCTCAGGATCTCCCTCTGCCAGGAACAGACCACCAGGTCCCCCTCAGCTGCAGGAGTCTCAATGGGGATGTGTCCCGAAGTCAGGGCCTCATCGCTTGCCCCTCAGCGACCTGGGCTTGCCTGCTGGGCCCAGGGGTGGAGTACTGGTGTGGCACCGCCAGGAGATATCAACTGCCACTGGTTTTGCCACTTGGAGGTTCAGGTCTCTCCACTCACTGCAGCCTCTCCTGCATTCAAAAGTCCAGTGTCGTGGTTCACTCCTCCTGGTCTCCCAAGGTCTCTGCAGCTTAACTGATCTTCCTTCCAGCATCCCGAGCTGGCTCCAAGTGTGATCTCCTGCTCGGCCTTTTATACTTCCTGGGAGTCTCAAGTTGAGTCAGGTGTGGGTAGTTAGAAAAGGAGGCCTGACCTTGCCTGGCCTCATTAGCGGGACAGTTCAGTCTTCGTATGGCATAGTCGTTCTTCTGTCTCTCAGCTGTGTTGTTAGAGGTCTTCATTCTTGCAGCTCCCCTCTTCCTTGTCTGTGTTTGTAGAGAAAGCCAGTGTGGAGGGATTGTGGGAGTTGCGGTTTTTCAGATTAATTAGAGAAAAACTGAGTAGGGTTTTGTCAAAATAAACAGAGTGAGTGTGCAACGTTAAATAAATGGGTTGGTGTGGTTTTACAGAATGGTATGGGGGCATAATGGAACTGGTTTGACAATATTCTATTTCAGCTGAAAGAATGTCGTGTAGGGGCATATCTGAGACAATGGAATAGTCCTGCAGTTGTAATACCCAAGATGGTAATTGCATTTTCTTTCTTCTGGTTCTCCCACACCTCTTTTCTGAGTTGGAACTTGTTGGAATTAGTAGGGAGGGGGCTACCGGTATAGGATTTAGAATAACCTATAAAGGTGGAGGAAATGTCAAAAGGGGGAATACTGCATCTCGCCATCGGATGTCTCACCCCCATTCCCTGAGGAGCCCTCTCTCAGCTGATCCTCCCGCACTTGCCCACCCCCAAAGTCTGGATCCAAGGGTGATGGCCCTGCCCTGGCCACCTGAGAAAGAGATCCCCAGGGTTCAGAAATGTGACACCTTCAGGTATCTCACACTAGACAGAATCCCAAAATGTACTCGAACCTGGGGCCCCTTTGTGGATTGAAGGCAATGAAGACCTAATCTTTGGAGGGAGGGGGTTGAGTGTAGCCACAACCATCCACCACGTCATGCTTTCATATGTGTTGAATTGTGTTTGATTTAGTTGGTGAGGGTTGCATTACGCTGAGTGTAATTAATGTTACAGACTCATTTGTGACCCTTTTTCTTTCTTTTTCTTTTCTTCTCATTTGGGGGCGGGGGGGTCTTGTTACAATGTTAAAAGAAATGTCAATGTCGCATTGTACCTTAATTGAGCTACTTGTTGACCTATAAACTCCTGCTTGTATGTCGAGATTTAAATACAATTTGTTTTGCAAAAATAAAATAAAAAGGTCATGTATGAGGTTACTGGAGGCAGTGAGCCTCGTCTGCACCTTTAAATAAACCGGTGGTAGAACTTGTTTACCTGCTGTCTTTCCAGGATGCTTGAGTCTTCATCTGTGAGATCTATGGTGGTCTTCCAATCCCTGGAGTTTGGTGTTCCACGTTAAATTCAAAGGTTGCTACTTGCTTAGTAGCTGCTGGCCACTATGTCTGCTCTCCAGTTCAGGTTGGCATGTGTGTTGTCATTCTACTTGCCCCTTGTAATTTCTGGGCTGAGCTTCCTCAGTCTGTCTCTTTGCTGCTGAATGACTCATCTATCCATCTAAGGGGTCCATCTTTCGTATAGCAGCTTCTCTGTAATTGAATCTACCTAATGGTGGGGTTCATGGCGAGGGTATCACAAGACAATTTGGAGTCTAGAGAATATAATTCAATGAGGTTTATTTTTACAAAGTAAACATATCAAGGGTGTAGGTTACACATCAAACATGGTATATGGTGTTAAAAGAAAACAATAGTGAGCAATTCCAACTTGCTTAAGGACCATCAGTTCATCAGTCCATCACTGTGGTGGTAGGAAATCTACTAGCAGGGAGCCCCTTGTCTTGGGCACTTACATTTTCATTACCATCCTCACTCTTTCCCCTTAGCTCTGCTGTTTAACTCTCTTCCTTTAAACTAAACCGGTAACAGACTTAACCGGCCTACCGTAATGGAGCGGAATAGGATCCCTTCCTCCAGTAATGCCATAGCAACCAACGGTTCACTGTGACAGTATGCCCCCTCCCCAGTTTCGGACAAGCTGGCTTCCACGGGTGAGTCACTTGAAACTTCTTGCGTAGTCGAGGGGCATGGATGTGTGAGGCAGGTTTCCAAGTTCTTTCCCATGGAGAGAACCCCTTTCCACTCTACTAGGTACTGAAGTCACAGATCTTGGATACCTTATCTTGTCCTTCAGTTGGAGATTGGTTCCTTTTATGGAAACGGTTCTGTCGTGAAAATCCATTGGTGAGACACTGAGATGTAAGCGAAAGAGGTCTCTAAGGAAAACCACCTGAGGAGTGGATGGGATTTCGGGTAATGGAGAGAAATGAGCCATCTACGTAAAAAAGAGTCTATGGTTATCTAAATAGCAGTGCACCTCACCCATGGTGGTAGGTCAACCACAGAATCGGTGTAAATGTAGTGAAGGTCCCTTAGGAATAGACGACTGTTACAACCTGCCAATAGGTTTGGCACTGAGGTATTTGCACTGAGCACAGGTTGAACATGCAGATACGTAATCCTTGACATCCTTCTTAATGAAAGGCTGCCTAAACGTATGTGACACCAGTTCATAGGTGGCTGTCCTCTCCCGGTGCCCCAAAGTCTTGCTATCATGTGACCAAAAAAGTACTTGCTGTTGTAAGTTCAGAGTGGATACAATGAGAAGGTTTACAGAAAACTGAAGCCCTTTGACCTCCTGGAACCGCAGGTTCTTGGGTGGCTTCTGCAGTGACGGGTATTCCATGGAGGACTCTTTGATCTTATTGAGGAATGTGGTTACATTGAATATGAATTATTTGTCAGCGATTGTCTTCTTTGTTGTCTGACCAATGACCTGGGGTTAAGGTGGGTACATGACACACCATGTGCTTGTGTGTAGAGCTTAATGCTGGAGATTGGTTGTTCTTTTTATAGGATTCTTGTTGTGATTCAGGGTAGAGAAGTGTAAACATTTTTATGGTTGTGTATGGGTGCTTTCAGGTATCTGAGAGTGTTCATCAAGGCAGGCGAGTGGTGTTTAAGTGGTGCTTAGACTAACTTTTTGTAAAAGTTGCTTTAAGTACTTTTGCATGCATGGAAGTCATTCGCTTAATGCTGCCAGTTGCGCATATAAATGACTGGTTTTGGGAGGTCTTGTCAGCGGATGGTGTTGGGAAGGTGTGTGTGGACCATAGTGTGTGGTGCTAAAAACAGCTGTAGATGAGTAGTGTTTGGAGTGAATGTGTCTAAGGGATGCTGCTTGTGGCTGTGGGTGAGTTGAGCTGGGAGTGACTGTAGGTTAGTGGTTCTGAAATTGGCAGTTATTGAACATGGTTAATCCTTTACGTGATGCTGTTCCTTTTATGGCTAACCTGATTAACTCCAAAATTACTGTGCTACTCTGCAGACAGTTTGTCTTGTTAAAATATAATATCTTGAACTATTGATGGCGCTATTTTACCGAGGCCCACAGGGATCAAAATAAGGATTTGGTGAACAGGAGCTAAAAGCAGCACCTGCATATCTGGCATCGCCCAGTAAGCAGGAGCTACTTGGGGGAAACAAGGAGCTAGTTCATAGAGAGTTGTAAATCTTACTTCTGCATGGGAGACAAACTATAGCTTCTCTCCATTATATATGACCCATTATGGTTTAAATGTGTTCTAGATGTATTCCAAGGCTCCCTTGGTCAGAATCTGATTCACTTAGAGTTAATGTCAGACATGTATGTTTCCATGGCACAAGTTGTCCTGGGGAGGCAAACCGAGGGACCGGCCAGCATCCTATAGACCGATTTCCTTGTGGATTCAGCGTTTAAGATCTTGGTACAGGCTATTCTAGGAAGACAAGAGTCTTGTGTCCAAAGTGCAAACATCGTTTTTTCCCTATTCAGATGGGCTTCAGGCCAGGCCTGGGAACAGCACAGCAAGTCATGAACCTTTATTTGGTAATAGCACACTCAATGTTCATCAAGGAGGAGGCTATCTTTTTGGCTTCATGGATCTGAGTACAGCGTTTGATATGGTCAACCGTACTAGGTTGTGGAGTGTACAGATTGCCCAGATGCTTTGGTGGATATAATGGATAGATCGCACCACTCTACAGTGGCCCAAGTTAGGAGTTGAGGCGGTGGACAAGGCTCCCCACTTTCCAGGTGTAATATGTGGTGTGCCAAGGCTGCGTCCTGGCTCCCTTGTTTTTCTATCTTTATACGAATGGCTTATATGAACATCTACTGAAATCCTTCTCTGACTTGCCTATGCTGACGAAGCAGTCTTACTAGCCTACACCCCCAGATCATTACAACGCTTGGTCGATGATTACACTTGCTTCATGAACACT
This sequence comes from Ambystoma mexicanum, assembly GCF_040938575.1. NCBI lineage: Eukaryota > Metazoa > Chordata > Amphibia > Caudata > Ambystomatidae > Ambystoma > Ambystoma mexicanum. The sequence goes on along the minus strand of NC_090939.1, from coordinate 82,465,698 downwards.
CTAGGGCATAAGATAACTGCCCGGAAATCGGCAGTTATTGTGTGTTGTAAGAGGAGGAAGCCTCCCCCAAGGTATTCAACTATCACCTGTAAAGGGGGGCCAATCCCAAGAGTGAATCATTTGGATTATCTGGGAGTGAGATTCTGCAGATTTTGGGGCAGGTGCACAAGTGGAGAAGCAGTCATAAAGATGTAAGCAGGCCATTGGGTGGTTAACCAGAGCTCTGGGCTCGTTTAAAGAGAAGCCGATAGAATTTGTGTTGAAAGTTTGGTTTGGGACGAAATGTCAGAATAAAAATAACCGACCCCACCAAAAGACCTAAAACACACACCACCAAAAGTTCTAACTACCAAATGTTCGAACTTTTCGTGGTATGTGTGTAGGTGTTTCAATGGGGTCGTTATGGAGCTAGAGGGGTGTCCCCCGCAAAACCCTGCTTACTATACTATACACTATAGTGAGCAGGGTGTTGCGGGGGACACCCCCTCAGCTCACCCGAGCAAACAAAACATTATTTTTTGGAAAAGCTGGGGGCTGGGGACACCCCTGCAACTGCCCAAAGAAAAAAAGAAAAAAAAAAAAAAAGAGGACCCTGCAGCGCCGGTTCCTGATCACGGAAGTGAAAGGGAACCAGCGCTCCAGGGACACAGCGCGAAGGAAGGAAAGGTAAGTAGGGTGGTGGGGGTATGTTGGGGGTGTGGTTGGGGGGGTGTTGTGGGTGTGGGTGGGGGTGTATGTATGGATTATATTCTATTGGATGTTCGCATGGGAAATGTACGAACATTTGTAGTGTGTACATTTCCCATGCAAACATTTCCGTTGCAGACTTTTCCGCGACGCAAAAATCACACAGATCTGAAAGTATACCATGGCAAAGCCACTTCTGTGGCACAATATGGTATGGAGATGTGGGGCTTTGGTAAGCTGGAGCCCATTCAAGTGGGTGAGAAATAAAATTTTAAGAGCATTTTGGGGCTGCCTGGGTCTACCCCCAATTTTGTAGTTCAAGAGCTTGGCTGCTGGTTGTTGGGTGATCTGGCCGCATCCTTACTGGTCAGCCATTGGCTGAGGATTTGGGGGAACACTAAAGCTTTTTTGACCCAGGAATTAATGAGCTACCTGGTGTCCAGAGACCTCTATTCAAATATCCCATGGCTCAGATATGTAAAAACGGAGTTGGCCAGAGCAGGAGTAGACTATCATTTTCATAGGTCAACTTTGCTGCCTCTCACAGCTTCAAAGTCTGCGAGAGCAAAAGCGTCCCAGTCTCTCCTGGTCAGTAGAGAGTCTTTGGAGCTCAGGAAGCCAGCTAACAGGACTCATCTGATAATCACGTCGCCGGGCCTTCAATAATATCTGTGCCGGGCTAATTACCCGTCCCAGCACTTTCTTATGTCAAGAACCCGTTTTAACTATATACATCTGAGAGCTGTGACTTCAGTTTGTTCTAAAGGGAGGGTGGATCAATAATGTCCCTTCTGTGGGGCATCTAAAGAAGACCTGGCTCATTTATTCTTGTTTTGTCCTACCTTCTTTCTGATCAGGGATCAAACAGTGAAGCCCGTTTTGCAGGGCCAGGGCTTGCGATGTTATGAGCCTGCTCAGTATTATCTGTTATGGGCAGATTCGGTTCAGGTGGGATGAGCTGGTTTGATGTTCCCAAAGTGTGTCTTATCATTAAGAGAACTCCTGTTAAATTGTGACTGTTCATGATTTCACAGTTTTGTTCATAAGCTTTTAGGATGAGTTTTTTAATGTTTTATGGATATTATGATGTCATTTGTTGTGTGTTTATGGTATGCTATGTCCATAGTTAAATCTGATGTTTGTGACAAGCTAACCAGGCTCTTCTAAACTGCAAGCAGGAACTGAATAGCTTCTAGCAATTTTGAACCTTCGTCCTGGGTAGACTGTGGCAATGTCCCAGGATGGAGGCTAGAGGACGGGACAGGGGTGAGGCTCAAGGCCAAGGACTGCCACCCACTTAGTGATGTGGGCTCCATAGGGGGTATACTGAGGATCCATCACGTCTACCAGCCTATTCCTATCATTATGTGTGTAGAAAGCCTCCCTGACAAAATGTAGCACAATAAGAACTGAAAGCCATGACTGCTCAATTGATGCTTCATATTGCTCTAGGTAGAAACAAGCCACTACAATATAACAGGCACGGGTGATTCTACCATTTATTCCCCGTACCTCAGTACCTGATGCCATTTAGATGAGTAATCTTGCCGAGATATCGGTTCATGTCTGCCCTGTATCTGTGAAAGACCCGTTTAACACAGATCTCTGCAGTCCATGCTTTTTTAAATAATCTTTTTGTTTGCCAGCTGAAAACACAAAATTCTTTTTTGGTACAGTTATGAGAATTCATCTGTATCAGAAAACACTACGAAAATTGAATATGAGACACTTAGAATGTGCACACCTCTATAACAATGGGCCTTTAAGCCAAGGCCACTTCATATATAGCTCTAACATGTATTCCCTTACGTTTAGCCATGGCCAGGTTCACCAGCTCTTTGGTGTTGAAACTGAGGAAGTGATTGCTGGTAAATGCTAGGCTGATTGCTCTGGGGCAAGTCCAGAAGTCATATGTGAAATATTGCCATATCCTGAAATTCGTTACTTGAGTCGCACCTGTTGTTGGAAGATTTTATCAGTACAACCGTACATTTAATCGTTTTTATATATCCATGCTTGCAAATAAAAAGTAATAGCTACTTCACACTGTATGTACGTTGTTTTCTTCGTTGACCCTTATGCCCACTGCTGCTACTACTCAGGTCTGAAATATCCACTTTACTACCTGGGAAAGGTCAAAATTGTACGGTTTCTGGGATGCTTGAGGGCGAATTTGGTGGAGGCTATGGACATTTGAGGTATTGCCGTAAGGAATATTTGTTCATCTTATTTAATGCATTACATTGAGTGAGAAGTTCCCATCATGTGTAATTTCATTGTTAATTGTTGTGTCAACTGTAATGTCCTTCTACCACCAATGATTGTGACGACCCGACTAACATGGTCTTACAAAGGAAAGCCACCTTTGGGCTGGAAAGGGGAGTACTTGAAGGAGAAATATCAATATTATGGAAAGGAATGATATAGAATAAGAATAAAGCAATTAATTAGGTCTTCACCTGTGTAACATATCCTTTCCCCTCAGGCTGTGAGGAAAATATGACATGTTCCTGTGATGAAATGAAGATGGGGTATTGCATGGAATTTTTTGTATCTGCTGTAGACATGTTTACTCCTACGACCCGTCCCCATTCCTCCATACTTATGGGACATTCCTCCGTCCTGTGGGACGGGACCAGAGCAATTTGCAAAAAGCATCACATTTTTCAAAAATGTGTCCTTCCCTTTTTACACCGGTTACTGCACGTGGCCGTAACCCCGCCCTCCTGTATTGCTCGCCAAGAGTGCACGGACAGTTATTTATCACCAGTACATTTGCAGAGCAGAGCAAATACTTTGAACGTAGGTAGACGGAGCAATAACTCACAACCAGACACGCAGTTAGCAAAATAATGAGCACTTATACGGCTATTTATTCATAGCTAAGAAGCAACAAGTGATAAAACAAATAATTCACAGAAAAGATAGAGAATTAAAGAGAAAATACATCACCATGGGCATAACTGAATCCCTCATCTCGCCAGAAGCATCTGGAAGACCCCGGTAACAGCCAGGCAGAGAGCACAACAGCCCACAGGAAGGTCGGAACAAGGCGTCCCCCCTTCGACTGAGGTCTTTGTGTTTTTTCCACCTGACCTTTCCAGAGCTCCGCATATATGCCCTCCTGAAAAAGGGGTGGCAATTTCTAGAACCTTCTGGCATTAGAGCTTGCGCATTGCTGAGGGACTGGTGGTTGCCGGCCGGGTCAACCGACAGTAACCCCAAGGAGCAAAGCTTCCCTCTTCTAAAGCACCACGGAAAACAATTCCATAGATCTTGGCGCAAGTATAGCAAGACATAAAACCTTTTTATATCGGGTATCAGCCTGCACCTGTATATTCTCGCTTTCCCAGTGCTGTGTCCTTGGCTGAGGCCTGCATAGCAGGCTCAGCAACGAATAACATTGAAAGCATGTTTTTTAGCAAAGCAAGTGCAGCTTTTCACTGAGGCAATGGAATAAATATGCATTATAGCTCTGAGTGCCCCCAGAATGCACTGCGCATCAGCGCCATGTTTTAGCTCAAGCATCACACCTCCTTAGCTCCGCCCAGCGCATTGCCCATCAGTCCTTTTCTCTGCTCGATCAGGACTGGACGCACTTGCATCTTTGGAAGATTTTTTCCTTCCAGTGTCCTTCTCTCCTGCTTCGGTTTAGCGGTAGTGTGTAGTCCATCTATGCCATTTCAGTTAGATTTTTCTAATTGTTCTTCATGTGACCGACTCTTCGCTAGGGCGGATTCCCATCCTCTTTGTTTAGAGTGTTTGGGTCCGGACCACCGTTGGGACTCGTGCTTTTATTGGGATTCCGTTTCTGTCCAGGCGCTTCAACGTCGTTTAGAGCGGTGGGCGGAGGTGTTTCAGCGCACTCCCCCTACGCACTTTCAAACTTTCATCAACGATAAGAAGAAACGCCCGGAGAGTTCTTTACTTTTTCGAGCACCCCAGCAGGGGACTCCTTCCCCGGGTCTTCCCGGTCCTGGAGGAGCGCCAAAAGCTCTGTTACCGGGGCTTGCCCTGTGGTGCCTTCTAGGCCTAAAAAGTATACCGGCGTTTTATCCGAGGGCCTCCGTAAGGGGTCTATTGACACCGGATTATAATCCGAGGCCCCTACTGTGGGGGCTGTTTGTGGGCCCAGTTCTACTGAGTAGGCAGGTCCCGGAGCTTGCTTCGAGGTCTCCTTGTCTGGAGCTTCCCGTAAAGACACCTGGGTATGCCCTGAGGCCTCCCTGGAGGTTTTCTGTACCGAACTAAAGTTTGAGGCCCTTTGTGAAGGGGCTTTTACCGGGCTCAGATGTGGGATTGGGCGTTTCAGCATGGCATCTGGCTGGTGACAGTACACATCCCGGGTCAGCTGAATGTTACTGCGGATGCCCTCAGCCGACGAACAATGGTCAGCTACGAGTGGGAACTGAACTCGGAGGTCCTCTTGCAAATCTTCCAGTGTTGGGGCACTCCAGAAGTGGACCTCTTCGCAACGTCGTGAAACAGGAAACTCCCCCTGTATTCCTCCAGGAACGGGCTGGGAGCCTCCTCTCTGGGGGATGTCCTCGAAATTCCCTGGCACAACATGAGGGCCTATGCTTTCCCGCCTCTGCCTCTGATTCATCGGACACTTTGCAAGCTGAGGGGCACCGTGAGCTGTTCTCTTCTGCTCATAGCACCGTGGTGGTCGGCCAGGTTTTGGTTTTCAGAGCTTCAGCATCTGTCGGTGTGTGCTCCGATCAGGCTTCCGTTAGTTCCTGACCTGCTTCACCAGAGAGGTCGGCAGCTGTGGCACCCCTCCCCACAATCGTTTAGCTTGGCGGCATGGTGCCTGAGTTCAGATCGTTAGAACACCTCAACTTGTCTGCTGATAACATGCGCATTATTCAGGCAGCCAGGAAGCCCTCGACGAGATCTCAATACAGGAGCAATGGCTTTCGGTTCTGCCACTGGTGCTTAGTCAGACAGCTGGACCCCAGGGGGGCTACGATCGACGTGGTGCTGTCCTTCGTCTCTCATCTAGCAGAATCGTGCATTCATGTCTTGTCATGCAGGATTTATCTTCGGTGGTTGCCGCATACCTATCCACGGACAGTGCTCTTTTTCGCTGCCAAATCCAGTGGTTAAAAGGCACTTTGCGGGTCTCATGCGTCTTTACCCTCCTGTTCGCAAACCGCATCCGACGTGGGATCTGAACATAGTCCTTACGGCCTTGTGCCATAAGCCCTTTGAGCCAATGGCTACTGTAGACCTTAAGCAGCTTTCATGGAAAGTGTCCTTCTTGGTCGCTGTGACTTCGGCAAGACGTGCAAGTGAGCTCCAGGCCTTGTCGGTGGAGCATCCTTTCCTGGTTTTTCATAAGGATAAGGTTGTCCTGAGGTCGAATCCTTCTTTCCTTCCAAAAGTGGTCTCTGATTTTCATCTGAATCAGTCAATCTCCTTGCCTGTCTTTTTTTCCAAATCCAGGCTGAGAGGGTTTTGCATTGCCTGGATGTTAGAAAAGCTCTTAAGTTTTATCTGGACAGAGCATCTGAATTTAGGAGTTCTTCTCAGCTCCTGGTGACCTTCGGTAATCCGCAGGGTAAACCAGCCTCCAAAGCAACTATCTCCAGATGGATCGCTGCCTGTATTATGGAGTCTTACGCTGTTCAAGGTCTTCAACCTCCAAAGGGGGTTCTTGCACATCTGGTACGGGGCAAGGCAGCTGCTGTTGCCTTTCAAAAGTATGTCCCCTGGGAGACCATCACAAATACGGCTACCTTGGCCTCCCTATCGGCTTTTTGTAAACACTACTGTTTGGATTGTTTTTGAAGGTTTGTCACAGTATATTGACAATGCAATCAAACAGCAAGTTCTAGTACTCCCATCCAAAATCCGAGACAGCATGCAGGTGCTACAGCTTTTGTCTGACATAGAATGGCGAGAAGGATATCTTCCCGCAATAATGGATGTGACAGCTTTATATACATCTATCAATTATGATCTAGCGATAAAAACTTTTGATTACACCTATCGAGAATTTTCAGTCTTATCGATTGCATGTTGAGATGCTCAACATTTTCCTTAAATTCACTCTTGTCAACAAAGTTTTTCTCTTTGCAGATACGGATTATGTTCAAACCAAGGGAGTGGCTATGGGGGCTAAATATGCACCATCTTTGGCCAATCTCTTTATGGCTCAATATGAATAGACACACACTGTAAACAATAATGAATTTGTGAACAATGTAATTATGTGGAGATTATATATAAATCATATTCTTGTTATATGGCATGGCTCATCTGAATCCTTTGAGAGGTATACACAATACTTGAATGATAATATGTTTGGCATCACACTAACAGGTCATTGTGACCACACCTTCATAGACTTCCTTAACCTTCTTATCTACATTTCAGAGGGTAAAATAGAAACCAAGACATTTCGTAAGACCACTGAGGTCAACTCCACATTGCATGCAGGGAGATGCCATTGTAAATCAACCATTAATAACACACCGGGAGGGGAGTTCTGCCGAGCACGCCAAAACTGTAGTGAAGAATCACATTTCGACAAAGAATGCCATCTCTTGACCAAAAGGTTTCCACTCAGTGTTGTCAACAGAACACACCACAAAAATCAAACAACAAGACAGAACAACCATGTTCCAGATTAATTGCAAAGTGGACAAAGCCCATAGGAATATTGACATTATTACCAAATACTCTAAAGATGCGTATATACTCTACAAAATAGTGCAAAGGCATTGGAATAGCTTACTTATGGACTCTGATTTGCGTCCCTATTTGGACAACAAACCCAAGTGTGTTTTCACTAAAACACCTACTATTGGAAATAAGCTTTGTCCCTCATTCAGTCGGACCAGTGGAAGCGATTGGCTGAGAACTGTGACAGGCTTCCACAAATGTGCTACCTGCAGCATGTGCAGGTATGCCCATTCAGATTGTCATCAATACACTGACAAAGAGGGTACAAAGATTAAGATCAGAAATTTCAGGAACTGCAGAACGACTTTTGTGGTATATGCCATTATCTGTGTTTGTTAAAAATGTTATGTTGGGAGCACCATTAGACAATTACGTGTTAAAATTAGAGAACACATGGCAAGCTTGAACAGCCAAGACCACAAGTTGCTGCTTGTAGCCTATTGTCAGTAATCGCACCAGATGGCAAATGAGAACGATTTTAGGTTCGTAGGACTTATGAGGGCCAAATGTGGAAAAAGAGGAGGAGATTTGAAACTAAAACTGCGACATATGGAGTCAAGATTTATTTTATTTACGGTGTGTTAAAAAGAAAAGCAACACAGAGCATGAGATTAATGTTTTCCTGTAAGTATCAAGATTATGGATCGAGTTATGTCAATACTTATATTAATTGCTATAAAGTTTAAGGGTTGTGTGTGGCACCCAATTAGCAATTGCCAGCCTCATCACACAATAACGTGGTGCAAGTTATACACCCAGTACTCCTATCGCAAGTGATAACAATCACAAGCGATAACAATCACAGGCTAGTCCATAAATATGTTGATGCACTCGTCCAACTCTGCATAATATGAGATTACTGTAGGGTCAGCAGTTAACCTACCTGTATAACAAATCAAATATTAGTGAGGACAACATGAATTGCAGCCATCAGTAGTATATACCATCTACCACATAACACAAGGCGCTTTTCCATAAAATGATATCAGCGAATAAACCTGAATACCGTAATACCATTCATACCGAGTATGCTAATTAGCTGGAATGCCATATGCCGATGCGTGCCACATCACACGGATGACGCATGACATCAGCATACATCCCCAATATACTTACCATTCATTGCCAGCACACAACGGCAATTGCCAACCGATTTATCATGAGCCTGAACTTTAACCAGGCTAAACTAAGCATTTGCATGGAGTATGCTGCACAACTGTGACCCCACACGCTCGTGCATGTGACATCACGCGCAGGCTTTGCTACATAAATGAACAATCAATATGGTGCCAGCGTGCCATAGACGCGTGTGGTTCCCGGGAATATCGAAGACTACCAAGGAAAGCAGGATGGGAACTCAACTGAGACTGCTGACAGGATCAGCCACCTAATAAGGATTAGATACTATGGTCTTTCCTTGCCATAATACAGTGCACATACTATGCACTGTAACAGCGCAGAGACTAGGCGTTAATGAGACTACTTTATCACTAATGATGTGATTCACTGAGACCCATCCAGACTGATTATGGCATCTTGGGTTTTACAGGACCACATTTCTGCCAGAACAGGCTACTATGTAGAAATTAGGGACCAGTACAGAATGAATAAGATACCAATGGAGGTAAGGGACATAAATACTCTTTGTAGTCACCCACACCATACGGAAATGAAAATCCAATGACACTTAGCCCTCTCTATGATATATATATTTTACAGTATCTTACAGAAGGTGTAAAATAGATGATTAAAAGATAATATTGGACCTTAGAGATCAAGAGATGCAGTTCGAATGGGTAAGTGACCCAATTCAGCATCCTATATAGTGATCAAATGAAATGTATGTAAGCAACATAGAGACCGTACCAAGACCTAAACCAGTCGATTTCTTGTTTACTCATAGGGAACCACACCTGAGTCTAATTGGTCAGATCAATTATAATTATATATATCACATGAGAGAAACTCACCATGAATGCTGCAATCGGGTGGCACTACACAACACATTCCACAGAACCCCCATCTTTCGCCAACTAGACACTAGTAAGGCAACCACTCACATCTCCAATTTATACATTTGAGAAATGTGACCTCTTTACCTGCCACAGGTTAACGGTGCTCCAAACAACCTCTCTAAAAGTATATGAGCAGAAATCACTGTGTTTAATTATGCTGATGAAATTAATATCAAAAAATCTTTGTCATTTGAATGACACCATATTCTTGTCTATTTTCTCTTATTTTTCAACTACCTGTCCTTTATAATGAATTGGTATGTAACATTATTTATATGTTTATTTCAATTTTACTTTCGGATACTGCAATCGTATGTTACTTTTTGGAGACAAATCTGCACGATTTAACAGCCTTGAAAATGACCCAGTGTCGTCACAGGTGTCGGCTGTCAAGAGGCTAAATCAAGCACACAACGAAATCTGATTTTGTACATTTCTGTATTGTACACAAATTATTTTGTAAAGTGCGACTCACCAGCACAACACAGTCAGCTATCTTTTACAGTGAGCGGTTCAGGGCAATACCTCCCGGTGCTGGGGACGCAGCTAATCAACCCATAATACTAACGGCCCAAGCGCACCAACAAACGGTTATACCCGAACGCAACCCATTTTCTCTACCGTTAGTTCAGTTTCAAGTTTTGGGTCAAAATATGTCATGCATGAGGCCGATGCAATCCGTCGTTTGATCTCTTGAAAAGCCTCCACACAGTCATTTGACCACACAAAGTCTTGTGCCTTTCCTGTGAGGTGTCTTAGTGGCGTGCTGACAGATGCAAAGTCCTGTATTTATCGTGTAAAGTCTCTGGGCATGCTTAGGAATGAACAGACAGCTGATGTTGATTGGGGCGTGGGTGCATCTACACGCGCTTGAACTTTTTCAGGATCAGGTTGGAATCCTTTTTGCGAAAAGATATGCCCAAAGAATTTAAGTGTTGTTTTGTTGAGTTTGCATTTGTCAACATGCAAAGTCAGGTTGGCTTCTGCCAGTGCCATACATTCACAAGACGCCATACATTCATATCATCATGGGCTTCTTAAGTGGCGCCAAACACTAGGATGTCCTCACTATAATTGAGACATTGCGGGATGTGTTTAATTATCTGGTGTATCTCGTCCTGGAAAATTTCCACAGCGTAAGACACCCCAAAGCTGAGACGCTTGTTGCAAAATAACCCTATGTGGGTGGAGAACATGGTTATATAGCGAGAGTCTGGGTGTAATTCGAGCTAGTGGTATCCTTTGTTGAGGTCTAATTTTGAGAAGAACTGTGCTCCATGCAGCAGGTGCATCATGTCCGTCATTCTCGGTGATGCATGGCGTTCTCTCTCAATGGCCTTGTGGTGTACCCTCATGTCCACGCAGATGCAGGTGATTTTTCTATTTTCTTTCTTTGGGACTGGGACGATGGGGGATACCCACGGTGTTGGCCCAGTTGCATGCTCTATGATGTCCTGATTGAGGAGCTGTAATGTTGTGCAACGGGTTTGATGTCCCGATTGATGTGCAGTTTGACTGGTTTTTCTTTGAGTCGGCCGAGTCCTTTGAATAGGGCTGGGAATATTTTGATCATCATGGGCCTGATCACGACTTTGGCGGTAACGCCGGCGGTATTACTGCTGGCGCTATTAGCCCTACCGCCGAACTCCCCGGCACTAACAGCGCCGGATCACAAGTTTGGCGGTAATGTAATTCCCCATTGAGCCCATTCGGGAATGCCTCATTCCCCATTGGGCTCAATGGGGAAAATGTGCGATCTTAATGCCGACGGATTTCCAAGAGCTGGGGCGAAATCCGCCGAAGTCCTGATTTGGTGGACCCTTACATCCGGCGGTAATAGCGCAACCGCCGGATTTAAGGGTTACCGCCAAAGTCGTGATGAGGCCCCATGTCTTTTTGGCTTGTCATGTATGCCATCATAATTCTGTACATTATGTACTAGACCCATTCATATTGCAGACTTGAAATTGAGGATGCTGCCACTTGGCACCTCTCCTTCAATTACGTATATTATTACTTTTGCTGTTTTGACCTTGTATGTGCAGGTGGCCTTGGACATGCCTTTGCACTTCACACATGCGTTTGCTCAATACGGATAAATGTAAATGTCAGCCGGTTGCAGAGCTCTTTTGCATTTGATGCCCTGATATGTTGCTTTGTTGACCACATTCACGGTTGCCCCTGTGTCGATCAGAAATTGCTAGGTGTAACAATAATGTCGGACTGTATTCTGTTGCTGTCTTGTTGCCTATTGAATGCACATAACCTCATTTGCATTCACCGCTGGATGGTGATGAATCTGAGGCATTGTGGCGTCTTGGCGAGACTTCTGTGTATCGCACCTTGTGTCTTATAGATCTTTTCTTCATATCTCTGAGCGAGCGTTTCCGTCGAGAGTGCTTTTTTGTGTCTCTCGGTTGCCGGGATCTGTGTGGAGAGTCTCTTCTGCTTGGTGACCTTTGACTTCTGCTGGTAGGGGATCTTGGCTGCCTCGAACGGGAACTATCTTGTCTCGGTCTTTGTTCACTGTAATTTGTATATTTGATTTTCTTGCAAACTGACTGAAAGTGATTTTCACCCCCGCATTTGTCACAGGTATGGCCCACTGCTGGGCATGGGCCAACGTGAAGAAAGTCGTATCAACCCCTGTGGCACTTCTTTTGATCTTTGCTGCTCTGTCGTTCTGATGCTCGGACCTGCATAGTGGTGCAGTGGATGATGTCTGCGTGATTTTGATTTTTCCCTAGGATTCAGTCTACATTGAGAGTGCCATGTCTGCTCTCGCTAACTGTAATATTTCTTCCAGGGATCTAGTCCTCTGCAATAATTTCTTGCGAAACTCAGCTGTCTCAAACCGGCAATAGTTTGTGATTTAATTGCTTCTTCAGTTGAGTAGTGTTCAAAATCACAATATTTCACTCTTTTTTGAAGTCTCATGACAAAATCATCTAGCGTTTCTCCCCTCTCTTGCATGGACGTATGAAAGATGTGGCATTCATAGTCTACATTTCGCAGTTGTGCGAAGTAGTTGTTCAGGGAGTCATTGATGCATTGAAAAGTGGTGGTGGTGGTGGTGTTCTCTGTCATTTCAAAGACGATGTTGCGCACCGTTGGGCCTAGTGAGTGCATTAATGTTCCTCTGAGGCAGCACGCTTCCCTTACCCCAGTGGGTAAGGGAATATATATCTGCAGTTCTTGGAGCCATCGGTTCCACCATGGTGCTAAACTGCTGGTGTCTGTAATGTCAAAAGACGGGACTGCCTGTAGTTGCAGGAACGAGGGGGTCGAGAGGCCAATCCGGATGAGCGGCCAACAGCCTTATCCCCTCACATGGTGACAGCTCACAGAATAGAACACTGTTCTTATAATGGGAACTCTTGGCCTTCGGCTGCACTGGCGCGATGCAGGTAGTAAAATTGTAAGGCAAGCGATGCATCAGATGATGCAGAACACGCGCTACAGCACGTGTCAATTTTAGCGTAGGCAGGCAGTGGACTGGCCTTTAGGGAACTCTGGAGACTTCCCGGTGGGCCTCTGCACCTTGGGCCTCTTTTCTGTGGTATTTCCAAATTTTCTCATAGGAAAAGCATTGGGCATGCTGAAAATGTGTCATATGGGGCCACTTTGAACTTTATTTCCAGGGCCTCTTTTGGTCCCCAGTAATTATTTCCAGGGCCTCTTTTAGTTCCCAGTCCAGCCCTGGCTTTATGCAGGTCACAGCTGGACTTCCGCGTGTGAACAGTCTTTGCTTGCGGTGCCAGAGTTGTAAATGTAAAATGCAAATTCCCACAAACGTCTTGTGTTGGCCACTCACTTCTTACACAGCAGCGTGCTGATCGCTTGAACAGGGCGCCAGCAAGGCCTGCACGGCGAGGCATCAGGAAGCTCTGCCGGAGGCAGTGTGCGCCGTAATGAAGTCGAATGCGGCACTCGTGGCTTCAAAATCCTCGTCGCCAATGTTATATTCATGCGTCGGCAATATAAACGAATGCAAAGCAATAAATACACAGAGAGACAAACGATTTCTATATCACAACTGAACTGGGTTTAGGCGGTAACCCCGCCTACCTCTGCTAGAGACCGTGCATGCCATAGTCCGGAGACAGGGTCCTTCTTCACTGTTCACCAATATACAGATGTGACACTACAAAAACCTTGTTTTGTTTTTGCAAAGAATATAGATGAACTGAAAACCTATTTCTATTTTAGTTTTTAAAGTTCCTCACCTCATGACCTCGGAATCAAAAGGCTACTCGGGCCACCACTCATAGCTCAAATCGCACTTGGTTCTAATTGCTGTAGTGTAGCATTAAAAGTAATATTTCTCTGACATTCTGCTAATAGCCATAATTAGTTGATAGACTCGCCCTTCCTAGGCAGATTCTGTTAAATTATGATGTTAGAAGGGTTTGCACTTGAAAGACACTTGTAAGAAACTGCTGACAATATAGCCTTTGACGATGAATTGGTTATATTCGCACCCCCCAGCCAATCAGGAGGTTTGGAACAAGGTCTTTACCTCATGGCAAAGCACCTGCTCCGAGCCTCCTCGGAAGCATAAGGCCACCATCTTCCCTGCCAGGAATTAAGGTAAGTGCTCCCCCAGGACCCCTTTACCCACTCCCTGACCGGAATTTCAACATGCCCCTCCACCCCACTTAGCTGGCACCGGGATCGCCCAGTGTTCCCGGCACATCTGTGTCGTGGCAGTGGCTGCTATGGAAAGGGAGCAGGGGACTATGTGTAGTTAAGTTCCATTCTCCCAAATTCATGGGGGCCATCTTTGACTGTAGTTTTTATAAAGTTGAGAAACGGCAACGTTCAGGAAACTCTAGGGGTTTTACCTCCCAAAATAAAGCATAATATTTTCTTTTTGGATATTTAGAAGGGCCGATTTAGATATCTGAATGGGAAGGTTGCTGAAGAAATATAGGAGTCTTGGGATTATGTTCGTCTTGATGGAGTGAATCCTGCCCAAGAAATCTCTAGGGGCAGCTATTTTGTCAGGTCCACTGTGAGTACTCTTAAGAGGGGCAATATTTGGTTTTTTAAAAAGGTCTGTGTGACAACGAGTGCAGGTTACACCCAGGAATTTAAGAGATGTGCTTGAACATTTTAAGAGGAATTTATCTTCCAGCTAGCGGATCACTTCAAATGGGTCTGATATATTAAGGCCTTGGGACTTTGTAGATTTGAGAGTGTAATCGCCTATTTTACTGAATTTCTCATGTTCTCATTTTTGCAGTGGGCAGGGATTTCTCAGTTTTAATACTTGTAATACTGAATAGGGAGGACATGTCGGCACAACGGGCTATTTTCTGAGAAGAGGCCCTCCCCCCATGATACTGTGGAAGCTTGTGTTTGCTCTGGCATTACCCGCAGGGCTCCATTGCCAGTGTGAATAGGAGGGGGGATAGAGGGCACCCCTGATGTGTACCCTTCGCAATGTATGTAGGTTGCGTGACATGGCTGTTTATTCTTATTTATGGAAAGGGTGACAACGTTGTGGCTAAAACCCACGCTCAGAGGTTGGGGCCAAACCCAAAGCCTCAGTCCACGACAACAAGGACATTTTTTTTATTTTTCTGTGTGTGGCCGTTGTTTATTTACCCTTCTGATGTTGTCCTGGATTGATCGGTCAGTGATAAAGCCGGATTACTCTGGGTTAAGGAGGGAGGGGAGAACTTTTGAAAATCTGTTAGCTAAAATGTTCATGTATATTTTAGCATCAGTATTTAGAAGGGTGGTGGGTCGGTAGGAGTCGCAGTCTGCCTCTGGATTTCCTAGCTTGAGAAGTAGGATGGTGAAAGATTTTACCATTCGCTGGGTCAATGCGGTAGAGGTTAGCAATTAATTGAATAAGTTAGTTAAGGGAGAGGTCAGCTGACCTTTTTTTCTCCAAATCGAACTTTATTGGCATTTCAAAAATTGTATTACAAGACATCTTTAAACCCCCCTCCTCAAAAATCAATCCCCATATGTCCCCCCCTCTTCCCTTGCCCACACATCCCCCCCTGTGGGCAGCAGATCTAGTTTGAGTCCACAACATTCAAACTCAGTCTTATATTTGTCAGCCTTCCCATCTTATTGGCTGGCCACGTGGGTAGATTGTTCGTCCACTTTGAGTTAAGATCAATGTCCCATTTGAGTCAAATTTGCTCCCTCCTGACACCCACAATGTCAAAGAGGGTGGAGCACTCTACCCCCTTCCCCTCCAACCCCATCTTCTAGTCTCCCCTTAGCATCCATACTTCTAATAAATGGGAGCCATAAGCCTTCAATATTGGATCGGGACTCATCCAGTACATTTGTGAGGAATTCCATATCGTATATTGCCTTGATCTTTGCCATCCAATTCTTCTCTCCCAGCATGCGCAGGTTTTTCCATAGCTGAGCCAAACAACATCTGGTGGAGACCAACATGATCTGCAACATGTGCCCTCGTTCAGCCTCCTCTTCCTGCTCTAACCATACCCCAAAGAGAAGCAGCCATCGAGAGAGCTCTCTATGGATCCTATCAACTCCCTTAGTACATGTAGGATCTCCCTCCAGTACGACTGGACTCTGGGGCAACCCCACCACATGTGCACATAGTCACCCTTCACTTGTTGACACTTCCAACAGTGTAGGCGATACCCCTTGTGCATCTTCGATATCCTTGCCGGCAGGTAGTGCCACCTATGTATCAACTTCAATGCTTGGTGTCTATGTTGCAGGGAGATCATTGAATGCCCGGCTCTTCTTTAGATCTGTGTCCACAGCACGTCCTTAATGTCCCTCCCCAGGTCTGTCCCCCATCTGCTCCTGGCCGGAAATGGGGTATAGGCTTCGCCAATAGGACTATCTTGTACAATCCTGCAATAAGTCCCTTAGCATCCCTCCCTGTTAACTGCTCAAAGTCTGTCAGATCCTTCACCAAGTTTTCACCCCACCTAGTCAGGACTCCCTTCAGCTGCAGGTATCGGAATGGCGACAGCCTGCCCAGATTTAGCATCTCTAACCTAATCATTGAGAGGAAGGTACCCCCTTCCCATATCTGTCCAGCTTTACTGAGCCCCCGCCCCAGCTACCAGAGTTGTAATGCTAATGGCTCTTCTATCCCATCCCTCAGTGGCAGGTCCCAAATGCAACTCGAGGCCAAAGGCCATGTGGAGAGCCATCTGTTCTCCCCTCTTCCTTCCTTCCATATGACCCACAAAACTTCCAGCACTTGGTGGAGTAGCACCTTTCGCGGGATACAGGATCTGGGGACCCACAGCCACTCTCCTAGTGAAATCGGAGCCAGTATCTTGTTGTCCATTGACACCCATTGTTTGTCGGAGAGCGCGTTCAAGTGCTCCACCATGACCCAAAGCTGCGCCGCTTTATTGTATAGCTCAAGATCCGGGAATCCAACATCCCCCTCGTCCTTTGGTAAGACTAGCGTTCTGTGGGCCACCCTGTGCTTTGCCCATGCCCAAAGAAATTTCAGCATGGCCGTCCTCACCTCTGCAAAAAACGATGGCGGGATCACCACCGGGAGCATCTGGAATAAAAACTAAAATGTGGGCAGCACCACCATCTTGATGCAGTTTGGGCACACCATCCAAGATAGCCCTAATCTTGCCCACCTCTACATTTCGTTTCTCATGGCTGCCCATAGCGGCAGGAAATTCTTGGGAAAGAGATCACCATAGTTGCGCATCACCAGTACCCCCAGGTAGCGAAAGGGATCATCCTGAACCCGAAACGGCAACTTTTAGATGTAGCCCACCTCTGCCTCCGACAGCCCCCCTACCTTGAAGGCCACAAATTTCTCTAAGTTAACTTTGAAGCCAAAAAACTTACCATATTGTGCCAAACTGTCCAATAGGGGGGGACCGATCACTCCTGGATTCTGTATAAAGCACGGGCATCATCTGCAAAAAGACTGATATTACACTCTATTGCCCCTATCTGAACCCCTTTTATTCTTACATCCTACCTAACTGCTGCCACCCAGTTTTCCATGACCAGTGCGTAGAGCAGGCAACCCTGTCAAGTGCCCCGTTGTAGCGGGAAGGCCTGTGAGACGCTCCCTTTAACCACCACCCTCGCTGTTGGACTGCAATATAGGGCCGCCATCCACCCCGTCCATCTTGGGCCCATTCCTATGGTCGTAAGGACCTCCCCCATAAAAGACCAACTCCCCTGGTAAAAGGCGTTTTCGGCATCCAGCAGTAGAGCCCTCCCCTTCCTTCACCTCCTCTGCGCTGAGCACCTGCAGTGGCTTGCGCATATTGTCAGCCCCTTGCCTGTACATCACGAAACCTGCGTGGTCGGGGTGAATCAAATGAGGGAGGCAAGTCTCCAGACGAGACACATGGACCCTGATGAAAATTTTAGCATCGAGCTTTAGTAGAGATATTGGTCTGTACGTGGCACATTTGGGTGGGGAGGTCCTTCCCTGGCTTTGGGATGACCGTGATCAAGGCCTGGGGTAAAGGTGGAGGAATCGTGCCCTCCGCCATGATATGCAAGTGTAGATCAATATTGTTTGTAAAAATCTGCTTTGAACCCGTCCTCCCCTGGAGCCTTCCCCATCCTTAATCTCTGGGTCGCCCAGAGCAACTCTTGCCACATTACCTCCCCTTCAAGGACCTCCCTCTCCGCATCTGTCAGCTTGAGAAGCTGTCTGTCTACAAGATATCCCCATAGCTCATCTCTCTGTGCTTCTGCCAGTCTTGCGCAGAGCTCCTGATAATGCTCTGCAAACCGAGCAGAAAGGTCATCCCCCGGTGTCCCATGGGTGTCACTACCTCGGCCTCCCTGTCCTGCGAGACCAACAGCAAATCTATTCTAGTGTAGGTCTGATGTGGAGGCGAGAAGAATGTATATACCCTGGACCCGGGAAGTGTTCCCTCCATACATCAGCCCAGTCGTGGTCCTGTAGGTGTGTTCTCTGGACCCACCGGTTTTAGACCTCCACCCTTGGCTGACCTCCAGTCCTGGATCAGCCACCAAATTGAAATCCCCTCCCAGTATTGTGGCCCCCTTTGCCCATCCCTCCAGCATCTCGAACACTTGGCACAAGAACCCCAGTTGCCCCACATTGGGAGCATACAAGTTGGCCAGGGTGACTCTCGTTTCATCGTAGAATCCCTTTATCCCCAAAAAGCGGCCACCATATTGCCTATTGGTCTGTATTTCCGTCATCTTGAAATTGGTCTCCAGTAAAATGCCCACCCCTTCCTTCTTGCGATCCCTGTGTGAAGCCCAGAAATTCCTCTCGATCTCCTTCCCCCCTATGGCGGATTCTGCTCCCTGCTTATAGTGAGTCTCTAGCAGAAAAGGGATTGCCATGCGCTGCTTGTGGAACATATTGCTAGTGAGCGATCTCTTGTTTTGGGAATTTATTCCCTTCATGTTTACCGTGGCTATTCGCACTTCAGCCATTGCCGTTCCTAACATTTTGCTGAATGCCCCTCGCCCCACTCAGGTGGACCCCTTTCAATGTGCTCCAGAGAATTTTCGGCAAGATACCCCCCTCTGCCACCCCCCCCACCCTCATGTTGGTCTCACTTGTCGAACCACTAGGAATACCATCCCTGCCCTTGCCACATCATATGTCACCCCTCACACCTCCCTGGGTCCCCGCACCTCCCTACTGGTTCCCCATGTCACATCCCATCTATTCTTCTGCATTCTGAGGCCCCCGGAGTTCACTGTAGTTAAGGGGCCAAGCCCCACTCTGACAATCTTCTTGCCCCCTCGTCAACCTCATCCGACCCTGTGGAACCCAGGCATTCCTTCTCCCCGTGACCCTCCATACCCCGAACCCATCCCCAAATATTGCAACAATCTCCCCCCAGCCCCAGAACATCAGCAAAGGGAGACCCGCTCCCAATACATTAACACCCTCCAGTGCCTCCCCTGGACCCATTCCCCTGACTAAATGCAAACAACCGCAACCTAATCCCCAACAATAGGTATCAATAGCCCTACATAACAAAACAGATGTGCCCCATAAACCTGTTCCCCTTCTGGTAAAATCTAACCTGGGGGATCATGTAAGGGGCCTTTGGGGTCTCAATGTTGGGCCGTCTCACTCCTTAGGAGCAATTTAACTGGTCACCAACTGGCCTGTGCCCCTCATGTCACCTCCCTTCTGGGTGGCAGGGGTGTTCAGTTTCTGAAACATTCTGGCTACTTGCATCCTCCGGTGTCCTTCGTCTCTCTGTGAGCCACAAGTACCTTGTGTCCCCCGTGCTCCCCCTCTCCTTCCACACTGTCTGTGATCTCGTAGGTATCCACAAGTCCCTCCATGGCACTCCTAATGCCCTCCTCTGGCACCAGATGGAATTTCTTGCCCTCCCAACCAAATATTAGTGCGAAGGGGGACTTGATGTAAACTCGCCTCTAAGGATGGCTTAAAAGCATCCCATAGGGTGCTCCCGGACATACCTGCTGATGTATATGTCACTAAACGTCGATCTGTCTTGCCAGTTCAGAGCAAATAATGAGGCCCCACAAAAGGGCTTCTTTCAAACGTCATGGTGGCTTAGCCTGAGTATTTCCAGACGAATTTGTAAGTCTGACAAGACCAGAGAATGCTGTTAGGCTTGTGATTCCGATCTCCACCCACATTAAGCGTGGGACCAGAGATGGGGACATAAGTAGTAAGTCAAGACAAGAGTGGCTCCTTGTTTACGTGAGAGAAAAAGGTGTAGTCTTTCTCCTCAGTGTGAAGCACCTTCCAAGAGGCCAAAGCAGGTGTAGTAGCGCTAGGGCATTGCGAAAGTCCAGCTGGGTGGGCAGTAGAGATTTGGATTGGTGTTGATATCCCTGCTCCCCTATGATGCGGCACTTGGCAAAATATCGGAAAGAGTAGTGCATACCTTCCTGAAGAAGGTGCCTTGAGCCTCATTTGGGGTGTAGATTGAATCAAGGGTCAGCAAGGGACTGCATTGCAGGCCCTTGAGTAAGAGGAAGCGGCCTTCGGGATCTCTACGAATTGCTTGTAATGAGAATGCTAGGTATTTGGCAATACGGATTGCGACCCCCTCCTTTTGGAGCTTTGGAATGCAAAATGCTGCCTCGGAAAGTAAGGTATCTGAGGCAATGTTCATCTGGTTGTATCAAGTGAATTTCAGGGTTTGCGTCTGATGTCCAGACCAGGCTGTTGGATATGCCATTTAACAGCTATAACCTTTTTGGAGCTAAGGCTGACAACACCCTCCAGAAGGTCCAGTCATCCAAGGCTACTGCAAGTCTTTGGGACTAGCTGTGCAGTAGCCTTCCACACAGCTGTCGTCTTGGGGGCAGGTGTTTTTGTCCCTTTCCCACCTTTGCCTGAGCGGGTGTGGTCGGTCTGCCCTGGGAATAGGGCAAGGCAGGGGCTTCCCGAGAACCAGAGGAAGAGGTACCTAGTGAGGGGGCGCCGTAGCAGCCCCTCTCTCCGCCGCACACCATGGCATCAAACCTCAGTGATGGGCTTTGCCATTTGTCACCAGAGGCTTTCCTTGTTCAGCCCGGAATGGTCGAAGACCACGTCTGAAGCTTGAGTTTTACAGGCCATCGGCAGGGATATTGGCTTCCATTCCTGCCACACCCCACGGACCACGGTCAGCCGGCCACTCCCTTTGAACATGCACTGTGTTACGCAGCCTGGGCTTTTACCTGAACTTCAAATACTCTCAGGTTTCACAGTCACAGTCCGTCGGATTTATCAGTGTAGTCTTGGACATTCTCCCGCCGAGGATCGAGTGATGAACATCTTTCGAATGGTCAATGTCCTCCCATCCCATGGACAAGCCTCTGCCTTCCTGTGCCTTCCGAGCCTCAACGGTGGCTCATCTGGTCTGATGAGGGAATGTCACAGTGGATGCCTTGAGCAGACAGACTACGGCCTCCCACGAATGGGAGATCTGTCAGGAAGTGCTTGAGAAGATCGTCTCCTTTTGGGGTACTCCTCAAATGGACCTCTTCGCTTCCAGTGTCAACAGGAAGCACAAGTAGTTCTGCGCTAGGGAATTTCCACGTCAGGGAGCTCTGGGCGATGCACTGACAGTAGAGTGGTCTTTGGACCTCCTTTATGCGTTCCCACCGATCCCTGTCATTCTGCTGGTTCTCGGAACTACAATGATCCTGATTGCCCCAGACTTGGCCCGGAGAACATTGTATCCGGAGTTGTTGGACATGTCTATCTGCCCTTCCGGACGCCTTCTTAGGAGAGTCGACTTTTACGCTCACCTGGTATCCACAGGGACGCCACCCAGCCAGTTGGTCGCCGGTATCCTTCTCAGTGATTCCCTGGTAGGATTCTGGGTGGAAGTTCCGCCTGGAAATACAGGGGGACTGTGTTTAGGGCTGGCCGACCAAAGTAAATTTACCCCCCACCTCCCTTATGACTTCAGCCCCTCTGGGCCCTCTTCTCACCTTGTTGTAGAAGTTGGCGTGCTTTCCATCCTACTTTCTGGGCAGGGACGCGTTGTCTTTCGTGGGCGTGTGCGGTCCAGTTACTTCACTGACAGCGGCCCAAGTAATGTCTTTCAGGTAGGTCTTATTGCTGTTTATTGAGTTGGTTTTCTTGCATGCCTTTCTCTGTTTGATAATGTCTCTTTTTATCTCCCTTACATGTGCGGAGCATTCGTGTGGCGAACTGGCTAAGCTGGGCCTCGCCGGTAAATGATGGCGCACAATAAGCGCTATGATGCGGTAAGTAAGCGCTTTGCACAACGCTGGGATGTCTTGTCTTCGCTGACCTGTGCTTTCTCCCTTTTTCGTAGGTCGCGCTGTGCTCCCAGCGCGTGTGGATTGCCGGAGCGATGCCGGCCGAAAGGCGATCAGCCAGGTAAGTCTTTTAAGCAATTTGTGGTTGAAATGTCTCTAATACCTCCTTTAATGATGTCTTCTCTTCCTTTTTCAGGTCCTTTGGTCCGGGCAGAGCGCAGATCCAACAGAGCTACTCAGGAGCTGCGAGCAGTGAAGGAAGGAGATCGCAGGTAAAATGCTGCTGCTAACGATGTTCTTTTGTCTTTCTGCAGGTTCTGATTTCCCAGGCTCGTGAGCAAGCTGGACACGGCAAGCGTCACGTTGCTAGCTGCAAAGTAACGCGAAGCGTGTTGTCTTGTTCGGGTGTGGTTTAAATAGCCTCTGCAAAGTAGCCCAGGTAAAGTAGTCCCTAGGCCACCACACCCAAAACACTATGCCGCATAGCTTGGTTCTTAGGAATCAAGCTATGTGGATGCCTCCATGTTGGATGAAAGCCTAAATAAAGTAGTTCCCTGAGCAGATGTCTTTCACTGTGTATGAGCCTGGCGCCAAAGGCGCCAGGACTGGCCACAAGTGGGCCTGAGATGTGGATGCCAGGCCTTATTTGAGATCCGAGTCCTGATTCCATCTGGCCAATGGGCTTGCCAGTGGGGATCAGGGCTGGGGGTCGTGACATCGACTTGCTCTCCGATTCAGTGGGGCGGGTCCTCCACTCGAACCTTAGCAGCCTGAACCTTCTTGCTTGGTTGCTGAGAGGCTGAGATGCAAGGAGTGGGACTTGTCAGACAACGTCCTCGATGTGCAACTTTCGGGTTGGAGGCCTGCTACGAAATCCATTTATGCCTGCAGGTGGTGTACATTTTCGATTTGGCATCCCGGGAAAGAGACCTGGATCCTTTATCCTGTCCCCTGTATTAGATTATTGTGCTATCTTTAACCCAAGTGTGCCTGCAGATTGGCACTGTAAAGGAATACCTTGCTGCTATTTCGGTATTCAAGAGGTCCCCGAAACAGGGCTCATGTTTCACAATCCCCACTGTTAAGCAGTTCTTGCGGTGCTTGTGTGACCAGTTTGCTTGTCGCCAGTTTGTGGTTCCAGATTTGAACTTAGTTTTAATGTTTCTTATGGGCGCTCCATTTGAAGCCTTTTATTTGTTTTCTGTTTGATTGCTCACCCTTAAGGTGATTTTCCTGATTGCCATCACTTTGCGAGACGGGTGAGTGAGCTCCAGGCGTTGTCCGTTTTACCTCCCTTTTTGTTTTTTTCCCCAAGAGAAAGTGAAGCTGAGAGTGAGACCCTATTTTCTGCCTTGGGTTTCCATCATTCTCAGAAGATCCACCTTCCTGTGTTTTCTCCCTCCATCTCACGCTTTCATGGCAGAGGAACGATTCCATTGTCAGGACCCAGTATGGGCCCTTAAGTTCTACGCCTCTCGTACTAGGGGGACTAGGAATGATGATCAGCTTTTCGTTGGTTACGCTGCTGCTCGTGCTGACAGGGTTGTGACCAAAGAATCCCTGTCCAGGTGGATCATTTTCTGCATCTCAGAATGCTATGATCTGGCAGGAAAGGATGTGGCTCCTTCTACCAGATGAGTGGCTGCCACCTCTGCCCTGCATAGGGGAGACCCAGTCCTGGATATTTGCCATGCAGCAACATGGGCGTTCTTGCACAAGTTTGCTAAGCATTACTGCTTGCGGGCCATGATGCCTGTTTTGGTAGGACAGTCCTCCACAGTTTTCTGGTTTCGGTAGTGTTCTTGCTTCCTCCCTCGTCCACGTTTACGTACTGCTTTGGGAGTCTATCATAGATGAGGAATCCATGGGAGGAAAGAATCCACTTGAAGTACAAATTACTTACCTTCCTGTAATATTTTTCCTGATGGATGTTCCTCCCGCGGATTCCACATCACCCTCTCTACCTACCACTCTTTGTGGGAAAGCTAGTACACCATCGGTTCTACATTCCCTAAGCTTCAGAGTGCTAAGAAAACAGGATGGAACTTAAGTCACTGAGCGCAGCGCCGCTATATATGCTGGCCGAGACGTCTATCCGGGCAGGGTGCATAGAGGTGTGCCAATACCTCACCTGCTCCATAGGTTGCCTCCACAATAGACTGTTCCTTTCTCCCTCCTGCTGATCTTTTGGTCGACCTCCACCTCTGACCTCACACAAATAACTCGTACTTCTCCAGCATTGGATCTTTCATGGATTCACATGATGTGAATATTCCCCCTCGTCAGGCTGGGAAAACCCAGGTAACTTTAGTATAGTAGTTTTCCTATGGAAAAACATTGACACCTTGAGTGTCCTATTGACGTTGTTATGGGTGCTTTAGGCAGCACCAATGGGACGTCGACTGTATAGCCACGCCCCAGCGGCTTCTCCTCAGATTTCCACTGTCCCTCCAGGCCTTCGTCTTCTCCATCGATGAGGGTGCCGGCGACGAAGACAGCATCAATGACTCGTCTCCTGGCAACTGCTCCATTGTCAACGGCCGCTCCATCGTCGACTATTCCGTTGACGACGACACTGTCGACCGATGTCCCGTCGACGACCATACCATCGGCGACAGCACCGCTGATGACAACACTGTCGATGATAACACTGTCGACGACCATACCGTCAACCACACCGTCGACAACAACATCATCGACGACGTCAAAGTGAAAATCTCTGTCAAACAGTACTCCATCTGCAGGACCAGCAGAAGATCCAGCTCCCAAGAGGTCAAAGCACACAACTGTGCCTGCACAACAACCCATGTTTGAAAAATCTCCAACCATGCTGCTAGAGGAAATACTTCTGCATGAGATCATTTCTGATTTTGAAGCACCTCCCTACGATAGGCAGGTGGCTTTTGAGTCTGATCCTGAAGAAGGGCCATCAGAAACGCCTCTTCTAGATCCATCGGTTCTCA
Organism: Ambystoma mexicanum; assembly: GCF_040938575.1. NCBI lineage: Eukaryota > Metazoa > Chordata > Amphibia > Caudata > Ambystomatidae > Ambystoma > Ambystoma mexicanum. The sequence goes on along the minus strand of NC_090939.1, from coordinate 82,440,653 downwards.
GGCTTCAACGGATTGCACAACCGCCTTCCCTGCCGTCCACTCCAATGAACATGGGGGCTTTTCCACCTCAATATCTGCTAATTAATCCGCAGTCAATGCTTTCTCTGCAAGTTCTCACCACTTTGCAGTCTCTCCTCAGGCAATTAGACGCCAGGCTACCTATACCTCAAGAAACGACAGTCCTGCTGTTGCAGAACCCACCGATTACTCCCCGTCAGAATCTATACTTTAGACACCTCATGAAATCAAGACTCTCGCCCCAGATGACGATCCCCGGCTACACCTCCTCCCCCATCTCCGAGAGCTCTTAGTCGTCGGCGTAAGGAACAGGAGGAAGGAGAGCTGGATGACTCGAACATCACACCACAAAACACCTTCTTCATTGTCTCCTCTTCTCCAAGAAGAGCGGATAATTGGGATACAGACCCGGAGCAGGACGCTCCAAGTAGTCCGGCCCAACCATCTCCATCTGACAACATAGGGGCATTCCATGCCATGATGGCTAAAGCCTGTCAGGAGTTTGGGCTCATCCTGGAGGAGGAAAAGAAGGACTGCCGTATTCAAACACATGGGGAAAAGAAGAAAGGTGGTTTTCTCAATCCCTATATTGGGTCACGTATGGCAGGGGGGCCTCTGTACAATGAAGCACCCGTTTACGGAGCCAACGGTCAAGTGCCACTTGGAAAAGAAATTCAAAGCTCCCGAGTCCACTCCGAAGTGCCTAACATCGCAGCCTACTCCGGAGTTGGTTGTTTCTGCAGTGGCTAGTAGAAAGGCTTGCTCCCAACACAAGTGCGCCACTCCTCCCGAAAATGAGAACTGTAAGTTGGACGCTTTCGGTAAGAAAGTACTCACTATTGGAGCCACTAATGTGAAGGCTGCCGACTCGTTGGCCATCGTGGCGAGGTACGACCGCGAGATGTGGCACTGCCTAGCACCACCGTTAGATGACCTTCCGGAGCAACAGAGGAAGGAAGCAATGCTTTTGGTGCGTGAGTGGGAGGAGGCATCGAACCACAGTATAAACATTGCGGTTGACCTCGCAGAGACTGGTTTCAAGCAAATCAATAACAGGGTGGTTCTCACGCGCCAAGCTTGGCTTCACTGCACAAATTTCCACCAAGAGGTTCAACACAAGGTGGTGGACTTGCCTTGCGAGGGGGAAAATCTTTTTGGGGAAAAGATAGATGACACTTTGAAAACCATGAAAGCGGACTCTGATACAGCAAGATCCCTTACAGCCCTGCAGGGCAGAAGATCTTTTCACCCCTTTTCGCTCCGTTCGTGGTGCCTTGGGAAATACAAGATTTGCAGGTTCTCGAGATAAGGGATACAGTAGGTCCTCCTACTACTCCCAAGGCTATAGGCGTTCCTTCTAGACTGCCCAATGCAACAAGGAGTACCAAGGCCAGAGGAAGAGGGTAGCCTCCTCTTCACAAAGAGTCTTCACAAATTTATGTCTGGTGTTCTCGACAGCCTAGCCTACAGCCATTGCAAGTTTCACCTCAACAACTCCTGCCTTACCTTTTGCTATTAGCAAAAGATGGGCTAGCAATATCGTCTGTCAAGGTTCACCTAGTGGCCATGACATTATGATAGGTTATTTATAACCTGCTTAATACCCAGAGGTTTCTAAGCCCGGACCCGGGGATCGAACCTGTGTTGCACCGTATCGTCTTGCTTCCAAGGCAAGCACGTTGCTGCTGAGCTGTCCTCCCAGGACACATATCAAGGTTCACGCGGAAAATGAATTCTACACCACTTTTCAGTGACAGTTTAATTAAGCATTTCCTCAAGGGTCTTTTCAGGACTTTTCCCCCCAAAGAAAAGGTTTTCTCTCCCATTTGGAGCCTCAACCTTGTACTCACAGCCCATATGAAACCACTGTTTGAGCCTATGTCAACAGCTGCCATACATTTTCTCACGTGGAAGGTGATCTTCCTAGTGGCCATCCCCTCCTCCAGACGGATATCAGGACTGCAGGCTTTGGTCATTGACCCACCATATCTGCGCTTCATGAAGGACAGGGTTCTTCTCTCTACAAATCTACATTTCATTCCGAAGATTCCATCAGATTTTCACAAAAACACTACAATCTCCTTACCAATATTTTACTCTAATGCCTCTACTCCTGCGGAAAGAGCTGTGCCTTCCCTTGACGTCAAAAGAGCTTTAAAGTACTATCTGGATCACACTAAATTGTTCGGATCATCCAAATAACTCTTTGTGGCGTTCGCCCCTCCAATAAAGGGCAGCTGATTTCAAAACAAGGCATCTCACGCTAGGTGGCAGCGACTATATCTTTCTGCCACAATAAGGCCAACAAACCATTGCAGTCAGCTCCCAGACCTCACTCTACAAGGTCCACAGCGACCTCAGCAGCCTATAGGCATGCCAATCAGAGACATTTGCCAGGCAGCAACGTTGCCCCACACGTTCACCATACACTACTGTCTGAGTCAACAGCATGCTGAGGACGTACAGGTGGGGCGGGCAGTGCTCCAACGCTTGTTCCAGTAAGGTAAGCCCCGCAGGTTTCGGGGTTTGACACCTCCTTTATTGACGCAAAGTTATTTCCTCTTTTATTTGATCAATGCTATATATCCTGTTTGCCTGATGCACACATCCAGGCATTCTTACTGCTACTAAGTGTCTTTACAGCATGTGAATCCATGAACAATCCAATGCTGGAGAAGGGAGTAGTTTCTTACCTGTAACTCCATTTCTCCAGCATTGGTATCTTTCATGGATTCACATGCACCCTCCAGCCTTCCCTCTCTGCCACACCGCCTCTTAGGACATCCTCTTTTTAGAGACGTTAAAATCTGAGTGGAAGCCACGGGGGTGGGGGGACGGCAGCTATACACTCGACATCCCATTGGCGCTGCTTAAAGCACCCATAGCGACATCGATAGGACACTCAAGGTGTCAATGTTTTTCCATAGGAAAACTACTATACTAAAGTTACTGGGGTTTTCACAGCCTGACGGCAGGGAATATTCCCAGCATGTGAATCCATGAAAGATACCAACGCTGGAGAAATGGAGTTACAGGTAAGAAACTACTCCCTTACTGCTTACTGCTTTCAGTTTTTATCCCCCTCTCTCAGCTAGGTTTGGCTCTCTTTCCTCTTCCCCACCTGGGGTGTGTGTTTAAAATGAAAAGTAATAAGTAGTGGGCTAAGCCCCGCCCACATTGTACACACTGATTCGCCACTTAATGGAGATGGCGAGTGATCTTCGTGTTCCGGGACCCTGTCTGGGTCTTCCCAAGGTAGGTTCTTTGGGGGAAGGTGTGCACTGCTCACATTGTGGTCCCCTGTGGTATAGGGGGCTTGTGGGTTGTTGTGCAGGCTTACTGGTGTTACTTGGCAGCTCTGTGATGCCCTCGTGTCTGCTGTGTATGGAGGCGGCCTCTCTGTGCGACTTTCTCTCCCTGTTGTAGAGCACTGCAGCCGCCATTGCACGTGTGAACCCGTGTCTCTGCATGCGTTCTTTTTGAAGTCTCTCTCTCTCTCTTTGCGGCCTATCACTGCAGTGGTCTGGCGACAATTTGGTTCTCTTCTCTGTTTTTTGGGATCAATGGTTTTCTTACTTTCTGCTTTGGGTGTTGAATTGCTCTGGCAAGTAGCTGACATTGGAGGTAAGGCCTCAAGTAACAGTGGCCTGCACAGAAACATGCCGGCACAAGAGGGCAGGGATTCAGGCCCTCTCAACTACCACCGTCACCAACAGGGGTAGGACTACATCTGGATTTCTCCTTCGTAGGCCTCCGACCCCTGGCTGAGAAAGATTCCCATGTTCTGTTGACAAAGCGAGATTATTGGCTTAGTCACACCTTTATGTAGAGCTAAACTTTGCAGTAGAGTATACGGTTAAACGTTTCATGAGGCACCCAACCTTAGAACCAAGAGGATCTAATGCTAGAGAAAGACGCTCTCCCAGTGGGCTCCCAGACTACACATGGACTTGCAACGATGCAACATTGTAAGTGGCTAAGAATCGCTTTGACTCCTCCTGGGCTCTACCTGTTAATGGAAAAACCAAGCTACAATTAATTGTTGGTGTTAGGCCAGAACTGTGCAAAGGTGATTCTGGTGGCATGGGTCCCATGGGTGTAAGTTTAGGGGGGGACAAGGGTGCTTGCCCCCCCCCCCCCCCAACTTTTGTGGCACACCATTTTATCCCACTCATTTGGCAGGGTCCCCTTTCATTTAGATGTCATGTCCCACCTAACATTTTCAGCAAAGTTACTCCATTGGTACTTGCTGGTAAATCAGACATTGGGCTTCCGTGTTTGATTAGATCTGGGATATATGAGAGAGATTTTGAGGTGGAATGCAGTTTCAGTTTAATAGATCAGTCATACACATTTTAAATAGCTTTTAAATCGCATGCTTTTCCTTAAGCACAACGTGTGATTAGTGTGGACTAATTACAAGATATGGCACCCTAAGCCCTTCACCTGACTAGTTACAGTAGGGTGTTTTGTGCTTAGACAGGCCCTCTTTCAGCAAGTAGAGCAGCGATGTTCAGCTGTGGAAATAACTCCCAGGTGTACTGTACATAATCCACGCTATGTGCACACCAGCTGATCCAAAACAATACGATTTTACCACTTAATAGATCTGTCAATCAAATACCAAACAAATTGGATGGAAAAATGAATGTAGCAATTTATCTGGGCGTAAACACAACATTTAATTTAGAACGTCTGTGCTGGAATAACCGGGGGTGGTATTTATTAATTTATGAAACAAAATACACATATTTCTTTCTAAAATGTATTGATCCGGAAAATCAGCTCTTCCTGTCTAAGAAAGATGTTGATGCACATTTTAAAAAAGCCAATGTTTGGTATTGAAAAAACACATTTAGTTCTTGAGAGGTGGCATCTTTGCATATTACGGAAGCAACATTTAATTATTGTAGTTTATTTACATTGGGAAGTGTTTTGAATGAACTAACTTATTACAGCTGTTTTAAAATGCACAGTGAGTATGATTGAAATGTTTAATAGTCCACAGGCCGAATACACCAAACGTGGGGGTATCACTTCTCTGTACAGCAATTCCTCAGAGGTTTTGACAAGCACCTGATGTTGTAGGATGTAGGAGCCGGTACTGGGTAGACTAGGCCATGTACAAGGGATTGCATCCAACTCTCCTGGTAACTATTAATGAGGTGGGCTATGTATTAACAATTCTCCTTCACAGTTGCGTATCTAGGAAAAACGACCTGTGTGGAACAGCAGGCCTTTGTTGGAAATCTATGTTTCTACATGCCACCATTTTGTCCACTGCCCACGATAAGGTTAGATGCCCCAACGAGAGGGAATGCAATGCTGCTTCAAGACAGGGATGAGGCAGTCCAGGGAGGAGTGCATATTTCTTTTTTTATTTTAAATCTTTATTTTACAGTGTGCAGTGATAAAGCTCGCAAGGTAACAGTGCCACTGAAATATTACATTATCAGATACTACAGCTTGACGAGGGCAGAGCTATACATCAGGAACAGACCCCAGAAAGAGAGATAGAGTAGAGCCTTGGAGAATAGGAAATCCAAGAAACACACTGCAATCTTATCATCTATCCATGGGTGTGATGCTGGAAATGCATCGGAGGGAAAGGGCCTCCGTATCCTTGTCCTTTACTGCTTTTTATTATGTGTTCTGTCGTGTTTTCCGCGCAGGAGTTCATGTGGGACTCCTGGCGGTGCAGCTCTCTTTTGGTTTGGTGAACAAACCCATGGGATACCTTTATGGCACCCATGGGTGGGGGTACAACCCTGTGCCCCTAGTGTATGTTTTTGGGGCACCTGTGGGTGGCCCACACAGCAGGGTATGGGCTGGTGGCATAAAGAATTTGACAGGTGCCCTGAGTATCCTCCATTTTGGGATACCAAGGCCCTGCCATTGGGATCAGTTGATTCCTTATAGGAAACAAGATGGCCCCCGTGGCCTCTTGCTTTCTACTGCCTGTTACCTTGTTTTCCCAAAGTCCTGGGAAGCCCTGACTCTGTCCCTTCCCCCTGACCGGCTGTTGGGTGGAAGTTCCATATATGGTGGTGTTGTGAAGTCCAGGACAGACTGGCTGGAGCCTTTCCAGTGACTGTATGTTGTGGGTACACCCTGTAGGTGGGACCTGGGTGAATGGAGTGTGTGACGAATACGCATTCTGTGTTGTGGGTGTCTAGTATCTAGTGTTTGACACAATGACTGAGACAGCCCTACCCGAAACGGGTATGAATGCAGTGTGGAGTGTTGAATGGCTGGGTACTTGTCCCAATACACATAACTTGTTGTGAGTGTCTGTAGAGGAGTGAATGGCCTGAATGCACTATGCACCTGATTGGATGCCTGCCTGCATGAATGCCCTTCTGGCCGATTGGTTGCCTGAGTGTGACCCAGCAGAATAAATGGGAGATCAACTAGTATATCTGGGGTCCTCTCACTGCTAGAATTCGTGTTCAGAAGCTGAAGTCCACTACGAAGAGTAACTGGAGTAAAACTGAAGCTTAACCTTGAAGCCCTGCTGGAAGAGAAGAATTGCTGTTGCTCTCCTTCACAATCTGAAAGCTGCTGTGTCTCCAAGAGCTGACCCAGAGAGGACCTGGTAAGGTGCCCTCTTCCCGAGCTACGAGGGACCATCGTGCACCAGCTGATCTTTGCCAAAGCTCCCTGGTAGACAGACCTTCGACAGGCTGCCGACCCGAGACGGGGACTGCTGCGGAATCCCAAGGAGATGCGCCCGGACTGTTGTCTGCCACTGTCGATGACCGCCGTTGCTGACCGGAGCCGCCGTGCTCCCGTTGGCCTAAGAACTTCATTTGATCCAAGGACGCCCTCATCCGCATCATCGCCGCTGTATCCTGCTGGAGAAGGCCTGACCGTCGACGCGCCGAAGAGCATCGGCAGGTGGGTTTCCAGCCACCCAAAGACCACAGAGACGCCAATGACTCGAAGCCCTTGCTGGGCCACAGTTCTTCAAACTCTTTGCGGTCCAGAACTATCGACACCGAGGTGCCCCGCACGCCTCTTCCTTGCAGGACGTTTACGTTTCCCCGTCAACGAGCACCACTAGGAACGGAGCTGCCTGTCGTAGCTCACCTGTTCTCCGTCGGACGTTCGACGACCAGTGACTCCTGCCTTAAAGGGAGGGCACTCAAGAAGGGCCGTCGATTCCCCGCCGAGGAATGCTACAACGCCAGGTACTTTGGGGTTGCAGAACTATTGGGAAGTCTATTGTGAACAATATATGGACTGGGCTTGTATCTTTATTCTACAGGTTGCCCAGGTGGGGGGATCTCCACACAGAGCTGTGTTTAACGGTAGCGACCAGTATTCTACCAGTTGTTCAACCGTCTTGCTTTCCTTCCTCTCTCTACTGCTGGTTTCCTCTTAATTGATCTGTGTGACATTTTGACAGTATAGTTGATGCACTTTAATGAGATCTGATAATATTTGTGGTACCACTGTAGAACTATATATATATATATATATATATATATATATATATATATATATATATATATATATATATATATGATTTTCTGAGCACAAAGTGAGTTATTGTGATAGTGTACCTAACCTTGAATATTAATTATATAAAGACTGTGTTTTAACCGATGCAGTGTGCGGACATTCCTTTGTGGGTGCTCGGGGACTACACTGTACTTAAGAACCAGCCTGCATCACCTCCTGAGAAGCTAGGCCTTGATTGCTTGACTGGGGTCCTCTGTGCCTCTCCTCTACCATATAGAGAGCAGAAGTACAGACACCCCCCTCCAGTCTTTAAAATGGGTGTATATGGTGGTCCCCACTTGCCGGATTGTCCACTTTCGCTTGAATAAAATTGTTTCTAAAGGGAGTCAAAAAGCCTGTGTGCCCTCTTAATAGTGTGATCAGCGCTCCAAAGCATACCCTAGATGAGAACATCCCTAAAGCCAGGATTGCACATCAGGGGGAGGATCCTGAAAAGAAGTTACTCTTTTTTGCCTGGCCAGGAGCAATATGAGTCCCAGACGCCTCCTATAACCGTTACAGATATTCTTAGTACAATCTGGGAAACCTTACAGAGGTGTAGCCTCTATCAAGTCCCCCATCATCTGATTCAGTTCTTGAATCACCTCAAGCAAAAACGCAGAACCTTGGGGTATTCCTATAATCGATGTACAAAATCTGCATCCGGATGCCCACACCTACTGCATCGGTCAAAGCCATCAGGTAATTATTTTTAGAGGCTGAGAGGTGTGATACATATGATAGACACAGTTAAAATGCAATAACGTAAATATTTTCTTTTATTATAAGCTTGTTTTTTATTTGGCTGTTGACAGATGAACAAATCTTGGAAGATGGTCAGTCAACTAATATGGAAAGATCTTCAATGCAGGCACTTTCCCTTTCCAACTAAATCCAGGGGAAAATCCCACCCCAAAGAAATCTTTTTTTCTTTTATTTTGAAATTTGATCAAAAATGTGATCTTATACACATGTTTTTTACAAATAGAGTTCTTAAAAGAAATAAAGAGAAATACAAGAATTCTTACAATAGACAATAAGATAAAGATAAAATAATAAAAATCGATACATTATATAGCAATACACTAAAAAGTGAACAGAGAACAGGAAGTAAAATCAAAATACAATTTCCACAGTTCACACATTATCTACCAATTGATCATATAGTTCCACAACTGTTTGAGCTAAACACATTAGCTATGAAGGTTTAGCTCCTTCAGCATTTGAGTCACAGTATAGGTTAAAAAATAGCTCAGATCTGCCAGACAGACGTTTCCACATATCTACAAATACAACATCCTTGTTATTACAGAAGAAGTGACCTAAATTGTGTGTTCTAATTTCTACAAGGGTAGTACATTCTACTAAAAGATGCTTGATGGTTTGTCTTTCGGCAACATTACAATGTGAACAAGTATTATTTGTTCCTTCATGTGTCATGGATCTAACATGAAGAATTTCACCAGTTAGCAACACATTTAAACAGACTCTCAAGAAGTCTTGTCTTGTTATGGGGCATGGATAACAAGAGATATTTAGGCAAGTCTCCTAGCGGTTTGGCCATGTACTGGAAGGTTGAATGAATTTTGTAGCATTGTGTTTTAGCAATGGTGGCAACCCAATCCCACTGCTTGAGTGACTTTTTTTATAGATAGGGAATTTGTTACTAATACAGAGCGATCTTTATTAATTTGGTTTAACAATTCATCAGTAAGTGCTGACACTTGATTCACAAATGGGGTGACCTTTCGTTTCAAACACTCCTAAAGATTCTTGAACAAAGTATTCGGCAAGGGAGACACAATTTTTGCAAAGATTGATAGTCCTCCCCAATTGAACAAGTAGCGCGGAGATAACAAACCCAATTCAAAGCGCAGCAATGCCATAGGAAGAGAGGAGGGCAGACCCAGTACTCTCTTCCAAAGCCTCCCCTTCAATCTAACCCAATCGATGTCATATGCTGCACCATCCAATTCAACACCATACATGGTTTTCGGACCTTCCCTACATAAAAATGTATCAGCGGTTTGAAAGAAAATGTGCAACATTTTCCCAGGATTTGTCTCATCTGAAAAGATAGTCAATTTCTTTCCACAAATTTAGATTGGTTTGACATTTGCTCGAGAATCTATTGATATTGAATCCCAAATACAGCACTTCCATCCTAGTGTCAATCTTAATGCCGTCAATAGCCCACTTTATTTGTATTTTATTGTTTATATAGCGCTTTACAGCATAAGAACCAGAAAACATCAAACATGGAACAAAGAAGTAATAAAGTATACATGATTCAAACCAGAAAAACAGCATTTCGAACAATTTGCATTTGGGAAGGAAGAAAAGAGGAGAGGTATGGGACGGAGGAAAGGGAAAGGGAAAAGGGAGTAGAGAGAGTAGAAGGGAGGGTGGAGATCAAAAGGGAGAGATGGAGAGAAAAAGGAACAGGAAGATGGAGTGGGGAGGAGAAAGAAGAAGAGGAAGGGGAGAGAAGTTTAGTTTACTGGTTTCAGTCCTAGCGTTACTAAATGTAATTTTGTGGCATTTTTTCAGGTTTTTGATCAGATTGTTTTTTTGCATAAATACTGAGAGCTGTTAGCAACCTCTGGAGACCTACAGGCGAGCCGTCTAGAAGTGCCACATTGTCAGCATAGGAGAGCCAACTTATTCCCAGTTGCTCTATTTTGGGGCTGATCAAAGCATCCTTTTCCAAGTCATCATTCAAGTCTGCCAGGTACAGGTTATATAGACATGGTGTAAACATGGAACCCTGGCGCAGTCCTTTAGATGTTGGAAAGGAGCCCGACAGGGATCCACCTGCATTCAGTCTCACCCTTACTGATGTATCAGCGTGTATATATTCTGGGATAGCCAATAAAGAGGGCGGTAGTCCCAATTTTTTCAATTTTGCCCAAAGTAGATGATGGTTTACAAGGTCAAAAGCTTTTGAAAAATCTATTAAGCAGACATAGACGTGATTTGGGATTCTTTTCACCTTGTGCATGGAGCCGTCTTTTAGTACTGAGAGGATCAAACCATTTAGAGTTGAAGACATACCCTTTGGGAAACCACTTTGATTTTTTGGCAAGATGTTATTTTCTTTGATGCAAGACTCCAGTTTCTCCAGGATGAGCGCTGCAAAGATTTTATTATCGCAGTCGAGGAGGGCAATCAGTCAATAGTTGTTAGGATCAGACTGATTGCCCTTCTTAAATTTTGCAATGATTATAGATTCTTTCCATGAACTAGCCATAGTGCCTGTTTTCAGAATGTCAGAGAAAAGAATGGTCAGTATTAGGGGCCACTGTTCGGGGTTTAATTTCAGGATTAAATTGGTGAGACCATTTGGACCAGCCGCATATGAGGTAGACGATTTTATAATAAGTCGTCTAATGTCATCCTGCTCAAATTCGACTGCCCACGTGGTTGTGATCTAAGAGGTCCTATCTTTATTGGCCCCACCCATCCCACATATCCTCCCAATGTGTCTGCCACTCTGATTCACCTATTCCAATGCTCTGATGTTCAGGTTGGACTGTTTCTTCATCATTTAATAAGGACCAAAAATGCCTAGTATTAGTCTGGCAAAGTGCTTTCAGCATTCTTTCATTGTTCTGTTGGAATATTTGAACTTTATGATTTGTCAACCAGTTTCTTAACCCTCTTAGTGCCGACTTATTTTGTCTAACGACCTCCGTCGTAGCAGTTTAAGCTCTTCCTTATACATTTTTTTTTACTTTCATAAACCTTAGAATTAAATAGGTGAACATGCGAAGTAGATCTATTACCAACGTTCGATGGCTTGTCCCTTTCCCAGATGAAATCACAAAAACCCTTGCTAGTGCACTGGTCATAATTTCTTCTATTGGGCCCTGATTTAAATAGTCTTCCAATGTATTAGTCAGAGTTACTCCCTTCCTGTGGAACCGTTTGATCCTGTTTCTCCCATTCTTTACCAACTGAATCTTATAGTACCCAGAGGAATGCTGTTTACTATATAATTGGAATGATGTCATGAGAATATTATGGTCACTATGGTCTGTAGGAAGGATCTCAGAATGACTATAGCTGTCGAAAATGAAACGCGGGAAGACTGGAGCCCTCTTTTCCATGTTGCTTTCTTTATCAAGTCACTTTCCACATTACCATTCGTGATTAAGAGATCCCAATCTTCCAACACATCCCTCCATCTTCTCTTACACCTGAACTTGGGACTTCCTTCAGCCTCAGTTTCCATCAAATTTTTCAGGTTGAGATCTCCCGCAACTATCAAATACGTTTCACCTTTCAATCTCCAACTAGCAACACACTCCTCAATATGAGTAACAGAATCCTCACAGCTGATAGCTTTTTAATTCCAATACAGATCAATAGACATGATATGTTCATCCATTTTTATTAGGGATTTATATTTCAACGTGATGACTAAATTACCAGGCATATTGTTGAAAACAATCTATAAAGAATGGAATTTTGTATTTCTAAATGCACATAGGAGGTCACCTGAAGGACGTCCCTTTATAGATCTATTAGCCAATTGCTGTACTATTTAAAAACCATCTATCCATATTTGGTACAATAACCAGGTTTCTTGAAAAATGACAATATAACTCAATCAGAATAACTTATTCTGGTTTTCAATCTTCATAAAGCTGCTGAAGCCTCTGGTATTCCACACCACCAATCTCAGTGATTCAGATGTCAGAATTCACTTTCCCCAAACAATCCCTTCACAAAGTTGTTTCTTGAGGGAATCTAGCAGCAGGGCCCAATTCCCTTGTTCCTCCACATAGAGAGATTCCTGAGTTTACCTTGAAGAGAGGGGCCAAATCACTTGGTGCTTTTACCTTGTGTGTTGTGTATAACCCCACCGGACTCTGTGAGTATTGCCTTTCATCTGTATTCTTAAGCAGCTCTTTAATTGCCTTTCTCTCTTGATATACCTTACACCCTAAATTTAGGAATTCCTTTCCTCCAACATAGATTTTAGATATAAATTGTATTTAAGCCACATCTGTCCTTGTTTCATATGGGAAATTTACAGACCTAATATCATCTGATGATATTCTATTTAAATATGGAAGTGCATTGAACATTTTGAAGATGTTAGATCGGTCAAGGTTTAAATTTTTGTTTGTATTAGGTCTGAGCTCCATATAAAGCTTGAAGGTCCTAGTGTCTATTTCCTTCGTCCCACTGTTTGTTTTGGCCGGGACCCCCCCCATTTGGTTTGCTGTGCCTTGCTATGCTTCGCTCTTGTCTAGGAGTGGGTGAATCCTTCATACCAAACAAATCCTCAAGCGTTCCCAATCACCCATCATTTTGTCTGCATTGGGTACTTGCACCTCTGCCCGGGCAACCAGCTCTACCTTCTTATTAGTACATCACTGGAGATTGCCAGCGCCATCATTTTGTATTTTATCATTATTAGATTTCAGCATATGTATTGCTTTTGAAAGCTTTCATCTAATTATTGTATCCGTTTTTTTAAAGATGGCGGCCAATCGCTCTCTAACCTCTCTTCTTTTGTCTCCCAATGTACTGTTGATGTCTGTACTGTCTACCTCTTTAGAGCATCCAGGTATTACTACTTCTTGTAGCTGAGAGAGGGGCTTATTTATCTTATTGAGGTTTAGTGTATTGACCTCAGTACTTACGTTTCCTACTTTTAGTGGTGTCGTTTGATAGGAAGTATTGCATGTGTCCAATTTCGCCAAACTTTTTTTTTTTAATATAGTTTTTATTAACATTTTTTAAGGTTATTACAACAAACGTGCCTCGTACAACGGATACCTATGAGGGTTCTACGTAATTTCGCCGAATGAAATGTCATTGTGGGACATTTCATTGCCGAAATCTCATCGCCAGAAACCCTGTATTTTTTTTTTTATTTGTGGAGGGGGTTCCCCCCACCAGACCCCCACCCTACTTTAATAATCATACCCCAACCCGCACAAAACACCCCCCAAAAAATATTTTTTTAAAAAGAGGGTTTCTGGCGATGAGAATTCCGGCGATTAAATGGCCCACGATAACATTTTATTCAGCGAAATGCGTGTATACCCCTATGAGGTCCCCAAATTCCTCCTGGCTCAAAACCCAAACAGGCCAACAGATCAAGGGCTCACCCCTCAGGTCGGTCGCTCGTACTTTCCAAAGAAGGGGAGCCAGAGTTCCTCAATGTTAGATCTGGATTCATCCAGGACATGGGTCAGAAATTCCATATTGTATATTGTCCGAACCTTCGCAACCCATTCCCTCTCATCAGGCATGCACGGATTCCTCCACTTCTGGGCCAAGCAGCTCCTGGCCGCCACAAGCATGACCTGTAACATGTGGCCCTGGGTGTCCTCCTGGTCATCACCCACCTCGATGCCGAATAGAAGCAACCAGGGACAGAGGGGCTAGAAACACCATCCACCCCCCTGATCCAGGATAGGACCTCTCCCCAATATGACTGCACCCTCGGGCAAGACCACCACATGTGCATGTAATCCCCTTTTTCCTTTTGGCATTTCCAGCAGTGTGGGTCGTAACCCGGGCTCATTCTGGCTATCAACTGTGGAGGGTAGTGCCATCTGTGTAAAACCTTTAGAGCTTGGTGTCTGTACTGGGGGGAGGTTGTTGAGCGGTGGGCCCGGATGCGCATTTTAGTCCACCTTTTATCATCTATTGCCATGCCCAAATCTTTTTCCCATTGTGTCCGTGCTGGCGGGGGATCCCTGGGTATCGAGAGCAGGAGGAGTTTGTACAAACGGGATATGACCCCCCTGGAGCCCCGTATGGAGATGATCGTTTTCTCGAAGTCCGTGAGTTCCCTCCTGAGTGTGTCCCCCCATGAGGGTTCGGAGAGGACTCCCTTCAGTTGAAGGTAGCGGAAAGGTGAAAGCTTGCCCAGCCCTAGGGCTTCCTCCAGGTCCAGAAGTGGCATGAAGGAGCCGCCCACCCACAAGTGGCATGCCCTAACAAGGCCTGCCTCGTACCACCTCTGATACGCGGCCGGCTCCGCCACCTTGGCTATGAATGGTGGCGCCCAAATACAACTTAATGGGGACGGGCAGGTTGTGAGCCATCTGTAGTAACCCCCCTCCTTCCAGATAGACCACAGAACGCCCAATACCGGGTGGTCCAGAACCCGCCTGGGGATGTGTGTTCTAGGGACCCACAACCACTCGTCGAGCGTGACCGGGGCGAGTAGCCTATTATCCAGTGCTACCCATTGCTTTTCTGACCCAGGGTTGAAATGGTCGACTAAAATCCTCAGCTGGGAGGCCCTGTAGTATGTGTCAAAATATGGGAATCCCACCTCTCCATCTTCTTGGGCCTCGTTAGGACGTCGTAGGAGATCCTATGTTTTTCCCCACCCAGAGGAACCTGAGCAGGGTGCGTTTCAGTGACTGTAGGAACACGACAGGGACCTGAGTGGGGAGCATTTGGAAGAGGAATAGGAATTTGTGAAGTACCACCATTTTGATCAAGTTGAGACGTGCCATCCATGAGAACCCCGAGACCGCCCACCTCTCTACATCTCTCTTGACCTCAGTCCACAAAGGGGTGAAATTGCTCAGGAAGAGGTCCTTTGGGTCAGGTGTGATTTGAATTCCCAAGTGCCGGAACCCCTTTCTCCGCAATTGGAAGGGAAGACCCTCCACATACTCCCTCTCGGTGTCTGGTAATCGACCCCCCATAAAGGCCACAGATTTGGCCAGATTGACCTTGTACCCCGAGAGGCTCCCATAACGCTCCAGTGCCCGCAACACATGAGGGATCGTCCGTGACGGTTTAGTGACATAGAGGAGAGCGTCATCGGCGAACAGGCTGATCTTACAGTGGGAGCCGCCCATCTGTACTCCAGTGATAGCCTCGTTGTTACGCACCAAGATCGCCCAGGGTTCCATGACAAGGGCGAATATCAGGGGGGATAGTGGACAGCCCTGTCTCGTTCCTCGCTCTAGGGGAAAGGCTTCCGATTCCATCCCTTTGGCGGCCATGCTGGCCGTGGGTGTGGAATATAGTGCTGCCAACCATCCCAACCACCTCTGACCCATCCCTATTGCCGAGAGGACCTCCCACATGAAAACCCAACTAATCCGGTCGAAGGCCTTTTCTGCGTCCAGGGACAGCAGAAGGACCCCCTCGTCCCGGGTTTCCCTTGAGTGCAGCACATGGAGGGTTTTGCGCATGTTGTCCGAGGCTTGTCTAGTTAATATGAAGCCCGTCTGATCTGGGTGAACCAGGCGGGGCAAGCATTTCTCCAGGGGAGTGGCCAGGATCCTGGCAAATATTTTAGCATCAAGATTTAAAAGGGAGATGGGTCTATAGGAGCCGCATTCTGTGGGGTCTTTTCCTGGCTTGGGGATTACCGAGATGAGGGCCTGTAGGAATGTGGGGGGGATCGTCTCTTTGTTGCGGATTTAGTTGAACAATTTGGCCAAGGGTTCCGTCAGCATGAGTTGGAATTGTTTGTAGAAATCAGCTGTATACCCATCTCCCCCGGGGGCCTTCCCTGCTTTAAGTCTCTTGATAGCTGCCTCCACCTCCTCCACCGCTATGTCCCCCTTCAAGCCCTGCAGCTCGGCCTCCGTTAAGCGGGGTAGCCGGTGTTCCTCCAGATAGGCCCGGATCTCCTCCGGTGATTCCCCCTCTTGTTTTGTGTACAGGTCGCGGTAGGACTCGTGTATGGGGAGAGACCGGGAGAGTCCGGGGCCAACCACGGTGGGGGAGGCGCCCTCAGAGTGACTGTCTATGGTTGTACCAGCCGAATAACTCAAGGGTTTCAGTGCCAGTGGGAAAGTGGGTCTATCCCCCCTGTGGTTAGGGAAACCACTAGGTGGCTGGTCGTGTTTGGTGGGGACCCCTGTGGTGGGGGTATGGGAGGGCCCCTTCAGTCGAGCGGCGTTCGTGGGGGCCAATTCATGAAGTCCTGTCCCGAGGGCCTCTCAACTGGAACATGCCTTCTCCAGTGTCCCCCAGCCGGATGTAGTGTGGGCGCGCTCCCGCGACGGCCCGGGCTGGGGAGTTCTGATGTGCAGTTAGGTGGGCCGGTTCAACCCTGTGGGTGGGTGGAGTGTCGGGGGGATGCGGTACGCGTTCAGCTCCTCAGGCGTCTTTGTTCAATGTCGAGCGCGGCCTCGCGCCGGCCCTGCACCGCCTCGCCACGCCCGGGCACGGGGCGCCAGAGGCCCCGGGCCGCGGCGGAACCTCCGGGGTCCCCCGCCTCTGACTTCTCCTCACTCCAAGTGGATACACCCCCCGCAGGCGGTCGCGGTGTTTCCCCGCTCCTGTGCTCTGCTGCGGCCTTGGCGTGCCTTGGCGCGCACCACCTGCGTGTTGCTCAGGACCGCGGGGGGAGGGGCCGCGGGGACCTTGGGCGGCCGAACTCGGCCCGTGGGTGTCGTAGAAACTCCTGGTTTGGACCCCCTGGGTGGGCAGGGGTTCACACAGCCTTTTTTGAGAAGCTTGTGAGAGATGGGCTCCTTCTTCCTGCTAAACTCCGCAAGTTTCCCGGGGCTGGGTGCGTTGCTGTCGGCTCAGGCAGCCATATTGCCTGCGCCCCCTGGTGGCCTCTTCTAGCCAAACTTTTTAAGGGTGTTTAGCGAGCAATAGTTTTGGTTAGGTCAATCCAGATCTGACTTTCTTTCCACCAAGGGTTATGTCCTTCTTCCTTACTTTTAGGTTTGCCCATCTGTTCTCGTGTATCTTGTTCTTAGGGAGCTAGATCTACACCTTTCGCCTTTATAACTTCTCTGAGATATTTCCTTTAGTCTAAGCGTAATTGATTCCTCCATTTTTAGATTTCTTATGGGCTTTTTTGGAAATGTTCCTATTGGACGTGTTACCATCTGTAGATCGCTCTTACAATTGTTCTTTATCTTTCTCGTTTAGACATTGATTTGCCGTAGAGATCGGTTCTTGCGTCTCTACAGTCAACGACTGTTGCTCTTTAGATACTACTGCCTCATCTGTAGCCGTTTATTTGTCATTCATAGATCTGCGATCACTTTTGGCCAAGTTTAGCATTAAATCTTTCAGGATATCAATTTTGACATTTAGCTCACATAGTATTAATGTATGGGCCTTAACTTCGTCCTTTGTTGTCATACAGCTCTACAGGGGCATTAAGAACTGTATTCAGAGCCGATATTGAGTGTGAGGTTAGTTTAATATGCTCATCAGCCTCCTTCAAAGTGTGATGTAAAGCTTTAAGACATGTATTCTCGCTTTCTACTCTAATTCTATGTTGGATCCAGGAGCTGTGACGGAGAACCAGCCAACAGTTCACTATCATCCTGTTCCATATCATCCGGCACAGCTTTGTGATTGGGACAATTCACCTCTCCACATTCAATCAGGAGTGGGCCAATTTCCAACTCTCCATTTGTACTCACCAAATCACCAGCAGACAAACCCACTCCCTCCAAAATGCTAATATCAGTAATGTCACCTGGGAACAACAAGGACCCATTCCGTAGCATTCTTGCGCTCTTTAGCTCCGTACTACTACCAATTTGTTTATAGAAGTGTGCTCTATGTGATTTCCGTTTATGCTCCCACATTTCGCCCTTTCTGCTCCCACTGATATATCTGCTTGTCCTTTTCCAGTTCCATCTAAACCTGACCGCTGTTGTTTCCCCCTGAACTTGTTCCTGGTTCCATCATTTTTAGGCTATGTGTTATTGAGTTTACCAGATCGTCTCGTTTACTTTGTTGTATTTTCACGTCACTTTTCAAAGTGTTTATTTGCACTTCAGCTTCTCTACTCAATGTGTGACCTCTAATACTTGTGTGCACCCCT